>NC_140090.1:63643912-64323670 GCF_964237585.1 Gallinula chloropus
TGGAGAAGAGGAGGCTGTAGGGGGACCTCATTGCAGCCTCCCAGTACCTGAAGGGAGCTTATAGGCAGGAGAGGATTCGACTTTTTAAAAAAGCAGATAATGGCAGGACAAGGGGGAATGGATTAAAACTAAAGGAAGGAAGGTTTAGATTAGATATTAGGGGGAAGTTTTTTACAGAAAGAGTGGTGAGGTGCTGGAACAGGCTGCCCAGAGAAGTGGTGGATGCCCCGTCCCTGGAGGTGTTCAAGGCCAGGTTGGATGGGGCCCTGGGCAGCCTTGTGTAGATCCAGACCTGGACGTTGGTGTCCCTGTCTGTGGCAGGGGGGTTGGAACTCTATGATCCTTGGGGTCCCTTCCAACCCAGACCATTCTATGATTCTATGATTCTACCTGATTACAGCCTTTTCTTCTCCTTGGCTGCACCATCAGGTAGCTGGAGTGGTATAAAGGACAGCTGGAGTGTCATGCCTTACTCTGAGGCAAAAGTGCTCCAGAAGAGATTGTATGGCTTTACCTTCATCTCCACCCATTTGATCATCATTTTAGAAGCTTGCATGAACTGATATATGAATAGAACTATGATACAAAGCCCTGTACCAGTAAAGGATTTTCAGATTACTTTATGTCTGTCTTCACGCAGTCTATGTACAAAGTATATTTTTAGCTTGAATTCCCTTACAATCTGATGGGTGCTGAGGTGTGCAACTTGGTAAACTTCTTTCTCTTAGAAAACTTCTAAAAACCATAGGAGAAAATCTATCTTTGATTCAAAAAATAGATTAAAAGGGTGATAGAGTACAGCATCATTTATTATCTTTGGTAGTATTGGATTTATTTTAACTGTGTTAACTAAAACTCTTACAAAAACCACGAGACTATAATTGAAAAATCTAGAAGAACCCCAACTGTCAGCTAAACTTTGTCCTTCACAGAGTTCAGTGTCCAGATTTCCATTAACAAGTGGAAGAAAAGATTCTTGGAAAAAGTTGATGTGTCAAAAGGAGGTAATCTGAAGCAGTTTATGAGTAAAATTTATTGGAATTTTCTTTAATACAGATTTTATCGGTCTCCTTTTAACCTGTCAGGATATTTCAGGTTAAAAGGAGAAAAATTTTGATAAATTAAAGTTTATGTACATGTGCATTTGAAGATGAAGAGGGCTTTTAAATTCTAAATTCTATTACAGCAGCCAAATCTTTGCTCTGTCTGATTTGTAGCATAATTTTACATCTGTTCTCAGTTAAGCCAATTACTCACAAATCTTTCAAACAACCCTGTGTCAGAAAGCACAGATCAAGCTTCCTCTCATTTAATTATAGCTGCTACACTATATGGTATAATTGGATCTTCAGGAGAATTTCCCTCTATGATAAGAAGACGCAATCTGAACTCAAAATCAGGTGTAAATGATTAGAAAGGCACTGTAACTGTGTGTTATAATTTACTTTGTGTCTGAGAATTGTAGATTCTTTCCAAACTTAATGCTCTTCTTTTTTCTTCTTTCTTTGTTCTTTTTTCTTTTTTTCTTGGTGTTACGTCTAGAATTCCCATTCTCCCACTGAACAGGAGAATCCTGGAACTAAGTTGGCCTTATGTCAGCAATTCCAGGTACATCTGTGTGGTGTTATTTTTTTTAATCCTGGAAAATAATTAGAGTGAAACCTGTCATATAAGCAGCGAGTTCCCTGTGGGAGAGAGAAGGTGAATGCTGGTACGATGTTCCTCGTTGATGACTTCTGCTGCCCTTAATGTCAGATCTTCAGTGTCAGTGTGATACATGTGCACATTCAGGGAAAGGAAAAAAACTGTCATTCACTCCAAGGTGCCCTGTTGCAAACTGTATTTTTCTTGTCTGTTGTCTCTATCTAGTAGGCAGACGTTTTATGTGAAAGATTGGCTGTTTGAAGACAAAACAGTGCATGATTTTTCTCTATAGAAAATACATAATCTGTGAAATATGGGATTATTGTGAAAATCAAACATGGCAATTTACAGAAGCAGCCTGCACCTTATATCTGACATCTGATACACGATTGCAAAGCAGGCTCTTTGAGGAGAGGGAAAATTGCATTTGGATTCAGCCTCTGATCAGCCCAGAAGTTTCTCTTTACAGCTGACAGTGTCCCAAACTGTGGCTCGAACATGGGTGTGGGAGCATACTTTCATACCAGGCAACGCTACCCTAGCTTGCATATAGTGCAGTGTGATGTCGCTCCTACAGCCAGTGCTCCAACCCTGGGTTCTCATGCTTGGTGTCTCCTTGTGCCAAAGTCTAACCTCTGCCAAGTCAGCCTGATCTCACCATGCCTAGGTGATTCTCACTGACCAGGGTGGTAAACTTCTTAACTTGTGTCAGTGTGTTAGGCACAGCAATTCAAGTGTGTCCTCGTGCACTGATCAGTTTTCCTTTGTCACAAAACTGAAATAATCCCCAGGTGAAAAATCCAGTTAAAGTGCCTGTGGGACACACAGGATAGTTACAGTCCTAAAGGGCAGTTTGAGTTGTAGCAGGGCTTAGATTTATGTATTTTACATCATCATGATATGCCCACACACTTTTATAAGAAAGAACATCCTGAGAAGGCAGCTTTCTCTCATGGACTGTAAACAGCTAGAGATGCTGTTCAGTAATGTTTCTCAAAGGCATCCCAGCAATTTCTAAGTATTCAGGGACTTCACCGTGTCACTTCAAAAAACCCCCAAAAACCCCACAAACAAAAATAACCCAAACCCAACCAACCAGAAAGGTATAGTAAAATCTAAGAGAAATGGTGCATGGCCTGAGAGATCCCCAAAAGGCATTGTCAGTGGAAAATCATCCTCAAACAGTAGATTTTCCAATGGGATTGTAAACACTACTGGGAGGTCTGATACAACTTGGAGGTTTTGTAAACAGCAGAGAAAGCTATATGATATCTTTTTAAAAGTTTCAAGTTGTTATGTTAAGAAGTAAATTACAGAGCTAAGTTGTGCACGTTCAACCAACGTGTTTGAAATGCAAAGAAATGCGAAGTTCAGCACCTGGCAGCAATGGATACACTTAACAGAAGGGAGGAATGCTTCTGGAATATAGTATCTCTGAGTACCTTTGCAGGATTGTGTATAAGATATTACTGTGTTGAGTTCAATGAAAAATACAAGACCTGAATCAATATTTAGGAGTACAGAGACCAAGGCAATTTGAAAGGGAAACTAGGCATCCCTTTTCAGACTTAGAAGGCTTAAGCATTTCTAGCATATCATTCCAGGAACAGGTCAACTCAATATTTGATGTCCTCAGGCCTTTCCCAAAAGATATTTTAGCCAACCACAACTTAGTGGATTCAGTTAAATACTCTGTCCTCTTCTAAGCAGTTTCAAAGAGGTCTGAGACTGAGAAGGGGCCAGACAGTGTGATCCCCATATGAATGCTTTTGGCCATGGTTCCCTTCAAACCTGAAGCAATCCCATTCAGCAGTCCCTGGGCAGAAATAAGAAGAACAAGTGGAATTTGCAGCTCAGTTTGAAAAGTAACTTCATCACCACCCAGAAAAGCATGGCTTAAGTTGTCTCCAGAGCAACCAGGTTTGGATATGGTGTCGAGTATCAGTGGACAGTTCCAATGAACTGAAATCAACTTGATCTGTTCAGAGAATTGTCATCTTCAGCCATGAAAGGTGGAATGAGCAACACAAGAAACACGAGAGCTGGGAATAAGTGATGAAGAAAATAAAGCTGCTTGGTTTATTGGAACAAGAGTATACTGTATAAATAAGCAATTAGAACCATTTCCATCATTCTGCTGTTTGTAGCTTGTAGATCTTGTTGCAAAGGGACTCACCCTTCCTTCACAGTCTGCATTTGAAGTAGCTACCGGTATGTGGGGAGATGGTTTGAATTGGCAGTCAGATGTATGAGCAGTAAAAAAGCTCTTCTAACTCTTTTAGTCCTATGATTCTATAATTATTCAGCACCCATCTGTCCTGAACTCTTCACAGCTTCTCAGCAGCAACACTTTCCATGCATGTCTTCTCTGCCTCATTCAAATTTCTGCTCTCTGCCTTTGGATCTTTCTCATACAAGTCAGAAACTGGTTTAAATGGCCATGGTATACAGCTGCTATTTGTATATTTTATTTTGGCTAGAAAACACAGGCTTCACCCTGTTAACAAGTACAGTAAAGTTCTCCTGAAAGGCATCATTTTATACTAAGAATTCTCTGAATTGTAGTTTGAATGAAGGATGTCTTTGAATGTGTCTGAAATAGCAGCTATTACCTGGTAGATAACAATGCTTTTGGAGGTTTCTATTCTCATGACCAGAAAGATGGCAGATGTCTGTTCCCTGCTGCAGTCAAGATACAACCAAGTATAATGTTCATAGGGACTTGATTTTATAATAAATCAAAGCAGTTTTGGCAAATGCTACTAGAAGAGGCTATTTCTCATGTAAATCGGTTTAATCTCTGTGTCAGTGGTCTATATTAGAAAATGTGCATATAAAGTCTTCCCTAGTTAAAAAAATCCACAATTAACAAAACTGTCATTCCAAATAAATTTATCTCAAGAGATTTGTGGCTGTTAATTATGAATAGCTTTACATTTCTTAGGAAAAGGAAGAAGATATAATTGTCTTCCTCCCCCCTGTTTCTTATAGCTTATTTCTGTTATGCATAAGCCAGTTCTGAAGATCATTCTGTTATTTCACTTAGGCCCGATTCAGTCAGGTATGTGCTACAGTTTAAGCAAGTGAGTAGGCACAGTGAACACTCATGGAGAGTATCTTGAGGTATGTGCACTAAGATTGCAGGAATAATGTGGAATATAATGTGATGATAATGTGGCAGCTGGATTGGGGAAATCTTGAAGATAAACATAGGATGAGCTAAAATTGTTTTTTTGAGTTTATTGATTCTGGAATTATCAAGCATATGCAAACTGGATCATCCCAATTTGGGAGCATTTGTAATAAAGTCAAAGAAACAGAAGCTAGAATCACATTATAAGAGGCACCAGTGGAAATCCCCTGCCCAAGATCACCTTGGTTAACACTTCACCAGTGGTCAGGGGTTCACTTATTTTCTATATTTCAAAGCCACCGAGACCTAATCACCATTCCTTTCTCAGTTTGACTGACTGACTTTTTTTTCCACTTTACAAGGATGGTTCAAATGTTCACTGGGAGTGGTAGGGATGAGAAGGAACAGGCAGGTGGACAGACAGTCACAGGTGGTGGCTAGGGTAGTGCTGGTCATGTAGGCCATTGCTGTGAATCACAAGAAGAATTATCTTTCAGGTATAATGGTTGCATATGCTCAATGGTTTGAAATGTCTGCACCAGAGGACAAGATGCAGGTATCCAGTGATGCTCCTTTGCCAATACTCTGCAATATTCTGGGGATGTTGAAGTTAGAAAAGTGATGCCAGCTGTCCTTGTGGCTTTCACTGCTCTCTGGGATCACTGTAGGCACATCCTCTGGTGTGACACTAATAGAAACCTGATGCAAATGAAACTGAACACAAAGAACCAGCTGTTTCTGCAGAATGAAAGCCCTCTGATTTGTGTTGGGCCTGATACAAGGGAAGACTTGGTAATAAGTTTATGGGCCCTTCACTTTCATTAGCATTTTCTTTTTCAGAACAAAGCAGTGCCTTTCTCTGCTCACCCCGCTGGCTCTGTCAGGGTGCAGTGAGGGCTGGGGAACCAGGGGGGATCCCAGGGTGCCAGGGTGGGACCAGGTCCTGTTGGGAGGCTGGTCAGGGCCATAGGCACTATTGGAGTGCCCTGACAGACTCGTTATTTAAGAACCAGTTCAGAAACATTTTACTATGTAATCCAAAGAAGAAACAGACTTCAATATTCTGGAAAATGGTGAAAAACATGGGTGGAAATGTTCATGTTTCTTTATCTCAACTCATCCTGACTTCCTTTAAGAAGTTTTTGGGCAGCTATGAAAGGGTTAGGGTTTTTTTTATAAGAGACTGAATTTCCTCTCTGACTGAAAAAAGCTTTAATTGAGTGCAATATATTGCTACACTTCTCTTCCATAAAGAGAAAAAGAGCTGAGACTTTTTAATAAGGTTCTAGTAAATTTCCCACTTTTGTGTAGTGCTTTCTCTTTTAGGGTCAAAACTTAAAAACATGTGGCTGATGGACTGGAGGGCAGCCCAGGAGCCCAATGCTCAGCAGATCAGCACATGGTGGCTGTGGCAGTTACTCCCATTTGCTTGTGAGTAAATTTACTGTCTGCATTTTTAGAAGATGCATTGCTCTGATCCTGCAGGACTTGCAGTTCTTCTGGGATTTAGTCAATAGAGTCATGGCAAAGATCAGCTGTAGGTAAGTTATGATGTCTGCAACCCCATACAGCAGCTGGTGAGTGGGATTTTTTTTTCTTGGTTTACAGAAGTGATGAGATTTTACACAAACATACCATGTGAGTGTGTCCACATCTTAACTATTGATTATATTGGCCCATTTCAGCCAGGTTTAGAAGGTAGGCAGAGATGTCAAAATTATTATATCTCCACAGGTTTCATAGAAGTAGGCAGCCAGACAGAGGAAAGAGTAAAAGGCTGCAGGATGATCTCACTTCTTTCCAGATAATCCACACTGATGAAAGTCACTGTGCAGTAGATAATATGAAACTTATAACTGCAATTGAATAAACAGTATCTTAATAATAAAATAGCTATATAGCTTTATAAAAATTTCTGTAAATGGGCTTGAAACCCATTAGACTATATGTTAGCTCAAATAATGGCTTACATTGAAAATAATGACATGAAAAGTAGCCTCGAAATGTTGCTATACGTATCCATATTATAATCTTGCCATTATGAATTAAATGCTTCAGCAAGTTTGTGAGAACATTTAAAGATTGTTTAATTCAGGAAAGAACAACATTGTTTATACCACAGCTGAAGGTAAAACTCTCTTCTTTACTCTTATGCCAGATGTTTTTTCTTCTTGACACTACTGATGTGCCATGTTCAGATCTTGCTTTTCGGAGTAGCTCATGTGGGCAAGAGGTAATTTAATGGTAATTACACAATGCACCACTTTTAAAAATTCTAAGTATTAACCTTTTGCTGAAGGCTGACAGTGAAAAACCTTCAATTCAAAACAGCTACTTAGAATTTACGGGGTTTTGTTAGCTTTGAAGAAAAACACAAGGAATGAAAAGAAAATCTGGCTTTTGCACTGAGGAATAAAAACTAATTAACACACCAAATTTTGAATTGTATTAGAACTAGAAATGCTCCACAGAAATTCAGTGGTGAAAAAAACAACTGTTGATGTGAGCTGTGTTATGCTGGCTACACTGGCTTCCCTTCTGAATGGAACAGAACTGCTGAAACCTTAACTCACACAACAAGCTGAGGGGATGGGAAACTAGTGGGAAACTGCAATTTATTCAACTGATCTTTTGAGGAAAATACTTTTTTCATTTCAACAATTCTTTTTCATTTATGCAGTGAAATGCTGGATTAAAAAAAGTAACTAAACATTTTAACTTTGGCAAAATAAACAGCTTAACTGTCTAAACAGCTTATTTAGAGATTAAAGTGTGACTTTGAAGTCTTTCTGTTTATATTCTGTTTATATTATTTCTGTATATATGTTTAAATTGGAAAATAATGTATTGTGAAAGTTGAAAAAGTTCCTTTCTCTCATCTCTAGATAAAAAAAGATGCTTCACTAATTTCTGGAGACAAACATAAGGCCATCTAACACAAGGAGAGTGAAGTAGGCTTTGTTACTATTTATATTTATGTGGTCTCAGTGGAATTATTTATAGAGATGTAGACATTAAAGGTGTGAGAGTTCACAGGTGTCTCTGGGTGGTGAGCTGATGCCTGAGAAGTTGCTCAGGCATTGGTCATGAAGTTTGATCTGACATATTAGTTACAGCTGAAGTCACTAGCTAGATAACTCTTTTGGGGTTGGAAAGAAGGGTGGTGTGGTGGATATATTCTGTAATATTTGCTCTGTGTTCTGGTGAACAGAAGGGGGAGGTTTTGAGGAGCAAGTGTTTGTAGATCACTGAGTGTGAGTTTGGGGCTCTGCTTGCTGGAGGCATGGAATGAACCAGTGCAGCTTCAGTCCTCTGCTTGGTAAGTGTTGGGTGCTTGTTTTCTTCTTTATATCTCTTATTAAAGCTTCTTTTTCTCAAGAGGTTAATATTTTTTCTCATCTCTAAAGTAGGGTTCTGCTGTTTGGGTAGCTATTGAAGTGGCTTCTGATAAAGGCTTTATCTTCTGTGGTGCAGAAAGAGATAAAAATACCAAAGATTTTTTTTCAGGTTCTCTGATCTTTATTTAGCTTGTGTTTTGTAAAACTCTATTTCACTTCAAAGAGTGCTCTGCTTGCATAAGAACATAGGTGAGCAGTTTTAAAGAACGGGTGTTTTTTCTGCATGAGATGAAGAGACTGATGCTTTTCCTAGTGCGTTGGGCTGTGTGTTCAGTGCTGTGGAAGTGGTTACATGACTAAGGGGTCTGTTAAGTTTGTGTTAATCTTTGGGTTTTCACAAGTGCAGTATTTTGGTTTGTTTGTGTATTTAGCGAGCTGACTTTTAAAACTGTTGGTAAATGTTCTGGTGCTGTTAAGACATAAAAGGATAGGAGTGTAACTAAATATTCAACAGACCTTTTTTTTTCTCACATAACTGTAAATGGAAACCAATTATGGGGTCATTCCCGATAAAATTCAGGCATAAAGTGATGTTTTTGCAGCGTCATTCCTGAGTTGTACAGTTGTGTCCTTCTCCCTATGGGTAACTTTGCAGAATTTTTATTCAGAACACTAGGCAACTTAAAGGACTCATTTAATATTACTCAAAATCCCAAAGTCTTGACAATAAAGGCAAAAATCAAGTTCTGTGGCTTCAGGTGACTACCAAATTTTTCAAATGTTTATATTGAAACACAATTTGTCTTCTTGCACAGCAAAGTTCTGCTGTAGAACTATGAGGTTCAGCTGTGATCAGATTGATGTGCAGGGCTATGAGGTCACTCTTTCTTTGATAGTGAGTTTGATGTAGGTGTCTTATAGGTTTTTTGGTACACTGGGCAGATTTTTTTCATCTCTAATACTGCTGGTGAAGGTGGAAAGAAATATTACCTTTTATCCTGATTGTTGTGCCCATGCTCCTAAGGCCTCAAAAGCAGGAGCTAGAAGGAGAGGGTAGGAGCTGGTAGGCTGCCCTGCATCATGCCAGTGAACCAGAGGAGGCCAAGCAATGAGCTGCCTACATCAAAGGTGACTTTGTGGTTAACTGAAGCTGCTTGTGGTAAGCTTGAGCAGACAAATGAGTTTGTGTGGTTGCTTGTATAAAGACTGTCTTAGAACATCAGGACTTGAAACATATGCTTTGCTTTGTGGAGAAATGAGTTTGAAACATCGGTATGAAGTGTAAATAACTTGGGAATTGGAGGATGCATAGGTGACTCTGTTTTCTTTTAAGATTTGTGTCAAACCTGCTTAATTTTGCAGCTCCTTTTATTCTTACTGCAAGTAGCCCAAGAGGGGAGTAACAACAATTTTCCTTGAAACACAACAATCTAAAATACCAAGTTAGTTGAAACACGAGATGTGTGTGAAGGGTATGAATCATTTGCTACTTGTCCTGTAAAATGTTGTAAGAACTTAACTACAAAAGTGCTTATAGCTAAGAGCTGGAATTAAAACTTTGGGCAGGTAGGGAGGAAGGACAGTTCTGCCTGTAAGTCAGCTACATTCAGCAAACCCCAACTGCTTGCTGTAGGTCTGATGTGGCATGAGCCCTGCCAATGGAAAATCAGGTGTTTTTATTCTGGACTTCATTAGCTGTGTTCCCATCACGTTACCTGTGGATGGTACTTTCAGCAGCTGGCTAAAGCAAAACCTCTCTGAGATGGTAAGTGGTACAAGAATAAATACATACATCCAAGACCTGTAGCATGTGCTTCCTGAAATGCCACTTTCCTGGGGAGGTACAGAGCTGGATCTGACAGAAGCTTGTTTTTGCCTGCATGGTGTTTTTATCCATGTGTTTGCAAATGGCTTTGTTGTTTGACTAGACCTGAACTAATGGTGTCATTAAATGTAGCAAATGTTGGTTAGTAGATGTTTGTATTTATTCAATAAATACCAATTCAGGTTTCAGCAAAAACCAGACTGAAAATGCTGAGGTATAAAGGGGCTTGCCCCAATTTTACCTGTCCTGTCTGAAGCTGGTAGAGGATGCAGGTAGTTCTGTTTGCACTGAGTGTGGTGCTGTCAGTTTGGTTGGGGTTGTGTGGCACTGCTGTGAGACCTAGGTAAAACAAGATGCCTCAGGTTCTCAGTGTAATGTTTTCATGTGTGTGTGCTTTACATCTGAGAAGACCCAGTATATCTTGCTTAAGCACTGGTTGCAAGTCCTCACAGTAGAGATCTGTGAGTGAACCTCCAGTTTGACCACTGAAGAGATCAGCAGGACCTCGGGTGTAACAAAGGGCAATTGGGAAGCATTAGTGTCAAGTGGCCTATGGCACTGTGGAAAGCCACATGACTATGAAGCTCATTGTGTAGAAGTTTATTTCTATGGATAGATGAAGATGGGCAATAAAGGTGGTGTAGGGCATTGCTTAAAGAGACTAGAGTTGAGAGGGAAATGAAATTCTGCTACTTGAGTACTGCTTAACTTGGCATCCTAGGAGAGTACTAAGCATCACCTGGGCAGCCTTAATTTTTAGCTACTAAAGCTGTATATCTAAACTTTTCAGATAAAAAAAGTGCTTTAAAAGGGAAGATCTGTTATGCTTATAAGAAAATACATCCAGCAGATCATTGTTATGTAGGAGATTAAAATGTAACTGTGACAATGTTGTGATTTTTATGTGATTCTTAAATATCTGACCTTGCTCATGCACACTCTCACCTTTAACAGAAGTGTCTGATGCCATCTCGCCATGCTGTTTGACCAGAATTCAGATTTTATTATCACTGTGCTGAACTGTAACTGTCTTGGTTATGTGTTGCTGCTCATAAGCACTGCCTGCTCATTCTCAAGGGCTGGAGAACTTTATACATAAGTACAAAGCATTTTTGGTGCAGCTGCAATTCAGGAGCTGGATAGTTGGTCTGTATAGATACAGTTTGTGTTTCTGAGCTGTTAACAGGTTGCTGAAGTTGATGCACTGAGTTTTCTTTGGAAGCAACTGTGGAACCTGCTGGGCTGACAGAGCTCTTTAAGGCAGCCACGGTTTTGCTTTAGATGGGGGAATGAAGCAGAATTCTCCCACCTAAAGGAAAGGCAATGAGTGTTTGTCACTAGATATTGCTGTGCTGACGGTGGTTTTGATGTGCTGTCAGCCGATGCTGTGCACTTGCTGTCACAGGGTAGGTGGATACCATCACTGCCTGGCTGGTGCTTCCCTAGTATAGGCTTTTGGTCACAGAACTGGGGAAAGCTATTCCTTTCTGCCCCTTCTCAAGTCTCCTTTTCCCTCTGGTTTCTGATGAAAATAAACATTGAAGCCACCAATTTCCTCCTCAGACATAACTTCTACGGTTGTGGCTAGTGGTGTTTTAACAGTTGACACTGCTACAAAAGTACCTTAATTAATGAAAGGTCTCAAGAAAATGAACGGACCTGGTGAAGAAAGGTTTTATAAACTATTGAAAAAAGTAAATCAAACAACAAAACCAAACCCAAGATGTAGAGAAGTCATTGTTCCACAACCAGCAAACCATGGAACAGGACTAATGGAAAATTTCAAGCCATTTTCCAAGCTGTAATTTGCACTTGAGTAAAAAAAAAAAGTGATGTATTGTTTCAAAGAGATGAAAAGGACAGGTGTTTTACCTCTTCATGATGGTAAAATAAAACTGGTTTGAACTGTGACTGGGTGTAGATTTTAATAGTCTCTAATTTGAATGTTATGAATAATTAAACTTCAGAAGTACAGCTGAACAATGAAATTGATTATCCTGGATTTCAGATTTGCAGTGTGATTATCCGAATGAGCTATACTGATGATATCAGCCATGAGCCAAGCTTTTATCCATTTTTAATAACAACATGGAGTTTCCTGCTTCTATTTACTGGTCTATAAATTTATGCAGTCAAATCCTTTCCTCTACATGCTGTCCTGGAAGTATTGCTGAAGACTAAGCTGGAAATGACTAGGCAAATAAACAGGTGACAGAACTACTGTTTTCTTTGTTGCTTGTTGGTGACAAGACAGCTGTCCTTACTGAACCTCCCTGACTAATTTACCAAACTCACTGAATAATTATGTCCTCAATGTGTTACATGATCCAGTTAGCTCAGTCACTTTCATTTCTTGAGAAAATGATAGTCTGACTAATTCTTTTGTTTTTCTTGAGGTTTTACAAGTAATTTAACATCTTGTAAAGATTAATGTCTCAGAAATGTCATTTTGTTCTTTGCTCTAATCTGATAACTATTCTTTTCATTTGGCAGCAGGAGCAAATTAGCGAATTTCAGCTGATGCAGTCATCTGTCTTCCTGGATACAAATTTGCCTTTGAGCACTTTCTCTTTAAATGGAAAGATTTTAACAGTAGTAAATATTACTGTTGAAAGAAACAGAATTCAATCCTATCACTTTTCTGCCTACAATGGTCCATTACAGAAGTTACTAGAGGCAGTTCATTTGACTGTTGCATTAACTCTGAAATAGTTTTGTGCAGACTACGTTGGATTTTGAAACTGAATAGATCCTGCCGGTCTGACATGCACTTACATGCTGGTAACAGATTTTTCACGAATAAGTAATCTTATTTCTCAGTTTGGGTTTTCATTGTTTTCAGAGAAATCTAAAATGCCATGAAGAATAAAACTCATTCATGAACTGGCTTTAGTTATCCAGGACACAAATCATTAAAATGTTATTCACTGCATTGAAGTAATTTTTGTGACTATTTTGGCTTGGACGTTAACTTCAGATGTGCTGACACTTTTGTCATTCTTAATTTGTGAAATATTTCACTTTTTAAATACAGATTTTTGTGTACAAAATCTGACATTTTCCCCTTAAGCATTATTTATATGTGTATATCTTAGGGACTCCATTAAAGGGACCTGAATAATTTCTGAAAGCCCTCAATTACTTTTTTCTGTCACTTTACATGGGTGAAAAAACCTAATGGAAAAAGAACCAGGTGTTGCCTAGGTAAATGCACTATTCACATCTCTGATTCTAAATGATACTTGACCTTACTGTTGCTACATATTTACACTTCTAATTGGCTCTTAAAATTTATATATTGGGGTGAGGCTTTTTGTTTTTATGGTTTTTTAAATTAAAGTTAGCCTGATCTCTCTGCCTATGTCCTGTCCTCTCCTCTTCACCTGGATGCATATGCATCTAACTTTGCATGCCAGGAGTGCTAATACGACCCATGGGCTAGAGAAAGGTGTCTCTGTGCTGGTGGAAGTAGACTCTCATCACTGTTACTTTCTGGTTACTGCATATTAATGTATGCATTTATATATGTGATTTTGATGGGGTTTGTTAGTGAGAGAATTAAGCAGGTGCTTCTTAAGAAAACTGTTCTTACTAAACACACAATCTAATTAGTTTTAGGAAATGGAATTATACTGATTGCATTTCCTCTTGGCATGAAGTTGCTCAGATCCATATCGACAACTCCTTGACTCTGTCTGCAAATCAGTACTACAAAAGAGCACTCATTTTTCATCTCAAGTACTGGCTTCATTTGCAACATAGCTAGAGAAAAAACTATAAATTGTATCAGCTGCATGAGGTACAGGGACATAGGAGTTTGAGTGGTTGGTAACAGCCAGACAGTAAAGATCTTAAATAGAGGAAGTCTGAAACTTTCTGAGTGAGGAAGAACACTTTATGTGCAGTCAGTGGTGCATGGAGGATCACTTTGTTTCTCCTGTTTGTGTCTTGCCATTATTTCCTTGTCCTCTGCCCCATCATGAATAGTGGCATATGTCTATTAACCTGTTGAAGAGCCTGTAGGATTATGAGGCAAGAGAAGTCAGTGGTCCTAGAAAGGGAAGACTCCAGTCTGGTGTTGGGGTGCAACAGGCTGCTGAGTTGGGGGCGGGTGGGGAAACCCTCCAGTGCTGCCACTAATGTTTGGCTGAAATCTCAAGTAAACAAAACTGCAATGCAAGATTTTTGCTGAGAAAATGAAAGTAAACAAGCAAACACATTTTGGGGAGACTTTTGCGAAGGTGAAACTAAATAATTGCTACTGTGCTTTACAGCATTGTCACTGCTCAAATGCAAATTGTAGGAGAGGCTGCTGGTGTCTGTGTATATACATTTTCAGTAACCAATCGAGAGCTCAGGTTTTACAATTGGAATATATAAATAATTTGGCAGAAGCTGTTATATTTGTGCTTGCAATGGTGGCAGTGTATGTTTTTATAATGTATATTCCCTGGATATTGCTGATTGAAGTGTACTAACTTTTCTGTGTGATTCCTTTGATTATATCCTGTGAATAAATTGCCTATTTTCTACCACTCATCTCTGCTTTGTTGCTCTCTAAAGAGGTTCCCATGGCTAATGCTGAAGGGAAGGAATCTACCATCCATTAGTTGTATGTGTCTCTGGAAATACAGTGAGATTTTAATACCTGCGAAGTGGCAGAGGATCCAGCAGTGTGATTCTTCCTCTGCCCATACCTTTCTGCCAAGAGACTAGTGCTACTATCTTTTGAGGTGTGATAGCTTTAGAATGCCCTTGAAAATTTTCTCATTAAGCATCTGTATCAGCCCTACAGTTAAAGTCTGAAAAATGACAGATCACAGTTTTTATTAGCCCTGCACATTCCTGGCCTGCAGGTCACGTAAAAACTTTACTTTTCTCTTGTGCTTTTTTCATCCTAAACTGTGTTATGGTGTCTGATGAATTTAGTGTAAGCAATGCTATGGAATTGTACTTCATTTACATAATACAGTGTAATAATAAAGTAAAATTTAACTTGCTACCTCATACTTGATTTAACTGATGATGGAAAAAGGATAATTTTGTGTGTTTCATGAAAACAGCAAAGATAAAAAAATCCCAATAGAACTGTGAGCATGGCTATAATCACAGAACACTAGGAGTTGGAAGGGACCTAGAAAGATCATCTGGTCCACCTCTCCTGCCAGACCAGGATCCCCTAGACTAAATCACACAAGAATGCATCCAGGTGGGATTTGAATGTCTCTAGGGAAGGAGACTCCACAACACCTCTGGGCAGTCTGTTCCCTTACAGTGAAAAAGTTTCTGCTTACGTTCACATGGAACTTCCTATGCTCCAGCTTGCACCCATTGCCCCTTGTCCTATTGCTGGCCATCACTGAGAAGAATCTGGCTCTGTCTTCCTGATTCTCACCCTTTATTTATTATAAATGTTAATGAGGTTACCCCTTAGTCTCCTCCAAGCTGAAGAGACCCTGCTCTCTCAGCATTTCTTCATAGGGAGGGGAACACCTTCCTTTAATCATCTTGGTGGCCCTGTACTGGAGTCTTCCAAGGAGTTTTATGCCCTTCTTGAACTGAGTGGCCCAGAATGGGACACAATATTCCAGGTATGATCTCAGCAGGGCAAGGTGGAGGGGAGGAGGACCTCTCTTAACCTACTAACCATATTCCTTTTAATACACTCCAGGATGCCATGGAGCTTCTTAGCCATGAGGGCACATTGCTGGCACATGGTCATCCTGCTGTCCACCAGAACACCCAGGTCCCTCTCACTTACACTGCTCCCCAACAGGCCAGTCCCCTACCTATACTGGTACCTGAAGTTTTTCCCTGGATGCAAGACCCTGTGCTTGCCCTTGTTAAATCTCATTAAGCTTCTCCACGTCCAACTCTCCAGCCTGTTTAAGTCTTCCTGAATGGCAGCACAGCCCTCTGGTGTGTCAGTCACCCCTCCCAGTTTTGTGTCATCAGCAAACTTGCTGACTGTACAGTCTATTCCTTCAGCCAGGTCATCAGTGAATGTACTGAATAGTACTGGTTCCAGTACCGACCCCTGAAGGACTCCACTAGACACAGGCCTCCAGCTAGAGTCATCAGCATCTTCCCTTCAACCAGCTCTCAATCCACCTCTTGGCCTTCCAGACCACACTTCCTCAGTTTAGCCACAAGGATGCTGTGGGTGATGGTGTCAAATGCTTTACTGAGGTCAAGGTAGACCACATCTGCTACCCCACCATCATCTATCCACTTGGTTATATCCGCATAAAAGGCTGTTAGTCAAACATGACTTCCACTTGGTAAAACCATGTTGACTGCTCCTAACAACCCTCTTATCCTTGGTGCTGTCTCTAGGCACATCAAGGATAAGTTGTTCCATCACCTTTTGAGGGATGGAAGTGAGGCTGACTGGTCTGTATTAACTCAGATCCTCCTTTTTGAAGACTGGAGTAATAATGGCAGTTTTGCACAAGAGTTGCTTACGGACTTTTAATATTAAACTTAATCATCACAGAACTTCAACTGTGTGTTATTTGGGAAGCTCTTTTTAGATTGTGAACTAAGTGGAATTTTGGTCTTAATAAAACGAATGAGGAAATAAGATCCTTTTTCTATCAGCTCTACCTCTGTATCCTCAGGGACTTCTGTTTAAGATCCCCTGTACATAAGGGAGAGTAATGAGATAGTAAAAAATGAAGGAGCTGAAGAGCTGTGACTGTACAGAAAAATGAAATGAGGATCTTCTAGCACATTTGGTCTCTAGAGCTCACTTGCTTGAACGTCTCTTTCCCCAGCGTCATGCCCTGATATTTTCAGGCATTCTTAAACCCGGGACCCTCATGCATATGAGGAAATGCTTCTGTGCCTGCCAGTAGCAAGCACAAGGTGTAGTCTTACAAGACTTTGGGCTCTAGACATCTCATACCAGAGGGACTCTGCAGTTATTTCCTGTGGAGGAGGCTCTGTATTATTGTATAACATACTAGCTTGACTTATGTGCCAGTTAAGTGACTTACTATCACAACTTGATTTTAGGCCTGTTAAGTGAGTGTATCTCCCTCAGCCAAGTATTATCTATTTATAACGTGATGGTTCAATTTTCTCTTGGCCTGGAATTTCTACTCTGTCTCCTCCAATTTATATCCAGCCTTTGCTGTATTGCACGTTATTCATAATCACATGTTTAATCAGTCTGCAACTAACCTTTAAAATCCATTGCTTTGTTGTCATGAGAAAGGTTAGGAATGTTAATTTTCATCTCCTCACAAGGACTTTCTATTTGTCAGGGCTCTGATCCTTTAAGATGTTGCTAGAAGCATTTCAAGGCATTCTCTGTGATGGGTGCTCTTCTTGCAGCAAGTTGCTGCTTTGTTAGGCTCTTTCCCGAGTTAAGGTTTGGTCTTCATGAAGTGTCTCACAATCTGGTTTCCATTCTTGCCATGTAAATGATGAGTTGTTACTACTTTATGTGAATTTGATGCTACTTGAATAGCAAACATAACTTGTAACATGGTAAGATGAGGCACTGAGGGCCTCTACGTTTTTGTTTCCCTACCCTTGCAATGACTTGTGTTTTTGTCATGGAAACTGTTGTTCACTTAACTGTGCAAAATCTCAAAAGTAACACTGCAAATACAGCTCTGACTCAGCCAGTAGCCTGTGGTTTTATGTCCGTTCTGAGCAGGCTGCTAGGTTTGCATGTTTCTGGCTAAGCTTTGTTCTCAGTGAGAAAGAAATTATCAGAAAATGAAACCAAAGCTATCCTCCTCAGATGTCCCTTACCTCAGACTAATCCTGTCCACCACAATGGCCTACCTGAATGTTCTCCCATGCTGCTAAAGCCCTTTTGAGAGACTGTGGTGATGTGATGCTCTTGACACCAGATGTGTGGTGCTTGGTGTGCAGAAATTTCAGCTTTTTGCTATTTTGTCAATGTTTTTCATTCTTAACCTTACCAGAAATTTTTACCACCTCTGCTTCATTTTTGTGTAGGAGATAATAGCATGAAGAGCCAACTTGCATAATGATTACCATCATATGTGAATACTTCTATTTCGTTCTTTTTAGCTTATTCTAAAGTACTTTTTAAAGGGGCTGTGTGACTCAGTAAGTTATAAAAATGCCACAACACAAAACCTTCCATGTTTGTACATTTCTATAAAAGGTAGCTTTAAAAATAATTTGTTGTCTGGTACTTATTAAAAATAAGTTATTATAAAGTATTGATTGCAATGAGATCTTCTAAGGCATTTGTCATATTGCTGTTCCAGACTCCCTTTCTTTTCAGCTCCCTCCTACACATCTCATTATTTTAAATCTTAAACCCTTGCAATAAGAGTTAACTCTTTGATATGACTCTCTTGCTTCAACAAAAAATAGACCACACACTATGAAAACTGGAAAATAACTACAAAATGACTTGGTAGAATAATACTATCAGAGATAAGTAAAGTACCAGTGCCAAAGCTTATATAAGCAGTCACTCTGAGAGAACAGGAAGTTGTTATTGAAAATTTTCAGGTGTAGACAAGTCTAGAGCCAGCTGGCTCTCAGTCTGGTAGAACTGTAAGCAGGTATGAGGCAGTGTGTTAATAAGAAGAAAAAATATCTTTTTGCTGTTTTGGTCAAAGGTCTAGCTCTCTACCCCAAGTAGCATACAGAAGCATACCATCCCCCTTCATTTCTTAGGGGAATTAAAGGGAATGATGTTTCTGTTGTGGGGAAAATGGATGAACTTTATCATGTATGTGACATAGATACCAGGACAAAGTATTTTATTAACTTTTCTATTTCTAGAGACAGTTAAAAATACATATTTGACTTGATGGATGGGAAGGTTAAACATGGAAATGGAAATACTCAACCAGCATACCTCTATATACAAGTAGCATTGCATGTCTCAGAACTTCATCTTAAAATAAAAGATTTGCTAATTCACTTTACCATGTTCACTTGTCTCCCTTCAGCAAATTTAGTATTTTTAAACTCCTGAAAGGTGGAAATGGTCATACAATTGCCGTCTGGGAGCAGCAGTCAAAGGCAAGGAGAGACAGCCATTTCACCTCTAACTTTTAAACACTAGAGCATGACTCATGTTCTGAGCTATTGGAAGAAATCTCATTTGCACCTACTGTCTACTGAAAAAAAAAACCCTCCTAACTGGCTATCAGTTGCCTTTTTAATTCATTCTTCTCAACACCCCTCGTGTCATTGGGATGGTCTATGGCTAAAAGTCATCAAACAGGCTAGTAGCTGTGTTCTTGGAGAGTGCAGTGAAGTTAGCCACAAAGATGGTATCAGTGACTTGAGTTACTGTTGTCTGCATTACTACAACATAACATAATTTGCTGGCATCTCTCAAGTGAGCCATGGTGAGTTTAGGTCAGACTGTAGCAGAAGTGATGTGGAAATGGACTAATATATAAACCATGTCTTCATCTCTAATACCTTACTATCATCTTGTTAATACTCCTAAACATACTCTGATTGTGGTCACTTCTGAGCTGTACCACAGCCAGCTCCTTGTCCCTCTTTTGATTTTTCACCTGTCTGCTTTCTTACCTGACAGATGATGATCTCTGCTTCATTGTTTTATCTCTCTGATAACTGTAGTTCCTCTGCCTTCTCAGTTGTAGTGTTGCATCTTCCCTTTTTCCACTTATTTCCCCTTGCTCTCCTTACTCTGTCTCTTGGTGGAGCTACTCTTGTGCTACCCTTGTCAAACTAAGCTGGTATTTTTGCCATTGCTAGTGCTCTCTTGCTGCACTGTGGTAGCTCTGAGCCAGAGGTTATTTACCTGGATGGTTAGTTTTATGTTTCCTTGGAAACAGTAGTTGAAAACTCAGACAAAATCACATTCTCAGACATTTTATTTAAAACAGTCCTGGAAATGCATCTTGTTAGGAGGCAGTGAAATTAAAATAATTTCTGGTCTAATATTTTGCTTCTTTTTCACTTAGTTTTTGCTAACTTGGTAATAGCCTAATAATTGGAGAGTTCTGAACCTAAGAGTGAGCATCTAAACCTGAAACTTTAATCCTTAACTTAAAATTTTTTCTGCCTTCACTCTCTGTTATCCATACAGTTATCTGAAAAAGATCTCTGAAGTTAATCACCCTCAAGAAACTATTGATGGGATTGTTGCAGGGTCACTACAATGGATTTGTGCTTTCCTCTGTGTTCCTAAGACATCTTTCTAACTGGTTGTTGTTGGCTTTCTTTTTGTTCAGGAATAAAGGGTGATACCATCTGTGTGCCATGGGATATAGAAAACTGGCCCTGCTATCATTAGAGGATAATATCAATAACACGTCTTCTATAGGTTTTATGTCAGCTGGTTTGAGCCCTGCTGAGTCAGCAAATGCAGGTAAGTACCACTACTGATGGCAGTGGAAAAGGAATCTGAGTTACTTATTCCTTTTTTGCAACTGCACCTCTGTCTGTGGAAAAGCCATGGGAAAAGCTTGCAGCTGTGTAGGTACATATATAAAGCTGTAACCTATTGTCTCCTGAAATAATTTTAAACTAAGTATGATGCTATCCTCCTCTTAATAGGTATTTTGACACAGGAATCTCTTTTTGATCGTTTTACCTTTAACTCTGATGAATTTTTTTAAACAATTGATGCTGAAATATAATGACACATTTGTCACCTCAGATATCTTGAAGTGTCAGAATACTACAATCATCTGGAAAGTGTCAGGAGGCACCCTCTGATTAGTTAAGCTTGATGGCTCAGAATGTTTTAGCCAACAAAGTTTATCCTTTGGAAGGAAAGGGGAAATGAATTTAGGATTTTCATTGACTGTGACATTAGATGAGAGATTAATGCTCAAGAGATGGGAGGTGGAAAAGATCATGTTATGCTTGTCGTTGTCTTGACGCATTCCTTGCCAAACACTTCTCTGCTTCCTATCTGAAGTTACAAAGACAAGCAGAATATTTCTGTTGCTGAAAATATCCAGTGAAATACAATAGATTTGCACAGCTGAGCTGAACAAATGGTTCAGCAATTGTATCCCTTCCAACCATGCAGAAAAAACTGTTTTGGAAACATATTGGGGAAAATGAGTCAAATCTATATAAAGAATTTGGAGGGGAAATATAAAAAGAAAAGAATTATAGCCTACAGATTCTTTTCTGATATTTTACTTGCTGATGTCCAGAAAGTTTAGTTTTTATACAGTGTTGAAGACTAATAAACATGTTTGGCATGGGTGTTTTGTGGTGGTGGGTTATTTTTGTTCATGTGGGGTTTTTGGGTGGTGCTTGATTTTTCCTCCCAAAAGTGCCTACTGATACCAATGAAAAAACTGACTTAAATGGGACTGGATGTGGCCCGTGCTCTATCCCCATTTGAGGAGAAAGGCTCCCTGAATTTATTATGCATTGTAGTTCACAAAATGGAAAAATAAAAGTTATGTCAGGCTTCCATGAAGACAAAATTATTTTAATGAGCAGCTTTGTTTAAACACCATAGTGTATAAAATAAGTATGATCAGTAGTAATACTGTTTAAAAACAAGAGGAAAAAAAATCAGTTCACATGTAATCTAGCATTATTTTTCCAAGTAATTGGTCTGTGGCAAACTGTATAACAGCTGACAAACTTATATAAAATTATTAGGAATACATTAAAAGAATATTTTGTATCTGAAAAATTTAATTATTGGTTTTAACTTCAGAATCAACCTTTTCAGTCATGCAGTATTGGAAAAAATCTGACATGATATTTCACCCTAGTTTGTAATAAGGCTCTCATTTATTCAAGTGAGAAATCATAAATGATGATGGATTATCTATTCATGGAGCAGAAGGAGGAAGGATCTTGGGGGATTAATTAGTAATTAAAGATAACCTGTGTTGCCTAAATAAAATTAATTTATTCTAAGTGATTTTCTGCTCTGTTGGGATTTTCTCTTGGGAGATAGGACTGTAAAATTAGCAAATATCACTTGCTATTATGCCTGGATATTTGTCTGGATGTCTGGTTTGAATATGTGCTATTCTATGCAACTTACTGGAAAGTTATTCTTCCTTTTTGGTTAAAATACACTTTTTTTCTACCATTTCTGACTGAAGTTAATTGATAACCACCAACTCTAGAGGGTTATTACTAAGTAACTTTAAGTCAGATAGCAGCCTGGTCATTTGAAACACCATTTATTACTTACACTTTTGATTGTGAAGAAATTGACCTTTTGTAGCTGTAGTCTTAGAGGATTCCAATATGGATATATGTCTTTGGTATACATAAATGCATATATTAAAAACAACAGCAACAAAACCTAATACCAAACCAAAACGCAAATTGCTTAAGTCTTCAGAGTTTATTAGAACTTGTGCACCTTAATAAGGTAATCCTGGGAGGGTTTAGTTTATTAAAAGGAAGAGATGCAGACTTTTAGCTTTTGCAAATCCTAGTTTTTGAATTATTTCTTTGGTCAAAAAGTAGCTCGTTACATGAGTTTTCTCTATTTTGCTTACTTGATTTATATCCCAGCTTCAGTGTTTTCTGCATGGGAGTTATCTGGCCTTCGTGCCATTCTCATTTTTGGGCATGCATGTGACGAGCAGTTAATTCTGATTGTTACAAAACTTCCCTCCTTTGAAAAGGTAAATATAGCTAGTAACTTCATGTAGATGACATCCTATGGAAATAGGAAGCAATAAATAAAAAGAATATTTTATATACTAGGAAGGCAGAGTAAGTCTTATGTCCTTAAATGACTTTCTTCTGACTAGTCTGGTAACAGCATTATTTCTCAGGAAAGGCTAATGCAGGCAAGCAGGTCTTGCTCACAGATGTGAAACTAGTTGGATTATTCCAGTCCCTTCACAGGGAGCTGTAGAATAGCAGGTTGATTGCAGGAAGAATTTTGTACCATTCTCATTCAAGCTTTAAAATTGGCATGGAAAAGACTATAATTACTGTTTCCATTCCCTTGCTCTTGTGTGCGTGTTTGGGTTTAATTTTTTAAAATATTTTTTGTGTGGTTTTCCTCCCTGCCCCCCTTCTCCCACAATGACAGTAACACAATCTTCTGGGTTTCAAAATTTAGGTGCAAAATATTCCTTTCATCTTTTTAGGACTAGATGCTATAACCTATATAGAACAGTTCTACAGCTGCAACAGTGAGAGGCAGGCAGTTAATTTCTGATAAGAAAATAGTCTTCATGAGGGGAAGATCTTGTGAAAACTATCAAAAATAATTGCTATAATAGTTTTTAAATTGTTCAAACTAGGAATCTTTGAAAACTAAACTTATCAATCAATATGGATGCTGTGAATAAGACTTACCAGTAGATTCTCCCAGAGGCAGTTGAGCAGGGGTAGGGTACCACAGGTATGGGGTGAAGTGAGATTAATAAAAACTCTGGATCAACTGAGATTTAGCTTCTGTGTGCAGAGCTTATACTCACTATTTGCAGGTTTACTGTCCATGTGTTTAGGAGCTAAAGAATTGCCAAGAATTGAACGTTTCACCTTGGCTTCACTTTGTGTGTCTCTCCATTTCCACTCAGTTGCATTCACTTCTCATGACTGTCATACCTTCTTAGCCACATCTAGCTTTCAGCCAGCTACAGTTTTGCATGTGTTGCTTTTCAGTGCATTTGTTACTCTACATTCATTTCTTCACATCCTCTTTTTTCCATATGCTTGCACTAGGAGCACTTAAATTGTCTGCTGTTCCGTCTGTGATGCCTAGCACAACATAGTCCCATTTGTGGTTGATGTCTAGCCATGTTTAGAATAGAAATGAAAACTAATAGTAGAGGCATTAAAAATGTATACTTTCACATGAATAGAATACCTTAAAGAGAACTGTGGAGGCAGTGTGGTTAAGGTGTTGTGAGGGGGAACAAATGCTAAAATGTGGATCTTTACCATGTTGGCTTCAGTCATCTGCTCTCCCTTGAACCCTTGAAACAGAATTCACAGAACTCTTCCAAAATAATTTCACTTGTCTCTTTCATAATTAGAAGATGGGAACCCCCCCCCCTACTTTCCATAGGTACATGTAATCAGATAAATGTTGTGGTATGGGGCTGCTAGTCTGCTGATAGCATTTTTTTTGTATTTTTCTGAAAATTTCTTTATTTAAATTTGTGTAGTACTGTAGAAATGTTTTACTTGAAACTACAAAAATAAAATCTCCCAATGGATTACTGCTTTTTCAATTTTGGCCTTTTACCTAATAGAACTGCAAATTATTTGTGGAAATTTTGTTTCTGTTCTTGTACCCCAACAGTGCAGTGTTTCACTCTTCTTAAAGGTCACACCTCTAAAATGTGTACGTTTCACTTGGAAAAAAATCTACTAAAAGCAAAGACAGCCTCAGGTGTGAACAAAACAAGTGTGTACACAAAATAAGAGATGCTCAGAGGTGTACATATGCTTTTCCTGTCTTACTTTCTATTTTAAACAGCAGTGGCCTCAGTTATTCAGGTCATCATTTGTTGAGTGATAGTGTTGGTCTGTTCCAGTGGCATTGATCTCAATTCTTTTATAGTTCACTGCTTTGGAGGGAAGCAGAAGGGTGATTGCTGATTAGACAATGAATATGGGTTTTTTTTCTTTCTTTTTTTATCCCACTCTAAAGGGGGACTGCAAAGGGAAGCACAACAATAGACAAGGAAGACAGCCAGCTGGCCTTCACCAGTGCCCCAGACAAATTCACTCTGGCCTTGAAGCCTGAAATAACCCTTCTGCCTATTACCATTAGACTGGACCTCAAATGTGCATATTTATATTAAAAGTAGGTCAAGACCACAGTGAAGACAAAAGACAGCAGTTCTGCTGATTCTGTAAATCTATTGATAGCCTGAAAATCTTTATCATGTATTAATATTCTGAGATTTGTTGATTAATTTTTGCCTTGTTCTTTTTATTGCTTTTGCCATCAGTTGTGAAGTCCTAGCTTGTGTGGACACCTCCATGGGAACAGATGTGTGAGTTGCAGACAAGATTTTTCATGTGGGTGACATTCTTCAAGGGTCATTTCAACATTTACATTTTAACTTGTATCACACTGAGTCAACTTTTTAGACTACACAGTTGAAACACAAATTTCTTCTACCCTTGATGCTTCCCCTGCTGTTTCGAGGGTCAGACTGCTTCATGGTAGAACAACTACTTGCTTGGTCCATTCCTTGTTTTCCATTTGAAGATTATACCTTAAATTGTTATAGCACAAAAAATGTGATCTTCCTACCTTGTTAGCAGTGATACTACAACTCTGTACTGCGGTGAGGATGTACCACTGACTGTATTGCATTTCTAGGGCAGAATAACAAGGCATAATTTCTTATCTTATTGTCTTTGGAGGCATTGTGTTTTAGCGACACTCGTACTCATTCTCTGTACATAAAGTGGTCACTTTTTTGGATAGTGAAAGACACCCAGAAGGATGGTCAACTGGTGTCTTTCTTTTGGATCATTTAGTTTAATATTAGCTCTGTGGTGCTGTTAGACAACTAAGTCATTGTTGGTAAGTGCTTTTTTTCAGAGGTGACTGCATTGACACAACTTCTATTATTTAATAGGTTATCTTCAGACAATAGTCAAAGCTGGTGGTAAAATCTGAGTGTAAAAGTGATTGGAGTATTAACACTTCTGCTAGGGGCCAATCTGAAGCTATAACTCTTGAAAATGACTACTGTAGAGCTGATTTATTTTCTTTTTCTTTTTTCTTTTCTTCCAGACAAACCAAGGCCTCATCCTGCACAGATTTTATTACAGTTCTTTTATAAAGACGCAAAAATGCCTTCACAGTGGCAGACCTTGTTGCTGTTGTAAAATATAGAACAGTTCTAAAAATGGCCAAAACTTTTATTCCTTTTTTTTGCTTGAACAGTCCTCCAGTGTCCTATATGGGGAAATCACCTGCAATCACTGGAGCAAGCTTTTTTTCTCCCTCCCTATAAATATCTAAAATAGTTTAATTTTATCAAACTAAAGAAAACTTCTCAGCAATTATTCTGGAATAATTACTTTGATTTCAACCAAAGCAGTTATACTGGGAGGACTACTGTGATAACATTCCAAGTGTGGACAAGGGTTAATTAACACATCTCTTATTCTGTTTACACAAATTACACTTTCACAACTAGTGTTCTGCCTGCCTTTTCAGCTCATTTGTCCCCCATGTCATTATTGGTGTCATCCAAAAAGGCCTCTTATACCTAATTTGCATGGTCTTGAAGGCACCTGCAGGTAAAGGTTATGAAAACGGGTCGATTTTTGGAAGGAAAAAGACTTAAATCTTAGTAGTGAAACTAAAACCAACCAAACCCAAAACTGTTCATTGACAACTTCCTTCCTGTTGGAATCCAGGTATGCTGTAAAAAATTAAAAAAGCATCTGTAATATCTGTAGTTTAACTACCACATAGCAAAATGATTCTGGAAGGAAGGATTTTTTCTAATTTAGGGATCACATTATGAAAGCAGATGGTGGAGAGGTTTTTAAAAGCCCTTTTGCAACCAAAAATGGTCATCTTTTACTTCTGTGACTAATTTGTTCAGTGTATTATTTCAAATTGCTGGGAATGGAACCTTTTGTTATTTTTCTCATTTTTTTACTTAATTGGCTTGTCCTTACATGCAGTGTATATTTTTCCCTTCTGAACTGTCTTCCAGAATATGGTGCTTTCTAACTGCTGCCTTTCTATCCGAACAGCAAGGCTGTGGGAGGGAAGCCAGATGTGTTCTTCAGTATTAACAGAGAAGGGGAGAGAAAGCTCTCACTTCTATGAAAATATTTTTCTTCTAACATATGACTCTATGATTCCTTTTTTCCCTTTTCATGTTCCTAGCTTTTTGAGATCCCCCCAATAGAGGACCTAAGGCAACAACTGGATAGTAGTTAGGATCTGGGTTTTTTTTTATGTTTTTACACTGCTTTGTACTTTCTTACAATGGTCTTTCCTTTTGACTTAGTTTAGAATATGTGGACAAAAGCTATACTCCCAGTGAAAATGGGCAACGAAATTTCTATGACATAAACCAACTTTCAGAAATTGGTCAGTGTCTCCAGGATTGAGAAGGGAGGTGTTCAAGTGCCACTGCTGTGACCTAGTGAAAGAGCTTCTCTTTTCTCTTTTTTTCTCTCCTCTTCCTTGCTCTCCTTTTTTTTTTAGTTTTTTTCCAAAACTAAAACTTAAAAAGAGGTTATGTCTATTGTTTACTGTCCTTAAGAACATCAGGTAGTAGGTCTACAGGAAAGATTGGAGCTAGTTAAACTCACCCAGCTGTATTGGCAGCAGGACAGCTGCATGACCAAAGCTAGGAGAAATAAATTGGGGTTTGGGTTTGATGTTTGTTGTTGGGTTTTTGTTTGATTTTTTTTTTTGGGGGGGGGGGGTTGTTTTTTAATAGAAGAGGAATAAGACTTGGATTTATAGTGGGAAAGATGGCACTGGAAGTAATCTAAAAATTGGAGCATGCAAAATTTGTGGCATGTGGGGGAGAGCTGTGAGGAGCTGCTGTTTGTCGGCTGTGGTGTAGGAAACAAGGGTTGTATAGAGTGGCTTTGAACTGATGACATGTGCAGATTATATCTGAGTATATAGTTATTTCTTGGGAATGATTTAGGTTTTCAATGTATTTGGTTGCATTTGCCTCTGTGTGCTACAAAGTAGGAAGAAGAGAAAACTGCTGGAACTTGTCCTTCATTAGCATAAAAATTTACTTGGCTTTTTATGGATAAAAGCTGTCCACTCTGAATATGGTGCTTTTTAAAATTTCTAGGTAGATGTTCTCCTCACACCTTCAAGCTGTAGACAGACTGTGTTCATTCAATTCTTCACTCACAAAAGTAGAAATGAAGTATTTTGCTTTTTAAATACTTTTGTGCGAAATCCAGAGTACCAAGACCCTTTCAGCCCATCCTCTCTGTCCTCTGCTTCTCTGGAGGCTGCAGAGCTGGGCTGGTACTGTGCTAGTTCTGCAGTCACTTTGTCATGTCCACTTCTGTTACTTTGGATGGGCTTAGGTTGGTGCGTATCAGGTGAGTATGTTCCCACCTCTGTTCCTGCAACCGGTTCTCCTTGGTGTGCAATTCTGCTCCATGGGTGCAGGGATTCAGTCATGTGAGCCTGGTGATGGTTTTAGAAACTGAGAGCTGATGACAGTGGTATTGTCAAACTCCTGACTTATTTGTAGCTTGGGTGATCAATAGAGGAAAGGGTCACTATCAGTTGTCTTTATGCTTTGCACAAATGCAAATTAAATCATAAATCTCTCTCTCTCATTAGAGAAATGAGTTCTTGCCTATTGTGGCTGGTACAGGTGTCCCTGCCGCTTCCCCAGCAATGCTCCAGCAGATTGGGTGTGCTTTGCTTTGCTAGTGTTCCCTCTGGCATGATGGTAACTTTTCTCAGGGAGATGAACAATATCCTCATATGCAGCAGGAAGCTTTGTGATAAATCAACAAGAGCACATTTAGCAGGGGTGCCAAGCTCCTCAGTGCAGACTCTTTCTGGATCTTCTGATGCCTAGAGGTAGTAGAAGCTCTTGTTCTGTTTCCGTTTTACCTGAACACTTGTCACTGTCTTCTGCCTCTTCAGAGCTGTTGCTTTTCAAGGAGAGAAGGTCACGTAAAAACAGCAGTGCTTCTAGATTAACAGTCTTCTCTGGTTTTGGCAAGAGCTGAGTTGAAGGGCTTCAGGATTGGGCTGTGAACAGAAGCAAGCATGAAGCAAAAATTCATTCTTCTTAAATAAAACCTTTCAGATGCTTTCCAGAGCGTGAACGTGTCGCAGGAGTTGCCAGCATAAATATGACCATGTTTCATTTTAAACACAATTAAATAAAAGCTTTTACTCATCTTGCTCAACACATGATTTTTTTGAACTTAAAGAAAAAACACCCATGGCAGTTGTGACAACAGAAAAAGCTCCAGAACCTTTGTTATCCAAGATAAATGTATGGATTTACTAAAATAGAGGAGGCTGGCAAAGCTGAATTCCAAACAAGACCGTAATCATAGTATATAGAGAGCTCTGTTTCAGGAAGCTGATTAGTCAATCAAAATGCAAATAATTTGCAATCTGCATAATATCTTGAAGCATTTGGTTTATGGATACTTTTAGCAGAGTTCCCCTAAAAGATTCACTGTGTTTGCATTTGAAAGCGTGTGGTTTGTAAAAGGATTAGTGAACCAAAGCAGTCTGACGTGATGTGTCTGGTAGAGGGCAAGCTGTTTCTTTGAGCCTTTGTGTAGCCTCTGTGTGGATACAACTTTTTAGCTCACAGGCCTGTGCCTGTTCTCTCCCATAAAATTGTATTCACTGTACTCAGAGTCCTTGGCTCTCAGCTCTCCTGTGAGACCTCAGCAGACCCAACTGGGTTTTGTTTCATTAGCGGAATCTTTTTTGGGTCCTGTGCTTTGGGCTATGGGAATAAATTCTTTTCTTCCCTGCCCCCGCTACCCCTATGTCTCTTGTGAGGGTGAAGAAAAAGAAGTCAGAGGCAGTCACACAAAACAAATTTGAATCAAACTATTTTTGTATCCTGAGCTTGTGTTCCACATGTCACAAAAACTGGTTGTTTTGGGTTTTTTTTAACATGTTAGTGCATTTGCAAAAAAAGACAACCACGGTTTGTGTTGGTGGTGCTGAAGGAACAGACTGCTCTTTTGTGTAATAACCCAGTAGTGAAGGTACTCACCTGGCAAGAGGAAGACTTGAAAACATGTTGTTCCACTGCCTAGGAGGATGCCCTAACCTCCTGTTAGAGCTGTCCTATCTTATGTAAAAGAATTAAATAGCTGATGAGAGAGAACAAGAGAAGAGTAACTTTTCAGCCTGCCAGCAAGGATGCACTTTTGAGATAGGACAGAGGGTTTTTACTCTCTGCTCTAGTGATTTTATTTACTCTTTTCTTTACAGACCTTGGCTTGCATACAGAAAAAACCTCTGCCATTAGACTATGTTGTATGTGTTTCAGAAAGGTAAGCAAACATAAGGGCAAAGCATTAATACTGAAAGGAGACTTTGCCAGGACACCTTACTGTATTGCTGTGGTCAGGGCTTTTCCAGGATAGGGAGGATGTGGGACCCAATCCAGTCAAGCAGAAGAAGAAACTAAACACGTACCTCTGTCAATATGCCTGACTGCCTCAGTCAAGGGACATTCAGATACCTGGGGATAGCAATAATACTTTTCTTCAGAAAGAGCAACTCCATGTTTTGGGGAAATTTTCCACAGTCAGTTATACATTCAAAAGTGTGGTCTGCTCAAAATTAAACAATGTTTATTGTCGTATGGAGCAAATAAATTTATCATATAAATATAGTAGTACCACTATAATCCCTTACACATTTTCCCCATTTGCTGTATCTCATGGGATTAGGTGCAGGATATTTTCTCGCAAGCGTTGTGACTGTAGGAGGTGGGCACCTCCCTGCCACTGTGCCAGGGTTTGCTCCCTGTACCTGAAAATCAAGGCTGTTCACAAAGCCCATTCATTTGTTGTCTTGTGTATCTCTGCAGCAGGCTTGTGGCAAGAGATTGGGTTTACCTAACTGCATGGACTGGATTGGGACTGTTACTGGCTTTTCTAGGGTTTTTGTTGGTGTTTGATTTTGTTTTGTTCTGGTTTTTTTTATGTGGAGAGGGGTTTTTTTGGATATTTTTTTAACTGGAGTTTAAACTTTTCTAGTGGGCAGTACAACAGTAATCATAACAATACATGAGACTAGGTGTCTCCTGTCTATTTTGTGCTTTGTAGTGCACAATCTGAAAGCTAATAAAGAATAAAACTTCCCTGCTTAACATGATGCATGCTTAACAGCCTGTCTCCATGGGGCACTCTGCTGTTGAATGCTCTCCCAAGTCCTGTGCATAGGTACCAAATGCTGTACTTCTGTATTACTAGGCAATAATTTAAACTAAACATAAGTGCAAATGTATATAAAACAGAAGAAAACCATGAAAAATAATAGAGGCAATACAATCCTTCTTCAAAAATACCTCTAGCTAATTTCAACCTTTTCATAACTGCCAGCTTTTCTTTATTCCATCCCACTGTACAGATTCCTGCTTGAAGCCTTTTGAAAATTGACTCTGGTGGTTCATTCATTATGTTGTCTCCTTTCTTGCTAACAGGCGGTTTCCAAAATGCTGAGCAGCACTGCCAGTAAAGTACCTGGAATTCTTGCCTACTTAAACTGGAGAGGGAACGTGATCAAACTCTGCTATGTTCTGGACAATGTCCATGTTTTTCTTGCTTTGAATATTATAAACATCTCTGTGTGTCAGTGTGATGGTGAGAGAGACTAAAAGAAGCCAAAGGTTGGGGAAAATTATATAATCCTACTAATGAACACTGGCATCATGAGTCGAACCCTGGCTCTGCCCAAGTCACCTGGGAATTTTGCCATTGAGTTCTCTCAGGCAGGAATTTCTGTGTCAATACTTGAAATTAGAGGAAATTTGGTTTAGCCCTTGTTTTAGAAAAGGATTTCTTTTTTTAAAAAAAAACCTATTTTAAATTCTTTTTGTGAAAATAGGCAATTATTATTCTAAATATAAGTAATTGCTTAAACAGAAAACTCAGTCTAATGAGCAGACAAATGAGCATGAACATAACCATTTATTTGGACAGTGCCATCTAGTTGTAAAATGTAGCGGGTTTTCTTGGAAAATTTAATTACCATGGCAAATCACAGCTCTGTAAAAAACAGTCAGTGTAATTTAAGGCTGTTTTTATTCAATATCCAAACAGTTATTTCTCTGAAAGGGGACTATTATTGTAAAGCAATGGCTGTCTTAATTAATGAAATCTGTGAAGCTGGCAGTAATAAGTTCTTTCCTGTAATGCATTCCATTAGAAAGACTTTATTTACAATATAAAAGGTAACTGATGTGACGATCTAGTGGCTTTCTGGTTTTGCCAGAGCATCTCTCCACCTTTTTCCTCCTAAATCTCCCCATAGTCTTTTTCTATTCGAGTTCTAACTGATAAAAATCCAATAAATCTAACTTTAAAAGTTCTATACCCAGAACAACCGTGGTCAATAATCAATCTACTGTAGCCCTTCAGATTTTTCAGTTGTATAGGCGAAGGTCAGGCATCAATGACTTCTAAGGAATTTTAAAATAACTTCAATGATGTTTCATGTTTCTTTAGCACTTGCCTTGCTATCTGCCTTATTCTTGATTTGAATATTGAGCAAATGTTTATTATAATGACTTCTTTCTGTCCAAGACTGCATTCTTCTCTATTTTTAATAACTGGGTGATTTTGCTTGTCTTGAATGTGATGCCAGAGAAAGATTGGGAACACAAGATCTGTTTATTGGGGAAGTAAGCCCTGAGCTGGTGGAATAAATAGTATAACAAAAGTCAGTTTTAGTGAATAAGTTGGAAAACTGATGTATCTTTTCCCCTTCTCCCCCCTCGCCCCAATTTTCTATCACACTTATAACTGAATATTTTCTGAGCATCCAATTTAGTTAATTACCGAGTCATAAAGACTTGAATATGAGTGCTAGTCTGCAGCAAAGACACATCTATTCAGTAATAGCATTAAATTGCCCCCTCACCCCCTTAGAGAATTCATCTTGAACTTTTGTAGAACTCTTAATCAAGAAAGTAAACAAAAATCACTGTTTACTCACTGTTTCTCACAGTGGTCCTTTTTTTTTCTTTCCTCCCTGTTGAAATTTAATTAAATACAGATTGAACTATTTTTATTTTCTTTGAGGAAAAACTTCAGGTTAATAAGTATTCAGCAAACACCTCTATTATTATTGAAAAGAGTAATTGAGTAGAATTAATTCTGATTTTTTTTTTTAAGGAATTTTGATTTAGTTTAATGTTGCTCTGTTCTTGTCACAGCAAAGAACTCCCTCTATAACGCAACCCGGACTTGCATTGTTCCAAAGTCTTGCTCTCGCAACAGCTATTTAACTTGTAGTGATATTTCCTCATCTTTAATTAGGTTGCACCGCCTGAGATGAGTGTTCTTCAGGCTTTTGGAGGAGATCAGAATTTTATGGGGTGCTGGAAGCAATTAAAACCTGAAAAGGCAAGAAGAGTTTTACTCTGATATTGAACAGTCATAAGCAGTTTGGGCCAAAGACTCATGCGCAATTATTTTATAAATACAGGTAGTACTTATTTAGTACAGGTAGGGACTGTTAAGGTATAGAAGTAAATAGTTATGGTTCACATTACATCCCTTTGACCCTAATCTCATTACTAGTGTGTCTGAGTCTCATCTGTGATTAGGAAGAAGATTCACCCTATTTTTCAATGTCCTTTAGATCAGGTGTGACTTTCAATGGCACAGTTTGAATGGCATAAGAGATGGTCTGTGGTTTCTGCTTGTTCAACTTCTGGCTACAGAAAGCCAAATCAGCTTAAAAATCCAAAGCATACATAATTTTAGGGCTAAAATCCAGCATGTTCTTCAGACTTAGCAGAAATTGCCAGTTAAAAGCTTTTCACACTGGAAACTTTCTTATAGTCCTATGTAGAATTGGAAGAATAGGAAGGGGAGAATAAAAGAAACTGCAATGTCAGGTGAAGTAGATGTAGAAGAATCTATCTACTTTACCAAAACATGCTTAATAACAGTTGATTTTGCACAGTATGTAGGTACCACAGAGGTGCCAGTTGACAAATTCTGAATTTGATTTTGTATTTTTAGTTGCTAATTAATTTATCCAATTGGAAGGTGCATTATGATGATAATCATTCATGTAGTTATGAAAAAACAGAGAAATGTCAAACTGTCTTACAGCAGGATTCAAAACTTGTCAGTAGGGTTTGCTAATTTTTGGTTATTGATGTGAAGATTGCAAAGCTGGGGAGAGATTCAGGGCAGAGTGTAACTTTTTTGATGTATTATTATTTCCCAGATCTGGTTTTGACAAGGAGTATAATAAGCCAGAATACATAACCCAGCCTGTGTGCCTCTGTTCCAACTTCAGAAGTAGCTTCTGTTCCTAAGTTTCCTTTTGAAAACATGATTTTTCCATCAGGAATACCAAAAGAATAACAATATGCAAGGCCTTCCTTCATGCGGGAGTTGAGGCTACTTCTAATCATTCTAGATGAGAAGAGACAAAGACTGTCTGGAAAAAGGAATATTCGAAGTATGAATAATTCAGTTCTTGTTTTAAATGAATGAGCATTCATAGTTATATTTTAATTGACAAAATTTGTTTTCAATACAAGGCACTGTGAATGGCTCGACAAAATTTGTTATTTGCTTGTATAATGCAGTGTGAGCAAGACATGCAATTGGAGCTCAGCTTCCTGCTGGATCCCAGGTGACTGTGCTGTCAGCTGGCCCTCCAGATGGCACAGATCTCGAGATGACGACATGCTGGTTTATGAAGTGGAAAGTGTAATTACTGTGTTAACAATGCATAATGTTGGATTTACTGTTGGTACTAAAGCTAGAGAAGTTGAATAATACATCACCAAAATTTCTCTCAAGAAAAGACAAATGCTTTATTCCACAAAGAATAGCTTCACTGGCATCCTTAAATTTTCACATGCCTTTCAAAAGAGCCTTTTCTTTGTACTTCCTCTGTCTGTTAACATAAGTAATAATGTGGTATGAACAGAAGCAAAGACTCTGATCCGTTCTCTGACCATTTCATGACTTGTTTAAACTTAAACAAGTGACCACTGAAAGAATGTAAATATGAAGCATGATTGCATTTGAGACACCTGTACAACCCATTTAAAAGATTATTTTTTGAGGTACTGACAGAATGTGTCTCTGATGATCCAAGTCTGAGAATATGACCTCTGACTCTAAAACTAACTTAAATCACCCAAGGAGCCTCTTAATGCTTTTATAATCTCTTCAGCTCTCTTAAAATTCTTGATATATTACAAAGTGATGCATTACTAAGAAGTCAGTAGTACAGTATTTTATAACTGTGCATAAAATACATATGCACACATAATTTTCCAACTTTCCTGTTGAGCTGTTAAGAAAAATTCCCCAGCATTCCTCTGAGACAGGTTGCAAATAACTATGTGTTAACAGTGTCATCACCGGTAAAGATTGGTAAGGTTGCTACAAGTGAGAGTTGCTTGATTAAGTCCTTTAAGACTGCTTAGATTTTAAAAGTCTTTAATTGCAGTGCATATTGCATGTGTGTGTATATATATATAAACATACTAGGGAAACCTCTTGGTTGGTAATATCACATTGCACCTATTTTGATATTTTGGGCTTAACAAGGTTAAATATTGAGGAAAAAAAATTCTGTCAAAGACAACAGTGACTGAGGGAGACACTGTTGAAGACAATGTTGGCTGAAACATCAGATCACAACATCTCCTCAGTCCAAATGGAAGTGTATAACAAGCTACTCCTAGGTCATAAAATTGATACCAGTTGTTGCCACTTGGATAAATTTTAATGTAAATCCTTGCTAGCATATGGTATGGAGGATAAGAAAATCTGAATGCATTTGTATCTTCCTGCCTTCCAGAGAAAGACAGGTGCCTTCATATTTACTGAAGCAGAAAGAAGACAGGCAATAATTTAAATTTCTGTCTAGGTCCTGAAAATTCTGAGCTGATGCTAATGTATGCGAAGGTAATGTAGCATGTTTGCTGTGTTAATGATGAATATGATGAACAATGATGACCAAAATGGTGGAGATGAGTCCCAATAGCTGAGTGTCGGCCTGCTCACATCTTATCTGTACTTGTTTGTTTTTTCTCCATGTGGAAATGAAATATAACTGGATAGATAGTAATAGGACCAGTTATGTATGTGCAGGACTGATGTCTAAAAGCCAGTTTCAAATTGCTTTATCACCACTGAAGTTAAATGTGTTTATAATCATTACAGAAATACAGGTCTCTGCAACAAAATTGTTCCACTCTGGGGGAAAATCCCTAGTATATTGAAAACAGCATTGTCTTTCCTCAATATTGTATAGTACTAACTTTGATCCTCCTTGCATTACTTGTCCTGGAGTCCAGAATAAAGTACAACTTTGAAAGTGACTTAATCACATAACTAGGGTCAAAGTAAACACGTCTTGTTCTGCTTTCAGGGTGCTGATACTAAGTACTTTATTCCTAAAATATTGCTTCCTGTAGATTATAAGTAATACATCTGTACCACTTTTTCAAGTGCGTAAATTCCTTGTGCTCATCAGAATAGTTCCTCTAATGGGGAAAAGGCAACAATTGCAGTAAGATGTCTTACTTCAACCTGTTTGCTTGCACTGTGTCTCCAGAATAGAAAGATTTGCATTGGTGTTTGGCTTCATAAATAGCTGCCTTGCAAACCATCAGTGTATTTGGTGTTTGTTTCCCAGTTGTCAAGGTGTGCAGCTGATGAGATAATGTTAGGGAGCAGTGTGTGCACAGTGGGGAGTAAATCTCCTGAAAGAGAAGTCTCCCTTGAACAAATGCTGGTATTGTCTCAGTTTCATGATCTCAGTGATAACTTCCTGTAGTCCTACCATATTTAAAGACTCTTACAATATCTATATATTTGGTATCTTAGGACCTACCTGCACTGTTAATATTTCTAATGAATGTCACCACTTCGCTTAAAAAGAATTATGATGGCTGCATATTGATAAACAGAAATGTAAATATGAATGATTCTTGTAAAATAAAGCTAAACTAGAGGCATGCTTTAGTGACACAGAGGTCCAGATTTATATTAGCACCTAAAAAGATTATTTAAGACATGCCATCTTTAAATGTCATGCCCTGGTATTTAAGCATTCCAAGAATAGGTTCTAGTAGGCATCCTAAATTCTGTGACTGTTGAAGACGTAATTTTAAAGGAGGATAAAAATATAGTATAATTTTGCAGTGTTTCATATTTTCCAAACTTTATAGAGAAACAAAGTTAGTGTTCATAGAATACGCATCTATGATAACCACTATTTGGGGTGGGAGGAGGAAGAAAAGCCTTCTACCAATCAGCATGGGGGTTTTTTTTGTTTTTTCCCCAATGGTTTATTTCAACATATTAAATGAATCCTATGGATATTAACAGATAAAACTATTTACAACATCAGAATAAATTCTATATCAATCGCAGTGTAAATATATATATTTTTTTTTAATCTGGAGGATGAAAGATCCTAATGATTAATGATCTTTTTATATTTGTAAATCCCATTATACATTTCTATTTTTTAGAAAGCTAGCTAGACATCAGCAACCTGACAAATTCAGGTTGTCCAATTTTGAGCCAAAATTGGGTACACATGCACTGCATTACTCTTTTAACATACTACTATGCTCTGATGAGAGAAGTGGTCTGAGCCTGTATATATTGAAATATAGAGCTGTTCTTACTCTTGCTAACACTCTGACTGACCTTCACATTTTACAAAAGATAATGCTGAGCTCTCTTACTCAATTCAGCCAGGTAAAAAAATATAAAAATCAATGCTTTTAATTGCAAAAATACTTGTGAGTTATTAAAAATCTGTGCGTTCTATGGAAACGTGTAAATTGTGACAGTAGCTCTGGTTTGCTGTTGGCTTACTTCCCATCCCCCTCTTGGCAGTCTTCTAGCACAATGAGAGAAAGCCTGGGTTGGCTGATATCTTAACAGCCTGTCTGGCAAGCTGACTGGGAGCTGTGAAAACTGAAGCCCTAAGAAGTCCTCTTCTCAGGATCTAGCCAGAATCCTTTTCATCTAAGCTTTTAGAGCTCTTGGGGGAGCCCTGGTTCTGGCTAATAGAGTTTTATAGTGCTGTCTTATACCATTATATGCGTGGTTTAAAACCCTGTTTAGCTTTTGGGTTCTTGATCCAAGAAAGGGTCATCTTCCAACAGTTGTTTTTTGTGGGGACTATTTATCTCTCAAGACAGGCTGACTGAAGCAGTGTTAACAACATTTATAGTCGTGAGCTTCAAGTATTAAAGATCAAATAACTGTTGGTTAAATCAACAGTGCAGAGTGGTGGTGTGATTTGGTGAGGAGAGTGCTCCATGCAGTTATTGTCTTGTCCTATGGCTGCATTAGCAAACAGAAGAGTCCAAGGGGAACTTAATGCCATCAGTGCTTACAGGGTTGCCAGATCTTCTGGCTAAGACACAGAAGTGAGAAAGGAATCTCTAGGTTTTGAATAACTTATTGCTAGTTTTGATCTAGCTTAAGAAATATCTAGAAAATAAGGAAGATTTTTATTATAAAAGTAAAACTAATGTATCTGTCATTATACTATGATGTAATGTTGAAAGCACCATTGTTCAGAATTTTTAATGCAAAAATGTCTAATGAAAGATGTTGTCTGGTAGTTGAGGAAAGCTGCAAAAGATAAAGAGTTGTTCTGTGAGAATAACTTTAAAGGAATTGTGAAAAATATGAAGGCAAAACTCAGCTCTGGGTCATGTTTCAATCATCAGATATTCCACTGGTTTATTTTCCTGTGCCCCTTTAGAAAAATTTGTCTACCTCCAGCATAACATCCAAAACTGTAGTGAATCCAACAGTATTCCCAAGTTTACTGATGGAAGAGCACTTGTAAAATCTAGATCTAAATAATGTTTTACTATGATAACCTGAAAATGTTCTTCAGATGTGTAGGTGTCCAGTCCTTAGGATTATCACTTTGTGTATAGCATCACTTAGAATTTGTTGGCCAGATGTGCCTGTCTTCAGTTGTAAACCTGCTTGTAGCAAAAAGCTACCTGCTTTCTGAAGTATGCTGAAGATTTTCTTCTTCATACAGTTCTTCACCTTCTTGTACTTACTCTCTGCATTTTTCCTCATGGCAGCGCCTTACAAAGTAGTTGATAGTGTGCATTGTAGATTGAGTAGATGGATGCAGTGTGTTGTGTAGGTGATGAATACAACTGACCATCAGCTTATTGGTTTTCAACTTTAGGAAACTGTTTTCAAGTTGAAATGGGTAACTGGAGGCAGAATAAGAAAAGGGTGAAACAATGTTTATTATAAATATTACACTTATTTTGGTTTACGGACACACTTAAACAGTAGCTGCTCAGTGCCAGGAATTGTATACCTTGGCCTGTTCTCCATTATCTGAACTTATCATTGCCTGCAGAAGCGTGAGAAATGATGACAGGTAAAGCAACTCAGTGGGTATTCAAGAATCACTAATGTTGTATGTCTAAATTATTATTTTGACATGCAGGATTGAGTGTGAATTTAGCATGTCCAGGGTAACTTGACAAGTGCAAGCTGAAGTGTCCTGCTACTAGGGAAACACTGATTACCATAACCTTTGAATGTTTTTGGTATGTGAAAACATTTCTCCTCTCGTCATCTCTCCTCTCTCTCCTAGTAGTCTTTCAGTTGGACTACAAACTTAGATATATCCAGGGGAAAATGTATAGGAAGAAAAATACAAATTTTTGTATAGAAGCATCTTGTGCCTAGACCTTTCAAGGCTTTGAGGTGAAAGTAAGGGATTTAGGGACTAGTTTATGTTGCAGAAATAAATGTCAACAATCACTGAAATATTTAATAGCCAATGTGCTTAAAACACTTTATAATACTTTTTGACTGAAGAAACAGAAAAATTTGCAGTGATCCATTTCTTTTTTTCTTCCCCTCTTCTTCTCCCCAGAGTGAAAGCATTTAGGGGAAGCGCTTAAAAGGAAGATTGAAATGATAAGACATACTTGTGCTTTGAGTGGTAAATTAATTGCATTTTCAAGCCAGGCCATATATCTTCAAACTTCAATCTAAATGCATGTATGATCTAGATCCATAGGGCATAACAGATATTGCCTTCTGAAGCATGTATTGAATATATAAAGCAGCAAGGCAGTGGTAAGCATCGCTCTGTCAGATGCTGCATAGCCTGAGGTGTTAATAACTATTATCAGTGCAAAGCTGGAACCATGTATAGAGGGTTTTTGTAGCTTTTACCTGATTTTCAGCACAGTTTCTAGCGCAGAATGAGCTTGTGATGGGTAAATTGCCAAAGCCTGTCTCACTGATACATATCTCAGAAGTCGTCAGTTGTCTGACTAAAAAGGCTACAGGCATAAGGGACTTCCTCTTGGTATGTCCTTTTCTCTTCTGGGTGACATTTGAAAAGCTTGGGCAGCGTTTTTGTTTAACATAGTTTCTTCACTTGATGGAAAAACAAGACAGAAAAGGATCCCTGTGCTGGGAAATGCAATACATTTGCACCATTTGCTCTAGCACGCTTGATCAAATATTTTCGGGACGCTTGTTTCTTAAGATCTGTCCTGATATGTACCTATAAAATAGGAAGAAACCAAGAATGCTAGTGTTTGGCTAGACAAATGTTTCTCCCTTATGTCCTTGGACTCCAAGCTGTAAGATTTATCTGCAAATATATTTATTTTGTTACAAAAGTGTCTCAGAACACATTTTGCATAATATTCTCACCCCAATGCTTTTATTTCAGTATCTTCAAGACTCCTGTTCAGATCAATTCAATATCAACTCCTGCTGATCTGTTCAATATAGCTCAGCATTTTCCTCACTCGCTAAAGAACCACCTTTTTGTATTTGGAATTGAATATTTGTGTGTGTGCATATGCATATTTCCCCAGCTGCTGCTTTGCTGCTAAACCCTTTGATTTATGACAGTCTCATTCTTATAATTGCTCTGTTTTCGCCACATAAAACAGAAAATGCTGTTTACTTTCATTCTAGATGACTCTTGTTGAAATAAAGTTATGTAGACACTCTGGAAGACATGGGAAAACTATGTTCTGCAAGTGGCAGTGACCCAAATAGTTGCCCTTATAGCTGACACACAGACATGGTACTCACACTATGCAGAACACAAAATATCCCCTTAAGTGTAATAAGTACTGCTAACAAATATATGTTAAGGTCCAGTCAGGCTCCAACTTTCCGCCCCACTGGACCCCATGCTGATCAGAATAGCATCATACCAACAGCACAGGTGTAATGATTTCTCATGTTTTCTTAGAAAAAAATCCTGTTCCATCTTGAATGTTCAGGAAGTTCAATCCTAGGAGAGGGTGAGTTTAGCAAATTGAATGACTTCTATCATATGCCGTTGGAAAAAATGAAGTTTGAGAAAGCCAACTGTGTTAAAAGGCTGCAAAGTGTGACAATTATTAAAGTGTACATTTAAAATGTATACACTTAAGTGTATGTATACTTAAAGCTCAAAAAGCTTTTTTCAAAGCATGCATAGAAATGTCTTTCTCTTGAAGTAGCTAGATTATTTTTTTCTCAACCAGTGAATTTTCTATTAAATTGGATTTTTATTTAAAAATCTTAAAGCATCACTTTCAACAATATCAAGTTCAGACAAGTTCTTACAGGCTCTCTTTTTCATCAGACTTAATGAAAAGTAAGATACGGTGTGCTGTCAGATAAGAAATAATGGACATCTTTCTTTCTAGGGTGTATCTTTTAAAAAATTGTAGTTGCAAAACTTACCTGGAGTGTGGTTGTGCCAATGCCTCATGTCTATAAATGTTAATACCATGAGACCCAGGTGCTCACGCTACTTTCTCCAAAGCTCAACATGTAGCATTTTACAAGGAATCTGGTCCTCTGGAGCTTGGAAGATCTTGTTTATTTCAAACTGATTGGTAGGCTTTTTCTGCATGTTTTTGGTCACGTTTCTTTGTTCCAGCCTATTGATTCTGGTGCAGGAAGTGATAAAAGTTTAATTCAGAAAAGTCTTAAATGCACATGATGGATGTCCAACACCCTGGTAAAGCACATGCAACTATATTTTCTTTTACAGGTAAAATCTTTCTGTAGTCAGGGAACCTACAGACTTCTCACAGTCCTCTTTCTAAAGGATTAATATAATTATAATAACTAATTATAATAATTGTATTAAATGTTAATATGTGTCTGAAATCATTGTGACAACATCCATTTCCAAGAAAAAAAAATATTTCTGTTTATTACAACAAATTCAGTTAAGGCAACATATGTGAATTTTTTTTTCTCTACTTTCTACTTTAATACACTTGATTTTTTGATGGGTAAATGTATTCTATATTCCTTGAAATGCACAGCTGCTTGTTCAGTCTATAGCGTGTTCAAAGCATACGTTGATTACCCCATACTGTAGATACCTAAAAGGAAGGTTCCTGGAAAACAATGTGTTCAAGCTGTTCCAACAGAGCTCTAATAAGAACGATCTAGAGACTGCATCTAAATTCACTGTAACATACAGAATACATGCCTTTCCTTCAAGGCCAGGATGGAGGGCCTTTGAACAACCTGGTCTAGTGGGAGGTGCCCTTGCCCATTGCAGGGGGGGTGGGACAAGGTGATCTCTAAGGTTCCTTCCAACCCAAACCATGTTATGATTCTACGATTTTCTTGTGCTTGTAGTTCATTTCCTTGTGCTCTTCGCCATGCTCCACTTTTCCTTTCTTTTCCACAATTAGTACTGAGAGGTCAGGACAGGCAGTGAACAAAGACCCTGAACTTTTCAGACCACTTTCAATGTTTCCTGGCTCCCACCTTTATACTTTAAATATTTTTTCCGTCTGCAACATTTCAGAGGGCATGTTTGTTTGTGCTCGTATAACATCTTGAATAATGATTTCCTAGTCTTTGTATTGGCCAGATATAAACAATAACTGTGTTATGATATTTTGAAGACTAATAGACTATTATGCACTTATCTGCAATTTTTTTTCTATTTGCTGTTAATTAGCAAGCTTGATTGTTTGGGGTTTTTCTTTCTTTGGGCTTTATTTGTTCCTAGTGAATTTTTCAGCCTAATCTGTCAGTGATGCTGAAAACTCACTTAGGAATATTCTCTGGCTGACTGACTTTATAGCTAAGATCTTTCTGCACTTAACCCCTACAGTCAGCCTAGAGATACTGAATTTATACCATAAATTGTCATAACTAAAAGAACTGCTAAAGAGTGAAAGTATGCATCTGAAGATTTTAAGAGATGGTAATGCTAGGAATGTGTCGAAAAGCAGTAGGATACTAGTGTAGATGAGTCCCTAAATGTATTGATTTGGAGATGTTAAGCCAAACAAACTAAGTTTGGTCAAGATATTAGTAACATCAGATATTATCAAGAACAGTTGTAACTTGTGAAGGAATGCTTTGGTTGAGCTGATGTTAAAATGGGCAAGGCTGACATGCCAGTGGTGTCCACAACAAAGACAGATTGATTTTTGCTTTAGCCTAAGCCTGTGCATTCTTTATTATCGCATGTACTCTTTTGTTAAGGTTGAAACTTTGTTTTGTGTGAAATGAGACCAAAAGCTGTCGTCTGTACTTCGACTTTAAAGGTCATTCAGACTAATGTTGTGGTTTGTCTCACCAGCTCATGTGGAGACATGCGGAGCTCTGTAGGTCTGAGGATGGTGTACTGGAGTGCAGCATCACAGGGTGCCTTGGGTAGCTGTAGGCTTTCCAGATGTTCCTTTTCTTGACAGCTGGTTTCCATCCTGGACCCACAGGCTACCAACCTTCAATTATGTTGGTACAGCCACAGGGCTGCAGTAAAAATGGGATTGCTGGAATGACCTTTGGTTTTAAAATAAACATGCTTGCCTTTCCTCTTCTACAGAATTACTGAATATTTCTAAAACTAGAGAGAAGGATAGATGTAACACAGACTGTCTCAGCTTTGTGTTCACAGTTCAGCATGAAAAACAGTGTGGCTGCCGCTGCTGGCAAGTTACTGAGTTGTAAGGCAAGGTGGAAATATCTGTCACTTATGCCAATGTCTCGCTGTGGTTTGATGTTCCACAGAGTTTGGCAGCAATATTGCCCTTTGTTACTGCCGCTCCTTTCCAGGACCTCACACCACCCTGCAGTTGTGCTAGTGTGAGTTGGGCTGCCATGTCTAGCAGCATCTGGACTGTGAAATCACACTAGCTTAAAAAAAAATAATCTGTAATTGTACCTATGTAGGTTTCTGTCAGTTCAAGTAGTAGCCATGTAGACGGATGTATTAGTATCACTGAAGAGTTAGTACCCTAGCAAAGGAAAATTATAGTAGGGAAGCAGATTTGAGAAATTGCTATTTTGTTGCACATTGCATCATAATGTCAAACCGGAGCTGGTGAGAGAGCTTTATAATGTGCCAGTCTCTAGGAAATTCTTGTCTTGATTGACTTGCCAAACATTCATTTTTCACAAAGACCAGTTCCTGTAAAAGCTGCTTTCATTAGTAGTTTAAAGGAATGACTATGAATGCTATACTGTAAGTGTAAAGTGACTTTTACTGATGTGACTTTTACTACATCTCTTCATGTAGTTTGAGAAATGGTTTTGGGTGAAAACTCAATTTCTATTCTTGCAGATGTAACTTGTGGTATGATCAGGCAAAACATATTCAGTAGGTTAAAACAGTAAGCAAATATTTTATTTTTGATTGGTAAACTTCCAGAATGGCTTTGACAAACAACCTGTATACGTGCAGTTTAAATTTGGCATAGAACTAATTTAATGAATTGTTCTGCTCGGTCTCTTTTGCTTCCCCTCCCTGAGCCTGTAAGGAGGGATACACACCTACAAAGAAAGGAATAACCGGCTGCTTGATGGTACTTGTGCAGAGCGGCTGAGGTTTACCATGGAATAAAAATTGAATAGGAATCTATGATGATGATCTGTTAAGGCAAAAGTGTAAAAAAGTTTTGACAAGGGCACGTAGTGATAGGATGAGAGGTAATGGCCTTAAACTGAAGGAGGGTGGATTGAGATTAGATATGAGGAAGAAATTCTTCCCTGTGAGAGTGGTAAGGCACTGGCACAGGCTTCCCAGAGAAGCTGTGGCTGCCCCATCCCTGGCAGTGTTCGTGGTCAGGTTGGATAGGGATTTGGGAAACCTGATCTACTGGAGAGTTTCCCTTCCCAATGGCAGGGGGTTGTAACTGGATGGTCTTTGAGGTCCCTTTTGACCCAAACTAGTCCGAGATGCTATGCCACAATACTGTTTGGAAGACATCTAATTTCTTCTGCTCTAAGCTCTAATAAGGCTTTAGATGTGATCTGTGCCCCATAGGGATAGGTAATACAAGGACTAAATAGAGAACAGACTGATGTTGAGAACTATCACTTTAGAAAATTTGCTGTGACAAAAGGTTGCAGGAATTGATGCTGAACTTATTTAGACACAAAAAGACAATTCAGACCCTGGCACTGCAGTGTTCAGCAAAAGGTAAGAGGGATCGAACTCTTCCCTTTTTGTGTACAAATAATGAGCAGGGTGCTTAAATTGAAACAAAAGGAGTTTATTAGGCATCAAGAAAAGCTCTAATGATCAACAGGAAAGCACTGCAATAGCTAGCTGAGGCAGATGTTAAATCACCACTGGGTATCATGTTCTTGAAGATTGCCACCAAGCATTCATCTGGAATGGTGTGGTGTTACTGATTTCTCCTTTATGATCGAGACACAATTATCTTCTGTCTCCTGTGGAGGTGGAAAAAGACTACCCATGCTAAAATTTCCAAGTAAATGAAAATAGCCATAGGCTGGTGTAAATGGAAGAAGGCAGTTATTAAGAAATGGGCATGTCAGCAGAATTGAAAATTTGTAAATGTGTAATGTGCTAAATCAAAAAGTGCTTGTATAGTATGGTCTTTGTAAAATGCATACCATATCTGATATGAGGTAACAAAGCAGTTGTGTACTACGAACAATGAATGTCCCCATGGACCTGCACAAAGAAACCAGGTCCAACTCTCCCAGGTGTTGCAGGTATGCTAAGTGCAGCACACATTCTGGATTTACAGTTATAGAACAAAACCTGCAATGCTCCGCCAGATGCCTGAAAAGGGAGCGGAGTGACATGGTCTAACACAGAGCAGCATTAATTAGAGAGTGTCTTAGCACCAGAGCTGGGAAAAAATCCTCAGACACACGTACTCTGGTGCAGCAGTCGGAGAAGAGCTGGCTGCAAACAGCCGCAGGGTATTAGTCTAATGGTGACTGCTGCAGAATGATGGGAGAGGGTTTTTGGCTAAGCTGTCGATGTCTTGAAAAGGTTGCAAATTCAAACTGCCAAGGGAGTTGTGCCAATTACTGTAATACATTTTCTGTATGATGTCATTATTGATCATATCACTTTGAGATGTGATTTGCAGTCCTACTGCAATGTTAACAAAATGTGTTTCCCATGTTGAGATTACACTCAGTTCTTCTTGGCACACAGATTGTTTTGGGGTTTGAGTGTCTGAGTCCATTCCCCACCCCCTCAGGAAAAAAGGAATTTCAGAAAATAAAGTAGAGCCAAGGAGGGAGGGGGACTGACCCTGACATTCAGTTGGCTGCAATTTGCTTTGCCCGAAATCATGTTCTTTCAGGTACTGATATGTCTTAGGGTTCCTTGGGGAGCAAGGAGAGACATTCTTGCTCTCTGTACAAGATCTTTTCTGACCCCTTTTGCTGTTATAATTAGGTTTTTTCCCTCTTGACAGTGTTAGAGAATTTTCTATTGAATTTGCTAATCGTATCATCTGCTGAGGCACAGAACTGCTAGAAATAGTCAGAAACATTAAAGGAAGAAATCCTCTATTATGCTGCTTAGCTATTTCTCTGGCACTTGCTGTTCCCACCAGCACACAGTCAAGTGTTTGGGCCTGACTAGGTTAATTAAGAATAATTATGAAGGCATTAAGTAGAGAGCTATTACTGTTAGCATTTAAAACCAGGTTTTGTTATGGAAGGTGTACTACAGAATAAACACAAGTGTGTGTGTAATTGCACACAGCACAGCTAAGCTTTACTGACTTTGCCTACTCGCTTGGAAGTGCACTATTGAAAGAGTCTGTGAGGTTCCTAGCTTTAATTAGAGTAACCGTTAGTTTTTAGAAACAATTATCTTTTTCTTCTATCAACAAAGACCTTTCTGTAGATTCTATAGGGTTGGTTTGTTTCACACATTTAATGCCAAAGACCAATGGAATAACCTTGCCACAGAATAAATAGGCAATTAATTTAAAATAACCTTAAAATAGATGGCTTTGATGCCTACAATAAATCCAAGGACCAATGAATTATCTGATTATAAACCTCTGTTTACTGTTCTGTGTTGAGAACTTGGTCCATAAGCAGAGATCCAGCAGGCTTGCATACTTCTAAAAGAACACCCAGTAACAGTAAACAGCAAATTCATTTGTGTTGTGGAACCTAGCTACAGATTTTAAGTAACTTCTGTAACAGCCCGAGTGATACACTAAGCTTGAAGCAACTTAAAATTGCTACATCTAAGGAAGAGTTGAATCCTTACAATATTGCACAGAAATTCTTGCTGGAACATAAACAGTAAGATATATGTATGGCATTATGAAATATGTAAATATTTTACAAACATGCAGGCTAGATAGATAATAGAAGATTTCATATTGAAATTAAACTTCTGCTGATGAAGATTTTTCTCTCTGTGCTTGTTTATCTTAAATATCAGCCTTTTCAAGCAAGTAGTTCTAAAAAGCATAATGTATTTTTGTGATAGAAGGCAATCAATACATAAGTTCTAGTCCAATCTGTTTTCAAAGCTACAATAAATTTTTCAAATGAAGGGCACGTTTTTGTCTAAGAATTGTACTCTAAATGATGAACTAGAAGTTAAATAGAGCATTTACTGGATTGAAAATTATGACATTTGCAAAAAGAAAGCTAGTCAGAGTATCAAACTCACTGATAAATATTCTGAAATTAATCTAGCACTGTTCATGCCTGGCTGAGCTGTTAAACCTCTCCGGTCATTTAGAAAGACCAGTCACATATTTTCCCTTTAGTTTTCATGGTTAGTCTAGGGTAGGTGGATAGGTTAGGGTCAAAAGCTTTTTGTCCTTCAGATGATTCAGGTAACACTTACACTCTTGAATTTCTTTGCCTTGTTAAATGTTGTGTATCAGTTTTCTGAGAAAATGGGAAGTAATTCTATGATTCTGAGAACTAGCCAGGAAAGAGAAATCTTTTACTGAAGATGATTTTTGCATCTTCCAAGTTGGAACAATAATTTTAGGTCTGCTTCAGTGTTTTTGTGAGGTTGGTTTTATTTTTGGTCTTATGTTTGTTTGTGTTTGTTTTTTGTTTGTTGTTTTTTAAAGCCAAACAAATTAACAAGCAAAAAAACCCAACCCCAACCAAGTTTTTCGAAAGGGATTTTTCAGGGAACAAGATACATTTTGGGAGAATTAAATGATAGGATGGCATGATTTAAATTGGGCTTTTTGTCTTTTGACAGCAAATGGAGTTTTTTCTGGCCTAAGATACCTGATTTTTACATGAAGGATATTCTCTATCATGACATTATTCCAATGCAGAATTTCCCATTGTCTGCAACAGTTATAATTCCTGCTATTAGTAATAGCATCTGCTGTATGCAGGTCCTCTCTAAATACAAAAGGAAAACAAGCCCTGTTCTCATAATTTCACTCTACCATTGTTGAAAAAGCAAATTATTTCTCATTTTTCAATAGCTAAAGTCTTCAAAGAAATATCAACTGCTTTTGTTAAAAACAGGCCTTAAAATTGCCTTAGACATTAGTATTCTCCCCACTGATTGAATCCTGAATATGCTGTTGGAAATGGACTTCCATAGAGCAACCCTTCAGCCGCAAACATCAGCTGCATCTTGAGGCAAATGCAGAATCTGTATATCTATAAATAATAAACCAACATGAATATAAAAAAGGGTCTTTCTCTGACCCTTCTGCTCACAGATGCTGAATATGTTTAAACACACCAACAAGGATTTCACACTGTAACAAATGCTCACGTTTTAGACAAGGTGAGCACCCAGAAATGTTCTTACTTGATGGGCACTCTGATTTGTGAGAGAACTAATTTTCTAACCACATATAGTTACAGCTACAGTAACTTTCTAAAATTGCTTTGTCACTGTAATTATACCTTGTGCCAGATGTTCTAAGTGAAACTTGCTATTACCTTAATTGAGGAGAGAAATTCAGTGGAAGAAAGTATCTGATCTAATGACCCAAAAGCTAGCAGGTGCACAGCAAACCCAAGAAATAGGTCCCTGGAGAACACAGAGGTGAATTCCTGACCCATGAGCACTAAAGATAAATACTGCCAATTACTCCAAAGTTGCTACATGAATATATGCACTCAATGCTTTTGAAATGAGTCTTGGAATGAGTTCAGCTATACATTACTGTAGCTTTTACTGAGCAGCTGTCCTAAAATAGGGTTTGATTGTGGTGCTGCGGGGGTGCCTCTGCATTCTCCACTACTGGAAGGGAATCGCTGAATCACTGAGAAACTGAATGAGAAGCCCTGGAGAGTAATATGACGGGAATGACAGCTGATCTTCATGTCTCCTAAGAGCAGACACTAGCAAGTTTCTCTATGTCCTTGCAAGTTAGAGAGATGGGCTTTGCTGAGAGAGAACAGCACTGCTGATAACATACTCCCATCCGTTCCGGATCCCTTCCAGAGGAAAGGGCAATACTTGTGTTTGCTGACAGTATAGCTGCCATCATGCAAAAATGGGACTGGAGCCTACTAGACCTGATGAGCAGAGGAAAGGAAAAAAGAAAACCAAAAATTGTTCTTCCAGTGTAAAAAAAAAAAAAAAAAAGTGGGTGTAACCTGTGCAGTGAGTGAAACAATGATTTTTATTTTTTTTTTTTTTTTGTGCTTGCATTGGGTTTATGTAGCAAAATTTTGGTGGCAGGGGGACTGCAGGCTTGGCTGACGGAATTTCCCTGTGTCCAACAGAGCATGTATGAAATGCAAAGAATTCCTTTTATAAAAGACCACTTGCAGCATGCAGTAAATGCTGGCAATCAAGGCAGTATTTAGGGGACAATTCAGGAAACTAGCAATAAACTGACAGAATGAGAACAGTATAGTTCTTTCTATCACGTGGTTAAAGATGACACTTCATAGTTGTGGAGTAATGAACACTTTGAATATCTATTTCTTTAATAGAAATACTTAGAGCTTACCTTAGATACTTTCTTCTTGTGGCATTGCATAAATAGTTATAGAATCATAGAATGCTTTGGGTAGTTGAGAAACAAAATGCTTGTGCCAGCAAACATACCTTACCTGCAATGAAGTCTGTAGAAGGGGCTGTGTTAGCCTTGTAAGCTTTACAGGGTACAGCTGCATGTCTGAGAAAGCTGCAGAAAAAGTAGAACTGGCTTACACTATAAGGTGAGATCTTGTCTGTAATAGCAGACGTGCTTGTTGAGACATGGCCTCTTAAAGAAACAACACCCACATGTACGTACTTCATAAGATTTTCTAGGCAAATGGTGAGCAGAATTGTGTAATTTTAAAGCTGTGCTTTCTACGTAAAATACTGCCACTGGAGACCAGCAGCAGCATCTTCTAAAGTAGCAGTAGTTACAGTGCTGACTTCCCCTCTTGTGAACAATACTGCCTTCTCAGCAAGACTCACTTGCTTTTTTAGGTAAAAAAGATTCCTGTGCTTTGTCTTGCAATACTTATAAATGGGGGAAAAAATAAGAGACTCAGCTTTATTTTAAAACAATAAGGTCTGGGTTTGGTTTTTTTATGCTTTTTCTTCAGTGTTGTTGGTAAAGATGATTCTCTTGGCTTCCACTTAAACTGTTTGTCAGCTCATGTTTTAAGTAAATTAATGGGAGGTAGTTTTGGAGCTCCGCAGAACAGTTAGAGGGTCAGCAAATGAAATCCAAATGATTTACTACTTTTGAAAGTCATGAATTTCTAAGTAATTTTGAAGATCATGTTTTTCTAATCTTTTTGGAAGTCAATTTCTAGCATACTGTCATCTTTTTAAAGCTACTGAAGTGTCTTACATTCTCATAGAAACTGCTGTGTATTTTGTATATCGATGAGAGAAAGCAGTGATTTTTTTTCCAATTTCAGTTTTCATTCTTATTTTATATTTTACTGGAAAAGATCTTGGCACATGATGAGATCTTCATGGTACTAAGCACAGTTCTGATCCATTTACAATTTTTGCTCTCAGGAATTTTCTGGCAACTAGCAAAATACTAAGTGTGGTGGACTTATATGTCTAAGGGAAAGTAACCATAAGCACGTTAATTTTATGTTAGGCCTGCTGATGTCAGTTAGCAGGCTAAAATTAATGAGACTATTCATGAGCCTTGTGTAATCTGCATTCAAATGGCTCACTGAACCAAAGTATCAAAGGTCAACGATGTAATGATAACCTCACATAATTTGTTGTTACAGTATTACTAGAATGAGGCTTAAAATGCTTGCCTAGTGATTTATTTAATATTTCATAAGTTAGCCATGATTGTGTTTGCCACTTGCAACTGTGTAGCAATAAAACAGTGATAGTCATGGAGAATGTTTTGGGCAGTGCACTGGAAATCAGTGCTAGTTGGAATAACAAGGACCATTTTGTACAAAATTTGTTTCCTTTCTAAATTTTTTGCTATTGTGACTTTAAGGGGCTTAAATCCTTAAGAGAGATTATTTTCAAGTGAGAAAATGCTGTCTCATCTTCCTTTATCTTGAAAGCTGTTGTAAATATTATGATAAAAGGTGAATTTCAGACCAAACTGTGGCACATCCTTAGCACTAAACTAGAAGGAGTTTTTTCAAGAGCAGCCCAAATAAAGTCCCATGGGGACAGTTAACTTTGAGGAGTGGTACTACTTGATCCTTTAAGATTATAGGGTATGGTTCTTTCTGGGCCAAATGAATAGCATTTCCCCTTACTGTTGTCTGTCTTTTTGCAAGCAAAAGCAGAAATAAAAATCACTGAAAATATTTTAATAATACTCTTTAACCTGAAGAAATAGTCTTATTCCAACAGTCTTTAAGGGTATACAACAGAAACCTTAATTTGTCCTGCCTTTTGTTTTTAAAAGGCAGGTTTGATGAGTAAGTTTGTTATTTTAGTAAATCTCAAAATGTTATAACACATATAAAACCCTTCAAGTCAACTACAACTTAGAAAGCTATCTCTTTAGCTGCTTTTTGCCCAAAACCCTCTCTACTTTCCTATATTATTGCTTGGTTTGATTTATTTTTGTCCTTCTACCAGCTTGTGTTAAAGTGATGCAGTTGAACTTTGCAGCTACTTGAATATAATTATTTCATGGTAAGTTAGTTCCTAAGACAATTTTCAAGCAGCAGTTCAATGATGCAGGATGAATTAAAAAAACTGCCACAGAATCTTCTCCCAGAACTATCCCTGCATATTTTTGCAAAAATTCATATATTTTTCCAAAGTCTCATAGATAGCCAGCATGTAAAACCAGGGAGATGGGTCCTTAAACAGTAGAAATATTAAGCAAATAATACATGAAAACTATCCTTAAAACAGCTATTAATATTTTATATTTGCATAAAACAATGCAATTGCTTAAGGAAATACAAAAAAAAAAAAGACTCTTGATGAATGCTTTTTCTCACTGGAAAAAATAAGGACTTAACATATTGAAAAATCTCAACCAGAAATGCTTTGAGTAATTGTTAAAACTGAGGAAGTATCTGATAATCCTGAATAAAAGTAAGATAATAGTTATTTCCTATCCTAAAATAGCAACCTGCTAATGCTTAAAGCATTTTTTTTCAAATGCCTTTAATGAGATTTCCGTAACTGTTAAAAAGAACAAATACTAATAAACATTATGTCTAGAAGCAAACAATATTTCAGGTAATAGAAGATATATCTTAGCAGTAGGTGCTAATTATTGGAAGGTATAAGAGTTTAAAGTTTGCATAAAAATATCACATTAGCAGACAATCTGTTTAGGAAAGGTTTCAGCACTTAATTAGAACTGAAGTGTAATACTCTGTCTAGAGCTTGATTACCTTATGTTTCTGCTTATCTGATTATTTTAATGTTACCTTCCTATAATTGTATTAGTTTATGTGAATAAGCAATGTAATCAATCACATTAGAGCAGAATCTAAATAGTCTAAGGCTCAGCTCTTCAAATAATCTGTATATCTGCTGCCCTAGTACCTGTGCGTTAAATATTTTCAATAAAGTATTTTATACAATATGCTTCAGAGAACTTTTGGGTTTTTAGTTTGTTTTTTGTTTTTTTTTTTTTTTTTGACTGTGGAATAGCAAAGGGATAATTGTAAAAATTTTGAAATCGAAGTTTAAATCTGGTTTATGGTAAATTAATCCTTAAAACTCCATATATTTCCGGAGGAGAATAGCTGAGATCATTTTTTTTTTTGTGTAGAAAGCCAGCAGTTCTTAATGATGTCTTGTTTTAAAAGACAATTTATGTCAATATCCCTTACATCTATCACATGTAGCCTAGTTTTCAGGAGCAGCAAACAAATGTCTCACAGGCTCACCCAAAAATACAAGAAATATTCATGTAATCATATTCTTAACTAACCACTTCTGCCTGAGCAGATCATCTGCAGAAAGCACTGCATCTAGATTCACAAACATTCATGCAGAAATATTTTAAAGTATCCGTTTGAAGAATAGTTTAATTATGTGGTTTACTTGCCTTAAAACGATAATTTGTTGGCTGAGGTGACATAGCAACCAGAAGCCAGTTTGGTGGTTTGGTTTTTTGTTTGGTTTTTTGTTTGTTTTTTTGTTTTGTTTTTTTTCCCAAGCAGCAAGTAGTATTTTAATTATATGTAGCTGATGCAGAAATAAATATGAGATCTGGCAACCATCCTACTGCTGTCAGACCTGCAGAGTTTGTAAAACTGCTTTTGAGGGAGTGTTACATATAGCGGTAATGCTCACCACTGAGGAGGAGTGAAGCTATGTAGCTGTAATTGTTTGCTCATCTGAATTAAATCGTGTTTGTAAATTACCATGTATACATTGACTTGAGTAATAACTTCTCTATATTATTATTATTGTAGTTTTTGCATGCAAATCTTACAATAGATTCAGAAAACAGATTTCAAAGCTGACTTGTTCCCCTGCTTTCCCCAGGGCAGGTTCAGCTAAGTCTAAACCACTTCTGACAGATGTTTGTCCAAGCTGGTCTTAACAGGTCCTGAGTAACCTCTTTCTGTATTTAGCTACAGCTACACCTAAAAATTCTGACTTACACCTAACACAAACTCTTCCTGCTGCAATATACAAATGTTTCTTCAACATTTGCAGTAGGAGTTGTCTACAATTACTTTGCAGAACAATTAATTTCTTTTTTCTCTGTGGCTGTATTTTGTGAAGGATAAAACTTATCTCTGTGTCTTGTCTTTCCCTGATTTCACAGGAATTTTTTGTGTAACTTTCACATGGATTGGGGGGTTAGCATCTCATATTGCTTACTGCTCTTCTGTCCCTGGTCCAAATCTTTGCTAGAAAGTAGTCACTGAAATTCAACAAGATGCTTCTATTGAAGCCTTGATATGGATGGGTAGAATGAAGATTGAGTTAACAGGTTTGTAGAGGACTTATCTTTTCCTGTACCTGTCTATTTGCTTTCTCCTCCTTCATATACAATTTGTGTTCTGCAGCACTGTACAACATATTTCAAATTCTGAATTGCTCAGCAACTGGCCGCTCTTTATTGCCTGAAGTGTTTGCAATTTGTAAGTTGCCAGCCATAACATGGTTACCTAAATCATACTGTGAGGTTTTTTTCCTTTCTTTCCTGCCTTGTACAAATAGATGGGTAATGATTTGCAATCATGAGCTCATGTATTTATAGGGTGAATGATCCCATATGCATTCGTGTGCAGTGGAACAATATCCTGATGTCTGTTGTTTTTCTTAAGTGCCTTAAAGGTGATCCCATGTTGTCTTCTGTACTCCCACTATAGCAGACCTCCACATTAGGATTGATTGAGCAGGCAGTTGTGCTCTGTGATGGCTGGGTAGTCTCATTAGGAGGTTTTTTTCTACTTCAATTTTTTTCTAGACAGATTTGCTTACAGACTACGTAGAAGCAACTTCATGTAATGAGGTGTTCTGTATGCTAAAATACTTTGGGCAGGCCAATATCAAAGCCTTTTTTTTCCTTACATCTTTATTGACACAGCCTAAAAAATACTAAGTGCTAATACCTACTGCAGATAGTTTGTTGCTCTGATTTCATTACTGACGTGCTAACAATAGGAATTCTTGATGCCTTGTGTCTTGCCAAAGTAATTTAGAGTGTTTGGAGATCAAAGCTTAAAATAGTTTCATCCTACAATAATGCAGTTCTTTGCAGCTTGAATTTCCAGTTGTAGGTGGGTTGTTTGTTTATTCTTACTAAAAGCTCTAAGGAGTATATGTTTTCTTTTTTCAAACAGGTTTCAAAATTTTCTAAGCATTTAATTTATCTATCTATAGAGTTTTTGCAGGTCCTGGGAATCTCTTTTATAGCTAGACTGTTCTCTGCACAGTTATGAAAGATCTGAAATGTGAAAAAATATTTATAAAAGTCTTTCTGAATTTCTGAATGATAAATCTGTTTCTAATCGTACTTTTGCTGCTAGAAAGACTTTGAATTCTTTGCTTTATTATGCATATTTATAAGGCTTGTTTAAAAAAGAAATCATAAATCATGGATACAGCTCCCTTTAGAATAATGGGATGAGTGGATTAAATCTCCCACAGATGTTCAGTATATTAATATCTCTTCAACATCACTTTCTCTGTAAAACAGAGTGACCACTGGTTATATTCTTTTCAATTAGAACATGTATCTGGGTCGTCATATGTGTCATCCAGTTTGGATGTTCATACAACTGTTAGTAGTGGCATAGAAACTGAAGAACACAGAAAATGTATGGACAAAGCATACTACTTCTCTGCCTGCCTTCAGGGGATGAGGGGGAAGCTCAAATGTGGTGGGGTTGTCTTTCTTCTCTCTCTCTTGCTGGTTTTGTGCATTTTGGGGGCATTTGTTAATTTTGCTTTGGTTTGGAGTTTTGTTGGGTTTGGTGATTGTTATTTTTTTTGTTTTAATTTATTTAACAATCTGGGAGGACAGACCAGTAAACACCTGCTTTACAACCCATCTGGAAAACACTGGCAACAGACTCCTGAGCTCTTCTACCAAGAGGCTGATGTGCAGGATGCTAATGTGACGGCGTTGTGTCCTCTGTCAGTCAACCTATACTAGCCCCGTTTTATAGAGGTATCAGGCAAAACTGATGTCTGAAAAACTGTTGTATCTCTTCAAGGTCTTTACATAGGAAAATATACTGTGATGTAGTGGAGTTTAGTACTGATGTGGGGAGATTTGCACTCATTTCTATTCTGTTGACAAGAGCTCATTTGGATCATGTGCTGGTTTCATGCTTTTTAATGGATGCAGGTACCCAGCAGTAAATTTATAATGGTATGATCTTGTGAAATTAATGATTACATGATATATTTTTCTGCAATGGAGCATCCCAGCTGGTATTATTCGGGGTGGGGAGGTGGTACCTTCCTTTTAGAAAGTAGGCAGGAATGACTGATAGCAGTTTCACAAAGTTGTCCAATGCTCCATTCAAGCAAGTATGACAGAACTGTGTCTTGAAACTAAAGAAGGTTAAATATATGTGAACAAATTGATTAAGCTCAATTAACTGGTGGAACACAATAGACTAACTGGGGACTTACTTGGGTTTGCAGATATGATGAGTATCCTTAATTATCTGATAAAGAATGTAAGGTATTCATTGCCCCTTTTTTTGAGGGGGTGACCAAATTAATACTCATATAGTGTAGAAAAATGTATAGTTGATTTAGCTTTGGGTTTTGCTTTGGTGAGAACCACAAAATGAAGATACAAATCTCAGGCAGATATTCATTAATATGGATATCTATTTTCTTCTCCGTACAGATAAAAGAAACTAAAGAGGAAAATTATCTCTGCTGTGCCAGTGACATTTCTGCTGAATGCATTAGCTTAATGCAAAGTTAATATCTACTTAAATGCTTCCAAGACTTAGGAAATGGAAGTACAAATTGAATATTCTGTATAAGCAGTTTAATTTAGCTAAATATTTGAAGCTGTGGTAAAGCAGAATTGTGAAAATATTTGCTGGAGTTTACCCCACTTTCACAGCTGCTTTTTAGTGGCTGTGTCTTAGTCTGTGTTTGATATTTTCCCAGTAGCCTTTCACATAGTGTAATACACTATACAGAGCCTTGCATTTTGGATGACTTCTGTAACAGTAGTTTTCAGCATACTGGTCTAGGCTTTCCTGTTTTGATACCAGTGGCAAGAGTAACATTAATTTAACTGGGGAAAGAATATGCCTGTTTAGAAAACAACCATGTTCTGGCTTTTGAAAGACTTTTTGCACCTGCTTGCTCAAAAAAACCCCAACAAACCCCAAACAAACCCACACCCCACCCCCTCCAAAACTTCCATATCCCATAATAAATTTAATAAATTGACATAATTCACACGTATCTGTCTGTGTGCATTACGAATCGAATGGCCAATTCTTTTCATTTTAGCTAATCTCCCACTCCCCGTTTTATCTTGGGAGATGAGTTGGCAGTGGTGGCATGGGTGTTGGAATACTGTTTATGAAATCATTATCCGTTATGTTGGTCATGGGTTTTATATTTTCATCGGGGCACAGTAATGATTTTACTACATGTATTTTTAAGAAATGATCAAAGTTGCTAGGAGCATTGCCAGCCATATTTACAAACTGGAAAGAAACTGTATAATAGACAGTTAAAATGTTTGCCTGTAAGACTTCCCCTTCCCCCACCTCAGACCACACCAGTTTACTCAATTTTTATGATATTAGGAATACAAGTCCTGTTTACCTAGTGTGGAAGGTACCCACAATAACAGTGACCCAAAGTTTCTTGCACACTATCCTTCCAGATGGACAGGTGCACCAGTAATGAAATGTCATTTGGGGCACACAAAACTGTTACATATATAATAATTATTAATAGATCCAGCTACCAGTTTTCTTCTTAATAGATTACTTGTCTCCAGGGCTGAGTTCAGTCATGCTGTAAATGGAGAGGCAGAGCAGAGCCTCGTTTGGTTTTAGTGCAGCACTGTTTCAGATAGACGTCCTGCTCTGCATTTAAAAACTGAGATGAAAGCAATGAGCTCCGCACATATACTGAAATGCAGTGAGGTTTGTTTCTGGAGGGTAAGATTTACAGTCTCAAGTTGGCCCTGAAATTTTCTCCCCAGCAGAGAGGGAACACCTCTACCTTTGTTTTGGCAAACACAACTTTGTTTACATGGTTATACGTACTCTGGCTGCTTCTGAGTCTATGTGGATGTACATATTCATATGCGCTCACACTTTTTTGCCAGCATCCATACCCCATCAATTCACCAGTATCATTTTATTTGTATCAATGAATATAGTCACAATGATGAACTCTAATACAAATCAGGTTTGGCTTTTAAAAATTTGTTTCATTGATTCAAGTAGTACTAAGTAAAAAACCATTTGCAGTCTGTAATAAAAAATCAGTACTTGTATCTCCCTATAACACAGCCATCAATGGACTTATTTTGTTGATGAGAGAAGTACTGAAGTCCTTCCTTATCAGAAATCATAGAGTGTGCATGTTATAATTGTGTGTGGGATCAATGTGTAGTCATGTAATATATAGATGTTATGTAGCTCAAAGTAATTTTAAGGTTTTTTTCTGTGTAAAATCCCAGTTATAAGTTTATGAGTTAAATTCAATGTTTAAGTTGCTGTTATGTATGGCAAATATTTTTTAAGAGTACTGGTAGGGGTGTAGGCACAAACATCAAATCATAACACTTCAACTTAATGTTACTCCATAAAATAAGATTTCATGTTACGCAATGGTTTCTGTGAACATCTCCCAGAGGCCTCATTCTCTCCCCCTCATTTACTTATCCCATGTGGCATCTATGTGTGTTGTAAAACTGGCTGTGTATGGGCTACAGAATTTTCTGGAAGTTGTAAATGTGATATATGCAGTGAGCAGGTAATGGTTCCCAGCAGCTCCTTGCCACTTCTTGCAGAAAATGGCAAGTTTTTGCCTATGGTGTACTCTACTCCTACCGCTGCGGGCAGGTGTGAGACATGAACCACCCCAGCCCTCTAACAAGGAACATGCCTCAAGTTCAGCTGCAGTTTTTTCCACAACAAAACAAGAGAAAATATAGTTGTCTGTATGCTCTGCAATACAAGGTTTCAAACAGTAGAAACACCTTTTAATCAAGGTGACAACTCAGCATCTTCTGAGAAGGAAGCTTACGCAGGAGAGTGAGTTGTCCCCTGGATCTGCCCTTATCTCTGCAGAAGGCTGAGCTCCACACTGAAAGGAGCCCTGTTACTCTGCCTCAGGCATCTTTCAACTTATTTGAGTCTATGCTGGCCCTTGCAGATTCACCAGCCAGCCCCACAGATATCAGGCACTGCCTGAAGCCAGGGCTCCATGCAGGTAAAGCTTTCAGTCAGATGATGCATGAAGTCTATCCTAAGGTGAGGATGCTCATAGCAGTGTTCATTGTGGATAGCCAGTCTTCCAAAATTTGGTCCTCACTAGTAAAGCCACACCTACTGTCATATTCAAATAAATGTTGGTGTTAACAGTGGTGACTCCTGGTGTTTGGCAATGATGGGGCCATTATCTACCAAGTGTATTCTGCAACGCTTTCTCCCAGCTCGCTTCTTAAAATGCTGTTCTGATTTGAAGACTACTCAATAACACTGTCAAGTGTTTTAGCAGAGGGGCTGTGGAGAGCTGGATTATTAATCACGTTGTGCCTGAATGAGTTAGACTTGTTCTGTCACTGTTATTAGAAAAATGTGCTGCGTTCTGTGAAGCACAAGTGAGACATCAAACTATTTCATGGGATCACTGAACTTGCCTCCCTCACCAGCCAGTTTAGTCACTCTATTGGGTATTTGTTTTACACTTTAAATATTCCCCTACAAAAGGAGGTAAGGGTTCTTAAAGAGGCTGAAAATTTCAAAGATTTTGGTTTAAACATTTTTGTGGCATACTCCAGAGAGTCTTTAATTTTCCACCTTTCTGGGGGAAGGAAACTTTAATATACTCAAAAAATTCTGGTTTTTCTTTGCTATATCATCTCACTGCTGATGAGCTTATTCAAGCATACTCTGTTTAGAGACATTCCCATTAGCTTTGTTGCAACCATAGTATTTTATTTCAATCGTAAGTTATTTAATTGAAGCAGTTAGGAGTCTCATTAAAAATGTTTTGTTTAACAGTTTGACTGGTGGAGCAAAACAAACCTCAGTATAATGAGCTGTCCATAATAGAAGGGGGTTTTTTGAAGTCTGGACTGGAATGAAATACAGCCAGTTCTTGTGACCTGCACCATCCTCATCCCAGTGATTTATCTGAGTAGCTCCCTGATAGTGGCTCGTTGTTCCAGTAAGTTACTGGTTTGTGGGTGGGGAAGGGAATGTTCACATCAACAAAATGGAGAAGCAAAAATCATAATGCAGTACCCGGGTCTAACATAGAGCAGTACCTTCAACACGTGTAAAAGAGTCACTTAAAGAGAAACTGCATTTTCAAAGCTCACAGAAGTAGGTCACTTGAATTATATAATCAGACTTTAAGAAAAGTGACGTTGGTTCAGGTTTTTGTTTATTCCTAAGGGTGGGGATGCCTTGTCACATTTGGTGCAGCAATATCTATTTCACTGGCAAGGCAGCACATTGAGCATTAGTCATGAAGACCAGAGGTCACTTTGTTACATTGAAGTGATTACCTCAAATAGAAAAAACCCTCAAAAAAACCCAAATAAAAAAAATTTAGATTAAGCCCTTGCATATTAATACCCATTCAACATTAAGGTCTCCACTGATTCTTTCTACTGCATGATTAAAAATAAATCTTGGAGATCCTAATGTTTCTTGAGAAATTTAAGACCATTGTCTGAAACTTCTAATGCAGTCTGAACTGACATATAAGGTCATTTTTCTGGATTCTGAAGAGTTAAAAAGTAGTCAATTCCTCATTGATATTCCTGGGTTTTCTACTTTTTATTTTCTACATTGGAGTAGTAACCATTTATCATGTGCCAGAACTGAAATGTTTCCCTGTGTGGCTTTGTGATTGTATTCAGCATCACTAATAAGCCACTGTAATTCCCTGTTTGTATGGCTTCTGCTTTTTGTTTAGATTTCCTCCTTTGCATCTCAAGCATGCACTGCAGTTATCACCTCATCATCAAACCCTTTTAAATCCACTTAGTTTACTCAGCGCAGGCTCCAAACTCTGTTCAGGCAAGCCAAGCCACAAGCTGATTTTGGCAAAGTACACCATTCTTTAGAAGCACCGTTTGCAAGGTATACCCTTGCACATGGATGACTACAGGGGTGTTGTTCAGTGTGTCATACCCATTACTGGTTACTCCAGTACTGTGATTCTCCCTGTGTTCAGACGCAGAAGAGACGTCAAGTGCTACTGGAGGCATCTTTGCACTGGTGTCTACTACTTGCTAGTCAAAAAACCTTGCTTGAGTGATCTCTTCTTTCTTTTTCTTCCACTGACAAGGTTCTCACTAAAAATTGTTTCCTGATCTGTAGGAGATACGAGTTCTTCCACAAGAGGAAGAGATGAATGAACATCAGATCTTACAAAGTCCTATAATGTATGGAGTCCAGTGCTGGTTGTAGAGAGCTACAGGTAGCTACAGACTGTTGATACCTCACTCAAACACATCATGTAGCTCCTGGTAATGCTGGCATTTAAGCGGGGCTGCCCTGGAAACCTGGTGCTTCTCCATATCACAGCATTAAGCAGGCATCAGGCTTTGAAACTTGTACCACCAAAGTGTGGCAGCTCCTGAAAAACAAACCTGTGCTACCAACTTTTCTATGTTGCCTCCTGGATGGTGTTCTCATTAATATCTTGCATGTAATTGGGGTCCTGGCCTGTGAGAGTTATCAGCTACCACCTCTTTGTCCCACTGCTGTGAATAGCTGCTGAGCTCCCTGGAGATAAGTTACAGCGGGTGAGCATACACATAGGGTTGTGCTAGGGAGACAGGAGCAAAAAGTGCATATAAAGCTATAAAACCTCTGCTCTCTAAGACTTCATTCTGTAAAGTACAGAAGCGTTAGTACACAAGAAAGTCAACACTGGTCAAACTGAAGGTCTGCACTGACTCGTTTCTTGTTTCCAACTGCAGTCAGCAGCCAGAGAAATGAGGACTGGGACAAGTGTGCAGCAATACTTCTGCAAAAGGTTCATCCAAGGGGTCTGTAACACCAGGTGTCTCCAAGTGAGCAATAACATATTTGTGGTGTAATCTATGCTTTGGAGTTGGAGATGTCATTAAGATCACAAGATTCACAAATAGCATCCAAATCAGACCATTCTCTATTTAGAAAACAACCCTTTCACCCATTTTTCTTGCTTAATAATGAGTGTATCACTTTCTATGTCTTAATTTTCATCTTAGTGATGCTCATTGTTTCTGATTCATAAATTAAAAGAACTGTGTTAAATAGTCACTTGAAACTTGAATTTTTAGAAGTAGCTACAAGTAGTTCTGCAAAAACAGTGGGGTTTTCATCCTTCAGCATAAGAAAGATTTTTCAGTAGAATAACTGAACATTTCAACACCGGTAACTCATTCCACTAACAGTAGTACACAGACAGTGGATTACCACCCCACTTCAAAGATCTACTAGTCTTGCTGAACAACTGTGGCAGCAGAATATAAGGCTCGCTCTTTTCTTTTTACAAAGCTGTTTCTGCCTTACTTCAAGCTAAATGAAAACAGCTGCATATCTCATAAATTATGCATTCAGAGAGCACTCTGACATGATACTCTTCAAAACACAGTTAATTTTAATCTTTCTCAAGCAGTTTTGTGGAAAAGAAAAAAAAAGATGTTTTTTCCACTGTAATTTTGAAAGTGAAATATTGGAGTATATTAAGTAGCTTATTAGACATCTCATTTTAAGGTAAGTAATTCTTACCTTAAATTAAAAGTAATTAAGAGAACATGTAGCCCATCTATTCCACATTTGGTATTTCATGAAGGAAATACAAACTGATGTGACACATATACCTTAAAAAAACCCAAACTAGTAACTTGGACGTGCTGCCATTATACATTTCTTTCAATGGGAGGTCCTCAAGTATCTGTCCATTATTGACATGTAGTTAGTAAGGCAGTGAGAGTTTAATTTAGACATTTCTTTAGTGATATTTGTAAAGCCTTTGTTATTTGGACCTGTGCCGATCAGATCATAGGTAATGTTTTCAACACCATAGCGCTTGGAAGCTGAAGTGTATGGTTGAAAGCATGTGGCCAAGAGCCATCACAGCAGCTGATCCTCACACTTGAAGTGACATTCTCAAAAAATACTATTTATAAATCAAGTGGAAAAATGCTTGAACACTTTGCTGTTGTGAACAGATTATTTTCACTTTTTTCCAAATGCAGTGCTTATTAATGCAGTAAGACCATTTGCTCAAGTTCCTACACATTCTTCCCACTTTTCCCTTTACCTGATTTTGATGGCAGCAGCAGCAAAATTTCTCTGTTGTAATGAGTATCCTTAGAGATCTTCAAATCCTTTTATTCTATTACCTGCTCTGTTGTTACTGCAAAACCCAAAGGGCTTTTTTTGCTTTGGAGATGACAGCAAAATCCTTGGCATGGCAAAGCATTTACAATTTCTGTGCTAGTGAAAAGTCTTGACCTGTCTCTGAATTCTGGTATCTGTGAATGTAAACAAATAAAGTGTGTTTTTGTCATTATCTGTATAACTTTTCTGGATTTCAAAAACATTCTTGCTCAAACCTGACAAGACAACTGAGTTGTGAAAGATATTCTCAAAATTGAAATTTCATGCTAACAAGGGAAGCGTTTCATTCTGTTTATGTTCCCTTTCAAAAAGCAGTTTTGTTTGCACTGCCTTCCAGCTTTATGAATAAGATTCCTTAGTTAAGAAAAAAAACCCCAGCTGACTGTCACGGTAGGGACTGAGACCACCCTAAAACCATTTTATGGTCTCCATATTTGATGGTAATGGAGCCCCAAGAAGACTTAAAACTGGGTGATTCACAGATGATAGCTTTGTGTAACTACCTGCTGGGAGAATCAGCTAGAAAGCATAGTTTAAGCAGCTGTACCACAATTACAGAGAAGTGCAAAAACTATATAGAAGATGCTTGTCAGTCTTTGGGAAGATGCACAGGGTTGTGTCCAGATCTTGAACACATATGCCACAGACACAAGAGTTGCAAAGCATTAGAAAAAGACATTCATAATTCAGTACACATCTTTAAAGCCAGACTTATGTTTCTAAACTATAATTTTATTTCCACTGTTATTAAATGCCATAAAATTGTAATGATAAAGAAAAAGATCAGCTCAAATCTTAAGGATGTTTTTGCAAAATAAAACCTTGAGGTTCAGACAGTTCTCTCCATAAATCTTGGAAATGGTGTGAAAAAACTTTTAACTATTAGACTGAAGGGTTTTTTCCTCTAGATTGATAATCTTGAATTTTTCTATATAATAAGGGAAGTGTTTGTATTAAAGCCAAATTTAAATTCCTTAGCTGGACTAAAGATAAAGAATCAGCAAAGTGTTTGTAGCGTACAGCTGCCTCCTTTCCTGGGATTTGTACGTGTCCTTTTAGGCTTGCAGTGAGGCAATCCCAAACCACATAGGTACCATGTGCCTTTTCCTGCAAATGACCCAAGAGCTATTTCTGAAAGAACTGACTAAACCCAGCTCACTTTTAGGTCTGCTGTTTATAGTGGTGCTATTGTAGGTTGGCTCTGGAGTTTCTATGCTTTTAGAAACCCTTTTTTTGCAGATGCAGTTCAAAGATGCATCGGTAATTTGAAGATGTTACCCACAGAATCACAGAATGTTAGGAGTTGGAAAGGACCTTGAGAGATCATCTAGTCCAATCCCCCTGCCAGAGTAGGATCACCTAGACTAAATAGCACAGGAATGCATCCAGGTGGGGTCTGAATGTCTCCAGAGAAGGAAACTCCACATCTCTGGGCAGTCTGTTCCAGTGCTCCATCACCCTCAATGTGAAAAAGTTTCTCCTTATATTTACATGGAATTTCCTATGCTCCATTGCCCTTTGTCCTGTTGCTGGAGATCACTGCAAAGACCCTAGCTCCATCCTCCTCACTCTCACCCTTTACATATTTATAAACATTAATAAGTTCACTCCTCAGTCTCCTCTTCTCCAAGTGGCCCGGCTTCCTCAGCCTTTCCTCATAAGGAAGGTGTTCTACTCCCTTAATCGTCTTGCTGGCCCTGTGCCGAACTCTTTCAAGGAGTTCTATGACCTTCTTGAACTGAGGGGCCCAGAACTGGACACAATATTCCAGGTGCGGTCTCAGAAGTATCTTGGAGAAGAGTTTGAATTCAAGGTGTCCTGTACTGCTAAGGATGTTTTTGTTCTAAATGGATTCTTTTCAGTATAAAAGTACTTCATTATTATATGATATGAACAGATAAAAGATGGGGTGAATCATATTTTCATGGCTTAGGAGTTCTTATCAGTGGCAGAATGCTCCTTTTTAATTAAGAAAAAATTATATTCCATTCTCATAACTGAGATTTGTATGAAAAATCCTTCTATACTACTGGATCAGGAAAAAGTTTAGGATGTATCTGTTTTGAGATTTGGGGGACTTTTTTTAGGGGGTTGGGTTTTTTGGGGGGGTGGGTGGGTTGTAGTTTAGAAACCTTTACTGAAGATGCAGCAAAGTTAACTAAATATTCATCAGGCCTAACACTATCTTAGATTTAACCATGTCACATGTTTTTTTATGATGCATCTTAACAAATAATGCTTTCACTTATGTCTTCTGTCTTATTTTTTCAATATTTTAATTACATAATTTTCTACTAAAATTTACTACAGTAATATTCTATTTCAAATGGCACTTAAAAGCCTTTCAATATTTTTAAACATTTAAAAGTACTTTAAAATGACTGAACTAGCTTTAGTATGGCACTGTTGTGTTTCACTATGTAGTTTCCAAGTCTACCTGTCCCATGTACAACACATTTGACATCTCCTGTTTGTGTAATATCCACAGACCATTTTTGCATCACCTGAAAGCATTAGCAGCATGGGGTTTAAAAGCCACAAACTGTAACTCAAGCTTGATGACTTATTATTTTTCTAAGAGTTGTAGTTCGTATGGATGTTGGCAATATGTTACTGTGTGCCATGGCCTTCAGGCACTGCATCTGACACTGAAAATAGCTTCTTAAAATCTTGCAGTGCACTGACACATGACTAGGCAGTATGGTGTAGGTAGCTGTTTGGATATGGTAGTATGGCATGCAAGCTGCTGTGCAGACAACCCAATGCATACTGTTTATCAGCTGATAAGAGTTTTGCATTTCTAAACTGTTTCTAACACTTGGGTGGCTGTGAATACAAGAAGCTTGTTTGCATCTAAGCTCTTCTCCAGTAGACCCATGGTCTTTGAATGTTTCAGTTAATAGGGATCTGCCCCAATTCTCAGAATATTTGAAAAAGTAGCTCTAGGAAGAGTTTGTAGAAACACTTCTCGGTTATCTTAATATCTCATTTTTCAGAGCACAAGCATTATGTGTCAGTACTGTTTCAAAAATTGATAGAAATAGTAGGAGTTATCTACATCATAAGGCTATGTGAGAGATGGAGACTTCTGGAGTGAAAGGATGCCAGAAATGATGAAATGAACTGTATTTCCTTGCTGCAACAAAGTAAAATGAATTTTCAGTCTGAATAATACTCATTTTGAAACATTTACTGTTCTCTCATGTAGTTTTCATCAATGAGTTTACTGTGCAAATTTGTCTCCCCATGGCTTACTAATTGTACAGATGAGAGACCAAATGCCATCTTTGTGAGGGAGAAGTTGGACCTCTCTTAAGTAGTAAAAAAATGGCCCTATCATTAAAAGAAAGGCAACTTTTTCTCAGCTAATTCCTTTATCACGTGTGAGGCAAAGGCAAACAAATGTTTTACTTCCTGACATGACACCGTGAATGCAGTTATAAGCAGCATCATGTCCTTTCTGAGCAATATGCAAAACTAGAGCAAGAAGGGTTTAACAGCAAACTAAACTTGCTTGCAAGTAGAGATGAGACTGGTTACTGTGCATCACACTGCTCATAGTAATCTCGCTATTCTCGCTGTTAGAGAGTGTGTTTTGCGATGCAAATCCATTCTTTTTACATCTAGCTCTTTCACCAGAACATTTCTTCTGTACTCTCTTGCTTTGAATTCTGATAAAATGCTATTTGAGTCATTTGAATACTGGTTTTCTAGCTGGTTTTAATTTCCATTGCAGTTTCTTTAATCCAGGAAATAAAATTGGAAAACCATTGCTGATTGTATGTTAGTAAAACATTTGTATCACTCCAGTAAAAATTAGTAAATAGTGGTGAAACTCCTTGATTCCTCTTTTTGCTAACCATCTCTGTAGTGTTTCCTGTCCACAAGGAGATGGCTTACATCCACCATTCCTGACTTATTTTACACGAAAAAGAACCTGAAACGGTTGTGAGAATGAAAGTATATTGCTTCCCTCTACTCGTAGGAGTCTTGAGGTTTCAGTTTCTGAGAATTTCCCTGTAGAATGGGAATGAGAAAACATCAAGTTGTACATCCTTTGCTTCCCTTTCCATTCTTCTCCATTCTGCACTTCTAGTTTCTCCCCAGTGAGCCTCTTTTCCCCTTCTTTCCTTAATTTTAAATATAACTTCATGAAAACTTTTTAAATACCCTCTTGATATTATCTAGAAAAAGTAGATTTGCCCCTATCTGGAGAAAGTAGAGGATTTTACAGATTTGTTCATTCTGCTTCCACTTGAAGCCAGAAGATGCCCAAATAAGCTCTTTAGAAATGAGGATCAGCTTGCTAGGAAATGTCCAACCAACCTTTTTGTGAATGCAGTATGTATACAATAGCATAGAATAAATCTGCCAGTGCATGAAGCTTTTTGGGGAAAAGAAACTTTAAAATAGCGGTGCTGTATATCACTCAAGATACTACTTGATTGTCCAGCTGTTGGGTTTAGACTAAAAGAATTGAAACCTTTTTTTTTCCTGTTACGGACATAAGAAGTGGCTCCTATAGAGTGAGAGAACAGCCAATTAAGGGGTCTCAAGGGTTTTTTAAAACTCATCATCTTCACACTCCCTGTTTTGATACTTTAGTGGCATTGACTTGATGTTTACAATAATGGAGCAGTCACTTTGCAATACTGTCAAGATTTTTTTCAATTGTAATTTTGTAAACTAGTTCTGTGTCTTTAGACAAGAACCCATCATTCCAGGTGGCTTTTCTTTGAAACTGTGTATCCAGAGGCACAATTGGTATTTTAGAAATAAAGGGACTGATGTGGTACAGTGGGGCAATGTTGGACATTGTATAGTTTCAATAGGATTTATAAAAGTCTGGTGAAGAGATTTTTAACACATATTTGAAACTCAATAAATGATTCCTTGCCTTGGGCCCAGTGTAATCTGGTGAGCCATTGTATTATTAGTCAAAATGACTTGCAGTAATACCTCCTAGCAAAGGGATTCCAGATGCAGCTGCAGTCTGGTCTGCATGGATAACAGGCATTTTGTTTTGTTTGCAAAACCCTGTGTCATCTAAGATGCTCCCTGAAATTTTAACAGGCAGTTGAACACTGGTCATAGAATAATATTTACAAACTCAGTAAGTAAACATTCCCTCTCTGATTACCATTGATCTGCTTCTGTATTGCAGCTTAATATTCACTTGCACAGTGAGTGGAAAGCAAAGAGCCCATCACCATGGTGGGGAGACAGGGTGCTGTGTGGCCCTGAGCCTTGCTTCAAAGTCGTGTTTAGTTAGCATCTGTTAAACAGTAACCACTATTGCATTTGCTGTTTGTTACTAATAGACACAATTATTTCTTATTCTGTTCAGAAATATGTGTTGGGTTTTTTTCCCTTTGCCTAGAAAATGGTCTTTTGCTTGAAAATTTTAAATAGCTTTCAAACAATGGCTGAAATATTCACCTCATATTAACATTGAAGTGATTAATTTCACGTTGATTTTAATCACAAGGTCAGTTGTCATTGTGTTTTTCTTTCTATTCTTACCTTTGCCTAGATTTCCAGCATGTGCATTTAAAGTAACACTCAAGAAACTGAGCAGTTGCACACATTGTCTCTTCAAATTATGGAATGTAAAACAGATACAAAAATCTAACTTTTCTACTGGTTTATCTTTCTATGGAGTTTTTTTAATCCTGTGGAATTTAGCTCATTTGCAATGTATCTTGATTGGCTGAATAAAACCCAATTTCTAAAGCTTTTGTTTCAGGCATTGCAGAACACTGAAAGCTTCTCTACTGTATTTAGCTCTGGAGTCGGGGTGGTTCCTTGGCGTGTATGACCCCAGTACCCCTTTACTTCTCTTCATGGTTTTCTCTAATCTCACGTGTGCATTGTAAAGGTGTATGGTAAAAGTTGATCACAGATTTCTTTGAGTAATCTTATTTTCCAGGTAGAAACTGAGGGTGGTCTGTGAAAGACTATAGGGTGTTTTTGGAGAAAGAAAATGTGTATGTCAGAAATTACTTGTTACGTTGTGCTGCTGCTCTGTCAATGTTGCTCTGTCAATAAGATGCAGAAGAAATAACTACAAACTACTTACTGAAAGAATTTCTCCTTCCTCACTTTGTGCTAAGGTCTCTTTAAAAGTAATAAATTCAGAATCAAATGGCTTTGTGCAATCTGATGCAGGAGTTATTATAAAATGTGTATTTTATAGATTGGTATTCTTATCAGTAACTTATCAGAAGTACAGAAAGAAACTGTCTAAGGAGAACTAGTGAAAACCCACTCTGCTATTTTTGTTACTGACACATGTTAATGTAATATAGTAGAATAGAAAGTTATAATAAATTTGTATAGAATTTAAAATTATTAGCAACCGCTAACTAGCTCTGATCAAAACATTTAGTCTTCTAGATCTACTTGGGCTGTAATGAAATACTTTGACCCTTGATTTCTGCACTGCAAGCTGTAAATATGGAAATACCTAAAGCAAGCTTAATTTCTAGAAGTAGTTTAATTGCAGTAGTGCACAGGAACAGCACAGTCTGTTTCTCCGTCAAAGGAGTGCTTATTTCAGTGTGAGTTCAAGCTGTGAGCTATAAGTGTTGCCTGTAGAGTAGATTAAATTGCAGTCAGAAAATTTCATAAAGTTGTTGAAACGTTCTGGTTTTACTCAAGAAAAAAGAAGTTTTGCATTGTTGGGCTTCCAGTAAAGCTAAAGAGCTGGTGAAAATTTCTGAATTGTCCTCTCTTCCCTAGGACATATAATTTTGTTTATGATGTATCAAGTCACCCAATTGCCTTTATTTGATGAGACTTCCTGGCTTGGATGGTAAGTTGTATGCAAAATTTCTCATGTTAGAGCAATAGAGGGATGCTTTCCATCATGTATGTGTGGCGTGGTTTTCCATACTGCTGCCATTTACTTTATTCAATAGTTTTCCAATGGTGGCTGGAGACAGATTTTATTACAGGTTACTATAGCTCTTTGGAATATAAGGTTAGAGAAAGAAGCTGCTGAAGCTGCAGGACATAAATTATGACTTACTTAAGAAAATCTAGGTTTCAGGACAAAAAATAATCACCCCAATTAAACTAAAAAGTGAAGATTGGCATAAACATCTAGATTGCCAGCATAAATACAATGTGAAGAGCCAACTTCTATCTGGAGCCAGTTCATAAAGGGTATCTTTGGGGGAATGCTTTGGCTCCCAGCATCAGGGTTTTCTCAGCTGAAATCATGGATAACTCAAAAAGTGATACTGGTTCCTTCCACATTGCAGAGTGTGGGAATCTTAGTCTCAGCCTTATTTGAGTACTCTGCTATCAAACATTTAAGCCAGATGGAAGGTTTTTTAAGGTACACTTTCCTGAGAATAAGGGGTTTAATACCTGGGCACATTTCAAAGATAAAAGATGCTACGTTTCTTGCATCAAAGATTAGTTTTTCTACATAAAATAATAAAAGTAAAAAATCCAAATTTGTATGTTCCTGGTAGATTAACTGGTTATAAATGTTATTGTTTTGGACAATATTGTTAGTGAGTAATTCTGAAATTAATTATTCTACATATGTGGCATTTGTTTTGGTCTCTCCTGGAGAAATCTGTGTATAAAAGTAGCGGAAAAAAACGTGGGGAGGAAATGGAGGATACAAATTAATTTGAGATGCAGCTGAATTTAGTTGACCCAGTGGAATAAAATAAGTATGCACTAAGTAAAATGCTTAGGCCAGCTTTTCAGTACTTATTATTTGCCTAAACACACTCAAGCATTCTGAAAAATCCCCCTAGTTGCTTGTCTGCATCTTTAGGCAGCTAATGAGCCCTGCAAAGTCAATGTTTTTCCCATGCATCCTTCTAAGAGCAATGCCGTAACAGTCGGCACGTGTAAAGTGCATGTGGAAAGTATGATGGGAGATGCTTTAAATGAAATTTTTCCAGAATGAGTTGTTGAGTACAATTCTTAACAAGCAACCCTAACACGATGGCTCTCTACTCAAGCTATTAAGACAGTGTTTTAGTGACGGAGATTTGTTTTAGCATGGATAAGGAGGAGCATCGATTCATTGTACTGTGCATAACTTCAGAAGTAAATGCTTGTTAAAACCATGTTCAGTAAATAGTAAAATAACACTTGACTCTTATGATCCTTTTCTAAAAATGGTGAGAAAACAAACTACTACTTGCTGCCCATAAATTCCTGCTGTCATAACAACTTTATGGTAACTGCTCTGTAGTATTCTGTCTTGTACCTCAGCATCCCTAATGCTCGAATTTATTCCTGATAAAGTGATTTTTGCCTTCCACATTGATTTGTAGATACTTTTAAAATGCTTTATATCTATGTACTTGACAGAATGATCTAATTTTAATTCATCCTCTCTGACACTTTCAGTATTATAATTAATATTTTGTAAGCCTATACAAGCCCTGAATATTGCCTAGAATAGCAAAACTTGTCTTGTTCAATAGAAAAAAGCCATTAAAATGCCCACAGAAAAACATCTTCTATTGCAACATAAACCAGGAATATTCAACTACAAATATGCTATGACTGTTTCCAGGAAGAAAATAAACTATTCTAGTTAGAGGTGTTATTACTTCTAAATTTTCTGGCTGCCAGACAGTCAGGGAGAAGCAGAAATGTGGAATATTCTGGCAGAGCAGCTATTTTTCCTACCTGTTTCAGGAGATACAAAATATTACTAAACTTGTATTTGTTGCTTCAGTGCAATTAGAGAGGAGAAATAAAATTGAGATCAGGAATGCTGCACTAAGCCTAGGTTCCTGTGTAGGGTTTGTGTTGCTGGTCAATGACTGTAAATTCCCACAGCAAATGTTATTAAACATCTTTTAGTTTTTTGAAGCTTGTCTTTTCCGGAGCAGATGGCAAATGGTTGATGTCTATGCATTGCTCGTTCAGTAAGGTTCATAGGTCCAGATACACCAAAGCTCCTGGAATTCTCATTCAAAGATTTAAGAAGAAAGCAGAACTATCTAAAAAGGAGCTTTTCTAGTTTGGACTTTTTTCCCCCCAGTACATTAACTTTGAAAGGACGGTCTATTCTAACTACTTTCTATTCTGCTTTCTGTTTGGTATTCCAAAATCTCAGCTCAGATCCAATTGGCAGGTGAACAAACACCAGTCATAGCACTTGATGTTTCTCAAAATACCTTCTGTAGAAACGTATGCTCCTAGTGTTCTCAGTGAGCAGAGCTACCTTTCTGCTGCTGTGATGCTCATAGAGCAGCCACGAAATTCAAATGATTCAACCATTTCGTCTCAGTTTAACAATGGAGACCGGTACAGCTTTTCTGTGTAACCCGTTTAATACAGTGTTTCTGCAGACATTGCTTAGCTATGGTGTTAAGTTTTTGTACAGGCAGCACTGTCAACTTTTTGGAAAGCTGTAGACAGAAATGGAGCACAGAAATACCTGAAATGAGCCAAAGGATCGATTGTTAAGTGTTGTTGGACAGAGGATGCTCAGATAATGTAATAAGGTTTCTGATTTGTGTTTACTGGTATGTTAAAAGGCACCAAAGTTACTTCTATCCTGATTTTAAGTTGCAAACTGAAGTGAAATTTGAGCTGGAACAGATATTTCAATTGTGCTGATACACAGGCTTTCGTGTATTCAGTTGGCTAACAAAATACAAAGTCTCAGGCAGGGCAGCTTCAGCTTCAGTTTCACCTTTTATCTTATTTAACCTTTCTCTTTACAATTTTATGTCTTGGATTTTTCTCTTTGTTTATAATACTTCTATCTCCTATGTGCATGGTTATTTTCTTCCTCCACTAGTATTTGTTGTTCAACTACTAAAACAGCTGAAGACTTTAAGTATCTGCATCAATCAGTATAGTCCTATTCACCCACAATTATATTTTAAGTGGTCATACAGCTTTTTCTTAGTGGGGTTGCTAATGATATCTCTGACATTATTACTACATATGTCAATAGCAGGAGAACAGCTGGTTTGTTTCCTATCTAAAAATATGCTACATTACAAAACACACGTCAGACTACTACACTGGGAAGATGCTTCTTGCTATATTGGTCAGTGTTCTTTTTCCTGATTTAATAAAGACTTTTCAGAAAGCAGTTGCTCATGTGAATAAGAGTTATCAGAAGATCTATGGCTAAACTGTTTCACCCTGAACTTGGTGGAAATAATCCTGTATAAGTTAAGGGTAACATCTGTTTCTCAGCTATCTTCAAAAACAATGTAGTAAGAAAACCAAAAGTTTTCTTAGGCTGTTCTTTAGCTCTTAGGTGAATTCTGACCTTAGGAGAAGGCTGTGCTAGTCCCTCTGACTCTATTTTTCAAGAACACTTCCCAGAGAAACATCAAGGTCCCACTTCAGGCATGTCACTATTTCATTGGATTTTGTTCCAAGCTCTTTTCTCTAAAGCGCTGAATTTTGAACAGGGAAAACTCTGTCCTATGTTAGATGGGAGATTAAACAAGATCTGTGTGATGACTTTTCCAGCTTTAAAGTCTTCAGGCCTGCAGACTGCATTTCAATGCTTTTTACAATGCAACACTAAAGTCTGCACTTTCTCTGCTACAGGTGCATGGCAGGAAGTCATCCTGTGAGCTGATTCACTAAGGTTGCAACATATAATAACAGGGAATGTAATAATGGTTCGTTCATTGACATGATTCATGCCCTTCAGACTTGTGAATGTGAATGCTTTGCTGTACTGATGCACAGTGAAAAGGAGTCACTTTCTGCCAGGTATTACCAGCAGACAATGACACCTCTCTCTCTTGTACAGCTTTTCAGAGTTATGTCGCATGTGATATACATTTCACTGAAACACTTCACAGTATTAAAATATAGGAAATAATTTGTGCATTACATTTTTGAGTGTTTTAAGGCCAGGAATGGTAGTCATGTGCATTTAAATCCATGTAGTATTTAATTTAGGTATGTAATTAAGGGGTGAAGTAGAATGAAAGCCACAAAGAAAACTAACCAAAAGTACGAGATATGAATACCAGCAGGCTCAATGTTGCTAAGAGAGAAAATAATATGTATTTTAGGAATATGCCAGTGATAGTATTAGTATTTAATGTGATTTCTCAGAAGGTATTAACCAAAATCAGAAAATGTCTCTGAATAATTCCATATATCTTCCACTTGTTAAAGTCAATTAAAAAAGCTCAGGTATAATTTCTAACCATGGAGGGGAGAAGAAAATACTAAATTCCCCTGTGCTTTTTTTTTCTTTTGACTAATGCAGATGAAAGAAGCACTCCGATTTAATTTGTACCATGGTTTGTAGTGTGCAATACCTGGAATCTAAAGGTTATTTTATTGCCTACAATACAGTTAAAATTCAATTTTCCAACTCCCTGTTCCCTTAGAGATATTAACTTGCCCTTGTCAATTTTCCATTAAAGAAATGTCTGTGCCTCAAAATGATTTCTGGTCAAGTCATGTCAGGAAATTGTCATAAGGTATATGAAGAGGTGGTTAATCCATAGTACATTTTTAAATTTTATACCTGAACACTAAGAACTAGATGTTAAATCCAGATTAGCCATATTTTTTTCTATTTCACTCTGCTGTAGAACACTGATAAATAGAATATTAAATTTGGTGTATTATTGGTATACTTGTTGGCTGTTATGGGACAGAATGTAAATAATGTTTTAACAGCTAACCACATTTTGAAAGTCATCAGTACCCTAAATAAATCATTTGAAACTGTAATCTAAACTGAATTGTTCTTTTAGAGTCTCGGGCTGTTAATACTGACATTGACCTTAAGCTGAAACATCAATGGCTACTGTTAGTTGTGTCCACTGCTGCCATGAACAAAATCATTGTCTACTGGTTTGTTTAAATCAGACAGCTGTATGAATTCATTTTATGCTAATGATTGGATAGATTAAGTGTCATTTCACTGTTCAGGAGATCTGTCATGGAACAGTGGACATTATAACATAAAATTATGCTGTACCAATAAATATGTTTTTTATTATTGATTTACTTGATCATATAGGAAGTTCCATATGAAGATAAGAAAAAACTTTTTCACAGTGAGGGTGACAGAGCACTGGTGCAGACTGCCCAGAGAGGTTGTGGAGTCTCCTTCTCTGGAGACATTTAAAACCTGCCTGGGTGTGTTCTTGTGTGATTTAGTCTAGATGACCCTGCTCTGGTGGGGGGTGGAGTTAGACTACATGATCTTTCAAGGTCGCTTCCAATCCCTGTCATTCTGTCTGATTCTGTGAATATATTTATGCTGAATTTGCTCTTTGAGCAGGGTCTTGACTCTTCTCAGTTAGTTTGGGTCAGATCAGGAACGACGGCAGCTCCTCTGCAGGCTTTTGGATGAATTTCCCAGTGTAGAACTGTTGTCCTTTGATGCTCAGTACATGCAGATGAGCTGGCCTAAAAGCATCATAGGTTATAACTGAAATACTAACACCACTTCTAGCGGTGCCAGGTAGTCCTGGACCAGCTCATACTCAAGTGGACATAACTGTGGGAAGGCTACTGTGCAGTTCAGGCTGTTGACCTTAACAAGGATTTTTCACTGTCAATGCAGAACAAAAGGCACTGTTGCTCTCGCTTGTTTTTAAGGTAATAGGTGATGAGAACAGGCTGTTCAAGCTGAATTAGTTCCTACCATGATAAAAAACAAGGAAAACATTGAAAACTTTCTCTAACCCTGATACTGGGGCTTTGGTGACCACAGAACTCATGCCCATGAGATCCAGATGGTCACTCCACAGATCTGGTGTGCGCTCAAGGATTTGAAACAGCAGTTATTGGGTCAACTGTATCAGGGTATCTCCAAGAAGCCTTACGGGAGGCTTCTGCTTCCACTCTAGGAACCAGGAGTCTAAAGGTTATGTAAGCCTCTTGTCTATGAAATCATCAACTTACCTGGAATGAGAATTTTCTGCAAACACATTTTGAAAATAAGCTTCTAAGTCACACAAGTGCTACTGAAATTATTCTCTATAGACTGGCAATATGGATGAAATTATAATTTTGTGTTTTATTAGTCTTACAATATTTTTAAAATATTGTAGCACTTCAAAAATACCTGAATTGTATAATATAGATGAGAGAGTTTTGTTAAATGGTGAGATGCAGCAGTGGACATCATGTTGTGAATTCAGTTCATAAACAAAGAAGCTATGTGCTCTTTTCCTTGCTTATGAAAAGATAATTGTATTAATAATGTACTGATTCATATGATTTAGTAATGAAATACCTCTTTAATAGAATATCTAAGTAAACATAATTGCCCTCACTTAAAAAAAAACTCTGTAAGAGAGACACAAGCTGCATAAAGAAATATTTTGTTGTAATTGTACTTAATTATAATGAAATTAATGTTATTATCAAACTTGTATTCATAAACCATCATATTTTTGAATGACCACAGGAATTGGGATTTGAGTTTCATTTTTGGATACTTTGGTTCTCTTTATTCAAGCCTATTTCTACATAATTATTTCAGCTGTATTATCAAAGCTGGTAGTTAGAGTTCGCATACAATTTTTATATAAACCTGAGGTTTCTGTGCAGGAAAAGTAGGTTATATAAGGAACAAGATGATAAAGTGAAGTAGAATGTAGGATTTCCATCTCACTTCAAATTCCAATATATCAAAATGCTGACATTTCAATATCAATTCTTTCTTTAATCAAGAAAGGCAAGTCCTACTATGTATGTAACCCTATTACAGTCTAGCCTCTATAAAGTAGCATGCAATTTGGTTAGAGAGGAATATCCATTGCATTGAGATGAAAAGCCATCAAATACTGTGCAAAGCAGGTGCTGATTAATTTATATATTTTAAATAATTAAAAATGCAGTGTTTGGGGGAAGTTTTAAAAAAAGAGATATTCTGCTTCAATTTCAAGCAAATCCAAAAATAATTATAAGAATTTTCTTGACCAAATTATTTTTCTATCCCTTATTTTTTTCTCTCTCTGTCTCTTGATCTCAGTGTCTCCCTAAGATTGCTTCTGTAGATAGCCAAGATGATGATTTCAGGAATTTGATCTCCCTCATCTGTAGAAGACAATACTGCTGGAGAGAACATCCTAGCTACTGAAACTGAAACAGACCAGGAAAAATACTCGCTTATTTTGAAACTTGCATAATTTTCTAAGTAAATTAATATTGAAACTGTTCAATATCAACTTCACCTAGGGCAACTTTTCAATAAAGCTTTCTAATTGGTATGGAGAGAAATCTTAACTTCATTTTGGAACCTAGACATCTTTCCTTAAATTTCTTTAATCAATACTTTAATATAGTTTTTCAACTGATCAATATTTTGACCAATTATTTCTAATAGAAATTGAGAAAATGATATAGAGAGTTTGATAGAAAAGTATGGAGAAATAAAAAATGCAATTGTAATTTATAACTGAGCAGTGTGCAAATAAAATCACCGATTCTGTTTCTTGAAAAAATCTACAATTTTAATGTCACTGCTGAAGAAATAAACCTAAATGAACTGTTGAGATCGTCTAAATCAATGCATCCTTCTGAGCTGGAGTAAGTACTTTCACTTTGGAGTTCCATTTAATTATTCATTTCCTTGATTAAAGTTTTGACTTCCATAAATACCTGACAGATATCTACACTAGTATTTAACAACTTGCACAAGCTTATAAAACCCAGCTGATTTAGCAGTTTGTTTTTCCAAATTATCATCTGTAATGGTAAAACTTATTAAAATGATTAACTGAGTATGTGAGATCAGATTCTCTGTGGTGATAAAGGAACCAGTCAGAAATGACAACCTTAATGTAACCTGATGCTTTTTTTGCCTCTGGGGACAATTAAGCACAGGTATAGCTTGCCTAGGAAAGTTAGAGCATCCTTTTCATCAGAGGATTTTTTAAAGAGTAAGGTATGTAAAAATATTTCAGAAGCAAGACAGGTAGATTCATGCAATGATTTCCCAGTGTTGCCTGCAGTTCTGTAATTCTGTGATTCAATGACTAATAGAAATATATCTCTAGGAGTAAATAAAAAAACAGTTCAATAAAAGTAAAGTGGTTTTTGCTTTGCATAGAGACAAGGATACCTTCACTCCTATAAATTACCATGAAATAAATTATACTTTCTTAGCAGTAGTAGTAATTAGTTTATTTTTTTCTCTTTACAGCAAAAGTAGTATATTTCCTTATTTCTTCAAATTTTGAGCCCTAAATTTTATGCTGTAATCAAAAGTAATACAGGCATTTGCAATTTTCTCTGAAGAAAAATTTCTTCCATAATAGTTTGTTCTGCAGACATTTCAGTGGAAATTGTTGTGGATTAATGAGATTTATAATATATGAAAGACACAAATTGATACAGCTCATAATAGACAACACAGAAAATTGTAGGAAAGATCAATGTATAATACACTTTATCTCCTTGATGATTTGGTGGTTGGTTTTTTTTAAGCATGATGTAATACGTACAAGTGTGCTGGTTTTGTGCTTTGGACAGGCTGGCTTCCTCAGGAGGATCTGCCTCAGCAGCTGATCCTCTGTGTCCAGCTGTCTGGTCTTAGTGGTCAAAAGCAGCAGAATTTCATGAGTGGGTGATGAAGAACTGAGTGTAACATGCTTGCCCTTTGGTGCCTTAGTGCTATACAATACTAAATGGTAGGGTTCATGGTAAGCAAAAGCTAGAAGGTGAACTAGAAACAGTCAGCAATGTTATCAATTCATGTACTTCTTTAATTGAGACTTCGTGACACTCAGCCATGTGTTCAGTGTAGATTTACTGAAAATCTGTTTGAGTCATGCTATAATATCCTTTAATTAATGTATGTAATCAAAGTTATTGTTAGCAACCATAAGAAAATATACAGCTAAATTGCAGTGTAGACACTGAGAATAGTTGAACGAATGTGCAGGGGCTTATTGTAATCTAAAGTGGTGACAGGGAAATAATATCTCTCTATTAATATATATGGTGTATGAACACCAGGGAGAAGGCAGGAAACTGCTTCTTCTGTCTTTTATAACACAATAGGCGGTAAAATTGGTTACTGGGAATGCTTTGGTGCATGTGTTAGAGTGTGTGTGTGTAAGGCTAATTATGAGCAGATTGACAGTGTGCACAGTAATTCCCTTCTGATAGATAGCCAGAGTGCTAATACTGGTGGGCATACATGAAGAAATATATAAAGAACAGGCCAAGAAAACTTGCTTTTCCTGGATCTCCTCCATGTAACCAGGCAAGCTCTGTCAGTTACTTCCTAGAATTAAGCCAATCAATGATTCAGATTTTTCCTCCAATGGCTCTAGAATGTTTTAATTTATTTTAAAATGAATAAATTAGTCTTTTCCAACACCAATTTTGTGATTAATTTTTAATATATATCCTATAAAATACTTCCAGGGATGAACTTTCAAGGCTCATGAATTGCTGGGCCAGAATTGGCAACACTGAAATACAGTTCTTCAATTTGGCCACAAAATCTTCATATCCTAGTTGTCACCGCTTTAAAGACATGATTTAAAAGCAGCCAATTGGCCTTTAAATGCCTTCAGAGATCCCACATAATTACACAGATGCCAAGCTCTACCCACAGGCAATCTGCAAAATTTCCTAGTGCTCATAAATTGCCTTCATCTAGACTAAAAAAGAAACTATTATCCTTGTTAATGTATCTGATTTTAAAATGACCTGGCTCTCACAATAAATCAATTTTAACTTTCATTTTTTGTTAATCTTTAAAATAATAAAATATATTAAATACTTAAGATCTTAAATTAAAAGCATTTATCCATTAAGGTAATTTATTAACTCGAGTAAGAATGGAAGTCACCATTACGTTATAGGTGTCTTTTTATCAGTTGAGAAGGACTTCTCGGGCAACGAGGAGGGCAGTAAAGATATATTATGCCAAGTGACTTCATTAGCTTTGTACAGAACAGATGGGCTTTTCTATTACAGGAATATTTGAGGAGAATGTTTTGAATCCTTTTGTAAGAATGCTTAGTCTAAATTTCCTATTTCTTGTTTTGTGTTAATCCCATCCTACTTGCTTGCTTCATAAGATGCATGAGTCAGATGTCACATTTACTATTATTTTAGAAGTCTCTTCTCTTTTATACCTAGTCTAAATGAGCAATGTCTGTCCCTAATAGTAAGGAGAGTTTCAAGGATGCCAGTCTATGGTTGATTAGTAAAGACTGGAGTTTGATCCTCATCCCCAAAGCTTGCAGGACTAAAAAAAGGTACTTGACACAGTGCATGGGAAGTGCAGAAAAGGCTTCTGCACTAGTATAAACACAGATGCACATAAACATATGAACAGTTGCAAACACAAATATTTAAATATCATGGCTATGGAAGGGAAGGCTTCTATAGTGTTTCCTATACCTGAATGTATGTTTTTTTCAAAGTCTGAAATCTGTCTTGCTAAGTAACTCCTTTGTTGTATGTATTTAAAGTAGCACTAGCACAAATCATACCACACCTATTCAGTTTGTCATTGTTAAATCAAAGCATTGTTTAGGGATTTGGGATTCATTTCCCAAACAATGTGTTGTTTTGGAGGGTTTTCTGTGCTGTTTTTTGGCTAGAATAGAGTTGATTTTCATGAGAAGCTGGGAGGGGACACAGTCAGGATAGCTGACTCAAACCAGCCAAAGGAGTATTTCATACCATGACTCATGCTCAGCATATAAGGGGAGAGCTGGCTATGGAGGAGGTGTTGCTGCTTGGTAACAGGCTGGGCATCAGGTTCTGGGTGGTGAGCAAATGGGATTGTGTATCACCAGCTTTCTTCTGCAGCTATTGTTATTTTCCTCTTCCTTTTCTGTCCTAATAAACTTTACTTAGCCCAACTCATAAGTTTTAAGTTTTTTTTCTGATTCTCTTCCCCATCCCACCAGGGTGGGGAGGAGTGTCTGGCCAGTTATGTGAGGCTTAGCTGCTGGCTATGGCTAAAAAAAACCCCTTTTTTTTTAATAAAAAGGAAAATCCACAAAATTGATCTGAAGAAAATCCCAAAGACAAAAGCTGGTGTAAATATGCATATTGATGAGAACATCCAGAACTTTTGGCTTTAGGTAACATGACACTAGGTCTCTAAGTAGTTCAATTTCTAATTTGGACAACTGAATTAAAGCTGTGGAGATTTACATCACATCCTGTGTTAAAATGACCGCATACAGCAGGTGTTCATCTTGATTCGGGAGCCAGAAGAGTCCCAGTATTCTGGATTTATGATGTTACTGTTACTCTGAAAAGGCCAGTTTTGACTCTCCTGTCAAGTCAGAGCTGTCTTCTCACCCTCATCCAAGGTTTCACATAGTCGGCAGTTTGTGAGTAAGCAAAAGCTTGCTGCTGGTATTATGTGGCTTTAATGGAAAATGCAAATCTCTGGCTATCAGCTTCAACGATTTCATCAGGACTAGCCACATAGTTAAACAGTAAAGCCATGAATACAACTTGCACCCTCTTTAAAAGAAAAAAAGCTAATTATCCATTGAGCCATTTAGAAGAAATGAATCATAAACAACATTTTAGAAGCTATAACCATGTTATTATCTTAAGCTGATAAGAACAGGAAGGCAAAAATACTAAAGAACAGTAGGAACTTCATGTGGGAATAAAAGAGGCCTCACAAATAGGAATTGAAAAAGGCACCATTTATTTGTAACAACTTAGGGTATAGATATAGTAAGAATAGGGAAAAAAAGTCACTGTGTTTGTTCAGAGAGCTTCAAATGCTTGAAAAAAATGATGCAACTATTGCACTCTTTTATAAATCTAAATCAAGGTAAGATTTTTTCAGCACTTCAATATTTTTAAAATCATCTCACAATAACTTTTAAATGTTCTCTTGTATCCAATTCCTCCCTGTGAGATTTATTTAGTCAATGTATATTTATCCGTAAGATTGAAAGACCTGAATTTTACATACCCAAGATAACACTCAGTAACCACTGGTTTGGGTTTGGTGGGGTTTTGGTTTGGTTTTTTTCTCTGGGTTTTTGCTTGTTTGTTTTTGTTGTTGTTTTGGTGGGTTTTCTAAATCTTATTTCCAAGTGCTGGACTCCCTGTGGATGTAGAGCTGTGGTACAGGCAGGCATTCAGATTGCTCAATGGGTTCAGGACGATTCTCAAGGAGCGTGTTAAGGCTCTGCCAATTCACAGACCTTTGAAGGGTTTGCAATCTGGAAAAAGCCAGAGCTGCTTTTTGGATTTAGGGCAGTTTGGTTTTGGTTGGTTGGGGGTTTTTGTGTCCATGAATGTGTGCTTGTTCCTTCATAACAAGTGGGTACGATCTCCAACTCAAACATGTGGTGTCTCTCTGGGCCACAGCAAGATTTTATTCTGCTTGTTCATCTGAGATTGCTCTATACTGATCTTTGTATTAGGTTAAAGGAGTTTTCTCTGGTCCAGTCTTTCACATGAGAGCAAGTTTTCTGCCTGATGACTCCCTGTGATTTTAGCCATGAGTCAGAAAGTCTCAATGCCATCTGAAAAAGAAACATATATATTTTCTTTTTTCTATTTTTCCTTATAGGAAAGCCACTAATCTTGTTCCATGCCTCAAAACTTACAGGCAGTCAAGGGCTGCAAATACTGAATTTCTGAATTGACATGGTCTCATGAGTTACTCTCATAAAACAGCTAACCTGGAATTTGAAACAGGCTGTTTGCTTCTGTAAGGGCTCTGTTCATTTCCATGACTTTGGTATAGAACCATTCCTAATCTTATGGATGCTATACCAGGTAGGCTGCCAACTCAAGGTGAAATAGCGAAGATCACCTATGAACTTGCATTAGCTGGAGGCCCTCTGGTAGCCAAAGGGAGAGGAAGAAAACTGATACAACTTCTAAGAGTTTGGGCGAATTTCCAATGCAGTCAGGAATCATATAGAAAATATAGGGAATTATGTGATTTAGGATTCCTTTGAAAGACTTAGATGTTGAAGAAGTGTAATATTGTTACAGATTAGCATTTCTGCAGTTGTCTCCCACACGGAATGATTGCTTGAGTCTATTCCTGTAAATAGTTTTTTAAACTCAGCTTAAAATAACACTTTTTTGCCATTTCCTACATAAATTTATGGTTTCCTCTTTTGCTTCTGCCCACAAGAACATCTGATTATCGGTGTTCGCTGCAATCTCTGTGGGAATAAAATCGCAACTGCCATTGTGCTCCAACTGAGCTCATTCGCTTGATTACTGTCTTTGACTCCTGATTGCAAATGAGCTTGTAACAATAAAGCCATACAAAAGCAATGAGAAAATGTCAGGGCCAGATCCACCAGTCCCTCCTGAGGACCGCAGGATTGACAGTACAGCTGATGAAATGAGAAAAATAATACCTCATCTTTGAGCTTTTAGTGGTAAAGCCTTCCACTTAGCAGAGCTCACGGTAGCAAGGACTGTTTATGAAAGCATCCTCTAGCTCTGTGCTGCTGACTCTCAAATGCAGCGTTACCACATTTATTTACTTTATAATTTAGAAAGAGAAGTTCTGAATGTTAAGGAAAACTGATACATTTGACTTTTATTTGACAGTTTAGTATGTTGTAAAGGATATTACATTTCATGGACAGCTGACCCAGAGATGTTAGTGAGTACCAATTATAGGCTTCTGAGCTGCCCTCCAAGTGAAACTTTTCTAGCACAATGTTTTGACTCATCAACAGTAATTCTAGACACATCTTGCCTAACTTACCTTTTCCCCCCTTCCCATATAAAATTGCTACAAAGTCATTAACATTTTAAGTTGATTTTTTAAGTTTTAAGTGGACAGTGTGATTTTTCAGCTGCTGCAAATCTCCCTATGTGCTGTTCTCAAACACCTTAATGTTCCCTGACAGAACTGGACTTCTCTCAAAAAAACATGGCAAGAGCTTCTCCCATCCTGCCTTCTTATTGCAAAATCCATTAAACTCATATTAAGACAACTTAGGCATGGGAAACAAAACTTCCATTTTTAAATAAATCCAAGAAAATTAAACTCCCTTCTTTCACCCTACAAAAAACTGTGTTCTTATGCCAGGTCATGTACCATAGCAAGGGTGGGAGCACCTCCCTTGTCCACTTCCACCTGTTGTCTTGTGCAGAAAATGATTCAATGAAGTGAAAGTGCAGTCACATCAGAATAGAATGTTATAGACCAGCCTTTAGGGCATTTACATTAGAGAGTCCATGGTTCCAGTTCCTTCTTTGTGTACTTTTTAGAAACTAAAGGAAACATTCCTGGAACAAAATCCATAAACTAGTGCTCCTCTTGAAAAGTACTCTACCTAGTGAGCTTCAGAGCCATGCTAGTGCTTGCCATCATTTTCTGGTAGGCATCAAAGCATATCTTCATTTCATAACTGGAAAACCATTAAATGAAGTAAGATGAACAAGTGAAAACTGTATTTACATATTGCATGTACTTCTGTACTACAGCAATTTAAATTCTTTTCAAAAATATGTTTGTCTTCAATGGAGACAGGCTTAAGCTGGAAATACCCTTACGATAAATTACAATAACACTAAGGAAATGTTTCTGATATTTGAATACTTTTGTTGTGTGGGGGGTTTTGTTGGGTTTTTGTTTGTTTACGACTTTATTTTGCAGTTTTGTTGCCAAGGAAGTTATTACAGCTTCATTATTGATTATTTCTGAAAGTATTTATCTTGAAAGCTATTTTCAGTGCCAGCTTTTAAGATACAGACTCACAGAATGTTAGGAGTTTGAAGGGACATCAAAAGATCATCTAGTCCAATCTCCCAGATTAGGTCACACAGGAATTCCTTCAGGTGGGTATTGAATGTCTCCGGAACAGAATCAGCATATAGATAGAAAAATTCTTCAATTACTTTTCACAGGAATTTGTGTGTTAGGAGGACTGATCCTCATTCATAATCTTTCCTCCTATTTTGCTGTACAGGCAAGATGCTGCAATTTTAGATTAGAGTTGCAGAATTGCTAGACTTTCTCTATTTAAGACATCCAGCAGTTAAATGTTGACCTAAGAAGTGGTGACACATTTTGAACAGAATACCTCATTTGCTAAAATGAAGTTTTCATCCAAAGAAGCATCCTTGATAAATTTTTTGCTACCATTTAAAAATAGGATCTTTTGATAGGATGCCTTCAGTGGTCTATGTTTGGAGGCAAAAAGATCATGAGAATGTCTGCAAAAGTAAGAAAACAGTTTCTTAAAGAGTGTTTTACTTTTTGTCCAGACATTCCTGAAGCTTCTAACTCCCATTTCGTTCCATTAATATTTTATCTTAATAATGTTTCTTACTTTGATTTATCCTGAGGCTAAAGTTGAACCGCTATTACCTGGGCAAACCACTCTAGGGATGGCTTAGAAATCTTTACAAAATCACACTAATTACAGAATGATAAATTAATGAATCTCCTTAATATTTACTCACTTGGAATCATTCCCAGATAATGAAATAGATTAATATGGGTCATTTTACTAGAATAATCTTATTTTGCTGAGCATAAAAAAAAGTAGCTGCCTGATGCTGGGGTATCTCTAACATAATTCTGTAGGTCATTGTGAATCCTGTACATTTGAGTAATTTACCACGTTTGAAGTCAGTCTCTTTGCAAAGACATAAGTTCTGTAAGACAAGCCATCTCCTGCATGTAAAAAGCAAGTTCAAACTTGATGTGGCTCATGGTAGGTGTGTATAATACTCATAAGCCATACAGTAGGCTACATTTTATATTTGAATATGCATTATAATAAAGTACAAAAGGAAAACAAATTATTCAATGACATCCTTTTCATATTAACATTAATTGCTAGTTTTAGCAAATTATTCATACCTAGTGCTAGGTATGCAAATAGGGGTGGGATTTAGAATTGCAACTATTTAGAAAGACTTTGCTTGCTGAAATAACAAGGCTGCATCTAAATTTCCCAAGCATGGGGGAGAGGAAGTAGAGTTCAAATGACTTGGTATCCCTCAGGTTCAGCATTTCCTGCTTAAACACACGACAATACAAGAACTGAGGGCAGTCTTTTTCAAACGACCTGGTTTCATACTCATTTGGGCTATGAAAACAAAAGAGAAACCAACTGCAGCTCTTCTGCTGTGGATTGTTATATAGCATGTGGGAACTTCAGTAAGACCCATTTCTGTGTAGTGTTGGTCAAAAATATCTTTAGCTCTACTTTTGTGGCTTTTGTGGTTTTCTTTCACAAGTGCTTCTTATTGTACAAGCAAAAGCTCTGATTCCATAAGTAAAGTGTGCTGAGATAACAAGTCATAGAAGTTGTATTTTATTTTCCTCATGTCTCAGGGCTTTTTATAGCCCATGTAGCTGATAAAAGCTTAGATGTTCCCAGACACATCTTGCTTCCCTCACCACGTGTATGAAAACATAACCTGCATAAAGACTTGGCACCCTGGCATAAGGGTAAGGTACTACTTTACTCAGCAGATATCACATCAACATTTCTGAATAGATCTGTTTGAAGAAGTGGAAACAATCTTACAGAATCACAGAGAAGAGCAGGAGACAGCTCTTATTATATTACTGCTTCATGCCAGGCTTACAATGTGTTATGTGTTCTCCTTACTTTTAGATTATGGAAAGGAGTTGGGGGATATGGAGAGAAGAGCTTGTTTGTGGTCCTGTGGTTGATAGGTGATATCTGCTAGCTGGCACTAACCTCTCCTGGAAGTGTGTTAGACTTCTAGAAGTATACAATAATTTCTCTTCAGTTGCATTTATTTGCATGTTCCATCCTAGCTTCGTAGTGTAGCTGTAATATACTAAACAAAATATGCTCTAAGCATTGTGTCAAAGCTTGATGTGAGTATCTGACATAGTCAACATGTTGTTACATCTTGCATGGATTTAAGACAGGGACAGTCATGTAATTCCTTGTCAGAGGCTTTCCCAGCTAATAACAGTTTTTACCTCCCAAAGTAGGTGTTAGTAAAGTTGGCTGAACAGAGCAGGACAGAAACAGGCAGTTGGGGTGTCTCAAATTTCCCAAATATTTTATCTATAATAGAAAAAATTATGAGTTGGAACAGAAGTCCTCCTCTACTTCCAAAATCAAAGCTGTAGCAAGTTTCATGCTTGAACTCTTAACAGTTTACCTTCATCAGATGAAAGACAGCAACATGTTCTGCACCAAAATACTGTGGTTTAACCAGTTTAGTCATATCACAGCAGGGTAAGATTGTGCCTGAATGGCTTTCCAATCAAAAGAGCCCAGATGTTTTAAAATAAAATCTGATATTCTTCTGGAAGTTCTATTAGCATCAGAATAGCAACAGTTGAACTCTTTTCTTCTGTACTTTTTGTTGCTGGATTAATTTTAGATGTGCTGCATATGGGTTATGCATTAAAACATTGTTTTCCTGGTTTTGTTGTCACTGAAATTAGCTGCACAATAAGTAACCCCTCTGGGAATTTCATGGTCCAGCACACAAGCCTGGTCTACAGGGCTGTTAGCCCTGGCAATAGGAAAGGAAGACACATACAGAAAGCTAAACAATAACTATACATGTATTGAAAAAAGACATTTGTGGTTCTAAAGCAACCTGTGTCTAGGAAGAGGAAAGGCAGCCCCCAGCACAGACTCTCTTAGTTGTGGCAGAGTCAAGCACCATGCTTGCTCTGGAGCTGGGTGGTAGTAGTGATGTGCTGGATATTCCTTCCTCCAGATGAGGAGTTTAGAAAATTATCATACTCTGGAACTCAATGAAAATGCAAACATCCAATCTAGTTTAATATGTTATACATTTTAACCCCAAAATATTTTCTAGTCACTAGCACTAATAGAAACAGAAACTGATAGTTAAGTGACAAAAATATATCCTCTGATAACCATGGCCTAGTTTTTCTATGTAGATTTCCTCTATTATATTGCTGTTGGTTATTTAAATAGAAATGCTGGGTCTATTGCCATTCACATTAATCAGTAATTCCTTTATCATAAAAAATACAGCTAGCAAAGCAAAATAGAAGTTTTGTTTTCTTCTAATCGGAAAAGTTAAAATTTTACGTAAGAACGAAAAGCACCCTTTTGTGATAATGTTCACAGAAAATTGTGCAAATGAAGCCAAAGCAACCTATGTAGACTTTTAAAAATTGGAACCTTTTCTAGCACTGAACCATTCTTGTAAAATACATACCCATGAAGAATAAATACTACTTTATCAGTGGACTAAAACTAGTATTAAAAATCTCTTTGAGTTGAAGCTACAGAGATGAGATTCATGATGGTGTACTGTGTGCTCCTTTTAGGCACCAGTATGGGGTTTGTGCTATTCCCATGTTTCTGAACACATACACACACAAAAAAAGGCAAAACACACAGAATGGAGTTTGTCCTTGAAAATTTAGTGTCCTTTGTTTCCGTTGATGGAACTCAAAGGCAATGGGTTTAGAGTTGAGTTTATTTTCCCCCTTCCTCCACGGTGGAAAAAGTGATGGCTAATTCTAATTCTAGTCTTACTTTCTAAAAGATTAAATGTTTTCTGTGTATGCCACAACAGAACTGAAGCAAAACAACTAATGGAGAGCGGATCCTCAATATCAGGTTATCACTGACTCTTCCTGGTAGAAGACAGATACAGGTGCTCTACTGCCAATGATGGGACAGGCTATGTGTGATGGAAGTGCACAACTACAACACCTTGGGAGTCGACTATTTGAGGCAATACTTAATGCTTGTACAGCTGAGAGAGTGAGCAACTTGGAGTAAAAAAAAAAAGAGAATGAATGCCATGTCGAAACATCTGCTTTAGAGCTGCGTGAGGTAGCGTGAGCTGATCTGAGCACTCAGTCTGGCTGTGGTACAGGGATGGGATCCAGGCAAGACAGGCAAGAAGGAAACCTCCCACTCAGGCAGCACTCTTCGATCAGCTCAGTCATCTCTTGTAGCTTCTTTCTAAGGATCACTGAGCCTCTTAAAATAGAGACATAGTGAAATTGCTTTTAGACGAGTAATACCTGTGCAGTGTGTGGGGTGACTAGTTCAATGGATACTGCTGATATCCACATACAGAAGAACAAAATGAAGGGGGAGCATTTGTTAATTTGCTTCATTTTTGCAGAGAAATTTAAATTTCCCACATAAGGGGATCTTGTAGGAAAAAGGGGGTGGGGGTAAGGGGCGTGGAACACATGGACCCAAAGGCTTGTAAGATAATAATGCATGTTTTCCTTCATTGATAGCCTGTGACTACAGATCTTTCATCTTTCTCCTCCTTTGAATTAGCTATATATGTATATTTGGGTTCTCTTCTGGATTTTTGTGTCCATTCAGCATCACACCCATTGCAGGCAGACTATTTTTCTACTTACGGCTGTCAGTATTCTCGTGCTGTCGATTATTATAGTTATTTCAGCATAAATCTTCAGGGTAACACAAGCAAGAGCTAAGCTGTAGTATACTGGATAAACTGTTTACTCTGTGCAAGTTTTTATCTGTATCTAAATTCCTAATTTAAAATCTAAATTATAATCAAACATTCTAAAAAGGAACTTAAAGCCTGCTTTGCAAGGTAGCCATGCACAGAGCTGAGTAACAATGAGAGGTGATTAACATTAAAGTAGTTTTTCTTCAGTGTTTCCTACTAATGAATGCTAATATGTCTCTTCAGACACTGGTATGTACAGTTGTGTTTCTATGCCTGTTTGGGGCAAAGTACATGTCAAAGTGATAGCTTTTTGTCAAATGGTAGGTGAAATAGTAATATATATTTATCATTTGCTTTTTATACCTTTTTAATAGAAAACTAAGTCATCATTGAAGAAAATTGTAGTTGCTTGAGTCCTCATGATAAATCCTCCACTGCTGCTTGTATACAACGCAGAATGCAGTTTTTCTTTCTGTGCTCTCTGGCTGGTTTACTAAGCATGAGAGCTGCTTGTGTAACACCGTTACAAATTCAGAGCACACAGATTTCAAGACATAAATACTATTGCTTTCTAGGTTGCATTCTCCTTAATGAGAATCCTGTATTTCCCTACAAATACAGATTGTCAGTTGGTCACATAAGGAGTATTAGTGTATTTCAGGGAACACCCACAGTTTTCTCTCTATGTCAGATTTTATCAACAGGGTGAATCTAGAGTGGGTAAAACATTGTACCTGGAAGCACAGTTTGAGAAAGTGTTGATTATGTAAGAGAACGTGCCCTCGACTGTCAACTTAGTATGCTGAAGACTCTGATTTATGGAAAATAGAAACTGATACCTTATGTAATTAGACTCATTCGGGTAGAAAATCAGAAGTACAAATTGATGAAAAGTGAGCTAATGAAGATTAACAACTTTGTTCTTCATCTAATTATTTTCTCCTGTCACACTAAAATTGCTCTCCTATCTCCTTGCTGGTGCTCTGTTCTTCTTCCTAAGATACAACCTGGGCTATTCAGTGATTCTATGGCACTGTTGCTTAGGACATAAGATCAAATCTCTCCAATTTAAAGGCCACCAGTTCATCCTCTGCACTGGGGAAGTATGGCAAGTGTTTTAGCAGTAGACTTTTAGCCCTTCAAGGAGCATGAGAGCTATTTCTTCACAAGTGGACGCAGAGTCTGTGGGGGAAGGAAATAAGTTACACTTTTCACCTAGCATTTTTCATGGTTGCGCTCTAAGGTGCTCCCTGCATTCCCATAGGAGATCAATATAACAATCCCAGACTTTTGTTAAGTAGTCAATAACTGGGTTTCATCTGTACAATGTATGTAGGTGAACTAAGTATAAGTAGTCCTGAGAAAATGTGAGTTCCCTGGCAAGCCCATTATCTCCATTTTGTGAAGGGCTGCAGTTTTTTAGTTCTTCTCTCACCTCTAAATCTCCAGTTTCCTAATAATCTGCATCAATCTTCATACCTTTTACATCATTAATTTTGCCATTCCAGTTTCACTGTATGTTCCTATTTGTCAGCTATGTTCATATTTTAGTGTCTGGTCTCATTTTAGGTCAGCATGCATTTGTTTCCTTGCTTCTATCATGAGTTATATTCCTACATGCACATTCCTTAATTTCAAGCTTCACTTACTTTATCCATTAATCAGCCATACATAGTACTTAAGGTACAAACTGTAGTGTACATATAGCCATGTGTAGATCCCTATAGCATTAATATTCAAGGATTTATTATACCTTGTAGTCTATGCTATTAACTGAATGAAGGAGGTCAATTTGACACTCAGTTTATGCCACATTCTCTTGTTCATTTTACTCCAGGTGCTGCTCAATTTTCAGCAGTCATTCAGAGTTAAGAGGTCTGATAGATCGTTCTGCTCAGGTCATATCTCTGTGGACACAGCTCCGTGTGTATGTAACCCATGAGCAGCTATGTGCAATAACTCAGTAAACTGAAAAAACCCCACTGCTCAGCCTAGCTGAGGAGGAGGATGAAGCTCTTTGGAGGAGCACTAATCTGGGCTACTCTGGCAGGTGAGCACACTGGCACAGTTCTGTCATGTTACTAGTACATTTGCTGTGCAAGAATGTCATGTTTGAGTTTTCACTGCTCAGTGTTATGTATCATGAGCATCTTTGCAATTAACTTGTTTGATTTCACCTAGGCTCTCTATCTTTACTTGCTTTTCCTGTTGTGACTGTTTTTGCATATCTAGCCAGTCAGGAGGCATTGTGCTTGGGCAGATGCTGAAGTTCAAATCTGTGACTGTCAGCACAAAAATCCCCAGAATATGAGCTAAACTGAAGTGCTGAGAGCCAAAGACCCAAGAAGCTCGATACAAGAGAAGGTAAATGAGTGTTTTGTCTAGTGATACAGTGCTAGAAAAGCATTTGATGTAATCACAGTTTTGATGCAAGAGAACTCTTGATGACTGTAAGAATAAAGACTTAATTATGCTTGGAGACACAAGGGGGTTGATAATTAACCTGTAGATGTTAAATTATCTATGCTGACTGGAAATTTAAGTACCAGTTATTAATATTACTTCCTGCATCCTTGGTAATAAATCACAAATAATTACCCTTTATTGAAAAATAATTTCATAATGTGATACAAAACACAGTGGAGTTAAGAAAACAACAAATGCATGTGTTAACAAACTAATCCTTTAAAAAGTTATTTTTCCAGAATGCCATTTGTGCCTAAAGGGAATAATTAGCTTGTAGAAAATTCAATTTGGTGTTATCCTTCAAAGTACCTTTGCTGAAGACCCTGCTCTATTGCTGACATGTTAGAAAGCTTAAATGCAAGTTCTTGGGATGATTCTTTTGTTCCAGTATTGTAGAAGCCTCTGGAACATAGACTTATCAGTCTATGTTACCAGTCTATGTGGCTCTATGAGGTACTTTCAATAATGTTGAAGAGTACTGGAGGAAGCTTTTATTTATCTCTGAGTTCTTCTGATGTATGTATAAATTCACTATTTTCCCTGCAGTTATATATGTGGGTTTTGCCCCTGGGGATGTTGCATGCAGACAACTGAGTTTAAATTTAACATAGCCCCCTTTTACCAACTACTGCTTCCTTTGTAATTTATGATATCAATCTGTTAAATAGACAGTACTGATGAGGGGTTCGTTTATGGTAGTTGTATGGCAAAAAAACGTAAGGCAATTTGTCAGCGTCAACATGCTATGAAGAACTTGTTCTGATACTGTTACTGCATCCTCAACCATTCTTGAAACAAAAGAATGATTATGGATAAAATCCTCTGACCAAAACCTGTAGCACTAAGAAAGAAAATGCTTTTAAAGTTTGTAAAATTACAGTTTTATCAGTGACAGCCTATGGTATTTGTTTACTGCCATTGCATACGGAGGGTCAAAATATCAAGTTAATTGAAATTTCAAACTACAAATCTGACACCGGTTTTAAACTGCCAGACAGCTTTTAGTACATGTGGTCTTGACAAAATGTCCTGTTTTGTTTTCTGTTTAATTCACTGTAAAACCACAAAAGCTTGTTTTCCTCTTTAAATCCATAGACAAAGTGTGCAATTAACTGCTACCAGTGATTTCTCAAACAGTGAAGGACAGAGGGACCAGGAAACCATTATTTCAGCTCATTAAATACAGATCCTATTACCATAAGTTAATAAATCAGCTTTTGAAGTGCAAAACACTTATAATCCTTTCTCCTGTGTGTTACATAACAAATCAATTATAAAAGTTTTTCTTCAAATTCATTACATTTCAGTTTCTGTTCTAGAAGTGTGACATAGAACATCAGTTAAAACAGCTTTAATCTGTAGCTCAGATCTGTTCACGTTTAATTAGACGTGATTAACCTGTTACAAAACTTAAAATTTAAGATCCTGAATGTTATTAAACTGTATAACTTCTTGAATATTTGTATCATATCCTTTTGGTAGGTGTCAGCAAGTATCAAGTTCCAAGTAAAGGATATATTCATCTGAAAATCAGCACACGTCCATATTTTCTAATAAATGAGACTTAATTACTCCATTAGAAAAATAGCAGAAAGTACAAATCAAAAGACTAGACCTGATCTTTTAAACAAAAACTTAAACAATTTTTTTTCTAGTTTAAACCTTAAACAATTTAAGAATTGTGGTTTAACAGTATTGTACAATCAGTAAATCTGGTTTAACTGTCAATTTTTAGAATAATTTTATAAGAAAGTGAACTTCTGAAAGTGTAAATTTTCTGTGCTGAATCATCATCATGGCAGGTTGAAAGAAACGTAAGAGAAGAAACTTTTTTGTTGTTTGGTCCTTTGTGACCTTTCACAGGCATCATAAACTAGAGCTTACTCGTGGTTGCTAACATGTGTACAGGACACGGGCAAGCAGGGAGTATGCAAGCCATAGCACGTTTTATCAGTCATTGGTCCATCATGTTGAGCTACGTATGGGCTGAAAAAAATCCATAATGATAAAAAGGGTGCTCTGATTATCTCTTCCTATGAGAGTCAGACAATGAATCCTACATCTAGGAAAAGATGACTGGAACAAGTTTGCTTCCTGCATCCTCTTGGTTTCAAAATGGTCACCCAGCAGATGTATTGGGATGGTACCAGTGAGAGACGCAGCTGTTGGTTTCCACAAGGAGCTGATGCGCTCTTGTTTCTTTCAAAGCCTTTACTAGACAAAATTAAAACTCTGTACAACAAATCAAAAAGATTGAAATATTTATCAAATGTCAGTTGGAAGATAGAGGTACTACGAGTTTGTATCCCAAGTAATCTCAGGACCATTTTATTAAATAAAGGCTTAATCTTTCTCTGTGTTTTATAATAACTAGTCTTTTCTACTACTTTGTTCACTAAATCACAGTTTAGGCTCTGAAGACTGTAACTTGCAGATAAGAGCTTGAAGACTAAATGGAAAAAGGTATAACTGTGTGAGGTGCAGTTTATGGAACTATAGCAGATAAACAGAAATAGGGTGTTGGAGATCGTTCAGGTGATTTTTTTTTTTCTTCTGGGTATGCATTTTGCAACCTGCTGTGCTTTTTAACCAGCTAATTAGGTAGGCCAATTAATGGAAATTGAGAAAATTCAATCTATTTAAAGCCTCTTCTATGTGATAATTTAACAAAGTAAACAATGTTCTTTCATCCTTTCAGTTATCTGGGACAGTTCTAAAGGGAGCATTTTAGAGGCTACGGTGTTCCATTGTGCCAACAGAATGATTTTGAATAACATTTTTAAACTTGCTTTTATATGAAAGCTGTTATGCTTAACTGTTGGATGATCTTCAGAAAAATCATACTGAAGCAGAAGAATAAGAGGCCACACATTGTAAAAATTCCTGGAATTTCTCAAGTTTTGAATATTGTATTTGATATTTTTTGAGCTATTACCTAGGCTTATCCTGCAAAATTCAAGCTTATGCTATCTAAAATATTAATATATGACTGATAGCTTCAGTTTCGCTCTGTGCAAGTATTTTTACCAATTCATTTTTTGTAGATAGCTAGAAGTTGGGCTAAATTAACTAGGACATATCCAAATAAGAGAACTTGCCCAATTTCTCTTATGACTTCCAAATGCTGAGTATTACGATGCAAAATGTTCTTTACTGACGCAACTAATATCACATCAGTATTAATGTAATGGCTAAATAAGTGCCTCTTATCTGAAGCCCCCCCTCTAAGTGGTATTTTCAGGTTGTGCTTAGTGCATATTCATAGTACTAGCTCAGATTTTATCTAATGGGTACAATATCACTGCTTTGTTGAAGTTGTGTGAAGTTTTGTCCATCACTTAGACGTGAGGGAACTTCACTTTTGCATTTTCAGAGTATATTGGTAAATCAGAGTACAGATTTATGTTATACTAAACAATCAGAGCACACTGATAATGTGCCAGGTCTTTCTGAACTGGGCTTCCTCTCTGGGCTCCCTATTCGGTTTTTCTGGCCTACCTTCCTCCCTGCAGACCTTGCTACACAACTTCACTTCCCATTCTAACTTTTTTTACTGGGAAATTAGATGTCCCACATTTTCATAAAGGATATAAGATGAAGAGATCCTAGTTTTGCTGAGGTGAAGTTGAATTAATAAATAATATTAAGATCATCTTTAAAATAAATGTGTGGTTAGTTTTGCAGTGCAATTGTCAACTGCTGATCAAAGTCTAAGACAGTGATTTGAATTGCAGTGTAATGGAAAATGTCACACCTTATGTGCTCTGGCTTTCTAGCAGTGAGGCCTCCACCAGGCAGAGGGCTCGCCCCATTAAGAGCGTGGGGACCCAGACCGGGGTCCTGTCCAGGAGTCAGGCTGTGCAAGTCTCTGGCTGCAGGGAGTGCCTCAGCCTGCTCCTGCTGGTGGATGGTGGCGGCAATTCCACCTGTGTGAGGTGTGAGCAGGTGTAAGATCTGCTTAGCGTGGGGGCAAAGCTCAAAGAAGAGGTGGAGAGACTGAGGAGCATTAGGGACTGTGAGCGGGAGATTGACTGGTGGAGTAGCTCCCTGGCATCCCAGAGGGAAGTGTGCCAGGAAAACACCCTGCAACTGATGGCAGTCCCCCTGCCCTGTCCTGGTCAGCCAGAAGGGAGTGACTTGAACCCTGAGGAGGGCTGGAAGACAGTCACAGCTCGCCGTCGTAGGCACTCCCCTCGCCTGCCTATCCTGCTCCCCCAGGTTTCCCTAAGCAATAGGTTTGGGTTCCTGAAAGTTGAAGAGGAGGTAAGTGAAGAGACGAATGCAGCCCCTCTGCCTCAGAGGAAGCGGGCGCCTAAAGTCAGGCGATCGACCGCACACCTCGAGGCTGCCTCTGTTAGGCAAGAGAGAAGGGTAGTTGTGGTAGATGATTCCCTCCTCAGGGGGACGGAGGGCCCCATATGTAGACCTGACCCTACACGCAGGGAGGTGTGCTGCTTCCCTGGAGCCCAGGTCAGAGACATCACCAGAAGGCTCCCAGGGCTCCCTCTACTCTGCTCTGGTCAGGCCCCACCTGGAGTATTGTGTCCAGTTCTGGGCTCCCTGGTGTAAAAAAGACAGGGATCTCCTGGAGAGAGTCCAGAGAAGGGCTACAACAATGATTAAGAGCCTGGAGCATCTCCCCTATGAGGAAAGGCTGAGTGAGCTGGGACTGTTCAGTCTAGAGAAAAGACTAAGGGGGGACCTTATTAATGTTTATAAATATCTTAAGTATGGGATGCAGGGGGAAATGGCTGCCTCCTTTTCAGTGGTCTGTGGAGACAGGACAAGGGACAATGGCTGCAAGTTGGAGCACAGGAAGTTCCGCACCAACATGCGGAAGAACCTTTTCACAGTGAGGGTGACAGAGCCCTGGGACAGGCTGCCCAGGGAGGTGGTGGAGTCTCCTTCTCTGGAGATATTCAAGACCCGTCTTGACACCTATCTGTGCTATATGATCTAGGGAGCTGCTTTGGCAGGGGCGTTGGACCCGATGATCTCTGAAGGTCCCTTCCAACCCCTATGATTCTATGATTCTATGATTTGGGCTGGTCTGAAAAAGATGGCCTTGGGGGTGCAAAGAGAACTTAGAAGTAAAGCATAACAATAAATTTAGACAAAGGGTTGTCAGATAGGAGACTGATAAACATCAATATTTTATATAGTTAGAAAATAACCTTAAAAAAAAAAATCACACTGATAACACATTGTGAAGAAATGACCTGTTGAGACAGTCAGTTTTCTGAATGGAATATGCATCCATGTAGAATGAAATTTTGTGAGGAAAGGCATTTACTATCATCTGTTGGCATGTTACAAGATGAAGAGTAATGTGTGTAGCAACAAATAGCTCCTGATTAGCTCAACATGATTTTGAATAAATTAATTTTCTCAGTTTTTAAGTGAATAATACATAATGGATCAAAACACCAATAATGGATGAAAACTTGTAGCCAGTGGCTACTCTGTGTGAAGAACTAGTAGACATATAGCATTAAAGCCTTAGAAAAGTAAAATATGAACTAGCAATTTAAGCAGCAATATGAGCATAGAATTAAAGGTTTTACATAAGTGAATTATACATGTTGGTTTTCATTTTACAGACATTAACTATCTATATGTAAATTTCCAGCAACTCCAAAATGCATCATAACAAAGAAATTACTACTGTTGCTAATAGAAACATACACAAAAATGAAAAGCTGTGAATGAATGTTTAAGTCACTCTCTGGTAACCCATATTAATTAATATAATCGTTCATTGTAAAATAACATTTTTACCCCTCTGCTAGCTGCACAGTGGCTATACCGACTTAATTTTCATTACATCTTAGTTGATCCTCAGTGAGAACAGTAGATGTTAAAATTTTGTTCTCAGAATTTTTGTCACAGCTCTGACTGTACTTTTCCTGGATAAAAACTGAAATGTAAATCAGTAGCTTAAGCGTTAGGCTATGGATTCATGTATCCTTTCTATTCCATTTTGGTTCAATTAATGTTGAACTGCTTTCTGCAAAGGGCCTTCACCAGATGGGACAGATATGGCTTCTGTCACTCTGCATAGTATGCTGGTTGGAGCACTCTGGGTGTAGGGAGGTTGTGGATTTGATGTGAACATTGATGCCAGATTTTACAAGTGCTGAGGAGTTACTCTGAATTTTAAAGAAGCATAGATACTACCACAGTCGTCATCATCACTAAAAGGAAGCAACCAGATCTGTGACATGTAAAGCTCTGGTTTTGGTGAGTGTACAGCCCATGCTCTCACTCTGTACTTGTTGGAATGGCAACTTGGGCAGTGGATGTCCTGTTTGTATGGGCTGGCCCTGGCTCTGCAGCCCTGCGGCTCAGGATCAGACCTCTGTGCTTTGCAGGAGCTTACAGTCAGAGGAGTGGCTCTTTAGATACATGCATGCTGCACTGGCAGCTTCATTTCATTCAGTCCCACAGAACATTTCCTTTAGGGTAAGTTTTTATTTAGGTACATTGTCTTCCCAAAAATTACTATTTCTTGGTCGCGTTGTGGCAAAACTGGAGCTACTTTTCACTTTGTTATCATGCTCAACTTTGAAAGCAAGCTTTTCCCGTGTGGGAGGCCTTTGTGATTTGAAGCAGGCAGCAGCTTTTCTACTGTTTTTCTCTTTGCTTTATTCTTGCCCTTGCTGCCCTTTTCAAAAAAGTGATGTACTCTCTATATCCTAATGCTCGTACCATTTTAGATGAGAGATAAGCTTGTAGCTAGGCATTTTTCTCCACTGATTCATCTGTAAATTGTGAAAATTAATGAAATAATTTTATTTAGCTAATTGCTATCCAGTTGTAAGTTGTTATTAAAATTTAATTTCCTACCAGTAATTACTTCTCAGAAATCTTATTTTATTCAGTCTGTAAATCTACTGCACCATTCATAGTGCTATCATACCTGTGACACTGTAATAGCAAGAGTGAAAATCAAATCAACATTCCGCTGACAGAATAAGAGCAGTAAATGTCAAACTAATGAGTGCAGAGTGAGCATATATAAATGGCCTAGGAGAGCAGACAGGTTCTTGGTATTTCTCCTTTTAAGCGTAGATGAACCCACGTTTTGCCATGTGAAAGAAGCTTACACAGTTCATCTTCCTTGGCTGTAAATTCATCAAAAATCATTTAACAAAGGCTTCATATTCTTAAGATTAAGTAAGGATTAACAGATGTCCAGCTCGGCAAGAGTAAATTAAGAACTGAGGTCGCACAAAATTCCTTTCCATTCAGTGAAATAACAGTTAGACTCAGAAAGATGGCAACTGGAAAGGTGAGGCTTTTTGGCTCTCTCCATTCCTACCATATACCTCTCAGAGGCAGCTGAATGAGATCTTTCACAGTGTACACTTTCTAAGAAGAGAGGACTAGATGTGACCTGGTGTGTCCTGGGAAAAAAACTGGCGACTTGACTTTGGATGTGGGTCTGTAGGCATCACTATGTTCTTGTTTTTTGGCAATTTGTGTTTTAGATGCAGATGTGCCTTGTGGTGTGTTCCAGAGCAGAAGGTGGCATGTTGGCTGCCATGATTTAGCCCCAGCCAGAAATTAAGCACTACGCAGCCACTTGCTCACTCCCACATAGCAGCATGAGGGAGAGAATTGGAAGAATGAAAGTGAGAAAACTTGTGAGTTGAGATAAAACCACTTTAACAGGGCACATTAAAAAAAGAGAACAGTGATCGTATATATTAATAATATATACACCAAACGAGTGATGAGCAATGTAATTTCTCTTTATTTGAAGCTGATGCTGCATAAGACCCCCCCAGTTGCTTCTCAAGACCCCCCAAACTGCCCAGCCACTCATATCACATGCACAAGCAAAGCAAAATAAGAAATTTGTTCCCCACTTTCCATCAGCAAGATGGATGCTCTCTGTGCATTGAATACATCATCAGAGGCATAATATGGTTGACAGGTACATACTTTAAAGGTCTGGTGTATCTGAAGCATGTTTGGGTTTAGAGGTTGTAAATCAGTGTTTCCTAACCTGTTGCATTTGAACTGTCTCTATCCGTAACAACTCTAAAACTGCTCTGGAAACTATGGGGGGAAAAATGAAGGAAAACAAAACTATTTAGTATTTTTATATATATATCCCAGCAAGGAAACAAATAAAATGGTTGTAAATGAAAGTAAAATAGAAATATTAAAAATTATATGTTGAGAAACAAAAATAATTGTGACTGCACTAGCCAAGCTCCTTGGATTTTTTAAAAAAGAAATGTTAGGTTATCCATTTTTAATAACAAGATTACTGTCAGGATTTCGAGACAATATGCTATATGACCTCTTTAAACAGAACTAGAAACAAATCCCAATCCATATTTAGATTATCTTACTATGTTACCCAGTTTCTTGAATAAAATATCTTTTCTGCCCTGGGCATTATTCTCTAGATTGAAATACAACCGAAGTTTTTGAGCACTTGCCCTTCCACTAAAAAACTTGAATAGATGAAATCTGGTTTTGCTTAGAACAGATCAATCTCAACCTACTTAGAAGGGCCAGAACTAATGTTTTTTGTAGCAGTGCTTGTGCTGAGCAAACCAAACTACCCCTTCATTAGCAGAGTTAAAATTTTCCATCTCTCATTCATTTAGTTCAATGCTATCCAACAAGTATAGATACCTTTCTTTAATGTTAGATTTGATACAGTAAAGATTTTAAGAGTCAAGCTGAAAAAAGCCCCAGACTTTTGTAGATGAGAAAGTCTTCCATGAATCTAAATTAAAATCACTTAAATGGTGTCTCTATTTTCTGTATTATTATTAGTTCAAAGAAAGCACGACACAGGGATTAGTATTCAGTACACTTCTTATTTTATTGTATAAAAGTAATTACCTTTTAAATACTATCCAAATTAACATTTTAATATCCCTCAGGCTTTTATACATTTTAAAAGCATAACATAACTCAGTACCTAATACAGAAGAACCCTATTTCCTATTCTACCAAATTACTGTGCTGTATGAATTTGAATCATTTGTAATAATGTGGCAGCTATGATTATTTTTTCCAAATAAGACTCAAATTCTAATAAAAGACATTCAATATTTTCAGTACAGACCACTTACGATTTGAAGAGCTTTATTTCCTTGTATTTGTATTTTTTTGTTAACTATTTGTGGGAAATAGTCTCTTAAATTAACTGTATTGATATTTTACTAGATCATAGGGAAAAAATATGAGCTGAAATATATAGAGTCAATCTTCTCAATCTTCTGGTGACTTTTGCATATTAGGAGTCACAGCTGACTGAAATATTCTATAAAATTCACTTCTATCTATCAAAATTATCAAGAACATCTGACTGTTCATGATACATTGATATGTTTTTTCTCACCTTCGCATACCTTTTCAACAGCGTATCTTGTCATAATATGAAAAGCTTTCTTATTTTATCATTGTGTTTAATTTTTTTTATCAAGTCTGAAGCAAATTAATCACTTTTTCATATTAATAAAACTAGCTTATTGAACAAGAACTTTAAACTGGAATCAAGGGAGCAGCTAGAAAAATTTTTAAGTTTGTAAAGAACAGATCAACCTGACAAAAATAGATTATGAGGGAAAGACAGGAGATAATGAAGCTATAAACAGCTGGTCCTCCAACTATCTCAGCTGTCTGTTCGACTCTGAAACACACATCAAGAACAAGAGAGGCTGGAGTTTCCAGTGACAGCAGTTTTGCAAAAGTACTGGAAAAATAATTTTATTTATTAATGCCATGGTAACTGCCACAAGGCAGCCATGGGAAAATGGAAACTGCTCATTGCCACACCCTGGAAGAGGCTTGGTGACTGAACTAGAAACGTATCTTCTATAGATCCAGAGCTGTGAGTCTAAGCCTTGTTTCTGGCATGATTTGCTCTGTTAGACTTCTGCCTACAGACCAGGGACTTAGATTATCTCAGTGTAAGGCAGGTCTGTGTGCTGCTCTTGTACTGCTGGCTACAGAAACTGTTGAAAGCTCAACTCATTATCCCAGTGGGCCATCTAATCTCTTGACTTCTTTTGATCAGCCTTACGTTTTTCTAATTCTCTAAACTATTGTGTTATTTGCTAGTCTTGAATATGTACCTAGTCTTGGGTGACTCTTCTAGTTACTGGTGGGGTACTGCGTTGGTTTGAGAGAGGTGACGCAACTGGCAGTTACAGTGGGAGAAAAACTAGCTTCATCTTGTGAAGTATACAGTATGTTCTGTAGCATCCGATGTTCCCTGCTTGTTTATGTGTCTGAAAACTCCTGGATGAAAAACTGTTTATGGAAAAATCAGGCAGAACTGCAATTTTCTATGTCGGTGATGCTGCAATTTATTCTAAAACATTATCATATTTTCTGCAAGATGATGGGAATTTAATAGATATTAAAAGAAATACATTTTTATTATGTAATAATATATTTGTTGCTTTCTTTTAATGAAAAAGTATTACTCAAAGATATGAGGAATGTCTCTCTGTGTTACATATATGTATACTTATCTAGAATGGTAGATACCTAACAACTAAAAGCTCTTTCTTACTCTTTTGCCCCCATTATATGTGTCATAAAAAATCAATTTTCACTTAAGTGTAAAATGACAGCACTAAAAATCTTATGGACACTCACAGAAAGGTGTCACGCATAGAGATTGTTTATTTAGATTTAAAAGAATTATTTAAGTTATTCTTATGAAACAATTTCTCCATTTCACTTGAAGTTAAGCTTTTGACACAGCAGCATGAACAAGGAAAGAGACACGCTAACTCATCTAAGTAAAATTGTTTCATTGCCTTCGTGAAATGGATGTGAAAGTGAGAACGTAAATCATAAAAAAGGAGTTTCAGAGTACTACTGCTGCCCTTTATTTTAAGAGTTTGCTTTTTTAAAAGAAGAAACAGACTTTTTATTGTTACTACATTTATGGATATATCATTTCCCTTTCTCATTAGGTCTAGTTATTATATTATTTGCCAGTATAATTTTGACTTCAGCTGAGTTTCTCTGAATGTATTCTCGTGTAATTCAATCGGTACTGGTCCATTGGCCATTGACAATAGCTGTCCCATGTCCTGTTAAATGCTTAAGGCTAACCAAGTAAAAAGCATTGCCTTTGAGAAATAAAATAAATTATAAGACTTTTTTCCTTCTCTCAAATGCAGAATTTGTAGTGATTTGTTTTATAAATGAAGTACTGAAAAGAGTCTCGCTGTGCTAGTACAATGAAAATATGTTACTCCAGCGCTCTCTGTAGTAACTACATGACTGACTTTAAGGTGTTAGGATAATGAGCAGAAGATTGGGTTGGGCTCTCTGCCCTAGGTTTCACAGAAGCTTAATGTGGATTGATTGGCATTCTATATTTACCTCCTGTTGATAAGTAATGAATTGGCCTGTGCTAGTATGTCCAGCTTCTTACTTATATAAGTTTGCAATGGTTATCTATTAATATAATTTAAACAAAGGAAATCAAAGCTATAATGGCATATATATTCAGCAAATTATTTACCAGCAGTGTTTTGATTAAATTCTTAAATTGGAAGGATGAGACTTACTGAAAATCATGCAAGTGCTCATAGAGAGGTAACTTTAAAGAAGATAGCCTTTAGGAATGCTATATCCTGCTGCATAGTGGATAGTATAACCACGCATATTTTAGAAACTCTGAGGGGAAATGAATATGAGAAGCTCAAAAACAAAAAAAAAAATTGTTCAAAAGCATGTTTGAGGAATGATCCTTTGAATCAATTTTCCCTGCGATGAATGGTAATTAACACTTGTCTATATATTTTTTTTTCGTTAAAAGGGTTTATTTTAATTATGAACTAAACATAGGCAGAAATAACACTACCTGAACTCTTTTTGTTCTATTTCTGTGTTCTGTACTTGGACAGAGTCAAATGCTTTGACTATTAATTTTGTAGTAAGAGAAAATTGGTAACTTACACGATCTTTTACAGATTCCAGAATGAATATTTGAAGAGAAATATATAAAAAATTAATAAATCTTGTTAACAAACAATTCTCAGTCTAGACCAAATAGCAAGTAAGTCAAAAAGCAAAGCACTATGGAAATTTTCCAGCCTTTTACAGATATTTGAGTTAGAATGAGAGAAAATAGGTTTCTATAATTTGGGAGATCATGAAAATTACATTAATCCAAGAAGTATTTGTAAATGAACTGTGGTGTACTGTGTGTGTGTTCTAATTCTGTCCCTGCACTTTTGTCAGAGTGTAACCAATGGCAGCTTTTCAAGAAGTTTGAGGAGCAAAGAAAACCATGTACAGGTAAACAGACATTTCCATAGTATAACAGAATGTTTTTACAAAAAATCAGTCTTTTATGGTTGCCTTTCTCAATCCCATTCCAGGTGCATAGAATCTCTTTATCACAAGCCCTGAAAGCATCCGCAGAGCCACTGTTTGCTTGAAAACCTCATTTTGTAGTACAACAAATACATTTGGCATCACTGATGGTCCCTGAATATTAATACTGATGTTACAATCCACAAGCATGTTCAACATAAAAGAATGCTCTTCTACATTGTTTGGTGTGGCAATCTGTACAGCACTTTATCTTTGAGTTTTAGTTACCTTTTTTTCACTCACACCATGTGCCAAACTCTTATTGCTGAAATGATTTGGCTTTCTCAGGCAGAAAACTCTTTTCATTTGTATATAACAGCACTTTTCTCCATAACAAACATGATGTGACTACTTCCAATAGAAATATATTTAATGTTATGCATTGAGCTCACTGAGTATTTTTAGCACTTTCCCATCAAAAAGAGATGAAGTATATTTCATAGATATCTTCAGTTCTTCAGAAGCCAGTTCTTTTCTTCTTCCAGTTCCAGTTTGGCTTTTTCTGGATGCTTCGATGTATATTTGGTCATGATTCTTTTTCCCTGGAGAAATCAGAACTTCTCCTGTTTTTTAAAAAAAGTTAATGAATTAGATGAGAAATGTCCTGGAACAACTGAAATCCTGTTGCAGATACCACTGTAATAAATAGAAATATTTCTTAAGAGGCAATTAGATCATGGCTAATAAGATAAATCTCAGAGGCGCCATACACAGGAAGAAGCTAGGGAAAGTGGAGGATTGTGGTGTTTTTCAAGTCCTTTTTACCCTAGGTTGCTGTGAGAACTGAGGAAGCTCCCAGTCACCGTTACACAATTCAGTGACAAAAGTCCAAAATTACTTCAGAAAACTCAGTTGGTTTTACTGAGACCCCCATCTGGTCCAGCCTCTGGTGGCAGCACAAGCCTACATCTGTACTGCTGCTCATAGACTCCTCATGCATGCCAGACAGAAAAGAACCAAAGCAATAACGAAGCCTTCTCCCTCAATTTCATAAAATCCTCTATAGACATGTAATTGCTGCAAAAGCTTTGCACAAAGGTACATCTGTGAGATTACAAGACAGGCTTTTGGTGCATTACAGCCCATTATGCCTGGCTATGGCATGCAGCGAGGTATCTTGTCTCATTATAGCCTCCGTAATGAAATGATTTAATTATTCCCATCAGTAAATGTATCGGGAGCAGGCATTTTTGCAGACAGACTTGCATTCTCCTATGCTTCAGATATTTTATTATATGAAAATAAATCTTGGGAAAAAATAGATTTAAAGGAAGGGTAGGAACTTCTGAGAACTGACCAGGTAACTATATCCAAGTTCAAAACATAGGTATACAGGAAAGCAAGGATTTTTTTTTTACAGATATTTTGTAGTTAATGAGAAGTGGTTTTATCCTAAATATAAAAATAAATAAACTAAATATGGACTCTATATAATTTGCCTTAGGAAATGTTATTTTCTGTTCATGTATTGCATTCATTGGAGGAGCAACATAAAAAAAATATATATGTGGACAACAGAGGACAAGTTATTTCATTATGGTGGCTAAAAGTTGGATTTTGGAAATCTTTGTAAATCCAAACCATTTTGCCAATGATATTTGTTGTTTTCTGGGATGACAGGAGATTATTTTGGAAAAAGGAGACTAATTTTTTTAAACATGGTTATTTTATAACACTAACTTTATCTGTCTAATTGAACATTTGATTATTTTTTTAACTGCTAGTTAGATGTTCTTAGCATGATTTTCACAGTACTCCGGTATTTACTGCTGTGTTTGACGAGCGAAATAATTTATGGATTTGTCAAAAGTGCTTACTGTATAGGAAAAACTACAACTGTTCTGTAAGGAACAGATAGGATTTCTGCATGTTTACAGTCAAATATTCAAAAGGTTTCAAACTGTCTATGATTGTTTTGGTTCTCATGTTACTTTTTAATTCTGTTATTTCTTCTCTGTCAGGATAAATATTTGGGTTCTTTAATGCCTTAGCTTGGAGAGGCAAGAGATACCTTGAGTAGGTGCTCCTCTACAGGAGGTGTATGCCCTCCTTACAGCAAATATCTCCTAAGGTGAAATTATTTTACTACTACAAAACCACAGCAACTTACTCTAGGATTCCTTAGGGGAGAATCTCCATTAATTCAATATGGAAGGAGAGCAGTCTCTAAGATGTTGGGTAAGTAGCTCTTACTCAGTTTGGTAAATGGATACCATTGTCTGGAAACATATGCCATGAAGGTATTAATTTGTGTATTTCTATGAAGCAGCTGTAATATGTTGTCAATAAGTGTTGAGTTTACACAAATATAATCATTGTTTTTACTTATTGGGTGAGGTGGTTTTCCTTTTGCAATTATTGTTAAGAAGTAAACTTTCATTTCATCCTTTCCTTTCAACCATCTTCACAATGACAGATTTAACTTCTCTCTGCTGTTTTATTACAGACCTGCAGAAATCCTGATTAGATTACCCAAAGATGCAAAGTTTTCTGAGACACTGGTAAGTTTATCCAGATGCTTTCTGCTATATTTTTCCATGCTTTCAAAAAGATTCTCCAGAAGGGCTGAACAAGTCTGCCACAGTGGCTTGCTTTCTCTTCTCTTGCAGAAAGTAAAAATAAGTATACTGTAAACACGATTTTTCTGGAACTAGCAAGACCACACAACTACTGAATTAATGAAATATTGTTGGTTTTGACCAAGTAGATAGAAAACTAAAAGCAAAATATTTATTCAGTCTGGTATGTTGGTTTATAAAAGTGCATTGGTCTCTTCTGGAAACTTTGATACATCTTTATGCATTTTATTTCTGAAGTAACTTGAATAGTTCTATGTGAAACATCACAAATGACAGAATTAATAATTTCAATCAGTAAAGTCACAAAGTTAGAAATAATCAAAATATTATTCCCCTAGAATAACCATATATGCATACTTCAAGAAAACAGTGGGATTTTTTTGCTTGCAGCAGAGAAAATTTAGTCTGGGAATTATAAGCATCTTTCAGTTTTCAGGGAGTAAAAGCCACTCTGCCCTATTGGAAATCCTGCTACATGAGAAGGGGTTTGGCAGCGCAGCAGGGCAGCTAAAAGGGGTGCCAGAATAGGGACTGTAGGGAATGACAGGCCTATTTGGCAAGGGGTTGAGAAAGTCAGCGTAGAAAACATTATTATTTCACTTCAGATTCATGCTGAACCCACTCTTTAGTGGCAATAACCACTCGAGAGAAAAATCGGTAAAGATGAATATGCCCTGCATGTTACAGGGAATTACATGCATTGTTTCTTAGGCTCTTTCTTTTATTAATATTATTATTATTATTAATTCCTTGAGCCCTCCTCTTAGGGAAAAAAAAAACAACAAACAAAACCAAACAAAACAACCCACTTAAGTCCTCACTATTCCTACTTCTTCCCATTGAAATCAGGGGAGAGTGTTTTCTATCCCAGGTTGTTAATACCCTTGCATTTTAAGACTGTTGCCCATGTCTCTGAATTTTCTCCTTTCTCTCTCCCTGCATCTTCCTGAGAAACGTTTTAAAGGATGAAAAACTTTCAAGCAAACCATTAACAGGATTTGACGATATAGGAATTTTACACATTTTCTGAGAATATTGTATTTAGAATAGTTTTTCCTGAAATAAATATAATATAGAAAGCTAAGTGGAAAGCTAGAGGAAAGCAACAGAACAAATGGCATTACTTGAAAACATCTTCCAGTTCTGTACCTACAACCTCAGTCAGTGATCCCCAAACTTACCTCAATAATGTTCATGTAATGATGCTGTGCTGGCCTCCATGTCTGGAGCAGGGGCTGCCTGGAAATTTGTTTTCCTGCCGTAAAGGAGGAGGGAGGGAGCAAACAGATGCTGTCTGTATTATTTACAGTGTTAATTTGATAAATAATTCCCTTCTTTATGTCTGTAGTAGATTTCTTGCTCACTGTTTGACATAGCTTTCTGCAGGTGGTGCTAGCTAGTAAATCGTCTGAACAAAACATGAAAAACATTGCTTTGCTTTTCATGAAATGGAAGTGTGATGTAATAAGCATACAATAATGACATATTATCAGAAATGCACATGTTTTTCTATTCTGTTACTGCTGTATTGCCCAGTAAGGCTCTTGTTAAACAGAAGAGTTTGGTAGGCATCAATAATGTGCTACAATATTAAACCTACATGCTGGTAGGCTGTGGGAGCTGGGAGAAAATGTTAGGAATCAAGTTTCTCAGACAAGCTCCCTCAGAAAAGCAATGCCAAGTGAGCAAGGGGAGTACATCTTTCACGATGTATTGATACTGCAACAAAACCTTGAGTTTTATTTGAACAAGGAGGTAAAATACCATGGGGAATGTTATGTGCTGTTACCGCCTGGATCTACTGCAGATTAACTGCTACTGCTACATGGGAGAGTGGTTTACAGTGGGATAGCAGTACCTTGATAGGTAGCTGTCAGCAGGAATGGTAGTGAAGAAATATGGCAGTGTGTGGCACTTGAGAATCTCTGAGCGACAGTTATGGATTTTACTCTGGGTAATTAACTCAATATGAAAGACACAGATAGGGGACGGTGTGGGGTGGGCAGGCAAGACTTCAAAGCTAGCCAAAGCAAACTCTTCAGAAAACCAGTATATCAAATTCTGTTCCAAGGGCATTGCTTATGCTGAGGAGAATTGTTCAGTCTAAGTCTATTTGTCTAGATCCCTTAATCTAAGCTGCTTTGTGCATTTTTTCTTGAGAAAAAATGACATAAATATGGTGTATCTGAGCAGGATGAGACTAGAGAGAAGAGACTTCCTAGTAAAGTATAACCCCTGAATTGCCTGTTGTATTACCTGTATTGCCTGTTGAATTGCCTGTTGTATTACTGGCATGAGGTGTGCTATGGAAAGACTGTTTTGAGTAAAGGAAGCTCATCCAGGACCCACTCACCTGAGATCCATTGGGAGCCATTGTTGCATATATTATGTATGTATAAATTATAGATAGGTTATTGCTAATACCGTCTAATGAGCTGCGGAAGCGTTTTTTGGGTTTGTCTTTTTTTTTTACTGCTCCTTTTGGAGCTTTGCTCTTTGGCTTTTGTTTTGGCCACGTTTTATGTTTATCTTTGGTAAAATGCATTTGTGACACTGAAAGGCGGGCAGAGGGAAGGATCACCCGACTCATCTGTGACTAAAACTCCATTTAGGGAACTGACACAGTGGCTGCTCTCGAGGATCTTTATGTACACTTTAGAGGTGAACAGAGACATGTAAAGAAGGTCAGACTGCCATCTCCCTGTGTTGATGTCCAGACAATTCTGTCAGCAATTGAAGATTTTGGGCTGCAGCTGAAGTCTGGCTGCTTGAGCTAGATGACGAGGAAGTGTAGATGCTGTTAGCAGATGCACTGCTGCTTCCTGATTCCCTCAGCTCCTAGCACAGACTATGCTAAACACTCTGAAACCACTGCCTGAGCATTTCCCACTATCACATTGCTTCTCCCAGTATTTAGGCATGGTATAGCTGAGTGATCATACACTGAACTAGTATAGCCAGCTACATCTCCACAGAAAAAGGTCCAAACATAAAAAAGCCTTGTGGTGACTCCTTTCCTCCCTGAATAAAGGAATAAAATCCCACTTAGTAAGGAATAAATTCCCACCTAAGAACTATAGTCTGAACAGCTTGTGAGATCATGGAAAGCAAACACAAGTATGTGTGCATGGACGGAGCATGACTGTTTAAAAAACTTGTCAGTCTAGTGACCAGAAGCAAAATATGGTCCCATTTTCCTGCCACCATTACCATCCAGAAATCTCATAGTGGCTAGAAATTAATTTCAGAACTAGTAGCTGGTGGAAAGATGGTCCAGGACATACAGCAATATGACTAAGTTTTCCAATCAGAAATGCTACGTGTGGGTGCTGTAGCTAATAAAAAATGCTGCGTTGAGTTTCCTCACACAAAAAGATCCATCTGGGGTAAGGTCAGTCCTGCACTACAGTTAAAGGGCAAGCATACTCTCCTAGGATTGTTTTTTCCAAGCTTTTTTGCTTTGATGATTGTGCTGCCCTGTGCACCTGAGGACCCACTTCAGCCTTTCCTGTCAAGGACTTCAGTGTTATACGAAGTGCCAGCTACGTTTATAGAAAACCTGAGATTGTCCAATATTTCAAGTCTTTTGGAACAGTTAACGTGGGACTTCTCACATATCAGAGTGTGACTTACAGATGAGATATCTGAAACATTCCAAACCTCGCAGGAGTGGGGTTACAAAGTTAGCTGTCACTGTCAGCCATATCCTTCTGTGACTAGTTAGTGGATTTAGACAACACGCATTGTAACTTAAGGAGAAAATTTGGCTTAGATTTCATTGTTTTTACATCTCAGCAGATTTTACCTAAAGTCAGGATTCACTTCATGCTGCTTGCTTTTTTTCTTTTTTTCTTTTTTTTTAAATAAAATAGAGTTTTACTAAGTTCAGAGCATTGTTGACCTGCAGAGTCTTGGTGCCCTTTAAGCAATGATGTAGCACAGTCTTTACACTGGAATTGTACAAGCGTATTTTAGAAAGGTTTGTGTCTTTACCCTTGAAATCTTGGATACATACCTTCACTGCTTCTACATTTTTACATATTTTCTTGAAAGTAACTATCTATTCACAAGTCTGAAACTTAGAAGTGGTTCCATGTCTTTATTCCCAGTTCTCACTTCCCATGTCTTGCCTTCCTCTGTCTTCATTTAGTGCTATGGTGGATCCTCTGTGCTCTGGCTCGCTCTGGAAGATTTTTATTGCCTTTTTTCTCACAACTGCTTCTCTCTGATTCATTTCCCTCACTTTCTTCTAGAAACATGCAGAAGGACACACAGACCAAGAGTGCAATTTCTTCTAGGGGTTGGTACTAGCATGTACCAGGCTGCACCTGTGATGATGCAGGCTTCTCATTCCCCCATTGATATGTTACCCCTTTGTCAGATGCGTAGTGAATTGTCCAATTAAAAAAAAAAACCAAACTACTATTGAAACTAGGTATTTTTATGCAGTTCTGTTTATTTATCTATCTTTTTTAAAAGTAAAAGTCCTGTTCTGCAACCCAAGCAATTATTTCCTTATACTTATCCATGCCTCTTTCAACTAGAATTCTGCCTGAAAGCTTCCTCCTCTTCTCTATGCTATGTTACCCAAGTGCTAATGGCACATTCTTTTAATCTTTCCAACTTCTTTACTTTTCCCCTTAACTACAGCTCTATCCAACAACAGTTTCTGTTTGCCACATAGCTGTGTTTTATTTTGGCTGTATGAAGAACCTTTTTTTTCTTTTTATTTTCTTTCCAAACATACCCAGAGATGAAAGGTGGCTGAACAATTGACACAGCCCATAACAACTCTTGTTCTTTCCTGGGTTTTCATTACCTGAAATAGATGGTAGAGGAGAGGTGGAGTGGGGCAAGATGCTTTCCCTGAGGAATGCAATTGCCTTTACTGGCAATTGGGCAAATGTCAATTTCTGACTCATAAGACACATATTTTTAAAATTAAATATAGATAAATTCCTATTTGGAGGAGAAACAACTTCTAAGACTTTCCTGCAGAATAAATATGGCTGAAACTTCCACCCAGAATTCTGAAATGGGCTTCAGAATTTTACAACCCACTTGGAATCTTCACAGATACATTTACTTGTATATTCCCCGATATATCCTCACATAAGGAAAAAAAATACAGAATGCCTGAGAAAATTCCTCACTTATGCTTTCAAATAGATGAAACTTCAATAGTTCAACTACTGAAGTTGAACTACTGAAGTTGAACAAGGGCTAGTCATACATCAAGAGACAGTCTCCATCTAGAGACACTCAGCATAGACAGTCTCCATCTAGATTACAGAGGGGGTCAACTGATAAAAGTGAAAGACTTGGAGAAAAACTAGACTAAGGCCAGACCCAAAATAAACTGTAATATGACATATTTGTTATGTTAGCAATATAGGATACGATCTTTAACTGCTGTAATTGGCATAACAGCGCTGCAGCTAATTAGGCTGCATGACTGTACGCAGCAGTAGTTGTTGGCTCACGTGATTTTACTCAAGCTTTTATATTCACATTAGAATCATAACATGTTCTTTCAGTGCCATCGCTGCTGTGCAAAGGCAATATTACATCTCATAAAATAGTTTATTTCCAGTCAATCAGTAAATTAATGTTTAATAAACATATGTTTTTATAATAAAGAGCACATCTAAGCAATATGAGTACTCGGATCCAGCTTCTTAAATGGTTTAATTTTATAACAACAAAGTGGAAAACAATGAATTATACTCAACTTTTCACCATTCTTAGATCTTTATTACAGCGAAAGATCTCCAGGATACAAGATGCATCCAACATTCAGACCTACTAAAAGTTGTTTGGGGCCAAAGGCCAAACAAATGGCTTAGGCTGACTTTGCTCTTTCCTCACTTTCTCCCCCTTTCTGGTATTCCTCTAACACCCAAATTATTTAGATGGTAGTGGTGTTTCTCCAGGCTGGCCAGGTCTGGTGGGCTGTACAGGAATTAACTTTGCTACCTTCCAGTTTCTCGATGATGCTGTTAACAGTGCTTAAGAAGCTTGCTTCTTCCCATAACTCCTCTTTCAGATCTGTGGGGAAAAATCTCATGTGATAAAACAATAAATTATCATAGTAAAGGATGAGTGACCTTACAGAACAAATTCTGGCTTTTCTGCAAGCTTCAGAGCCTCATGCATCCCTGCAGCTGATAATTTCCGGTTGATATTCCTATATCTGCATTGCAGTAGGTTGCGGTAAGTTGTCCTTAGGTCCCGATTGAAGAAAGCATATATAAAAGGGTTAATGAGAGAGTTTGCATAACCCAACCATAGAAATGTTCTCTCAACCCACAGTGGGATACAGCTGCAAGCTGTACCACAGATGAAGGGTCTGGCTGTTGAGAGGAGGAAGAAAGGCAGCCAGCAGACAGTGAAAGCCCCAACAATAATCCCAAGTGTAGTGGCAGCTTTCTGTTCTCTTTTAAAGATGGAAATGTTTTTCTTGTCGTTCTTTAGGAGTCGTGAAAAATTAGTACATTCTTCAGATTCCTTGTGCAGTTTTACAATTCCATTCATAGAAATTCCTTCCATTTCTTCCAGTCGGGGAAACCCAGCAAACTTGTGTTTAGCAGCACTCCTCTTAGCAGCTTTGTAAATCTGATAGTACATGAACAGCATCACTGACATCGGAATGTAAAATGCAACTGCTGTAGAGTAAATGGTGTAGCCAAAGTCTTGACTGATCAAACAAACCTTTTCATCGTTTACGTTTTGAGCCCAACCAAAGAGTGGGGGTATAGTGATGGAGGCTGATAAAAGCCACACACAGAGGATCATTTTGGCCATACGCTTCCCATTCTGCCTTACAGGATATGTAAGAGGTCTCGTTATTCCCAGGTACCTAGAACAAGAATGTGCAGTTACTATATAGTGCAGTGGTTAACTCATAAAAGTTATTTCACGTAATCTGCCCTAAAATGAAAGATTTTTGGCTAAGCTTTCCATTTTACATTTTTCAATCTCTCTTAGCAGATAATTCAAACCTGTCAAGTTATGTGACTTTCACTTGAAAATGTGTAGTGGCAGTGTTCTATATAAAAGGTCTTTTATTCCAGAATGAAATCTCCCATTGGCCACAAAGGACTGGGATTTTAATTAATCTGTGCAATCTTTGTACAGACAATGATTATTTTTTTTTGTTATTAAGAAAATTCTGAAACCTAAATTTTATTTCGTTAACTTGTGAAATCTTAGAGTATAGATGAACACTCACTCCACAAAGCCTTTTGTAACAAGTGCATGGTTAAATTGAAACAAGAGTGGATTTATCTTCATCCTTTCATGTATTCAACAGTTATGAAGATGCCTGCCACTAAACTGAGATGATGAGTTGTCTTACCTTTATGTTTCAGACAGGAACAGCAAACTGCAAACATGCCAGGAGTAGATTATTTCAATACCGCAATAACTATTTTCATCATTATTTAATTAGAAAGAAATGGTATTTATTTGACAATCAGGTTTTTACTTAACAAATTTATCACATTGTCAGTTCAAGAAGGCCTGGGGTAAAAACATGTTTTACCAGAAGCTAAGTTTAAGGTGACAAATTGTAAATAGACAAGAAAAATGTTTATAATATGTCAGGTTTCCATAGGGACAAGAAGAAAAAGAAAAAAAGTCTGTTGACAACTTCCACATTTCCTAAGTTGTGACATCTTAAACTTTGTTAGGTTTTTTTCTAATTAAAAAATATCACTACTGCCCTATGTAGCTGGACAGCAATATCCTAAGTCTGTGTTGATTTTCAACTCCGGAAGATTATTTTAACTTCCTTTCTAACTATACAAAGTTTCCCTCAGATGGAATTGAAAGAGTTTTTTAACATCCTACATTTTTACTTTGAAATTAGGTTTCTGCCCAACACACTTAGGTATAAGTTACTATTAACCCCTCAAATTGTTCTTTTCTACTCATAAAATAAAAGTTTTCAAATTAGGTTTTAGAACAAAATTTTAGTTTCAAGAGGTAACAGTGAAGGGTTTGGAGGGTTACAAACAAGAAAAATAGTAACATGATTAAGGTTTGTTTTTTTTTTTCCCAAGCATTTTTTTCTCTCTCACTTCACCTACCAAATCACATATGAGTATTTGCCTGACTCTGCAGAATGCTGCATTGTTGATTTTACTGCAATGCAGTAAATTATGGCCAGTGCTGCTGCTTTACACAAGAACCAGGTATGCTACAGTTTTTGAAGGCTAAGGAAGCATCATTTCATGATCTGCTCTGATGAGTAGCAACACTGTCTCAACAACATCATTGATTTTACATTACTGCTACAGCAAGTGTTACACAAAGGACAAGACCGGTTTATTGTGCCAAGAGCAGTTATTAAAATTGGCTGGGATCAGCATGATACATGGATGGTGTTATAAAAAAGGCTGTTCCCTGTGCACCTCGTCATCAGCATTAGAACACAGTCACCACAGCAGGTCTGGCAGCTGTGGGCACACTGCAGAGTCCACAGCCCAAACTAATTGTGCTCCCAAGGAACTGAGAGTTTTCTGAGGTGCCTCAAGGTGTAGGAGAGCAGGGTTTGTGGTGACATCCCAGAGTTTAACTACTCAAGGGATACATCATCTCCTCTAAGTAATGTAACAAGTGTAAGTTATTAGCTGCAGCCCTTCTGGGACAACAGTGGCACACCCGTGGAATGTGTCTGAGAATAGCATGACTCAGCTATAAAACAGTTAAACGTCTCCTTTGTGGAGAAAGCTTACTTGTCACTTGTTCTAAAAAAAAAAAAAATCTTTAAAAAGTTGGTCCACCTTACTGAAGTATGTATTTTCCTAGCTATTACCTAATTGGTCATTAAAAATAGCACACTTATTAGATGAGCTTTATTATGTAACCAAAAAAGTTAAACTAGATTTCTTTAAAAATCAGATCTGTGGGCTGTATGCTCTGAATGCCTACTGATACATTCTCATGCATCAGAATATAACAAAAAGAATTCATGAAAGCTGAAGTATACTGAGAAGAATTAAAATTCATTAGTTTTGCCCTGGCACTACTTTTTTGGAAGATAACTGAGCTTCAAAAATGATATTTGAAATTAAAATATATTAATTAACATAAAAATACAACAGCATCCTTTCTGCATTATCCATTTTGTTAAATGTAGTATGATAGGGAAAATAAGTAAGCAGGCATAAATGAATGAACTTTATCTTTTTATCTCCACACATGAAATCCATTACACTTGAAAACTTACTTGCAGTCTCAAAATAATGTAAAACACTACTGTTGTTTAATACACTAGAGTGTGTCCAAGACTTAATAGATTAATGAACTTCAAAAGTATTGAGTTAAATTCATTGCAAAAATATGCTTTTTAATGCTTAATCTGTAATTACTACCTTCCAAAAAATTAATTAATAAAGGTAAATCAGATAACTTTAGATCTCATTCAAAAGCATGTAACACCTTGAGGCCTTAATGCTAGGAAAGAATGAAGTCAAATTCCCTAAAAAGCCCATTTCATGTAAGTCCCCACAAGAAAGAAGTGTCTCAGATTTGTTACTCTGAGATTTGTCTTTTACATGCCACAGATGTTCATTTTGATCTTGTTGGGAAGAAACCATGCTTCAGTTCTCACTTGTATAAGAATGGTAATGCTATTTCCTATTTTCCTCCTCTAAGTTTCTTGACTGTATGTTTCTGCCAGACAGGGCATCTGTCCGTATTACACCCAGCATGGTGAGGACTACATCTCGGTTACTCCCCAAAAGCACACTATTGCAGGTGCATGGCCCTTATTTCTTATCTGGTCATTGTATTTCTTATTCAGTGTTGCCTCATGCTATAAGCAGAACATCAAATTGCAGGATGCTGCAGCAAACGACTGTTGAGCAATCCTATGAGCCTCCAGTCATGGTCCTGCTGCAGTGCCAAGAAGAAAGCTGGATGAGTGGACAAATATGAGTAGGGAAAAGATGGCACTAGTATCTAGTAGATGCCACAACAAAAAAAAAAAAAAATGATGATGAGAACTGGTTTTGTACTACATTACTGAAATCTGGAAAACAGCCCCTTGCTCGAAGAGCTTGGAATAAGAGCAAACAGACAAAACAGGAGGCAAATGGTGAGGGGCAGAGTTTGTAAACACATAAGCATACCCCCCTTCTGGGTCAGTTTCTTATGATTTCTTCAGTGTTTCCTCTTCCCTGATGGTGGATCAGAAACTGGCTCCCATGCTGCAGTTCCGTTCAGGGGTGACGTGCACACAGGGTGCCCAGCTCTAAAGAGGAAAAATTATCCCTTGGAATCCTCTTTCTGGAGCTCTGTTAAAATGTAGATGGTGGGTAAAGAGCTACCGCCTTCGTGGGGTGCCATCATCAGCCTTTGTGAATGATTGCCTTTTGCCATATTCACCCACAAAACACCAACAATTGAAAAGGTATATGAATAAGTCTATTTTTTTTTTGTCTTTTTTTTTCTCCCTTAATAAAAATCTGGCTCCCTGTGAATCGAGTATTCTTTCCCAGTAGCTCTAAATTGTTACAATTTAATGTCAGGCAATTGTTATAGACAATTTAACAGAAAACCTTTATAACTGCATAGGACTGCTCCTGAGAGCAGTTGTTTTGTGCCTTTTTTTTTTTTTTATTATTCTGGCTTTTTGATACTGATGCATTACAACGACCACACAGAGCAGTTTTTATCCTGCAGGGCTAAAAGTCTCCATGTCACTTGAACTGTGGATTTCACTGGCATTTCTGTTCAATATATTAAATGTTACAGCAAGTGTTAGGATGTAATATATATGGAAAGTCAAATGGTATATGGCAGAGGGAACAGGCATGCACAGACCCTGGTGTCTGTTTCTGGTATATCATTTTGTCTTTCTGTGACACTCTGTATTCCCTTTTCCCATTCATGTCTTAGCTATGTGCTGCTTGTGTTGGCTGTCATGTTAGTACTTGCACAGTGATTATCAAATTGGTAACTCCACCACCATTGTGTCCCACTAGATGTTACTATATTTGAAATTATGAATGATCTGATATGGTTTCTTTTCTTGAAAATATATTTCTTTTTCTAATTTAGGAAATTGTGAAAAGTAGTTTGCTTTAACTGTACTGCCATGGAGTTCACACAGCCCACAGTTCACTAGAAGGACTTTTCAGAAAGATCTTTCTCATAACCTTCACATGAATAACTCTCTATTTGTGGCTGAACTGATTATTAATACTCTAGATACAGAAGAAGATGCTAATTCTTCCTCCAAGAAGAAAGAAAAGTTGCAGTGCCCAGCATGGTAGCACTTCAGGTTAACCAGGCATAACTTTTATTTTCCTATGGCATGAACCTGACATTTTTCAGCAGTAGAAAAGTTAATTTCCTTCCTTTTGTGTTTGTTCCCAAGGAAGCTAAACATATCTGGAATATTTAAGCTGTAAAAAAGGTGAATTCTTTATAGCTATGCTGAAAACTGAGACAGATCTAGTTCTTACACCTTCTGAAATATACAGAAAGAAAACTGAGACTTAACAGCTACATCAATTTCAACAACAACAAAAAAATAGTAATCGAATGGCCCAATTTGGAGTCCTGTGTCCAAAATCTTTATTACATCTGTTACCTGGCTAGAAGATAGAGAAAAGAGTAAAAGGACATGCTTCTCACAATCAGCAAAGTCACAGAGTAATAGAAAACCTAACAACTAAAAGCATTAAAAATGTTTTGAAGCTTCCTGCCCAGTCCAGTAATAAACTGAATGCATCATGATATTTCTGCCACTTTTGAAGCTCACACATGTAATTCCTTTGCCTCTGGTCACCATGTACTTTATAGGCAGATAGAATTCCATTTTAATAAGCCCACGTTTGTTTCTCAGAATTCACTGACCTGATCTAACAGAGGATTACTCCAGAATCAGATTAGCATCTTTCACTATCTGACTTTGCTTTTATGAAGCAGATTGGATTACTATGGAGTAGAACTAGAAACATTGTATTGGAAATGATAGAGATGTGTATTATAGGTATGTCTACCAGGAATCTTGAAATACCATTCTGCTATCACTCACCATTTCACTAGTTGTCCTTAACCTGAGGTTCTTTCAGTTCTTTCTATTTATGTATTTTAAGAGTCATAAAACTGTTTTATTTCAAAGACACAAAAATGCTTACTTCTTTGCTTTTGTGCTCTTTTTCTAGTAGAGCAGATTTACAGCTTCAATACATATCTCCTTGTATTAGTTTCTTTGCTTGCCACAGCTATAGAATCCTGCCTGATGATTCACCTGCAATAATAACTTATTCTGAAGAATGATGCTGATTTACTGATTGATCTTCAGTGGCTGTGGTTCACTCATGATCTTCCACAATTTTTCTTTTAAATTCCATGCATCAATGAGAGACTTCACCTGAACAGGAAAACAACGCCATTCCTAAAAGCTATCCAGCAATCAGAAATATTGTCCCTAATATAGTGATCAATCTAGATTTTTTTTCTTATTGTTTGACACATCAAATAGTAAATTAGATGTAAGAAGTGGAAAGAGTGATCAAATGCATTATTTCCAGCAGGGCTATGTCAGATCGCCTAACAGAAATTGTTCTTTTCTTAGTGTAAACACAATATCTCTGAAGAGTCCTACAGACCTACTTTCACATAGAGTAAGGTGTATAAACCGATCAGGGAAATACTATTCAAATCACATGTTTAAGTAACTGAGATGGAAGTAAGGGAGAGAAATGTAAAGCCTTAAGTGCTGAGACATGAGCATTATAGTGTCTGACTATGGTATTTTAATAGTAACCTTGTTAAGTATTGTAAGGCAGTACTGATACCTGACTTTCTGCGATACAGGCTGGCCTCATGATCACGTCATTCTAGGAAATGCTTAACAACCATATTGCCAGAGATGTGCAATGTCTACCTGTTCAATTTCTATTATAGTAGTCATAATTTCTGAAGCCATAATCCTTTCTCCTTTCAGACCTTGGCAAATTTCTTTTACTGGTCCTTGCCCTCTGCTTTTCATTTCCCCCTGCATGACTCTCAAAGTATTTGTCAGCAGATCTTAGCTTCCTGAGAAAAAGCTTTGCCTTGTTAGCTTCCTGACAAAATTGCAGTAGCTTTTGGTTTTCCACTGCAAATAATTTGCTGTTTGGAAGAAACGGTCCCAGCATGTGGGTGCTGATGTTTATCTTGCAATACTGCCCGAATGTTACAATAATATGTATTTCCTAGCCAGTATTTTGCAGTTACCCAATTAAACATTTTATGTCATAGACTAAACATTCTTGTTAACTGTCTTGCAAGAAAACATGACAGGTACATTTTCCTTTCTTGTATCTTCATCAATGTGGCAAGGGTAGGAGACATAAGAAGGAAAGTTAATTTCAGCCCTTCATCCTTCACCAGCCTCCTAGAATCCTAGATGCATTTGAAAACTAAAAAAGGTTTTGGCAAAGAAATATTTAGAATTAAGTTGCACGGTGTAGTGGAAGACTTCTTATTTTAAAACTCTTTCAAAATGTCTAAACTCTGTGGTGTTACATCATCTCTGGTTTCCTGTATATAAGTGTGGTTTTCTTCTTGAGTACAGTAGAATTAATTATATACAGAGCTCAAAAGTGCTTCTCCCCACACTTCTTGATAGATAATCTGTAACTCTCCAAAAGCTCTCTAAATCTGGAGAAGTCACAGAGGAAGAATCCATTTTTCTTCACACTGTTCAACAATGTTCAATGTTGGGGGAAAATAGATGAGAGTTTTCTGCTTTTCTAAAACAAAAGTGTAACTGTGTTAGGGGACACACTACGCACCTCTGCCCTTTCACTCCCTACCGACACCCCCTCACCCCAATAGATTTACAGCTTCTCTGTATTTAACGCTGTGTGGCTTTTTTATTTGTTTGCTTTTGTTTGGTTTTGTGAAAGAAGTACTCAGAAGAGAGTCAAAAGGCTCTTCCTAAATTTCCGGGGTTTTTTCAAAATAAAAAAAATTGTATTAATCAAAGTAAAGGATAAAGTACAATTTACAATACATATTACTAACATTCCAGGAACATCTCCTAGAGAGGTGCTTCTCAGGCTTTTTAAGCAGGATCTCACTTCATTGACTTCATCACAGTATACACAGAAAGTGCTTCACAAGTCCAGAAGGCCAGGCCCTTGTATGCTCTTACAGCTTCATACCCTATTGTATAATTTATGTTAGTAGTTAGTTAATTTTATCAATCAGGGAGAAAAAAGAAAAGCAAAACATCTTAAAAATGGGTTTTTGTTACTATAATCATTAAGATGGTTTATATAGGAAAAAAAATTTTGTTTAAAACTCATGTTTCAGTTTATTCCACTTTGAGCACCTTTTATTCCAAAATGTTTTAGACTCATAGAAACAAATGCAGTGCATTTGCATCATGTCAACTGTTGTACTTGAGTTTCTAATTACACATAAACTGATGCTTGTCTTATGTGACTATTTTTTCATCTTTATGTGTATGATGCAGTGTCTCCTTTTATTAAGTTATTATATACCCCTTCTTGAGGGGGCAAAGAAGATATTTTAGCCTTCTGATGCTATCTGAGAACACTAAGATGGGAAAAATTTTGTTCTAGAAAAGGATTAAAAAAGAAACCATGTTCTCATTTACTTTTGTCTGCAATGTTCATTTCAGATTGGGTGTGCATTAAAAAGGTTGGAAGAAAGCTAGAGAAGATGTTTTGTCTTATATGGACTTTTGTACAGCAGAGAACTGGTTAAATCTGTAAAGGGAAAATGATCTGAGAATGATAAGCAAATGACTTTCCATGACTGGTGGCAGGTGGGACTGGCAGTGAGCTTGAGGAGCAGCAGAGGAGATCCTGAGCATGAATGCATATAGTTCAAAAGCCACTGAAGAGGGATGAGGCTTGACTTGATACATTGCTTAAGATAGAAAAAGGAAATGTATAAAAAAGATATATGTATATGTATAAAAAGAGGCAGAGAGGTACTGGGATTTACTTACTCTTGACCTCCTTTTATCAGTATAAAGGAACAGAAACAGCCAGTGAATTAACTGGATGAAGGACTGGACCGCTGGATGCTGGTAAGGCACTGAAGGAGACATAGCTCCATTCTTTCTTCATATAACAGAATTTGAGAGGAATGCATTAGCACTGGAAGCCATCTTTATAATGGTTTTAGTTCTTGGGGAGTTAATCTTATGTTCTGATCCTTATTCCCATACATTTCTATTTCCTGCACAATCAACCTTACTGTCCTTCTAGCAATTACACTCTGTCAGAAGACAGACATTAACTATCATATTTTACCAAATGCCTACATGTTTAGAGATTCTAAAGCCTTAGATGATTGATTTGCTCATTTGCCTGAGCTACCTATACAACTGAAGATAAAGTTTGAGTCCCTGAATTTAATTTAATCTTACAGGCTAAGCAGGGTAGAAAAACATGAGAGTTAGATGTCATGAGGATAACCCAAGCTGGCCAGTTGACAGGAAGAAGCACTCCATACAGTTTATATTGGCTGAGAGGAGAAGGTTTATTTGCTGCTTTTCCTTCCCTGTGGGGGAGAGTAACTTTAAGCAAAGATTTAGTTTCTTAAGCACCAGCTGAGATGAAATCCCTACTGTGTTAAACAGAGGCAGTTCCTGAGCAAAAGAAAACAGGGAAATGGAAAAGATTATGTTCTGCAGATTAGGAACTGGAAAACGTTCATTTTCCTTTTTCAGGTTCCCCCTGTCTTACCCCTCTTCCCTCACACCCAGGGGTATTGTCAAAGCCAATGAAGATTTCAGGGGTTTGCCAGTCTGAGGTACTTCCTCCCCCCCCCCCCACCCCTTGCCCTTTGGAGCTCAAACCTGCAACTTAACAGAACTCAGTGCTCTCACTCTCTTCCCATATCCTGACTGGTGGTGTCCTGTGGCAGAGACTTGTGACTCCAGGCCAGCCTGCTGGCTTCAGCCAGGCCAGAGGAGACATGCCAGGAGACAGCCACTAGACATGCCTCAGTCTTGGGACCATCCTGTTTTGTGCAAGCATTCAAATAGGCTGTAATAAAAATTGCAGTGTGTTTTCTCTTGGTTTGGTACTCTAGCAGACACCAGCACAAACATCTTTTTGGTGAGCAACCAGGCAGGCTGATATCCCACTGGATCTGTGTCTATAATTTGGTCAATGTATCAGTCTAACACCTCCTCCTCCAATATGTGTGTGGGTACACGATCACACACTCAACAAACAATCCCTTTGTATCTGGTAGAAAGGTGGGTCCCAGGATGTATGTGCTACAAACAAGTTGAAAACAGATCCAACTTTAGGAGAACCTTCAGAGAAGGTACTCAAGTCCCTGCAGATGCAGATGGGAGGGTGCCTGTGGGGATGCAGCTGAGGCAGCCTGAAGAGTTTCTCAGGAACAGAGGTGGAGACTCAGATTGAGGATAGGACAATGGTTCTCAGGAGGAGGAGGTTACCAAAACAGTATAAGGTTTTCCAGTTCAACACCACAAAAATGCAGAACTCACAAGTCTCTGAATGCAGCTCGTCACTCTGGCTGTTCCCTGGCACCATACCGGTAGAAGACCCAGGCCTCCTGTGTCCCTTGCTTTTTTGCAGGAGAAAGCCTAAACACACAGACAGCTACAGAGAGTTCTGCTCTAGATGATCAGGGAACCTGAATATCAGGGGTTCCCTGAGAATACCGGGCTGTCACTTCAGATGCAGCTTAAGTGGCTAAGTCTACAGATCCTGATCAGTGGGTCATCAGAAGCCAAGGTTGGCTTTTTCAGTTGCATAACCAGTTTTTTCATGTTGCTTGATGTAAGTTAGCAGATACCTTCAACTAAAATGTGTGGGAGCTTGATTTTAGACCTATGAAAAACTGTCTTTTTTAACAAGAAAACCCTCATCAGACTCCCATAAAGTAGAAATGGCTACAGTGATTCTCTCCAACTTCACTACATGAGTCACGCTTGGATTGACACAAAACATCAGCTTAAAAGGAATTATTTTGAAAGCTATAATAGTGTTTCGAAATGAAAGCCTCCTACAACTTTAACTAGAAAATCATGACTGATGTCTTTAGTACAATTAAATGAAGCATTGCAGAAACTTCCACAGCATAAGCGATGAATGAAATGAAAAATCGCAGCCCATTGAACTGATAATACCACTATATTAAAACAAAGTATCTTCAGGGAATAGCTATTTAAATGGGCTGATATTTATGTCCCCTCTCTTCCTTCCTTGAATACAAACAATTTAAATATAATATCTACAGACAAAGCACTTAAGGAACAACCCCCTCTAGAATACAGCTTCCCTCCTCCCCCTTCTGTCTCTTTCTCTCTAAAGAGACATGAAAAATATTCGAGGACCTAGTCCAAATTCTCCTCTTTGCTTCTCCACAACTGTGATTTTGTAAAAGCCTTAACAAACACCTATATAGTGATTATGGCTGAAGCTCAATACAGAACTAGTCTACAGATATGGACAAAGACAAAAATATCCAAGTATTGGCTTGAAGGTAAATCTGAATCTTTCAAAAATGACATGAAGATTTTGCTATGTTCTGTTGGATCAGGTATGTAAATTTTAACTTTTTTTGCCCAAACTCAGCAGGAAAAACACCAAAACAAGCAATGTATCAAAAAATTATGTTTACAAAAATCTACTTCTAAAGCAGGTTTAATTAGAAGTCCTATTCCTAATACTTTGGGATGTGCAAGGCATCTTATATAGAATCTGTATGAAGTCTGGGTCTATAATATTACCTGTGGAAATTTCAGCCTAAGGTATTTACTGTTCCTAGAAAAATGGATGCTGAGAGTTTCAATTTCACTCTTTTCCTGAAAAATTTATTTAAAATGTCATTATTGTAGTTCAGTGTAAAATACACTTTTCACTAATGTAACTCTCACAAAAGAACTCTTGAATGCAAATCAGTCTGAAAGCAAGAAGAAAACCCACTAATAGAATAGAAGTGAGAAATGGCAACTTTTGGATTGTAACTGAGGTACTGAAGCAGTCAAGGCATCTAAGTAATTCTGTTTCATTCCAAGATGAAAAAGGACACTGTATCCCCTCTAACACCAATATATTCTGGCTGACTGACTTAGATCAGGGATATTTTACTTGAGAATAGCAGCAACCAAAGCAAAGCAATTTTTGTAAGGTTGAGTCAACTTAAAAAACCAATGAAACAACAAAAAATCCCACCACACCCAACCAAAATACCAAAACACGAGATAGGGAGTTTGTGATAAATTTCTAGTGTATGAACAACTAAGTACAACTCAAGTCAAAGCACTACAAAAATAAGTTACTTCTGCTCAGAGCCCCAGACTGACAGGTACCTAGCAGTGCTGGGTTTCAGAAAATTTTAAAAATTGGCCCTCATTCTAAATTTTATGAAGGAAAAATCCAAAGTTTTTTATCCTAAATTCACAATAGTGCACTGAACCCTGCTTTTCACATACCAGCAAATGAATTGAACCTGCTTGTTCTGAAATATCAAGAGACGACGACACCAGAAAATAACCCTACCCATGTTGCTTTAAAAAAATAAGTTCTAGCAAAGTCATCTGGGTTTTATAAAATGTTTTGCTATCAGAAAATTTCATTCTGATCCCTTACAATACCAGTTGTTTTTTAAAGATGCAGACTCTGGAGTTGCTTCTCCTCTACTGTAGTTAAAGCATGTTTAACCTCCTAATACGAACAGGTCCTACCATAGGAAGAAACGTAATGTGTTTTGGAAAAGGGACATAATGGGTTGGAGAGAGCACATTAGAGGAAGGTATTAAGGAAGGAAGGCAGGAAGTTGGATCAAATGGTGTATATGCAATTCAATGAACCTTTTAGAAAGCTGCTATTCACAATCCTTTCCAACAGAAACTTCTGGAATGGTGATTTACCAAAAGATAGGAAGATGATTCCTTCCCTGCAACTAATACAAACAGTTATTTATTTGCCATTTCTTGATATTTTAGCAGTAAACTGTTTGCCTAGTATGTGATACAGAATGAGATTATCATGTCTCATCATCTTTCATGTCAGTGAACATGAAGTCTAGTGTAGCTAGCACATCTCTAAACCACATGTCATTTATTTCCTTAGCACTCATTTTAACTAACATTTATTTACAGTATACTTAAATTCCAGATTCCAAGTTCCCCTTTCACATGTAATCCTTCTGACTTCTGTCGTTTTCCTCAGAAAATGCCTCATTCAGTGATATTTTGGAATTTATTTTTAATAACTAAATTGGTCAAATCAAGCTCCCTTCTACAAACAGGAAATAAAATTGTAGGAATCTAATATTACTTCACAAATATTTCTTCTCCTTGCAATCACTCAGAATATTTAAATACATAGCCCCAGGTGTCCTTTAACTGAAGGAGAAGGTTGAAGGGAGGAACATCTAGTGATGAAAAAGAACTGCAAATTGCGATCGCTAAAACTGTTATGTTCAGCTTCTCACAACCACTGTGTTTAATAGTTCATTTAGCACAGTATTTATTCATTTTCACCATTCCGTTTGGAAACGAAGAAAGTAACAGCCACAGGGATGCTACTTCTTGCTAAGTAACCAGTCCTCTGCTGTAATGAACTGGGAACCTCCTGGATCTGAGACCTGCTAGACTGTGGTTCCATGTAGCTGGCTTTTTCCCGGCTTGCTGCTTCAGTAAAATCTAATCCAAACCCAGAAGTTCATAATCCCCATTTCAGATGTCACCAGCTCTACTTTTGGAAAAGGTGGCGCCAAGTAAGCTTAGAGATCTCTAGACAGGAAGCCTGAAAAAGGGAGATTAACCAGGAAAATTGGTCCTCTTTGTCTTGTTGAACAAGAGCCTGCCCACAACAGGCTTCCACTCCAGTACATCCTTTTTCTTTGGCAACATCTTTCTTAACTTTTCTCCTTTAAAACCATGTGAAATCTGCAACATTAAATATATTTAAGATATAGCACAAATTTCAACACCACAGACTGCTACAAATTAACTTTACAGGCATGAAATCATAGTACATCCAATCTACAGAAAAAAATCTCTTGCACTGCTCCTGTTGAGAAAGGAGTTTCTGACCCTCTTCCCCTGGGCTTTCTGTATAGAATGACAAAATATGAGGCTAGATTAAATTACTGGTTAGACCATTTGTCCAGCTCAGTGTATGCATCAGAATTCTCTTACAATACCTTTTCATGTTCCTCAGGGTTTAGTTATATCTTTATGCTAAAACAGGATTAGATACAGAGGATGACAGACCATCTCCTCCACCAAAGTCTTTAAAGATAGCAAAATTTGGAGATTATCAAGGATCCCAGACTTCTCTTCTCTGTTCATTTTACAGATGCTACAGCACACATGAAAGCAGTAAAGCAAATGTGATTAGCAGAAGGGAGCCCTTCTCGTTTCACAGTGAGTATGTCTTCCCTTTGCTTTTCTAAGCAGCAAGTTGGCAACTCTAAGGTTCTTCTGAGACTTGGTGGCATCAGTTTTGTGCGGATAAAGACTACAATTCCTAAGGTTTACTGCTGGTCCTACAGCTTCCAATAATACCAGTTCTCATTGCCAGGCTAACAACTTCAAACATGCATTTGAAATTAGGAGCAGAACTTTGGCATCAGTGTAGGATGAATCACTGCAGTTAGCCTATGGACATCTCACGGAGCTCACTATAAAGTGCAGGTGTTTGGAGCATTAGATAAGATGCTCCCTTCATTTCAACACTTAGGCAGCAGTACAAAAGCTCTGCGTTAAGTAACAGGCTCTGGAAATGCTAAGCTCCTTTTTGTGTTGTTTAATTCATAGGCAGACAGTTTACTGTGCTATTTTAATTATTTTATTTAAAAAAAAAAAAGAAAAAAGCTTGTGTTCTGCTAATGACCAAACTCATTTAGCAAAAATAGCTTTCTAATATGGGACAATAGGCCCTTGAGAGACTACAGTTAGTGTTGTTGCTAAACTGCTGTGCTAAAAAAGTCGGTCTCCTAATGCAGGCTCTTAAAGTAAAAGGGAAACTGCAGTAAGCAATAATGCAAAAGTTAAGCCTTTATAGTCAAAGCTGTATTATTTTTAGCATCAAAACATCTTATTAGACTATTAAAGAAAAGCTTTGCATCTTGTCAGCAGCTGCTTTGGGTCATGAGTATAAATATTTCCAAGTAATTTGTGGCCAGACAACACACAGTGACTTTGTTCAGGGATTTAGTATCTCAATTATTTGTTAAACATTGACTTCTACAGCAAATAAACAAAATTTAACAACCCACATGGAGAACTGTTTATAGAAAATTGTTCTGGCAAATGGTGCTATGTATCTGAAATATTTCACGATAATCACAACATGTTATCCTGGTTTGTAGTCATGATGACAGTTATGTTGCAAATTCTGCAATAATAGCATATACTTCTGTTATCTGTGCTCAGATATCTGTGCTTCTATTTCCACCTTCTAATTTTCTCTCCTGTTGCCTATTTCTAAATACCTGTTATTAGTGTAAATCTAGGCGACTGTTCTTTGATTCACAAATCCCTACATTTTCTAGTACAGCAACAAGTCCTCCAACTAGTAAACTGACAGTACTGACAACAGACTCGGTTTTTCTGCTGTTACCTTTTATGTTCTCTGGAGATCTGCCAGCCATATGTTAAAATACATCATCCCTAGTCTCTAACATATTTCTCATGAAAAGCAAACACCTAGTAGATAATATACTTTAAAAAAAGCTCTGTATCTGTGGCTCAATTTAACTTGCAGCAGCAGTAGGCCATGTCTCTGATTGCAGGTACTTGTATAGCTGATGAGAAATGATGATTCCAATGCTGGGCAGGTTACTGATGAGTATTTTTCAGTGGGAGTGAAGGTTGCACAGCTGCATGCCAGGCTTTTGGGAGGAGATCTCATGATGTGTCTGCCTCGATCTCCAATAATAAGCTCTTCTCAAAACACTGGAGAGTTTCCAGTTCACAGTCAAAATTTATTTAAATGAAAACTAAAAATTCAATTTGTTAAATACAGAAAATTCATCGCATAGTAAATTAGAATTTAGAAGGTTTGTACACAACCCTCCCACAAAAACAGTGCCCTTGCAAGCCTTTGCTTCTAGTTCTGATTTTAACCATCTCTGTGAATGTCTGAAATAAAACAAACTCTGCCCTTGATCCCTGAGCAGTTTTTCCACCACTGTTAATACATGTCAAGCTGCTGCTGGATCCTCAACCTGCTACACCCTGCAGAACAAATAGCTCCCAATGTGAGAAAAGTGTTAATTTCATACAGCTCTACCTCCCCTTCCCACAGAGTCTCCTTAAAGGAACATAAAACCTGTAAACAATAATGGATAACCAGCTTCCCCTGAGGTAGTATTTTTAACTTACACTTCCACAAGCTAAAAAATTTGGTTTCAAGTTTTTGACCGTACCAAAAACCCACCCATTTCCTTGATATATCTCAGGAAAAAACTTTTGCTGCCAGCTTTTTTGATCAAAACACAATGTACTTCTAAGAATAGACTTCACTCTGGTTTCTTCTTTCTTTATTAAAAAAAAGTTATTTTTGTAATGTCCCTCCTTGCTTTTGTGTTCTGTAGGGTTTTTTAAACATTCATGACCATTTTGCAGTGAAAAAACTGTACCCCGGATACTAACCCCCCAGAGGTGTCTCATTTGATAGCAGAGGCCAGAAAGAATATCCTGAATACAGACTTGACTTCCCTGCACATCTAAGTTCTGTGTGTTATTAGAACAGCTGGTGATACTAGAAATTTGGTCCTTGCATGTATATTACCCAAAAATCTTGTTTACTCTTAGAGGTGATTCACCACTTTATTTGCATACATGCTAATATGTACAGAAGCACCCATATGTAAAGATAATCTAGGTGTTCTATATAAAGCCTCCTGAGTAAACAGCAAGGTGCAAAAAGAAAATCAAAGCTGCTCTACTCTTTAAATTTTGTTATATTAGTTCAAACAGGTTTTCCTCATGACATTTAATTACTGGAGTTTTATGGAAAGGAAAATTTAATCTTTCTAGTAAGAGTTTGCTTGAAAAATTTCATCTGTTTTTCCTATATTCCATATACATAGGAATAGGTATACTATGAATCAGCCCTTTAGCAATGGTTGGCTATCTAGTGCAATATGAAAAAATAAAACTTTTAAACTTTCCAGCTGAAAGAAATTATGCACACCTTACAAGTAGTAGTGACCAATAGCAGGACAAAACTGCAGTGACTACCACATTATGATGCTCATGCTCTGTAAACTCAGATATCAGAATTTGTAATTTTGCTCCCCACACTTTGCTGTATGATAACTGCACCTTGGCAGACTCAACTGTTTCTCAAGCTCTTTTACATTGTTGCAAGACCTACAAGGGCGAGCTCTTTATTCAGATTTCCTATCTTTGTGTGATATATTAAGAGAAAAAGAAAATAGAGTTGTTTGTAGCTGAAAGACAGTCCTGTATGTGCAGTATCAACTGTAGATGAACTGGGATGTTTTGTTTCATAAGTTGCCACAAATGTTTCTGATAAAATGTTTCAAACTCGAAAACAATAATAAAAAGAATACTGGATTTCTTTTAAATACGATGGTCTATTTATGTAATTTACAGGGATTTTTTAAAAATAAATTTCAGGAAAAAATTCAAATAAGTCAAAGAACATTCCTTAACTATTTCTGTTTTTTCAGAAGGTTGTGAGAGTGTTACCAGCAATATATGTCTTCCTTCAAAGGCAACATATTGACTACAAATACTTTGATGTTTCATTCCATGATATTCATTCAGTTTAAAGAAAACACTGTATGAAAATATAGTTTGATACTGGTGTACATAGGTTACACTATGCTATCATGCCAGTATAGTATGTATTTGCATTTTTGTGATTTATATCAGGAGGTATTTCTGAAAGCTCCCTTCAAGAACGAAGGGAAGTACTTCTAGAATTGTATTTTTCCTGAGAATCTTGAAGCTAATCCAACCACATTTATGGAAAATATTTTTTATGATTTTGACGGGGGGGGGGATTAAAAAACCCACCCTTAAATGTCTCTAGAATACCCTGCTTAGCAAAAATGTGAATTAGTGTCCCCTGACCTCTGACTATCAGTCTCCTTTGAAACGTCTGGATGAACCCCCAAGAATTAGAGACCCCAAAATCACTTCTGAAAACTCATCCAGTGTTAAACCCTGGTAGGAGCAAACAGAAGATGCAGAATTTCAAATGCAGAGTTAAAATGCAACAAGCCAATTTCAAGAAAAGGCATTCACACAGATGTGGTGAAATTGCAAATCTCCTACTAGTGATTGAACTTTAATTCCCCATTCATGCATAAGTTGGAGCATTATCAACTGCAGTCATCTTTTCACCTCTACCTCTAGTTTATATTGTACCTTCACGTTTCATGAGTCCCTTTCAGCAATACGACTTATATGCATCCAGTATATATTAGCAATAGAATAATCAACGTACAGAGTTTTTCTGTAATGTCTTCTAGCTTCCCAAAATTTATCAGCCTCTACTGTGCAGCCACAGGACACACATACCACACTTCAGATCTTATGCCCATTCCCACGCCAGAAGGACAAAATTTCCACTAATTTGGTGGTAAAAGAATACCCTTTACTCCTGAGTTAAAGCTTTATGAAGTGGCCCATCTATTTGACAAAATCTCTTTTATTTGTTACTTCCCATCTTACTTATTGTATATCTGGCAACCTAGTCACAAAGCATAATGTCTCTGCAAAGAGATAGCAAGTCCTATGGCCAAGAACAGGTTACAGAGTAAGTAACTGCATCTCTTGCAGGCTGCCTACATGACATGGGAAAGGATACCTAATTATGCCACAGAAAGGTACCTAAGGAAGCATGGTCATGCTAGTACAGCAAAATGCCCCAGGTTCTTTTACTATTTTGGAGCTGGCTCTTAGTGAGCTATATGCATTCAACTGCCCTCTACTACTTAATGCACTACTTAATGCATTCAACTTCCAATTTAATTACTTCATCTCAGGATTTGGGAGCAAAAGATAATGTTAGTCTTTTCAATATAAATAATAAAATGGAGATTGAAGAAGTGTTCAGCAAGAAATTCACTGCAAAAAGAAGCTACAACTTGAGCAACTTTCTTTAAGTTGATTACATGAAAGGAATAAAAAAAAAACTTCAGTATATCAATGCTGTCTGCATCTTTCGTAAGCTAGACAAGTCATTTATCAACTAAGAAATAACACTGTTGTTTACCAGGTTGAGCAACTGAAAGAATGGCTCTTGTGATGGTTGTTAGGAATTAGATGCCATACTGATCCCAAAACGATTTTCAACAACTTAACTTCAACTGCAGTTACTCCATCACATTATTTTTTTTTCAGGAAAAGTCTCTTCCTAAAAACCCTTAGGTTTTTCTTGATCCCTCATTTATTTTTGTGTAAATAAAAACCTTCTGCTTTTCTCAAGATTGTGATACTATACACTGAACAAAAAATCTCATGGAGGGCACTGCACATGAGTGTCTATATTTATTCTAAATCCAAAATACATTATGCACAGGATTTTTGGTACCTATCTCTACATATATATTGTAGATGTATTTTCTGAAGGAACTGGGTAGGGCTGACAGAACAGGCCAGTCTTTTCCACCCAAGGCCTGAAGGTAAAAGAAGAGTTTCATACCGAGCAGGAAGCCAGGAAGGGCTCATAGGTGCCTTTTAGGCTTAGGAAATCACTGACAAGGTTTTCAGGTCACATTATCAGGTTTGGATGGAGAGAGAATTCAGACACCTGGATTCTATTTAAAGCACATAAGTCTTTATTTAAATTTAGTCCCAAGATTTTTCTCTGAGGCACTGAACTCCTCAGTTCCCAGCTATGCATGAAGAACACTTGCAGTGGGTGAGCTTTGAGGCATTGAAATATTCTGAGTACTTATGCTTCACCTGACTTGGAGTATGGCAAAAGATACTAAAACGGAGGAAGAGAGAATCGATCCTTGTATATAATATTCTCAGGAACAACAAAAAGGCCCACTTTGGTATAATTTGCATACAAATTCTAAATCCTCATCAATTTAATGGAAGTCTGGAATACTTATGAATTGTTGGCTAAGATACAGACTGGAAAAGTTCCCCCAAAAGTATTTCATTACTTGTGTGGGTGTGGAGAAAGCGTTATAATTCGTCAACTGTATCTAAGTACTTTTGTTACTTTATCACTTTCTAAGCCAAAGAGCTATTTTTAAATTGAATTAAAAATTGCTACTTATGCAGTTATTCAGTGGATAGTCTCCAAAACAGGATTTCTGTAGCTATCTTGGGTCAGAAGAACATGATGAATCAGCATGCAAACACCACCAGTTTAAATCCAATTAATTCCCTTTATATGTTCATTCACCCACTAGGACGTGGTTTGCATCCGTCTCTCATAATTCACTCCCAATCCTTGCCCACTCTTAAGTTTAAAGGAATCTAAATGTGGTATAATGTATTTAATTCAGAATCAGAAAAGTGGAGCCTTAAAAAGAAAAAACCCCAAAACCAAAAAAAAATCCAAAACAGAACCCAACATGTTAATTAGAAATGCTTAAAGGTGGCTGCTATTCACTGAGACATCATTTTCCTGCCAAAGTCTCTGTAACTTCTACCTTTCTTCAACGCTACCCCTCTAGATCATGGTCACAGGCACAGCAAAGGTAATACTGACTGTCCAGGCATCATGCTGTCATGCTTGTTTAATCCTTATAAAATCTGAAAAAGGAGAAATACTCTTGTGTCTGTCACATGTTTTAGTTCTGACAGACCTGCTTGTAAGCAGATAGCCTTCTTATAAAGGAGGGACTTAAATAAAACAGGTACCTCCAAAATAACATGCGTATCTCAGGTCACCCTGATAAAGAGCTGTAGAGGTGAAATAAAAGGAAAGATATGATCTGACCAAAAGCATAATAGTCCAAATCTGGGTATCATTATGGACATTATTTCATGATCTCCATAAATTTAGTTCTTTGTGGATAACAAAATGACCTCTTCAGTTAGGTTCTTTCTTGTGCACCCTATAAAACGTTAGAGATCCCCATAACAGCACACTAACATATACTCTGCAGTCTTAACATTTCTACAACTTAGAGTAGAAGCAACTTAAAAGTACAAGCAGTGCTTAATGTGTCTGACTAGGAAAAAAGACTTTTTTTTTTCAACAGAACCAAACCAGCCCATTTGTAGACTAATCTGCATCTTTCAGAGCTTTCCAAATGATACATTCAGCTGAAAATCTCATCCACCACCAAGAGCTGGGCAGCAAAACATCTCTGTGTGCAATAGGCCTGCCAGCTGCTGGCATTTCAGGGCTCTCAGTAACATGAGCCAAGTAGCACATATTTGTGCAAGGGAAACAAATCAAGAAGCCTCTTCAATTTACTTATTTTATCCTGTTTGGAAGGGCCTCAAAGCCTCTTTTTTACCAGTTATATTTGTTTGTCTAATACAAGATGCTGATATTGCCTCTACTTACAAACCTTGCCCAACACTTTGTTACAAACTTTTTTTCTAAAAGAATTAATTCAGTAGTAACATTCTTTCACCTTTTTTCTCTTCAACTGAATCTCATATCTGCTTCAGGAATAACCTAGAAGTTTAACAATGAAAAATTTGAAATATCCAACTTATTTACTGTTTCCACACTGCTTGCTACAGCCTCATCTTTCCCTTCAGGAGAAACTCCACCAGATCACAACAAAGGCTTCCTAAACTGTCCTAAAGAGCCAGGTAGCAGTGCAATTCATAATTATTCTTTTTCCCCTATCCTAACCCCTCTCCATAAACAAACGCCACATGACCCCAGAATCACTTAATTGTGCTACAAGGTTTAAGCATATCTAAATGGCACAGAGGATAGTGGCCAAATTGGAAGATGGTGATTTCGTTCACTCCTTTCCTGCTTCTGGATTTTTTTGGTTAATCCTCTATTTGCACACTTTGCACAGAGATAATCAGGGCTGTATCACTGGAGGTCTTCTCCTCCTAGGTAATACAAAACATACATTTCCATCAAACCCATGGAAATATGATCCTTGTGAAAATTGCCTGACTACATACATCATGCTTTGCAAGCTCCTGTACCACATACAATGCTTTATCTGGAGGAACACATTTTTTTCATAGATACATCTCCCTCACTGACCATTCAAATCTTTCCTAACTAGGTAAGTTTAACAGCTGCAGACAGGATAGCACCATTAAGATCAATACTACACCAGCAACACTTCATTCTCATAATTTCTCCCTGGTTTGCATATTTTGCACATATTTGCTATTAAAATTAGATAGTATACCAAGCTAATACTTGGACTGACTGAGAAATGTTAATACAGTATAAGATTTTTTTTTAAAATAGAATTAGAAATCATGGACATTTTCCAATTCTTTATTGCCAAGTGGTAGAGACATTTTGCTAATGAATTGGCTGCTTGTCCCCTTTTATTTATGATATCACGTATCTTTACCATACAATGCTTTTGGGTGGCACAGGTTAAAGCACCACGCTTCACAGAATTTTGATTTCAAATAGGGAGTAGACAAAAGTGTCACGAATTATGAAAAAATCAAGTTCAATAAACATTCAGTGGTAGAAATAAGAATGCAAAGATGAGAGCAGAATATCAAAATCAGTCATTTATAACAGGTTATATTCTGTTCTAAATATGTAGCTCTATCTCTTGTTGGTATTTTAGGTGAGAGGGGAGTGGATGAAAAATGGAAAGACAGCAAGAGACCAAATCATCACTGTGACCAGCTCAGTCAAAGCCCCTGTTCAGCATACAGCAGTGACCTCAAACGTTAAGCTAAGAAATGAAAAAGAGTAAAACTAAACTACTCCAGTGCTACTATGTAACTCTGTTACACATCCTTACCTGGCTAATTATGCCGACCTGTCTTTCAAAGTTTATTAGAAATAGAGGTGGAGAGCTCATAGATAGACATCAAGAATGATCAAAGAATGGAAGTACTTTATGTGGAGAAAGTGGGAAAATTCAATGACCTATCTTAAAAACAGGTGAGAAAAGCAAAGAGTAATGGTGGGATGGGCCTATTCATATTTACCTACAATACTGGAATTAAGTTAAAAGTCAGCAAATTTTAAGACAACAGCAGCAAAAAAACCAAAACCAAAACCACAAACCACACCCTTTGACACTCAAAGTCTGTATGTGGATTTCATAGCTACAGGATGTTTTGCAGCATTCAGATATCTGCTAGTCATAACAGAAGTCACAAAGTAAAGAGCAATGGAGATCTTTGGATTCTTATGTAGAAATTATAGTTCTGAAATTAATATAAACTGTGATGCTCCTTGGCATGAAACAACTTCCAGTTATTGTGGAAAACTGCCTAGAAAGGCTGTTTCTTTGCAGAAACCTAATTCTGAGTTTTTTCCCAAAGCTTTCTGAAGTAGAGAGTCAAGGCTGCTGTTGGACATCAGACTAGCTACAATTTGTCAATTTCTGCCATGTTGAACTGTAATGAAAACATTCTTCCTCTAGATGTTAAAAATCTTCAGTATAAGCTTTAGGCTGTCGAAGAGTCACAGATTGCAACTTATTTTAGAATGGGACCTACATGGAATAAAGGACCATGACAGCATCCCTCTGCAGAGGAGAGTTTAGACACAGCCAAGTGGGAGATCTCAACATCAGAAATGAATGCCCGAGATCCTCTTTTGCAGTCTGTATACATCTCCTTATTGCCCTAGTGCCTGTACCTTTGGAAGAAGCTATATGTCAATGAGTATACCTGAGATTTTAAGAGGGCAGATTTTTTTTTTAAAGCAAATATTTTAAACAAAGTTTTATTTCAAACAAAAGGTTATTAGTCAAATTTTGTTCTGTCAGTTGAAGTGGAGCTATTCTGGGATTGTACTAGATTAATGAGCCAAATCTAATCAGCTCTAATTCCCGAGACTTCCCTGGTCTGGTAAGACTCAGCTGAACTCAGTGAAGTTACACTGCCACCAGCGCCGGAAGAACCCGTTCATAAATAGCAGTGGTATAAAGCAGTTTTTGCACCACGGTGCAAATTTTAAAGCGGCTGTAAACGCCCCGTTATTTGTGAAGAGCCACAGTAAACATCCACAGCTTAGCTCCAGTTTAGTTCCGACGCTTGGAGTCTGTAAAGGACAGCAGGGAAGTTACCCGGAGGGATAACCAGGCGCCTGGGCTGGGATAGCGGGAGGCAGCCTGCACCGCTCCGGCGGGCTCCTTCGAACAGGAGACGCTGCAAGGGCTGCTCTCGCCTCCCTTCGTGCTTTGAGCTTGCCTACAGCTCATTTCCTCGGGGCCCGGAGGAGGCAGAAGAGCCCTCCGGTGGAACCGCTCAGGGCAGGTCCCCAGCGCCGGCGGACGTCCTCGGCCCCGGGGCGGCGGGCAGCGGCGCGGTGCCGGTCCCCACCCCCGGTGCGCGGGGAGCGGCGAGAGGACAGGGCAAATCGCGGGCCGCCGGATGTCTCACCTGTCGATACTTATCACACAGAGAGTCATGATAGAGGCCGTGCAGCACATGACATCCATGGCGATGAAGACGTTGCAGAAGAGGCGCCCGAAGATCCACTCGCCGCCGATGAGGTCTGTCACGCTGACGAAGGGCATGACGGCTAGAGCCACCGAGAGGTCGGCCAGGGCCAGCGAGACGATGAGATAGTTGGAGGGCTGCCGCAGCTTCTTCACGAAGCAGACGGAGATGACCACCAGGCAGTTGCCGGCGATGGTCAGCAGGGTGATGAGGGAGAGGACAGCCCCGATGACAACTTTCTCCACGTTGCCGTAGCTAAGTATCTGCTCCCCGCACTGGGAGTCGTTGGCGGGGAGAGGGCTCGTCGTAGGCAGCGCCGACGGGGGGGGCGACGGGCCGAGCTTCGCCAGGCTGCGCGGGGGCCAGGAGCCAGCGATCATCCTACCGCCGCTCAGCGCCCGCGGGTCCTCCAGGACCAAGGGCCGGAGGTTACCGTAGAGGTGACTGCCGTTGAGGGCTAGGACCATGTTGGTGTGAGCCGCCCATGTAGCCCCTCCGCCCGCTCGCCGGCTCTCCCCGCTGCTCGGAGTGTGCGGGCTCCTCCTCGGGCATCCGGCGCCGCCCGCCCCCTCGCAGCCTGCAGAGCTGCCCGCCGCGGGGCTCGGCCTTCAACTTCCCCCGGAGCAGCCGGGATCGCCCACGGCGTTCTTCGGGCGGCCGGGGAGTGGGCACGGCGCCAGCGCCCTCATCCCGCGGGGAGAGGGACGGCGGTAGCGGTGGCCACTACCCGCCCACCGCCGGCTCCCACCAGCGGCCGCTTCGCTCCGACGGCGGCGGGGGACGGGGTGGGAGCCGCTCCGCCCCCGCTCCCTCCTCCCCTCTGAGCGGCAGGTGCGGGGAGCGCCCCTTCGCCAGAGCCCGTCTGCGCTGCAGCCTCAACCGCCGGCTTCTCCTCTGCAGCCGCCCCAAGCAGGGACGCTTCAGAAACTCTCTCTCTATGTATCTGTCGCACCCGAGAAGCTGTGGGTGGGTGAACGTGCCTGCAGCATAAGCGGCAGCGAGCGGGGCTGCTCCGGCGGGTAAGCTTGCTCCGCTGCAGCCCGCATCCGGATCGGCCCCTGTCTCTGCCACCAAACGTACGTGCTGAAAGACTTCGGTCCAGCGGGACCCCGGCTGCTGCTCGCAAGTAATTGCGGTCGTTCTTGTAAGATCTACCCCTAACAACAGGGTCATCTCTGAAGTATTTATTTGTGTCTTCAAGCTTAGAAATTCTCCTTTCTACTAAATTATTGCGAATACCATTACCTGCATTTCCTCTTGTATTTAATGTTTACACAGCATAAAATGTATTCACTGTTCCATGTGCAATACTTTCAGTAAAGTTAAAAACAGCAAAATAATCCTCCTTTTCCTGCAGATTCCTTGAACTCTTGGACACTAGCCCATTTCTTGGACTCACTAGCTTTCTTTGCTGTTTAAATCATATTCTTGCCTCCAAGTGGGGTAAAAACTAATGGCTTGAATTGTCAGTTACCCATGCGATGCCAGCAGATTACACCTCTTGGTACAGTGACAAGCTAGATAGCAAAAATCTTAATTCTTCGAAATTAAAAGCTTCTTTCAGCTTGCAATGTACTACAGGAGTGGATGGGAAAGTACAGCCATTTCATTTTGCCCATGGCTTGTGAATTAATACAAGTGTTCAGGTATTAGTGCTGGAGGGCATGTATACTAAAAAAGCAACAGCAACACGTTCATTAAAAACCAGTAAACACTTACCCTAAGTGTCCCCTTTTATTTCCAACAAGAGACGGAAACCAGATGAACCAGAGAAAGAGGAAATGAAAGGAAGACCGTTAACCCCAGATGTGTCAATTAAGCACCGACAACTTTCATGAATTTTGTTTTCAATTCAAGTTTCCATTCTGTCAGCATCACCTGCTCCTGAAAGCAGGCCTTCCGCCAGACGTGACTCTGCACTGGCGCAGCTGCACCATGAGCATGCACAGGACCGAGGCGTTGGGGTCAGATGTGGCTGCCGCAGCCCAAGCACAGGCAGGCTATGCTAGTCAGAAACGCAGCAGTCAGCGAGCAGGGCTTGGGAGTTCAGTTGCTTGCTTTCCCTTCCACCCCCACATCGTGATTTGACTAAGTGAAATAAGGCTGAAATCTAGTTGGGCAGCTCTGTGACCATTATCAAGCTGAAAGTGTTTCCCTATTCAGTCACATATTTTCCTACACCTTTTTAGTTGCCTCACTGTGTGCTCTCACAATAGAATGCATTCTGTTGTGCTCCTCTCCACCCAGAATGCGTTCATGAGCCTTGAGCTTCAGGTGACTTTCCCCTCCAGGGTGATAAAGCAAGCCCTTAATTCTTCCTCCCCGGCTAAGTAAATAATATCAGGAAGAGAATAAAATTTAGGAATGGGAAGGATACATGAAAATTATGGCAAAATGTGGAGAAAGGATAGTATTTCCTCATGGTGTAAATACATTTTTAAAATATAGTGACTGAAGTACCAGTAAGGAGATAGGAACTGGGTAAATTTTGTTCAAATTAGATTCATATCATAAAATCTGATAACACTGTACAATTTAATACTCACTGTAAAACCAATTTTTCAGTTGCTTAAAATGTCACTAAGGCAGAGCAAATAATCATCTGGTGCTTCCTGCAAATGTGATGATACAGTTCATTATATCAGTCATTCTTCTTGACAGCTTTTCAATGTATTTCTGGATGGTGACTCTCTGAGTGTACCAAGTGGATGATATGCAGGATCAGTTTACTCATTATAACCTGAAGGGAGGATTTTAGACTCATTTTTGTTCTGTATCTTAAAGGCCCATAGAGTTCATTAGAAATTAATCACCTGATTTCTTTCCTTCTCAAATGCTGTATGTTACCATCTTTGTATTTACTCCCATAATCTTATCTTTGAAGAGATGAACCAACTTAAGTCAATTTATGTAACATTGCAGAAAAGGGTTTAAATACTATTGCACAGAAAACATAGAACCTTAGCAAGATGAAGCAGCTTATCCCTCTCAAAATCTTTTCCTTTAAAACTTTTCACGGGACATACCTAGAATAACATTACAGTGTCCTGGGCTCAGCTGAATCTGTTGAGGTGCTTTCCTTGAGGGCTCTAGAGACTCCCCAGTGCCTGGGAAAGCAGACAGCACCCATCACTCCATGGACTACGTCTATTGTCTGTGTCTAAAATAAAGGTACGTGGAGGTAGGAGTTGATCCTGCAAAATATACATCCCATTTTTGTTGTCAGTGACCCTATTTACAAATTCTAACAGCCTGTTCCAGACAACACATAGAAATAAAAAAATGGCTGATTGGGTAGCAAGAATAAGTGGACATTTGTTCTCCCCCCGCTCCCAAGATATTTTTTCACCTATTAGGCTTCAATAAATATAATAATTTTCTAATTCAGCTTAGTAACATCCTGTCCTTTGAGTAATTTAGGTTCTCTATGTATAAACGTCTCTCCACTGTTCTGTGTACCTCTGACTTTGTGCTAAGGCCCTCGTCCCTCATTCTTCATGCACTCATTGAAGTTAAATTCTTTTGTTCTCACCTGATAATGTACTTTATTTGCAAATCTCCTCCTTGATATAGAAATATCCCAGTTTTTGTGTTCCTTGGGGTTTTGGGTTTTTTGTATTTTGTTTTGGTTTGGTTTTTTTAAAGGCAAAGGAACCTTTTTCTTTGTTTTTTTTTTTTTTCCTCTTCTCCAGAAATACTGTTAATCACATAACATCTTCTGCATTTGTCATTCATAGTAAATGTACAGTTTAACAGTGGGCATTGGTATCCATTTTTTGCCACTGTGTTAGTGAGGTAAGACGAGGCAGGCATTGTCAGAGCTAGCGAAGGACATCATTTCCCCAGCACGTTGATTTAGTGAGGCCAGACTGTATCTATCAAAGTGTTTGTGTTGGAAGAACTCGCACTAAATCCTGGATCCTTTGTCGCTCTCTGGAGGCCTTAATGCTTATGGAGCTTGTTGACACAGTAGGTCTTTGCTAACTCAGAGCACCCTGACTGAAACAGGTCAAGTGCAGCACAAGAACTTGATCCGCAGGGGAGAAAGCAGTGACAGCCTGGCCTGGTAGCTTTCCCACACACAGCCACCTCTGGAATACAACAGCCATGCTCATCTTAGCATAAAAGCTTAAAGGTACTGCTCCATTCACCTTCTTAAACAATTCAATTTTGGATGCATGGCAGGAAGGTAACACAACATGAGTATGTAATGTAATAAATAAACAGAGAAGACATTTCTTGCTCTTTTTATTATCCCCCTTTTTTTTTGTCCTTCCTTGTCTGAGCTAATCTGTCTTCATATACTGCTGGTTTCATTTGTCTGCTGTAATTTGTATTTCTCTTTTCCTTTTGTTTTTATCTTCTTTTCTTGGAAGCCTTTATAAGTCTGATGAGAACCTGTTGTTGGGAGCAATAAATAAAATACAGGTTTATGTTTCTTCTGCCTTGGGGAAATATGTTGTCAAATTGTTTAGAATATTTTATCAGAGACTGGTTACAATTCCATGGACAAATATTACTGAAACCTTGATTTTTATTCCCAGCATGTACTGTTTAGCAAATAACACTCTTGTCCAACTTCTAGCAAAGATGTTGCAGCTGCAGTTTTCTTTCATGCCTTCTCTTGTCTTTGTGAAAATAAATCATCACCACTTTGTGGCAGTAAAACAGAGAGGTAACCGTTCTCATCTTTGGCATTTCTTATCATTGTCAAAATAAATACTTGCATCTGTGCAACTTAAATGTGAAATGATGTCTTCCCTTTTTGGAACCAGCAAATACTAACAACAGCAAGCTGTCATCTGAAAAGAAAACAAACTTTTAAGGTGAAATTTATGCAAAAATTTCTGTATTGCTCAGAAAAACAGAGGTCCCATCCCTGAAAATTCAGTCTGCACCTTTGAAAAGGAAGTTATTGAGGTTATGAAAACAGTGACCATGACATTCGTGATCTGGCTCCACTAGGAGGACTTTAAGACACGAATGAAACGACACATTAGAATCTTCTGGCTTAACAGTGAGGTCCGCAAAGAGGTTTTCAGTAGATCATGGGGGCTGGCCTAAACATGATGAGTACAGTCTGAGTAATTAATGTAGGAAATAAGGTTGTACACTGGTCTGCGTACATGATTCATGGTACCTGATGCTGAAAGTGCTTGATACTCATCTTGTTACACCATTAAAGCAAATAGGGTTCTGTAGATCTTCTGCACAAAGATCTGTTTAAATGTTTTCCATTTTAAATGCCTTGAGGAAAGGTTTCTTTTGCTTGTATATTGCCAGACACAAAAGCTGCTTAATCCTGTTTGATGTCTCTGAACACTGCTGCAGTAGGACCGTTCAAAAATAATTGATACATGTTTATGGATTGCTTCGTACATTCATTAGGACAAATTAAATCAAGTTCCATCATACACTCAGTCAAAAAAACCCTGGAATTATAGCGCTTCCATCTTCATACACGTCAAAGAAAAGCCTTAACAATACTATTCAGGCTATGCTGCTTGTTCAAATGACTGGCAGGTTAATATAATAGGCAAGCACCTTACAGATGCACATAGACCAAAGCAGAGCTCCTGTACTAAATATCATGGCCTTGTGTTGTCAAGAACAAAATGCTGCCATGTGATACAAACAGTTTACCAAAAGCTGGTTTTTTTTTCCAAGTGACAACGTGCTTTTTCGCTGTCACAGATACATGTCAGGCTATTATCTTCTGACCCTCAAAACTGCCCTTATATCCTAGTCAAGCCTCTGCAGCCCACAAGTACGCTTCTCTGCTACCAGAATCCCAGGTCTTTGTAACTCATCATATAGCAAGGCCAGAAATGTGCCAAGCAGGCACCAATGTTTCTCAGCCATCCATAGTAAAACATTTGATACCTTTGGTAGAAATGAGCAGCAGGTCCCCAGGCACAGCTGATAGAAGCTGCACCAAGGAGAGACCCCCAGAAGCAGGTACGTCCTGAGGACTTGGCAGCCCTGATGCCTTGTCCTTGGTTCAAAGCATTTTTGTGTTGTTAAGAGTTTGGAGCTCCAGCCACCCCACAGACTTCCCTTTGTGAGCACTTAGCATAGTTTGAAGAAGGAGGAAGCTGAGGCCGCCTGGCCCAGATCCTGGTGTGTCCCTTGCCGTTGGCTAGAAATTGCAGTCCTGCTGTCTTCAGCAGCTGCTGCAGGCCCCTAGACAAGAAACACCTAGTGTTTATTGCCACCTGTGCTTTACATATTCTGTTCTACGTATCAGTGGCAGGTCGATATTTGTGCTTTTCCTAACAGTGCTACACGGTCAGTATGCATTTAGTTACTCGTCTATTCCAATTCCTCAGTCTTTTTGCATGCTAAGGGGATATCTCTTAAGATGGCAGCCTGGGGCTTTATTTCACATTTTTTTCAGCTAACATAGGAAAGAGAAGACCTTTCAATAACTAGAAAGGATCAGGGTTTTGTTGGGTTTTGTTTAATTACTATTGGCAGAGTTCAGACAGAGCACTAGCCAACTGGCGATACTGCAGCCGCGCAAGGTTACTGCTCCACCTGGTGGGTACCAGGCAGGGCTGTGAGGGGACGGGTGTGACTCGGTCTGCTCTGGCTGAGGGTAGCGGCACGGAGCCCGGCCTGAGCGCTGAGGAATGCAGCACACAGGCTTTCCCGCGGGTCACGCAGCCCTTTGGTGGAGCACCTCTACCCGAAGAGTACCCGCCATAACGTGAGACACCCTCTTGGTTTGCTGCCGCGGTTTTGTAAGGGCAGCTGGTGCATACTGCCAGGCTGGCGCCCGGGAGCCCGGCTTGCCCGGCACCGGAGGTGACTACAAGCCCCAAGCTGCCGCGGGCCCTTGAGGGGCGGTGTTGAGTGTCGTGCTCGGCTGCGGCTCGCTCCGCCCTGCCGCAACGCACAGCATGGCCGGCTTCGCCGATCTGAACCTCCCGCAGGGGCCGGACAAGAAGTCCCTGCAGAGCCTGCTGGAGACCGCAGCACATTGTGAGTTAGTGCCCCGGGCGCGGCGGCGGGGGGGTCGGCCCGGAGCTCGGGTTGGCGGCGAGGCCGGGGCTTGGGCTGTGCTGCGCTGCGGACCCGGTGGGCCTGAGCAGGGGGGAGCGGGGAGTCTGCCTGAGTCTCTCGGCAGACTTTTCCTTCCCTGTGTAGTTATCTGCTTCCCTGGCGGGTCGCGGCCTCCCTCTCCTCTCCTCCTGCGCAACCTGGAGTTTTCTGTGAGTGAAGTGACCCGGGCTGAGCTCTGCCCTGCCGAGGAGCGAGGAGAGCTCGTGTTGTGCTTTGCAGGCTCCGCCTGTGTATCCCAGCGTAACAGTTGATTTTTCCCAACGCGGACACGTTTTTCTGCTTGCAGTTTCTTACCGCCTAAATATATATATATATATATATATTGTTTCCCCCCCTGCAGAGCTGTTGTGTACAGATGCTGCCTGCCCAGGGTTTGGGGGGTGACTGGACTTTGGCAGGTGCACCACCTTGCTCTGATCCCTACTGAGCCTTCTTGCCAATTTTGTCAGCATCGTTTCGAATGCTTGCCTTGCCTTCTCTTGTGGTTGTATCTCTCCCAGCTCTGCCTTGTTTGCAGTTTCAACAACTTTCCTGAGTGTCCTTAACTATTCTTCCTAAAGAAAGTCATCAACAGAGCCAAAGTAGGGCAGAATCGTTGGGGACCCCAAGTTCAGAAAGCTCTGCCATTGAGTGAGTGTTGTGAGGGCTGGGGTGTAATAAAAAGTAATTAGATTTTTTTAATTATTATTACTTAAAGGCACTTCTGGGTGAATTAATCTTCAGAAAAAATAATTTGAAAGGTAAATATGTACATGATTATTAAACAGTCATCACTTAAATGTCTCAACAGGTTTCTATTAGTTCAGTAGACAAAATAGTCTTACTGTGTTTTTTCTTTTTCAGTGGGATACTCTGCAGTTGCTCTTAATCATGTCTTTGATTTTAAAGAAAAGAAACAGGTAACTTTTTTGCGATGATTTGTTCTTAGGGTGTATTCTCTTGTAAAACTACATGCCTTATTACATGTTTCTTAATAGCTTTATCTAGATACAAATACAAATGTCTGCATATGTGACAGAACTCCCATTTTATAATTCAATATAATTGGCCTGGAGTTTAACTTTTGATATGGTCTGTGCATTTTCCCTGGAACGTAGGTTTTTGTTAGTGTGGCAAATTTCTTTTTAGGATTGGAACATATTTTTAATAACTTTGTTTTCTTCTCTTTTAAGGAAATTGTCAAGCCAGTATCTCCTTCAGAGTTATTTCCATCTTTGCCTATTGTACAAGTATGTCTAGTTATTTACCATCTCTGTGTTATTATTCTGAGTTATGCTTTTTACCATGGTATGTTTATATAAATTTTGTGTGTTTCACATTAATCAAAAGAGAAATTTATTGATTGCTTGGCTATTCAAACTCCCAACATTGGAAGAATGATATGCTTGCATTAGAGTAGGCTCTATTTGTTATTTTAGAAGTTATTGAAGAAATTGCTGTGTGTGAATTTGAATCTTCTTGTAGTCAAAAAATTACAGGATAATTCTTGAAATTTTAGTTTTGGATATAACTTCCTGTTTTTTGATGGAGCAAGATTTGGATATAATGAGCCAAGTCTATATTTCAAATCACTGACACATGTTAATTTGGGAACTGCTTTTACTTGCAGTTGTAGCTTGCCTGGAGAACCACAGCAGTATTAACACATAGTCAGTTTTGCTGTGTGACTTCCCCTCACTCTGTCTTTCTGTACTTCCTCAGAGAAATATACAGTAAGTCCTTCTTTGTAAAGGACAGGTTAATTATCAAACAGATCAATATAAAATAGGGAAGTGTAATTACAGACTGTCAAAAATCAGTGTAGGCAAGAATATGAGCAAGCTACCGCTTTCACCCTCTCTGCTATAAAAGGAATTTTTGCTTTGGAGCTTTTTAAGTCTTTTGTGCTATTTCTTTTTTATAGGGAACATCTAAAAGAATTAAAGTCTTAACTCGGTTAACACTTGTTGTTTCTGATCCTTCCCACTGTAATCTCTTGGTAAGTATACTCGGTATATTAATTTACCAGGTTTTATTTCCTTTTCTCAATGAATGAATTAATTAATGAAACTTCAGCAATTGCATGGGGAGAATTTAATGGATTTTATAGGGCGCTCATCAGTGATTGCTCAGATCACATCTTTAGCAAATAATGTGATATGAAAAGATGTAGACTTAGAAGACTTGGATTGGATTTGGTTCATCATTTGTGATGATTTGTTCTGTTCCTCAGTTCTTTGATTTCTGGACTTGCTTGTGTAGACTAGAAGACCATAAGCAAGCCCCGTGTCACTTTATGTTTTAGTGCTGTGATCAAAGCAACAGGTATAAATACCTCACTGGGTGGGTGGGGGCAAGCCTCAAAGTGAGAATGAATGACTTGACAGTATGGTTCACAGCAGAGACCTACTATGTAATTGGATGATTATTGATTTTGTTCTAGTACTTGAAAGTGAAAAAGAGATTTTCTTCTCATTTTGTGTGTAATTATTGTGCACAGCTTTACCATCTGCAAGAATTTAAGGCAGTAATTATTCCCTCCTTTTGTAGAGATCAACATCTGCAAATATAAGGTTATATGACATCATAGCAGTATATCCAAAGACTGAGAAACTGTTCCATGTAAGTACAATCATCTGATCAGCAGTTGCTGTCCAATAACTTTCAGTGCCTTGGGTCACAAAGTGCATGCTTTGCTTTGTTTCCCATTTTATGCAGGCCTGCATGTCATGGGGTAACCAAGCAACATGGGCTGCCTGGTCAGTTGGTAGGCTGAGAAGGTTGGAAGGGATTGCAGGAGGCTGCAAGGCCTTGGTGTGGCAAATTAAAGTCTGAAACATCTCTGTGATGAATGGACTTTTATAGCCCTGTGCTGTGGTTTCCTTTGTGTGTCTTGTACTCTATGGGGTGCTCCTCTTAATTTTTCTAAATTATTTGCACTCATTGAGAATTTGACCAAGAACCTTTCAACAGAAGAATTCAAGCATTAATTATAGCAGTTAATTTCTGACTGCTTTTAAGTTTTAGTTTCATTATTTCCCTTGCAAGATTTTAGGACTCTTGGGAGTGTGAGAGAGGTGAATAGTTGTAAAATGCTTCTGAGGGCCACTTTCCACCCCTTTCTTTTGGTCTCTGGCAACAGTGTAAAAATCTCACTTCTCAAGTGAGCTCAGTCAATCTATTATGTGATTACCTGGCTTGGGGAGCATCTTTAATCAGCAGGAGCATGCTGTGTTGTTTTGGGAGAAAGGGTGTGCTCTCATTTGGGGGTGGGTGTTTTCTCAGTTTTTTATTGTGAGTTCTGTGGATGGACATACAGCTGCAGCAGCGTTTAAACTGGCATCAGCCAACCCATTTCTGCAGGTCCCTGCCTGCTCTGCTGGTGCAGCTGCTTGCTTAGCTGCATGGTAGTTTGGTTTGAGGAACACGGTTTTGGCTGAGGAATAACCAGAGATTTGCCAAGTTATTTTGCAGGCAGATCCACTTTCCCAGTCTGATTCATCATTCAGCCACGCGGATAATTGTGTTGGCACAAGGGATGGCTGTGCTCTGGGCAGACCATGCAGATAGCGACTGTTTAAGCTGACACTCATGCAGGTGATGGACAGTGTGTTAGGAAGGAAGCAGGACTGTTGAAGAGATCATCTTTGTTGCTTCCATGCTGGCAGCTTTTTGAGCTGAGGAGGGGACACAAACATGTTTCTTGCAAACTTCAGAAAGTGAAAGACTTCATCCTTACGTGTTCCCATTCGGGGCAGAGTTCTGTTTGTCTTTTGTTTAAAGCTTATAGGTTTTCTAACTCTTTGTGAAGAGCCATGTCAACCTTGTAGAGGTATCAAGAGGGAGTCCAGCACAAAGGACAATACGTTTGGAGTTTCAGCATATACCTCTGGCTCTTATTACTCCTGGATCCTTCACTGTTAAGGGTAAAGCCTCCCAGGGTGGGTCTTGCACCACAAGTTAGCTTTATGTTTTAAAACTGGCTGTTGGTAACTCAAAATTAATTCAAGAGCATCATCTTTCTTACCAACAATTTGGCAGTTGTACTCTTTTCCACAGGATAGGTTTTTTCATGGTTTTGTAAAAGAAATACATGACCACTGGAGCTGTACTCTTAATTTTAGCATGGCCTGAAAACAGTCTGTGGCCTCTTGTCACAAGCCAGGGAAGCTTTTTTGTGATTGAGTGTGGTAGTGATACATACTGAGAGATGTGCTCAAATTGTTCAAGTAATTTATATCCTCAGGGGTATGAGGAACCTCTGTTTGCCAAGATTATTGTAAAACTTCAAGTCTCCTGAGAGGATTGGTTTGGGCTGCAACAGGAATTTCCATTTCATGCCAGTAATAAGATCTGTGCCTGTTGCTTTTAAAAATGTTGCTTTTTAAGAATTCTGACTGTTTTGATTGTATTAGTTAGTTCTGCCTGCCTGCTGTTCATAAGCAATTTTAGCAGATCACCAGTATCTTAAAAAAAAAAACCAAAACAAAAACCACTTGCTTATGTAAGTCTGAGGACATAGTGCAAAGCCAAATTTTAATGTTTATTCCTAAAGTCTTTGCCAAAGCTTTCTTCAGTCATCCAAGCAGTGGCGAATTTGTTTGTTTATGCTGCCTGGAGTTGCCCAGCAGATGGGGCTCTTGCCCGCAGCGCGGCCGGGCGAGCACCCGGCTCGGCAACTGTTGCGTATTATTTTCTGTATTGAGTCCTTGCACTTGAGGTCCTTACAGCTTACAGGGTAACCTTAACTTGCCTGCGTGTGTGACTTGTCCAGGAGCCAAAACTGGGCTAACATCAGAATGTTTGGAGAAATCTCCTATCCAACTTTCTGTGCATTACAGGAATTCTTCCTTATGGGGAAGTGTGGCTCTTACATTTGTTTTTTCTTGGTGGTGTTTTCTGTCACTGGAATCTTGTAGATAGCCTGGCATTTGGGTCACTCCTTCCCACTGTGCTTTATTTGCAAAATGGAAAAGAATGTTCCAGTGTTTCTGCAGCTGGTTAGGAAGGCTTGTTTTCTCATCACATAGGGCAACTTGCATGTTTCTGACATGTATTCTTGCTTTCCTTCGTTTTCAGCTTTCTTCCTGAATTTCCTCACAGACGTTTTCTAGGACATGATCCAGAGCTCTGTGCATGTTCTCATAAATCACCTCTGTCTAGATGGTGGCTTGTATTCCACATAAGAAAAGTATTAAAACTGGCTGTAGTAACTGGCTTCCACATGGAAGTCTAATGTGATGCAATAGATTACAATTGTGTCCTGCCTAACAGAATTGGTACAGGTAGGGAATGAAGCAGTAGTGATGGCCTGGTAGAGAAGATACATTTTTACATCAAACACCTTGTGTTTTACTGGATCTTTGAATTGACTGCGTGTGTGCTGTGGCTCTCTTGTGTAGGAGGGAGTGTATCAACAGCTAAGAAACATTCTTAAAGTTGGGCCTCTACTCTCATCTCCATCCAGATTTCAAGTGAACAAGCTGGTAGAAGAGTAGTTTGCAAAGCAATAGCCTGCCCTGCCTTACAGCAGAGTGTGGCTTCCCCATAGCCCAGCCCTGGGACTCCCTGCAGCCCCACTACTTTCATGCTGGTGCAGGGAGGGATGAATGGTTGGCGCCTGGCCCAGGTGTATTTGGAGTGGTTGCTGGCAGGTTTCTGAAAACAGAGTTCCCTGGTGCATAGAAAATTCCTTTCCAATATCTTTGACCCATTTTTATCTTTGATGCAACACTGCTTGCAGGCAGTAATCTGGCCCTGTGTAATCATCTTTATGGGCTATGCATATATAATTCCTACACATCTTGTATGCATGAAATAGATGTAAATCAAGGGCTCCCTTTTATGTGCACTTAATTTTCTCTGTATGTCACTGTGGAGATTCTCAACCCTTTATTTGTGCCTTCCCTGGTTTAAGTCAGGGTGTAAATTGTTTGACCTCCAGTGCCATCTTGAGACTTTTCCAGAGATGTGGCTTTCAGGAAGGGCTGCATGTTCCCCACCCAGCCAGGAAAGTGAATGTCTGTGGATTGGCTTCTGGTACTGTGCATGAGGTGCCACCAGTCACTGTCTGACATTCTGCTTCTGTTTCACTCTTTTGGTTGCTTCTGGTAAAAATACTTGATCTGTAAAGCAAATGGTTGCTATGCTAGAATTAGAGAGGGATGGGATAAGGCTCAATTCCTAGACTGTTCCTTTTTGTAAGCAGGGGTTGTCCTTTATTAGCTGTGAGTCTTTCTGCCAAAAGCCAGCATTGCTTCTGCATGTCCTGTGTCAGATAAGAGCAAAGCAGGAAGACTTGCCTTTGGCTTGATCATTATTGGAAAAGTGGTTCTGTAAGCAAGGGAGGGCTTGAGTTTTAAGCCTGAAGTGCTCAAGCTGTGCACCTGTAGCCCTGTTGTTTTACTGGCATACCTGCAAGGCATAGTACCTCTTCATTTGGAAACGGAACTCACTCTGGAGATACACGTCCTGCGTTAAGAAATGAAGGAGAACAGCAGTGCGCCTAAAGTCGGTTACATGTTTTTTGGCTTGTCTAATAATTTCCTGTTTCTTTGCTGTAGATCGCGTGCACAACTCTAGATGTGGATCTGGTGTGCATAAATGTAACAGAAAAGCTGCCATTCTACTTCCGAAGGCCCCCTGTGAATATGGTAAATTTACATCTAAATTGCTTTCTTGCTGTTAAATTGTGTATTTAATGTCAGTCTGCGTTGAATTCCCTACTATTTCCCTCCCACCATTCCCATCCAAGTGGTTCTTTTATTTTCTTGCATAATGTATAGTGTTGTTTCAGGTGTCCTTCACTTCAAGGCTTCCACTACAGCATTTAATGCACAGTGATATATGTTCTTTCTCCTTCTGGTCTCCCGCTTTAGAAGGCAGAAGTGGTGTTCCCAAGGAATGGAAATAGAGCCTTAAGGCCACTGCAGTGTGAAGCAGTGAGATGTGGTGTGATTGCTGACTAAGCTGCCTCCCAAACCAGAAGTGGTACAGTTGTGTCAAAATAGATAAACAGCCCAGTGATTTAAAAGGCAGGAGAATGTGAATGACAGTGTTAATTTGGGAGAAGCAAGTTGTGCCAGTTATTTGGATGACAACTGTATTGGATCCATATTTAGACAAAGGAATGTCTTGGCAAATGAACCAAACATGGAATTGCTAAATATCTGCTGTAGGACACAAGATGTCTATCAGCATGGATTAAATATTTTGTTAATGCAGTTCTGTCTGCTGCTTGGTGGTTTGACAGAAAGTTTAATCCGAGCATACTCTTAGGTGAAGTAGGTTTTTTTGGCTTTTTTTCCTCTGAGTATACATCAAGGTTCATTCCACATGGACGTTCTTGGCTGACAGTCCTTAGTGGTTAAACATTTAAATTTGGAATTGGCTAGAAATCCTACTTCCTCTTCTACAGAAAATTAGGCCTAGAATAAAAATGAAAAACTAAGTAGAATTAGCCCTGAAACAGAACAAAAGTAATACTTTGCTTTTTACCACAGTCTGGAAATTTCAGCTTTTCCATTTGGAATAACAGTTTTATATGAAACTTTCCCTAACTACTGAAACTCCAGCCCCTGACGCAGGTGAGGAGTTGGGAGGCCCTTGGAGCCCTGTGTTGGGAGACATTTTCCTTACAAGCTACTTCTCGGCTTCCACACTTACAGCTGCAAGGCAGTGTGTCTGTCAGACTGGTTTTGTGTGTCCTCAGTCAGTCAGTTCTGGTTGTTGTGATGCCAGACAGACAGATTGGCAGGCAGCTGAAGTAATGGGGATGAGGTTAAAAATCTTGGCTGTAAATTGGTGTATTGCCATCACTTGTTTTGGCTTTGATAAATTCAGGCTTCTTTCCTTTGCAGATGTCGGACCAACTCTGTGTAAAACATTTGATGTGTACATAGTTTCTGTTGTCCTTGCATTCAAGGCCATGCTTGGATGGGAGCTGGATTAATTCCATCTGTATTCAGTTACTGGACTGTTACAGTGTAAACATTGCATCATTTTTAAATTTTTTTTTTTTAAATAGTATGAGTATGAAGCATAGAGTAACATTTCAGGCAAATGGGCTCTGGGAGCTTTGAATTGTGTCTTCATTGCTAGCTCACTGTGTCCTATAGCAAGTTGCTTAACATTTGCATTTGCAAAAGCAAGAATACTAGGCTTTTGGTGAGGTACTTTGAGAGATAGCAAGGGATTTTAAAACAGCTGTATTGAGTATCACACAGTGAGCTAGCAATGAACCTCTCCTGTGGCTCACCAGCATTTAGCATTGTCACAAGTACCAGAGTATTGTGTGAAGCAGGAGAGAAGGGACCTTGCCGCAGCTTTTGTGCAAGGACAAATTCTTTATCTGCAAGACTTGGATACTGTGGGAAATGGTGGTTTTCCTTACAGCAGGCAGTGGGGCTAGAGAAGAAGGGTCCTTCAAATTCCAGGACTTGTTTCTCACCAGGAGTGGTGAGAAACACCTGTCGCCTCAGCTCTGTGAAAGAAGAAAGTTACTTGCACGTAGCAAGTGGCTAGTATTGCCTTGCTTGTTAAGCCTCATTTAACTGTCATTCAAGTACACACATCCTGTGTACAGTGAAATGTTTTCCCTCCCCAGCCCCCACGGTGCTCTCCTGTGCTCTTGTTGGAGTAATTCTACCTTAATTTTTTTCATATATAATACAGTTAAACTGGGAATAAGCTGCATCAATATTAGACAGCAATTGTTAGATTGTTATGCTTCTCTCCTTTTGATTGTTTTGATCACTCCCTTTCATGTGAAGGCAATAGATCGAGGCATTTACTTTGAACTTCTTTACACGCCTGCCATCAAAGACTCTACAATGAGAAGATACACAATTTCAAATGCCATCAGCCTGATGCAGATCTGCAAAGGAAAGGTAAGTTCTCAAAGTGAAAACAAGCTAATAAATTCAGGTCAGATTCTTCTGGAGTTGTACAGCCAGCCATTTGAAATGAGTTTGATGCAGGGATTTCTGAAGCTGTGACTGAATTTTTCCCTACTAATACAAGGACACAATTATTCTAGCTCCAGATTCTTCCAGCCATGCACCACTGCATGCTTTTGCTTTTTTCTTAAGTTGTCAAATGGTTAGATTGTTTTTTCAGAACAACATATCTATTGTTATTGTATGGAATAGCCAAAACAGAAGGGAAAAAATGGTGCCAGAAGTCTAAGATTTGCAGTAGAACTGAAATCCACGTGTCTCTTTAAAACCCCCAATTTCATATTTCTCATTGACCAATACCTCTTTTTTGATAGCATACCTTGAATATGAGGGGTAGAAATCAATAGGGTAGATGTGGAAATCTTGTGTTGTTGAATGGTTAGTAAATTCCCTGTGTACAAAATAGACCCAACAGCTAGCTGGTTATCAGCCAGGGCTTTCATGCAGTCAGATCAACTGCATTCTTTCCTGCTCCTGAAACCCAAGGAAGAAGTAACACTTGCAGCTGAGATGCCTGTAATCCATTGCTTTCATACCTTACCTCCTCCCAGGCTACCAGGCTAAGCTGGCTGTAATGCTGGGTCTTCTCAGGTCATGTTGTTTGGGTTTGTTTTTTTTTTTAACAGGGAAGCATATCATAATACATATCCAAGTTAGAGATTGTCATTCTCACCACCTTTATTGGAAGCAACCTTTGCCTCACATAGCTAGTCCAGAGAAGCTAAAGTTGGCATTGTGCTGCAGATCTGGTCTGAAGTGGGATATGCAGCTTGGTCAATTAAAAGCAGATTTGCCTCCGTTCCCCTCAGGCATGGATAGGACAGCAGAGTGGGTTGAAGAGATAAATTCCCTTAGTACTACAAAAGAGAGTTATTTGTGTGGCCTTTGCTGAGAAGCCCAGTTCTTGGAGTTAATTGCACAAAATACTGACTTTGAGATGAAGTTATACGCACACAAAACCCTTTTCCTTGGGATTTTTGGCAGTACTCCTGTTTCCTCTGTGCAGTTAAAGATGTGCTCCTTGTGTGGTTGGTGATTTGGAGAACACCAGTTCAGTTGGTGTCACAAACACAGCAAGTGAGCTGTTTGGGCACAGTGCCCCTTTCTTTATGCATCTGTCAATCTAGTGTATCATCTGTTCCTGGAAGGTAAATCACTGGGAGCTGGGAATGACAAATTGTTGATAGGCACTGGAAGAGCTGGGAGGGGACTGCTAGCTTGCTTTTGTTTTTTTCTTTGAGGCCCAGTACCTGGTGGGCCAGCAGAGATGGTTGTTAGCCCTTGCTGGTAGCTTGTCTCCATCAGTTTTGTAAAGGCTGTTCTTGAACAAGATGTGGGATGGCTGCTCCCCAGGTTATTTGCACAGGCTCTCGCCTTCTGTAACCTGCGGTTGCTGAACTCGTAGCAGCTTTTGGATGCCTTTGTTGCTGCTCTGTTGTAGTAGGGCAGAGAAATTTCCTGAAGTTTACTCCTGTCCTCACAGCTGGCATTGATCAGAGTCCTTAATGCATATTAAAATGTACAGGGAATGAGTGGGGCACTCACCTGCCTTGCCAGACAGAAGGTGTGCATAGCCACAGTACCACACCTCCTGTGTTTTGGTAACGAGTGTGAGTACTGTGCCTGGAGCAGCATACTGAACAGCTGCTGTCTCCTTTACCTGGGGAGATAATGTTTTGCTTTTGAGTTCTTCCCTTTAGCCTTTCCCTTGGATTTGCCTTTGCCTGCCTCTCCCACTGGCTAGCAGTGCTTTTCTTGCCTGTTCTTGTCTCCTTATTCCATCTTACCTATCCCCTAACTGAAAGCCAGTTGCCTTTGAACCAGGTGGAGCACGTCTCTGATGCACAGCAGTGAACCACAATCCTGTGCTGGTTCAAGGTGGCTCACACAGCTGCTCTGGGAGCTTCTCTGAGCCTGGGAGACAGGCATTGGCTGCTGCAGTTCAGAGCTGGAGACTTCAATTCTCCCAGCAGGCTCTTTCAGTCAGCACCACTGAAGCTCGAAAGCACCCTTGGCATCCATAGTGCAGTCATTTTAAAGGTGAACTACCTGGAAAGAAATATCCTAGGCTCCATCGTGATGTGTGTTTCTAAGTCACTTTCATGTAGGTATTGCTTCTCCTTCTGGCTTTGCTTATGCTGAAGCAGGGTTGCCTGTCGCATCCTTTCCTCCTCAGCACATGAGGAAACCTTGGGCACAGCCTGAATGTGTAGTCAGTTCCATGTAAATAGCTGTTTATGTGTTGAGTTCCTGCTGCACAGAGAATTTTCTTCAAGTGTCTGACCAGTTTTTTATGCCAGGGAGGTGGCAGGACAAGCAAAGCACTGAGAGGCAGGGATCAAAAGCCCCACCTTGTAACTGAAGGTGGTGTGATGTGTTGGTGGTACTGATGTCAGGGAGGGAAAATCTTTCACTGCCTCAGTGCAATTCTTATCCCCACCCACTCAAGCAGGAATTCCCAAAGTCTTTTACTCAGTATCACGAAAGTGGCAAGGAATTTTTTGCTGCTGCTGCAGTTTCCACCTGTGCAAAACAGTTTTCCCCTGGGTGAGCATCTTGGAGGATGCACATCATAAGAGTGCTGGTAGCTGAGCTGTGGTATCTGCCAGCTCATGAGCAATTGCGTATCTGTTCTGTAGAAACCCTATGGGAAAGAAGAGAGAAGTTTCTCAGCGTGGTGACTTTCATGGGGGTGTTGGTGTTGAGGGAAATCAATGTATAACATGAATTGGCAGCCAATGCCTAGCTGCAGACAGGTTTTCTCAAGAGATGAGAGTGCAAGGCCATTGAATGCCAAAGTTAGGATTGAGTTCTATCACCACACAGAGTAGGCTGAAAATTTGGGAGCACCAAGCTGTCTAAAGATGTCATTCATAAGCAGCTTCCGAAGGATCCTGGGTTCCTCTTCAGTGTCCACCTCTGGTACAGCTCAAGCCAAGATGTCATTTTTGAGTCGCCTCTTTCAGCTAGAGTAAAAAAAGGGGCACTTCTCAGTGCTCTGTGTGCAACTCTGTGTTTCTTCTTGACTGTCACTTTAAAGCCCACTAAGAGAAAGATACAGGCTGATGCATGCTTACTGAATGCTGCCGCTGGCATTGAGACTGCTTAGGCTCTCTGTCTGAACGGGATAAAGTAGTGTACGTTCAACTCACATCTGTCTGTGAGGGGCTTGCAACTGCAAGGAAGGACTTGTCCCTCTACCCAGCCAAGTCCCCAAAATTAGGATCCACACTCTGCTAGAATTCACTTTATCTGAGGGCATCAGATACTCTGATGGCTGTTTGAACTTAGCTAATCCTCATAAAGTCTTTGCTGCTTGCTTGTTCTGGGTTTTTTTTTTTTTTGTTTTGTTTCTTTCATTTCTTGGTACTGTCTGACAGATGAATGTCTGTTCTTTTTTGTTTTCCAGAACATTGTTATATCTAGTGCAGCAGAAAGGGTAAGTCCCAGATTTTTGCTGAAGTCAGAACAATTAAAGGATTTATCTGTGGCTGAAAATACAGCTTTAATTATATATAAAACATATAAAAATTGTATTTTTAAATACAATTGCCATTTCTTGGGTCTTTTAGTCAGTATCATTTACCAAAGAATTACCCTGGGGGGGGTTGGGATTTTTTTTTTGGTTGGTTGGTTTTTGTTTGTTTTGGGGGGGGGTGGTGGTTTTGTTGGGGGTTTTGTTTGGTGGGTTTTAGTTTGGTGTAAGTGTGAGTCTTTGGTTGGTTGGAAGAGGGGGTTGTTGGTTAATTTTGGGGGGTTTTGGTGCTGTAGTATTTTCCTTACCACAATTTTTGACAGTTTTCTCCTTGATGGGGACTCTGTTTTCTAAAATAATAGTATTTGCTTGGTTTCCTAGTGTATTTTTAGCAGCTTGCCATTATGTAGCACTTAACCTTGCCTTCCTGATAGCCCTCTCTTGACTGCTCACATTCTGGCAGCCTACAAGAGTGTACATGCAGGTATCCAACCTTCTTTGTTTTCTTTTAGCCCTTAGAACTAAGAGGTCCTTATGACGTGGCTAATCTGTATCCTTTTTCTAAGTGGAATACAGCAGTTAATAGTAACATGTGAAAGTTTAAAGGGGTTTTGAAATATTTCTATCCTTCACACTACTTGAACTTTACACAGTGATGCTTGTTGGTGACCAATTCAGTGAATCTGGACTATGAGTGGATATAGAAGGAGCAACAGCTCTTGGTCATGGGGTGGCTGAGCAGTCAATGTAACTAATAATGGTTGTATTCAGCTGCAGGTATGTTTTGTTGTGATATGTGTCAATACTGTGTGGGTGTAAGGGGGAAAATGAATAAAACCTATAAAAATCTGTGGACACTATGAACCAAACAAGAAGCTATTACTTATGATCTCTAAGGTGCCACATCTTTGGTAGAAGAAGCTATAAAATTGTATTTATATTAAAAAAGAAAAAGCTCCCATCTGAGTGCTGGTTACTTCTGTTCTGAGGTTTCCAGTCCTTATTTAAGAGCACATATGTAACTAAGTGGTGGTGGTCTAGAAATCAAGAAGAGTGACATTTCTCCCCTCCTTTTAGGAATTCAGATGCATTTTTACTATTTCCCCTGTCCCTGCATCACAAGCACATACCTGGACTGTCCCTTGAAGGGGAGGAGTGTGCTTGAGTCGTGAGAACTGTGTGGGAGGATGTGTGGCCTGGAAGGATTTTAAGCACAATGCTTCCTTCCTCCTTAAAAAAAAAGCAGTCGGGCTCAACCCAAGTTAACATACCTAATCTGGTGTCATCACTGCTCAAGGTGACTGGGAACTTTTCAGTATAATACTCTTTCCCCAGAACTGAAATTTTCAGTGTGGTCATTTTTTTTAACATGATTGTGCATGTTCCTATGTTGACAGACTTTTATTTTCCAAAGTACAGCTTTTTTGTCTGGAAAAAAAAGCAACATTGCCAGGAGCTTTCCAGGAGGGCTGCTGGGGAAATGCAGCTGGAGGATTTGGGTGCCTCAGTTCCCTGCCTCTGGGTAACCTTATGCAAAACGTCACTGTGAGTTACAGCTTTGCTAATTCCCAGCTATATGTAGGGTAAGCAAACCTATCATGCAGACAGACCCCCCTCTTCTGTTTGTTCCTTTCTGTACATTTTGATCCTGAACCAAGATGGCAGAGGTTTGCTCTTTGGCCTGTCAGAAAGCGAATCTAAGGCAGCTGTGTCTACCAACTGCAGAGCCACCATGCTTCATGGAGGTAAGTGAAAAGCAGGTGTGAACTTCTCTAAGTAACACTTGTATTTGTTAATGCATGTTTTTAAACAGTCCCAAGACCTTACAGGTTAAGTTAGTTCAGGGTTTTTAACTCGCTGGTCCGATGCATGAAGAGGAGCTTGTATGACAAGGGTGTTTCGTTTTCCCTCGTTGCCAGGTTAGCAAATCAGTGGCTGAATTGATGGTGCTCTCTGTACTGGAGTACTTGATTAACCACATTACAGTCATAAGCTGTTCAGCCAAAACACAGCTCTGCCTGTTGGGCTGCACTGTGAAACTGTCCCTTGTTTCAGAAAGGGTAGAATGCTGATCTTGGTTACACCAGCTGAAACGATGTTGTTGACGTTGAGAAAATCAGAATGCATGTTTTTCATGTTTGCCCTCTTGCAGCATGAGTGCAGAAACAACTTCTCCCATGTTTCCCATGCTTCATTATGTGATCTATGTTTGACAGTGTGGACCATTTCAAATTTGATGCAAAATCAAATACTCTTAGTGCTTGCTGCTTAGGAAAAAACACTTCATATAACATACAATGGCTTTTGGTGAAACAAAACTTGCTTCTTTATGCTTTCAGCAGAGGAAACTCACAGTAGCTCTCTTCTATTTGACCTTTTTTAATATTAAGAAAGTGGAAATCTGCTTGTGGCCTCCTGCACTGGAAATCAAAACATTTCCAGCTATAGTGTCCTGGTTTCAGTGCAGCAAAGAAATGCCACAGTTTGTGTTCCAGCAATCAGCTTAGACCATTGCTTTCAAAGGTTTGTTGGATAGGTATGATTTCTAGTCACCTTCCCAACAACCTGAGTTGCTCTAAGTTTTAAATGTACAGTAGAATTTGTTTTGCATCTCTTGTTTCAGCAGAGGTGAGACTTGAACCTGCTGTAATTCACAGCAGGTAGCTTTCATCTCTTGGACAAGGCATTTCTGTGAACAGGGTCCTCTAGCTTGCTTCTCATCTACGTAGAGACAGTGTGCTGAAAGAAGTTTTGTCAAGTTTATGTGGAAATTCTTGAGACCATCATCTGTCTCTTCTGTGAAATTAAATAGCAGATGTCATTTCCCTGTCCCCCAAAGAATACTAGCCCAGAATAAGTCAATATATTTTGGCAAGGTTCTTGCAGAACCGCTTTGCTAACACTATTTTGCAGAGAATCCTCCCACCAGTAGTTCTGAAATTGGATTGGGCTCACTAGGTTTTTTGGCAAACATATGAGGAGTTTGATAACATCTCACAGTAGTATTTTTTGGTAATGCTGAGGCTTCTGTAAATAAAATACTCTAGAATACCATGAAGCCACTTGGTTTGTATAGGGAAGCCTTTGCCAATGTAGCTGTACCAGCATAGTCTGTTTAAAAATCCTGGGGTGTATAAATCGTTTTTATATTTATTTCTTTTTTAAGAACAGTATGTTTTGCTCAGAAATGCTTTTTGCAATGCTTTGAGAACATGTCCTGTGACTACTGAACTGATTAATCTTGGTTTCCTATGGTTTTGTGTGTCTTCAGCCCCTCAACTGCTGGAGTCCTTGTTTTTTTTCCCTTATGTTTGCTGTAGTTCCACACCCACCGCTAGATTCCGCCTCTCTTGTTTCCCCACTCTATAAGGCAGCATGTCCCCAGCTCCTGTCCATGCAGGCTACTTACCTGCTGTGTGTGCTGGCTGTTAAACATGAACTGTGCTTTGGGGCATGAGCACCTGCAATGAATATGCATTAAATGCGTTAGTGTAATTTTATTTGAGGTACTACAACTTCTGCTTGTATATTCCAGAAACTCGGAAGACTGCCTGTGGGGTGGTGTACACAGTGAAGAAGCCTCGCAAGGTTGAGGAAGAAGAATCAACACTGCCAGCCTGCAAAAAAGCCAAGACTCAAGCTTGAGGACTAGACCAGTTGTCAACAGGAGCCTCCATCCCCTCTTTTACCCAATCTTGAGTCTTTTCCCACCCTACAGCCAGTCTAGTTCCTCCCTTACTGCTCTGTTTGTCCTGGAGAAGAATTATTCTTCTCGTGGTGAAGAGAGGAAAGCAGTGGGAATGAGACTGCTGAGTGGTAGATCACCACATCTGAAAAGTCATGCTGGGCTTCTGGCCAAGTTTGGGAGACCGTCTCTCCACGCTGTCTGAGGTCTTGTGGAGTTAGTGCAAACTGAACATGTTTCTAACATGGAGATTTCAGTTGTATGTGCATTCATTCCTTTATTAAATATGTTTCTAATAACACCTGCTTTCAAAGTGTAGCTCTTAGAATTTCTCAAGTTCTAAACACGTCTCTGCTAAACCTTGCAGCCACAAGCCAGTAGGTAAGTTTACCTCTAGTGGCCTATGAAGAATAATGGTGCAGTAAAACAAAATAATCTGCTTCCCATTCTGTTTTGTGATCAATGGTGATAAAGAAGATCCCAGCATCAGTCACTTGCTGGGACATACCTTAGATTTGTATTACAGTAGGACTGAATCACCTCACGTGCTGGACACATCCCAAAGGCCATCCCTGTCCTGTAGCTCTTAAAACCAAACTGTAACATGGGATGGTTATCACAGATGGGAAGGAAGAGCCCAAGGTTATGCTCAGCGTGGTGTGCTGCAGTCACAGCGTAACAGCTGCCTTACCTTGGCCTGAGCAGTCACTATGTCACATCATTTTTACAGCATCATTTCCTTCTGTATGTCCTCTTCTGGCAGTGTTGCCTTGTGAGCACGTTCATTTTGCTGCCTCCTGCCTTTCTGTTTTCCTTCCTGTTAATGCCTCAGTAAACCTAATCTGGCTGCCAAAAAAGCAATCATAACATATTTATAATCAGCAGAGCATTTTCAGAGCTCTTCCAAATGTTGACTGAAGTTTTTCTTTTGATTAAACCAATATAAAAATTATGTAAGCTACTGTACTCAAGATACCCTTGAGCCAGCTTTACTGTGGATATTCCAGTTCTCTATTTGCATTTGAGAGGTTGAGAAGTGGAAGTTAGAGCACCTAAAATATTGCAGAAGTCCTTGCAGTGGGTCATCTCTGAGCTCTTAGTAACTGGACTGATCAGAATGGATGTTCTGAGTAGACAGTTCCACATAATGGTGGTGTAAGTCACACAGCTTTTGCTTTATTCAATAAGTAATGAAGTATTTTTTCTTGTTTTCTTGTTCAGCTATTGACTGATTTGAGTCTCTTTTATTATGGGTACTGGGATGGTGTGTGTGTGTGTATGCAGAAGTTTATAATTTATGGACTTTATTTCAGAAGGGCGCCTTAACCAGAGAAGTAGCAGAAATGTGTTTGAGGCAATTTTCTGAATGACACATTATTATTACCTTGCCTTGGCCAGAGAATAACCAACCTCAAGCATGGGAGTTTTGGTAATTAGCATATGGAAGAAGGCTTTTGAATGCTAGAGATTCTTCTTCCTATTTGTTCAACTTGATTTAAAAAAAAAAATAAATTACAGTTTGCATCTTTGCCCCTGAAGTAGATACAGTGCTTTGGGAACTGACTGAAGAGGTGGTTCTCCCTGTTTCCTGAAGCGCGTTGTTCTGGCCTGTGTAGTGCCTGAGTGATTGAATTACTTCTCAGATGGCACAATAAACAGCCCGAGTTAGCCAGCACGGATACCACTTGTTTCCTGCAAGATATGCTCCCAGTGTCTGGGTAATTGGGCAGAAGCAGGTAGTGAAGTAGTGGCTTGCAGAGAAGGGCCGTGAGCGGAGGTGTGTCGTAACTTCTGCAGAGGAGAGTGCTCACAAATAAAGCCTGTGGCTGGCAAGGTGACACTCACGAGTTGTGGTGCTTGTGTGAGAAGTCTCATCTGTCTGAAGGTCTTGTCCTCAGCCTAGGATAGCTGGCTGCTTCCAGAACAGGCGTTTCTTCTGCTTGCTTCTCTGGGGTTTCTTCAAAGTTGGCACTGTGGTAACCACTTTTCATCTCTGTCCACTCCTGACCCCACCATGGCCAGGACATTGTTTTGGCCTGAGTAAAGCCTGCTGGCTCAAAGCCAGCTGATGGGTTGATGAAAGCATGAGGCGTGAGGATTTTAAAACTAAAGCAGCACATTGTGTCCCAGTCGAAGTGGCTGTTGCTGCTGCTGCTGGCTCAGGTAAGGTGGTTCCGCTTCTGCTGAAGCAGAGGGTGAGGTGCCTGCCTTTCCCAGCAGCGCTCCTGTCTTCCTTGCAACAACCAAAGCTGTCTCACATGCGACACCTAGTAAGTGCTGATTTGCTGAGAAATGGAGATTTTAAATGAATCTCAGGAATAAAGCTGTAACTTTGTACTAGCTAAGTACTGGCTGTCTGCTTTTGCATGTGTGTTTGCATTTAACGAACAGATCCAATAGTGGCAGGGAGGTGGTTCAAGGGCAGGCTGCTCTAAGCAGCTGAGACTTCGTTGAGCTTTTAAGAATTCTACAGGGACCAAGGTGTGAACTTTCTTTTAGAGAGACAGAATTACCCTCTGCATGCTCACCACTCCATAAACCACTCCAGCACGTAAAAAGAACCACTCTGTTTATTTAATCTGAAATGGATCAGTACAAAATGTACAGAAACAGCAGTACAAATTTACAAATATACATACTCTGATTTTGCATTCTCTAGTCATCAGACTTCATAGTACCTTAAAAAAACCCACTTTGCTGATACTGTCTCCTCTCACCTTCACAACATTGCATCTGAATCCCACAGTCCAAACCGCTATGTGATGGTTGAAGCTCTCTGAGCTATTTATCAACCATGATTGCCAAACCCTGTGTAAACGTTACTCAACCGCTGCTTTAAATCTACTTGGCACCTCAGTACACCTTCCTCCATTGCTTTTCCACTTACTTAACATACTATTTAAAAAGAATTTGGCAGAGATAAGGCAACAGTTGCAAGTATTCACTATTCAGAGCTAGGAAGGCTTGAGGGAAGTTGGAAATACTGCCATCTAAGACAAAAGTTGATGGCAAAGACTGCCTTAGGATGTAAAGCGCTCTAGAAAAAACCCCATCCCTACAATAATATTAGGAATAATTAAAAATTACTTTTTAAATAAATAAATAATAAATAATAATAAATAAAGCCATTTACAACCAGTGGAATTTTAACACTCAACCTGCCTTTTAAAATAATTACTTTGCATATCTGTTTTGCAGCTTTCAGTGAAGACACCTCAACTACTCCCATTTTCAATAAAAGTACTATTTTCAGGGCTATTTTCCTGCAGGTTCATATGAAGCATTTAAAAGCAGCAAAAAGAGAGAGATCTGATGTGTCTCTTCAGAACTTGTCTAGACGAACGCTGTTATAGGAATTGTCTTTCAGGCTCTTGAAAATCTCTTTGGTACCATTCTGCCACTGAAGAACAAGATCCATAGGTGTTTTCCCTTGCTGATTAAAAAAGCAGAGGAAACAAGATTTAATTTCAGCTGGTGATTACTGAGTCCTTCGTTATGCCCTAAATATTTGCACGGTGTGTCTGCCTGACATGAGATACTCCTGCACGTGGGAGGTCAGACTAACTCTTGTATCCAAGATCTGAGTCCTTTGGCTCTACAGGTCTGGTCCCAGCCCTGTCCAAACTCATGATGAAATCTCTCTGTGTTTCCTTATTAGCAAATACCATGACTAGCAGAGGATGCAGGTGTTTCTTTTGATCTAGAAGGTTAAACTGATTAGAAATACATTTAGATGAAACCTCAATAAGCTACTCTTCTGTTTAGCGGTGGATTCAGATAAGAGTTTGTACTGGTTTAATTAGGTTATGAACCACATCTAAATTAAACAGTAGCAATTCCTGTGTGCAGACAGACCCAGAGAGAGGCAAGTCTTTGGTCTGCAGGGCTGTACTTTTCATCATTTTCATATCCTGATGAGGGATGATGCCAGGAGTAGCCCCGTGTTGGGGAGTGTGAGCAGAGAATAGGGAGTGCAAAGTGCTGCAGTCTCTGGCTTCTTCCATGACCCATTGTGTTTGAGTAATTGCCAGTATAAACGTTAGCTGGCACTGGTAGCACTCGCTGTCAATCCCACTGCTACACTGTTTGGGTTTGGGAAAATGAAGGAGGCTGTGATGTACGGTGTTTTAACAAGTGGTCAATGAGCTTCAGCAAGCCATCTGCTGCTGCAGTGCCTGAGTGGAGTCAGGAGTAGGGCTTCTGAAATGGAGCTTCTGCTGAGCCACAGGGATTTGTTTCCCAGTGGTCAGGTCAACATCCAGCCATCCAGATGTAGCACTTGGGCTTAACAGGAAGGAGATTTCTCTGACAAGCTAAGATTGTTGTTGTCCTAGTGGTGGTTGAAGCCCAGGAGTTGTGCAGAGAACAAGTGTCTGTGTTGTAGCTTTTCAATATATTGATTATCGAATCACAGAACAGTGTGATGTTATTTCAAGTTGCAGCTGATGGGTTCTGGTATTAGAAGAGTTACTGGTTTTTCCTCTTTTCTCTGACCTCCCCCAAGTTATACATGTCAGCTCTGCTTTAATTAATTCTGAAGTGATCTAATTAAGTCTGTTCACAATAGTGTCTCCTGGCCTTGAAACCTATGAAACCACTCTAAAGGGAAACTTACTTGAAATCATTTTGAATTGCTGCATTTTTTTGCTGTTACTTACGCAGTTCTTTATGGTTAGATCTGCTCCATACAGAATCAGAAGCCTGATCATTTTGTAGCGGTTCAGCCTCACAGCATCGTGCATTGGTGTGTCTCCTTCCTAGAGGCAGGAAACATGGACCACAGCATCAGTCCCACCGGTCCAGCACCGTGGTCCAGCCCCAACTGGGTAGCTGGGGATTTTTACTGGCAAGGGAAACTACCGAGGCAGGCAGCAGCTTGCTGCTACCTGATTGCTGGCAGGTGAGAAGTTGTTGGTACTTACTCTGTCTCTGGCATTGAGATCTGCTTCACAGGCGATGAGGTGCTCTCCACAGTCATACTGGCCCGTTCTCACAGCCACGTGCAGGGGTGTGCTGAGCAGCTGAGAGATGGGAGGAAGCAGTCAGTGGTATGGAACAGGTAAAGACCCCTTGAAGAGCAGCTGTCAAAAATTGTCTAAGGGTTAGCTTTTCCTCCCTGGTTTAAAAAGCTGCTGAGGCCCAGAAATACATACCTTGTCTCTTGCATTTCTGTTTATCCCTTTGTCCAGTAAGAATTTCAGAACATCCAGGTTCCCTCCCCGGCACGCCCAGTGCAGGGCTGTAGATTCAAGCTGCAGCAGGAAAAACAATTTGTTAGTAAATTAATTCAACGTTATAATTTTTTTAAAAAGTAAAATTTAAACCTTTCTGATAGATTTCTAAATTATTCCAAAACAATTTTCATGCAATTTAACCTAAAGCACTTCACAGTGATTGCTGAGTTGTTTCCCGTAACAGCTTTTCTTATTTTGCCCTAATTTCTTTAGTACTGTGAGTTTCTCACTCTTCACACTCGCTACACGTTCTTAAAGACCGAGATCTTGGCAAGGCTTCTGTGAGAGAGGATTTGTTTTGTCTGTTCTGTGAAATTCAGAAGTTAGTTATCTTTAGCCAGGCATGTGGCTGGTATGTGCTAGTTCGTATCTTACATTCAACGCTTTTTTGAGTTCTAAAATGCATAGGAAGTGAAGCTCAAGGGAATGAATAGTTCTCTTTAAAAGCAAACAAAAATCCCAATCCTGTAACTTAAGCAGGTCCACAAAGTGAATTAGAATCTTCTTCCCTTCAAGGTTCAGTTTCCCTGCCCTTCGCTCTGCTGGGAGCAGCAGAATGTCCACTGAAGGTCTCTCTCTGCCTGTTGTTCCTCCTGTTTCTTAGGCTACCCACGAGCACTGCTGGGTTAAGTGAGAGGGAGCAAGGCTGGCTGGCTCCAAATGTTTAGCAAAGGGATGAAGAGCTGAAAACAGCTGCAGAAGCTGCTGATATTAAACTGCCCGGAGGAGCAGGGGGCTCTCCCGAGTGCAGCCTTGAAATCCCAGTAGAGAATGTAACGCGCTGCACTGGGCCCTGGATACTTGTGTGGGACAGTGGTATCTCTACCACCTGCTATCAGGCTGAAGTGGTAGCCTGACCTCAGCTCTCTCACCCTACTTCAGGCTTTGTTGTTTGTGGCAGTCTGCTGGCCAGCATGTTCCTCCGCTTCCTGTGCTTTCCGGCAACCACTGTGGCAAAGGGAGGCAGACACCCCCTCCTGAAACCTCTCAACAGTGTTATTTTAAGGATTGACTTACAAGACGCTTTAAGGCCTTTCAATGTTCCTCTACAAGAAACACTACTCTTAAGGGCTTCTCTTGGTACTTAAAAAGCAACGGGCAGGGTTTTGAAAGAACCGTGAGTTGATGTGCATACCATGTCTTTCTGTTCAAGCTTGGCTCCAGCTTCCACCAGTTTTTTCACAACTTCCAGATGTCCTTCAGAGCATGCCCTGTGCAATGCAGTACGTTTGTACTGGCAATTAAAACAGTGCAAAGTCAGATATTTAATATGGCAGAAAGAGATATCTTTAAATCTTGTTTCCCCGCCTCCCTAGGATGATGGCAAACACATACTTTGTGCTGATTCATTTTCAAGAGCTAATACTTTTGAGACCTGAAACCTGCTAAATTTTAATAGCATCCTGATAGCTGAGAGCTGCCTACCCAGCATTTTAAAGGGTGTGAGAAATATCTGCAGTATGGCATTCAAATTTAAAATGACGCCTGTTGAGTTCCCCCATCCAACTGCTGTTTGCTAATGCGACTTATGCATTATGGAGTAGGAGGGCAGGCAGCATCACTCTTTTTTTTTTTTTGTCATTCTGCAGACAAATTTCTGGTCTCTTCATTTGTAGCACTGGAAGGGCCACCTGTCACAGAAAATCAGGGTCTCCTGGTCACCAACAGAAGGGTCTGTGAAGGGTCCCAGTGGTCCCTTTATTACTAGAAGACTTGATATGCAAAACTCTCAGTGTTTACTTGCCTTCCCTCCACCCTTTTTTCTCCTTAAATCTATGGAAGCTACAAAACCCAGTGGTAAAAGTCATTTTTGCTGTGTAATAACCTCACTGCTGTATCAGGCTTCGCAGTAAGAAGGAAGATAGTACCTCATCACAGACATTTGGGTCCCCTTTGTCTGACAGGTATTTTTCAATTACTGCCAACTTATTCTCCAAAGCAGCTCTAAAGAATGTGGGTATATCCACTGGTCCTGTCTGATGGAAAGAAAGACATGAAATGTAAATGCATGTGGTGCAAAACCCCATCAGTGCTCAGCCAGAAGCAGGTACTTTGAGAAAACTTACAATAATTTCTGGTTCAGGTTCCTTTACAATGGGAACTTTCACTTTCTTGCATTTTTTCTTCTTCTTCAGCTGAATAATTTTTTCAAGATCCTCCAAGTTTTCAAGCTTTGACCTCTCCTCTAATTTCTTCTTCTTCAGCTGAAACAAACCAGAGAAGCCCACAAGTTGAGCTGTGGCCACCTCTCTCTTTGAGAGCGGCAGAACAATATATGACAATAATATATTTTATATTATTGAGCTGAATTCAGTTAAGACTAGATGAACTTTGAAATAAGTTGGGGTTTTGGTTTGGGTTTTTTTTTCTATTGTTGTAGGCTTTTGTTGTTGGTTTCTTTACAGCTAGGACTAATTAACCATTAGAATAAATTACTGTGTGAGAAATTATACATCATCTATAGTTTTTCTTACATCATCAGACCTATTCCTAGATGCTGCTTCAGGCATATGTTGTGGGATACGTAGCATAAATTTTTGGTCTGTATTAGGGCAGGAGTCAGAGCAGCACTGCAATCCCTTCTGGCCCCACAATTTAAGAAATCTCATGTGCAGCTTATGAGATGGGGTGCCCCTGCAGTTTTAGCTTTCACCAAGTGTTTGGGGTTTTTTCCACCACTTTTATGATTCAGCCCCTGATTTATTTAATCCTCTTTAATGAGCAATATGCCCCCAAGTGAAGAGCAAAGTTTATAGTGATCTTAGCATTTCAGTCAGCAAGGGTTATATTTTTGTAAGCTACAAAGAATATCCCCAGTATCCTTGGAGGGGCAGTTCAAGAGATGTTTAAGACTTCTTCAAGCCTGCTTGTAAAAAGCATCCCTGTATGTAGTCAGTATGAGGCCCTGCTTACATCAAGGGCCAACGTGTTGCCTGAACTGAGATCCCAGGTACTATGAGGTGTCCTTGACTTCAGAAGGGGGATTCACAAACAAGGGGTAACCCAGGGTGAATACAGATGACAGATTCAGTCCCATGGTATCATTAACAGTAAGCGAATCGGTGAGAGCCTGTCATACAGTATGCACTTTTTTCTAGCTGAATGCTTATTGAAGTTATTTTCACGTCTTCCTTTTATTATTCTCTGCCTTTAGGGTTTGATCTATAGACCATTGACTTAATGGAAAATAATTATGTTTTCTGACTGCACTGTGGATCAATCTTAGGACCCTGTTTTGATGGAACTCAAGTCTCTGTAGCGAGTAATGATCTCTCTATTGAAGGTGAAGGTCAATAGTGTTAATTTTAATACTTCTTAGGCTCAGTTTCCCACCCTTCTTTTTTCAGAACAAAGTTTTTTACCCACTGCTATTTAAGCCTTTTCATCCCCAAATCACTGTAAACCTTTAGGTCAGCTGATTTTTTTATTCACCAAAGAATTTAAGATGTTACAGCTACTATTTTGGGGGGGAAATGGGGGGAAAGCATTGGTTCTTAGGGATACTTTCCTGTAGACCAGTATCACTTTCATTTGTAATTGATTTTTCCAAAATGTGCCAGTAAGCCTAATGTAGTGTTTTCATTAAAAAAAAAAAACATTTTCATGGTAGATAAGGCTTCTGGCTTCAGAAATGCACTCTTGCATCTTTCTTGCGTTAGTTATTTTCGGTGGCAGTCATTAGGTGTGCAAGCTGAAGGTGTCTTACAGGTTATGATTGCTCCCCATTTCTGACAGCAGGAGAGAGCCCCTAGGGTTTCAGTCAGATGTTATGGTGGAGTTCTGGGTTCTGCTTCACAGCGTTATTGCCTGCATCCATAGACTACAGGAGTCAGCAGATGCCCATGGCCTTTAGACCAACCTCCCTCCGTGGCAATCTCTCAAAGGTTTATCTAATTCACTGTGCACGTATTTCTAACTTAGAAAGAGGCAAAACTTCAAGGGCTGCAGCAGAAAGTGCACACAAGATGATAAAAAGCCAAGTACAACCCCCAAGAGCCTACCTCCGCTTCTAGTTTTTTCTCCTTCTCATGATCCAGATCACCTCGGGTCAGTGAGTGTTCAGAGACTGTCTTTAGGTCCTCCTGCTTCTCTAATCTTACAGCAGCTTCATATTCTCCATTTTTGAAGTCCTCAGGGAGGAAGCTGCCGGTCTCTTTATCGTCTGCCTTCTTCCCAGTCACCTGTAAAAGTAAATGTGATCTAATATAAGCAGCAGTTTCACGACTGCAGTAGCCTCCTCTGGGGAACATGGATTACCTAGAGGCCAACTGCACGTCATTCCTGTCCTGCTCAAGAGGGTCTGACAGGCACAGGGCAGACCTGGATTCGATGTGTGTGCCAATGGCTAGAGCAGTCATGCTTGCAGGCAGATCTCCTGCATCCACACAGCAAACCCCATCTTAGCATCTTCAGGGCTTGGATCCATGAGAGCAACTCACAGTCTAAGTCCCTGCTTGGCTTGGGTCGAGGTGTTGCTGTACTGACAAAAACCAGTGATTTGGGAAGAGCATCTTTCTTTGTTCAGGGTTTTCTTGTTTGTTCACTCAGCAGCACGTACTGGTACATGAAAGCTGCAAAAGGCCATGGTGGAGAGAGCCACCCCGAGCAGCCAGCAGCACCCTGTGAGCGCTGAGCAGGGGAACTGAGCAGGCAGGGTGGGAGGAGAGGCCTTCTCCCTGGGGACCTTACAGTTTTATTGAAACCCATCTGATGTGGTTAAATTGGGTTACTGAGTAATTTCAAGGCCGGTTTTACCCGTTGCTGTCAGTACCTAAGTCCCCATTTATAGCACTCGGCAAAACAGCAGAAGGTAGGTCCTGTGCGGTGGCTGCGTGTTGCTGTGCAGCAGCCCAGCTCGCAGGAGAGTCTGGAAATACTTCTGGTGCTCGATTAAGTATGTACAAAGAGATAATTCGTTAAACTTAGAAGGGGCTGTTGTGTATTTTGAGAGTGGTTCTGCAAATTCCTGTGCTCTGGACCAGCCTTCCACTCAATCACATTGTAGAACTGTGTTTTTTGTAGAGTTTAACGCTAGAGAAACTGTTGGGGCCTTGCCAAAAATTCAAGACACCACTAACTAGTTAAGCTGTATGGCAGTTGCATCTTAACATAGCCATCTGGGAAAAGAAGCAGTTGCTTTATGATGTGCTGGTGTTTTACTGGATTGTTCCTGTTTGCCCAGTTTATTGGTCAAATCAGGCATTTTTAGCCTGAACCCAGCAGTGGAATGTCCCATTATTTGTGGTCTGGTTTAGAGATTATTTTTCAAAGGCTTGTTACACCATGAGCAGTAGTGGGTGTAGGAACTGACAGTGTATTGTTAGAAAAATATGCTATTGCTGAACTGTTAGTTTAGTATTAGAAAATATTTTTATTTTCCTTCAGTGATACCTCCTCCTGGTCCCTTACTGGATTTAAATTCACTCAGTGAGATCAGAAACTTAATAGCTTCAAAAACAATTCAAATTAAGATCAAGGTCAAAGGATAACACATAGCTAAATTTTGGTCAATCTCTTCTTCCCAGTGAACTGTGTTCTGATGCAAACTCCAAGCAACTGCCTACCTGTATCAGTGCTAAGCTCCCTTCCCAAGGAAAAGTTAAAGTGAGAATATAGTAGCATAACCTATAGTATATATACAGGTTTTACATCTAGAGCACAGCAGTCCTGGTAACCTGCCAGATCACCTCAGGGATTCACAAAGATTGTGTCTCTCTGCCTGGTATAATCACAGCCTGGAAGGAAAAATAATTATGAATAAATGAGAGAAGGTTGTACCTACCAGCTCTTCTACTGTCATCATCATCATGTTTGCCAGCGTCTGGGCTGTACTCCTGGATGGCTCAGACTCCCAAGTGCTCAGGCCAGCTCTGCTGGGACCACCACGCTAGCTTTGCTTATATACCTTTGGGAGAACTGTGCTTGAATGAGATAATCTTCCAACCTGGGAATCCAAGTATGCCCCTTGGGCTTGCCAGCCGAGAGGTAGGCTCGCGCTCATTCCAGACATGTTAACGAGCCAGATCTGATGTCCAGGCAGGGAGGGGGGGCGTCAGTTGGGCGAGGAAGGGTGAGCCTCACAGTCTAACCACACTGAGTATGTGAATCGGAATGAAATGTGAGCTCATCATTCCTTTGGCAATGACCGCACAGCTCAGCAATGCGAGTCATTCCGAGTTCCCAGTGCCCACTAGGACAGCTGCCTGTTGATGGAGCGTTATAGCTTCATCTTTTAAAAAAAATGAAATAAAAATTTAAACTGTCATCCAGATGACTGTAACGCACTGGAAAGGGTAAGTGGCTTCTGTAGAATACTCGTAGTAGTATCTTCCTGATAAATGGATTATGACCCCTCAAGTCTCGGAAAGCCATTCTTTTCATTGCTATTTATTCTTGGATGATAAACAGTTTTAGGGGAAAGGATATTTCTCATCATGATGGCAGTCTTCTATATTTGTTGGGAGGAATTCTCTGAAGGGATTACTAAACCAGAATGATGTCTCTGGTGCTAAAAGGACCTATGACATGATAAGTTACAATCAGTGTAAGATCTCAAAACACCAAGCTTTGCATTTTTCTGGGACTTTGTCAGTGATCATAAGCAGAATAATAAATTATGTCCTGTTATGCCAAAGGAAAGTAAAACTAACCCCGTTTTCTCAGGCAACATTTTCTTTTTGGATATGGGAGAATAGGGGCACAGCAGTGATTTGTTCATTTTTGGAAGCAAAGTGGGATACAGACAAATACATACTGATGGTGTGTGTTAGGGAAAAAGAGTTATTGAGTCCTTTGGAAAAGCTTTTCTTGTACCTTGGAAGCAGGAGCATGAGCACAAGCAGAAGGCAATTTTATAAAAGGAAGATGTACTAATCTGTGCATTTAAAGGGTGTCGATAAATGCCAGGAAAAATCAGTTCTGTCATTCTGCAATGCCTGGAGCTCCTTCCTGGTGAGGTATAAGCCTGGCTAAAGGCATCTGTGCCACCTGGCTGAAATGAATACAACCGCTCAGGTGCTTCAAGTACAACATGTACATAAGTCCTTCACCAAATCAAGACCTATCTATGTTGGGTGTTGTTTATATCATTAGCATCATTAGCATGCTGTGTTCCTGACACTGACCTTTCAAGGTGTCTCTCCTCTGAACTATCTCCCAGTAATCTGAGTACATCCAGACTTGTCTTCTAGTGCCCATACCTCCCTTTCCCTGAAATGAAGCTGAACATCAGGTGGTTCCTTTACTACTCAGAATATATATGACATTAGAGGATGAGCCCCAGAACTAAAATAGAGTATGTGGCAGCAAGAGAACCTTTCAGAACATTTTTTTTCCAAACCTAAGTACAGCCAGGATATCATTCCCCCCGGAGTGGTATGTCCTGAATCACACTGCTGGGCTTTTTTTTCACAGCTATATGGCTCTATGAGAAGCAGCAGCTCATATTGGCTTTTCATTGTTTACAAACATAGTGTAACAGATTCTCCCATTCTGTTTTGTTCTGAGACACTTACTTGGGAGATCGTTTTGAAATCCACAGCTCTAATGGGACGACTGCAAAGCCTGCTTCTGGTTTAGTGGAAACAGATCACAGCAGAGACCTGATGTGGGAAGAGAAATGTAGGAGGGGGCTTTAAGAGCAAAAACTGTTTAAGAAGCTGTGAACTGCCTCTGCCCCCATTGTATTTGAAACTTCCTCCTTTTCCTTTTTTAATTTTGCTTTCCTTTTTTTTTTTTTGAGCCTTTCCTTTTCTTCTTTTCTTTTCTTTTTTTTTTTTTTTTAACAGGCTGATACATAGAACTGACTCAGCAAAACCTAAACTGGAAGGTTTAAGTGGATAGATCTTCCTCTGCAAATGGTATGTAAATCCAGAACTAGAGTAGCTTTACAGTAAACTTCAGTGCTCTGTGGGGAAACACAAACCCACTTCTCACATCATGAGTGCTACCAAAAAACCCCAGCTAATTAAGAGATAATTCAGTAATTGTCTTTAAAACGTCCATCCCTGATGATTAAAAAATAATAAAGAATAGAAATGAGTCTTCCTTGATTATTCTGAGTTCCTGTGTGAAAAGGGTGGCACACAGATACCCATTTTAACTGAAGGCTGGAATCTAAAATTAACCTAATGGAAAATGCTTTTAAGTTAAATGCTGTGTAAACCAAGGTAACCCTACTGAAATGGTGGAAATGTGCTGATTCATGTCAGTTAAGACTCTCGGATGGTTGTTTATCGCTACTGCTTAATATTGGAGGGGGAAATAGTATAATGAGCTTGCAACCCTTGTTCTGGACTGTAACCACTTAATCACCTTTCAGCAAGTGATTTCTCGTTAAGGTGGCAATAGCAGATGGTCAGTGGGATATATGTAACAGGAATCTGAAAAAGCTCTCGCCACTCTGCTAAAGGATAAGGGCAGAGCAATGATCTGCAAGGTGTGAGGCAACTGGATATTGTAAAAAAAATAAAAATTCAAAAAGAATACATAAGGGTAGTAGGCTCAGCATGACAGAGAGAAAACTACGTGGCACGCCCTGTTCCCTGCTATCAAAAGTGTTCTTTGAATAGGATAAAGGATTTTTGTAATTTTGTTTTTTTAAAGAGGTTAATGGTAAAGTGAAAGTATTATGTGTGATATAGATGATATTACCACCTCCTGTCCACTGAGTTACCATCATGGTTTCAAGGCTGTCACTGCTGTACCCGGCTATCTTACATTTTCCATCACTCCGTCCTTGGCTCTGTCCTTGCATCTGAAGATGTTGCCCTTTGGCGTGCCATTGTGTCTGGCTGTCTCTTTCTGTCTCCTGCTGCTAAATAAGTAAAGGTATGCAAAAATCAGTTGCTGGGGAGTGGTTGTGCACCTACGAGGGTATGTTTCATGTGTGTGCAGTAAAGAATAAATTCATACCCAAGGTACACATAAGAAGCCATAACCCATAGCTTACTCCTCTCAGATTAGTGATCTGTTGGGGTGTAATTTCTCAGGATGTGTGACCATCCAGCATGCCTTACATACAGCTATATAGAACAGAGTAGTAAATAATAGTATATTGCAAGATCTGTATTTGCTTCCTCCTGTTTCTTTAGCTGTGTTTCCATAAAAGGCAGGAAATGTTTTTATTTGTCTAACATATACACTTTGATATATATTGTCAGAAAGCAGTTTGGGTTCATGCTCTTAAGTTTCAGCATAGTGATATGTATGTCTGCCTGCTTTTTCTGAAGTGATCAGAAGCTACATCTGTTTAAAACAACTTGGAGACTTCTTAACACATGTTTTTGTGTATAAAACTACTAAAGGGAAACACATTGTCCTCTTGTGAGGGGGAATCACTAGGAATATAAAGTTAGTTTTAAGTACAAAATTAGAATATGATAAATTATTACATTAAAGGATGAGGCTTCAATTCCATTTCTTCAGATCAGTTGTTATCGAAGAAACAACAGGCTCATAATCTGGCAAATTGCTGGTCTGGCCAGCACAGTCCTCTGGTGTCAAAACCCAAACCAGCAATGAGTCAATAGTTGCATCATTTACTGTAGGGCTTAAAAAAACCCCTCCTTAAATGACATTAGGGTTGGGGGATTTCACATAGTAGAAAAAGCAAAAAACAAAAAACCCCACCAAACCTGGGACTTCTATTTAAAAATAAAGGATTTTAATTTACCTGAAGCCTTGAGCTTTATCACGATGGTATTTGTACAACACATGAATCTGCCTAATTCACTTTAATAGGTCATGATTAACAAAAAAAGACCAGTAAAACACACCAGAAGGGTTGTTATCTGTGGTCAGAGAGGTTTATCTACCAGCTACTAGGCCTTCCCAGTTACCAATATAGGTCAAGGTCCTGCTGCTGCAGCATGCCTGTGCCCATACTCTGGTCACGTAACCTCTGACTGCATTCCTGTGTGGTCAAAGAAGTACAATGTTCCCTCAGCTGCAGCAAAAATGCTCATCTGTGTCTATGTGGAGTTCCCTAAAAGGTTTCTGCTATTCATAAATACTCTAGAGCAACTCCAAGTCAGTTAGGAAAAGTGCTTTAAGTAGAGAACATTAGAAGAAGTCATTATCCTTACAGTGAAAGCAGACCTGCAAACCCCAGTCACTGCAGTCTTGATCCAACATGTACCTAAACTGGGCAACTGCTCCGCAGTAAAGCACAGCCAGTGCTTTTGACTGGCAGCAAGGAACAGTTCAGCTTCACAACAAAGATGCTGTCACTGTTTTTAAATTTATTTTGAATTTCACATTGTCTAACTTAAAGCCTCCAGCTATTAAATCCCACTATACCTTTGCCTGAAAGATCCTAAGTGTCCTTCTCATTCTGGCAGTGCAATTGCCTGTTCATTGTGCAAGGGCATGTTATATTTTTGGGTGATAAAAACAACCCCCTGAAGTGCTGCATAGCATGTGCAAGACTGTTCCTTGTTTATGCAGAAAAATAATCCAGGTCCTTGCTGACCTTCTCTCTACTTGCATAGCAAAACCAGCAGCCCAGGAGGTGCAGGAGGACTCTGTCGGGCAGCAGTGCCAGACTTCATGGGCTGTTCATGAAGAAATGATGTTCACTTGCAACTGGTTGCTTCAATTTTGGGAATTCCACTCTGCAAAGGTGGCAAGTTTTGTGTTGGGATTGCTGACCAGCAGTGGCCAAACAACTTTCTACTTCTGCTTCTGTAACATTACATTACAGCACATGTTGAATTGGTTATTTAACAAGAATCCCAGATCGGTCTCCAGGCAGAATCGACCAAGTTACAGTCATAACATGCAGCAACAGGGAGGAACTCAAGAGATCATCTACTTCAAGTTTCTCCTCAAGGCTTCAGTCATATCTTGAAAACCTCCAAGGACAGAGCTAGCATAACCTCCCTAGACATCCTCATCCAATGCTTGAGTATCCCTGTAGAGATTTTTTTTTCCCTTATATACACTGTTGAAATTTTCCCTGTTTCAATTTATGACCATGGTCTCTCATTCTCTTCCTGCAAAACCTCTGTAAAGACGCTGGCTCTGTTTTCTTTATAACTTTCTTGTAGGATGCTCTCAGTTTCCCTGAAACCTTGTCTTCAGCAGGCTGATCAAGACCAGTTCACCCAGATACTCTTTACACAGTAAGTGCTCCAGCCTGCGACCATCTTGGGACTGGTTTCAAATCATTGTTTGGGCACATGATGAAAATACTAAACGATGTTATACCCGGATCTGATCCTTGTGGGAATCTGCTGGAAATAGTTCCACGCGTTACTCTCACCCCTGTGCGATCTGTCAGTAAGCCAGCTTTTCCTTCTTCCAAAGTGCATCCTTTTAATTCCATACAATGCATGCTTTTTAATCTTATCAACATATGCCATGAAATGAAATGCTTTGGCAAGACTCAAGTAAACTGCATTAACATGAATGCTACTCTCAACAAGACCTTTCATCCTGTGTAGAGACTAATTTTAAGAGATCTGTTTTGCATCCAGACACACGGATTGGCATTCATTGCATGTAACGTGGCTGATTCTTTCCTGATAAGGCTTTGGTTAACCAAAGCTTTATCCCTGTTATTATTTACTATATTTATTTATTGGACAGTTTATTCCCCCTGTTTTTTCCAGAACCGAGTCAGGTCAGCCTGCCTGTTGTTCTCTTTCATCATTTCCAGCCAGTCAAAATATCTTAGGAGCTAAGGAAAAACAAAAAAGGAGCTGCTCTGTTTTGCTGGCACTGAGTTCTTTGGATGCAAGCCAAGTGGATGCTCTACCTCAGGGAGATTCCTGCATCTTCTGAATAAAAGGGAGCTCAGGAAATCAAGGTGAAAAAGAATTTGATGGATTTTGCTAAAAAATATGAGAATGTTTTTATAGAACATTTGTTTTGTAATCTTTTAGCAAAACAATAGTATGTCACAACACTGGCATAATACCTGCATTCATGTATCATAGGCTCTCTCAGTTATTGAAGCCATAACCTCCATAATGTTAGAAATATGTTGATGAGATTTTGAAAATCACTATTATCTAGAAAAAACCCCAACCCTTCTAAGCTTTGGTTTTGTTTTTTTTTTGTTGGTGGTTTTAGCTTTTAACATATTGCAATTAAAATGTAAATGCATAAATCTGCTTCACATTAAATTTACTGAAAAGCTTTTTACCCCCCTTTCATGAGATGGTTTCACTGGCAGTGAGATTGGTATTGGATTTGTATCCAAGCTATTTTTAACAAATATCTCCTTTCATTGCCATAATACCAGAGAGGATGGAAAAGCATTGATGCAACTTCGCAATTACATCATATGTTACAGCGAGTCCAGGGGAGGGCCACAAAGATGATCAGAGGGCTGGAGCACTTCTACTATAAGGAAAGGCTGAGAGAGTTGGGCTTGTTCAGCCTGGAGAAGAGAAAGCTCTGAGGAGAACCTACCTAGTACCTAAAGAGGGAGAGGGACACGTACAAAGGCATGGAGTGATAGGACAAGAAGTAAAGCTTTAAGGTGAAGGGAGTAGATCACATTAATTATGAGGAAGAAATTCTTCTCTGTGAGGGTGGCAAGGCACTGGCACAAATTGAGAAGCTGTGGCTGTCCCATTCCTGGCAGTGTTCAAGGCCAGGTTGGATGGGACTTTGGGCAACCTGGGCTAGTGAAACGTGTCCCTGCCCGTGACAGAGGGTTAGAAAAGGATGATCATTGAGCCCCTCCCAACCCAAACCAAATATAATATTATGTTGATCATTCTCTTGGGAATAGTGGGTAAGTATGTGACTCAAATACAGGTGGAAAAAAAATCGGTTTTCTGTTTTTTATCTATTTGTTACAGGTACAGTGCATATACTAAATTTGTAATTTGAGTTTAATTTTAGAGAAGAGAGTAACTAAAAACCAATCAAACCCCAAAAATAAACTCCAACAACAAAGCCACCTTTTCATTTAAAGTATCATAATCAGAGGCAAATTTGTGTCAGAGGATGAACTTGGAACACACAGAGGTTTTACAGGAGTCCATTATGACACTTTGGCATGGCATTTCTGTATCCTGTTTTATTTCAGGAAAAAATGTAGGGAATGCATGAAAAAGGAGGAAAGAGGAGTGAATGATCTAAATTGGTTTCTCTGGGCCTGCAAACAGCAATGTATTCATCTGCAGGCACTATTTTTAGTAAGTTGTTATTTCACAAGAGAAAATACTAAAAATTTTCCCCCATAGCTATTTTCTCTCAGCAAAGGCATCTTCACACCAGAGCCAGTGGGATAAGGAGACCATGAAGTAGGCCTTTTCCCCTGAAATCTGTTGTTATCCAAACTATGGAGCTAGAAAGGTCACTAGGCTGTGACTAGCCAGTTCTTGCTGGGGCTGTACCAATCCCATACTCTGCCTGTATCTATTCATATCCTGTAAGAATTTTTCTATGACCTTTTATTTTATTTTCTTTTTTCCCATGTCTTTTTAGACCATCTGTGTGGCAAAGTCAGTGTAGAGGTAGGCTGTTTTCACTATAACATGATAGGAACACCTGTCAAAGGAGAGCCTTTGTTTTCCTCCCCTCAGGGCATTGATGGGGAGGATGCCGGATGCCATGAATCCAAAGGAAACACTGAATTTCATGGTGAAGAAAAGTAAAACCAGACACACACTTCCCTTTTTTGATTGATACCAAAAAAAAAGATCAAGAAACTGAAATCATTTGAAGGGCATTCTAATTCCCAACTTTGAGTGAAGAGGCTGCTGCCTTCTGTGACACTGATTCATACGACAGTGTTGTCTTAATTTCAAGCTAGTGGTTGTTCAATTCTGTTGAGTAATGTTATGCTTTTGTGTCATGTTTCATGAGGAGGGGCAAGGACATTACTTCCCCACCTCATGGCATGAGTGCGAGAACTGGTCTGGAGAAAATAAGAAATCACCCATCTCTTTGCCAAGAAACTATGATTTGTAAAACACAGCACAATTTTGGCTAATTATTTTGTCTTCTTCTTGCAATCCCTCTGCAACTTTTAGTTTTGGCAGAAAGCAGAAGAGAAATGCTGAAACATTGCACGTCCATCTAAATTCTGCTGGGCTCCCCAAGCTTTCCTGAAGCAAAGAAGTACAGGAGATCTCAGACTGACAACTTGGTCTGATTTCCAGCTCAAATAGGTGTAGGAAAATGCTTTCTCTCCTTCTGAATTTTCTTGAGCCTTATTTGTCAAAGGTCAAACTCATGTTCACAGTCAAAATCTTACATTTACACATGCTTGCTTGGCATGATGGACTGATGAGTTTGAGCCAGGTACAGATGAATTTGTAGTTATCCTCACAATTTCCTCTCATAGTGCTTCAGCACAGAAATCAGGAGAAAAAATGTCCCTCTCTTTTGAGGGGAAAAAAATTATTCACTTGAGCGGCATACGGTGTTTGTCACTTCCTATCAGAAATTTCTAGCAGGTGACCCAGTGACCTGCACAGATGAAAGATAGAATCGTTGCTTTGATCACAAGTCAGTCAATCAATAAATCAGCAGGGGAAAAAAAATTGCAAAAAGAGCCAAAATAAAGCACTGCAACATGCTTTTCAACATCTACATAGCAATAAGAATACTATTGATGTATGCGACATCCTACAACAGTGGTTAAAGTTTTGAGAGCTACTGCCATGTGCAGCTTCTTTTCCAGAAGGGCAAACACAGGGACTTCAAACACAGAATTTAGGCTATGACTTCTCATAAACTTGACAAAAGGAATCCCAGGAGCATGCATTCATGCTTCCTCCAGCCTAATGCCTCAGATTTAATGGAAAGTTGTGAGATTGGAAATGATGATGCTTTCACTGGGGATTTTTAAAGGGAGAAAACACCACATTCTATATCAACCATAAATTGTTGATGAGAACATGAAAGCCTCTTCTCATCAGAAATGAATGTTTGGTAGAATAAGATCTACAGTATCATGCACAGAAACACACATGTATGTATGAAGCAGACCTGCAGCCTGTTGAACCAAATGAATTAAATCCAAGTAAAACACCAGAAGTGTCAGTGCCAGTTGACTGAGAAAGTCAACTGTTAAATGTACTTTTTAGGTGCAAAGGACTTTCTACTTATGATTAACACAACAAGGAAATAGTGGTAGAAAATGGTAGATTTTACCTTCATATGAAAAATGTGTAGATGAAGGAGTTCCCATATGTGAAACCATAAGGCTGTAGTGACAGATTTAACATTTACTGTCTGAACAATTTTTTTCCAGAAATGAAGAACAGTCATGTGAAGGTGATTTTACCAAAGAAAGAATTTCTAGACAACTGCAGCACTGAAATGCTCAGATTTGGAGAAGTCCTACCCTTTCTGCTCTGAAGTCAGCATCAAGCACCTGCAAACACTTCTGCAGTCCCAGAGCTGCTGAAGAACACGTGTTTGGTTGCTGCTTCTCTTATGCTAACAGGGAACAGTCAGAACGCATCTTCCCACGCTAGCTCTAAGTTAACAACAACAACAAAAAAAGCAGCAACCTTCATGTTTATATGAGATGATGGAAGGTATTCATGTTTGTAGTAACTTATGACTTTACTGTTTTAATTTTCCACTGACTTTTCAAAGAATGACTCTTTTTACTGAGCTGCATAAGCAGTACTGTCCATGTGTTTTTCATGTTCTAGGGCAAGAAATGGTTCAAGAAAAATAGATGAAAGCAAATCCCATTTTGGTTTTCTCTTTGTTACAAGTTGGTAAACACTTAGCCAGCAACTTAAGGAAAGTAGCAGCCCTGCTGTCTGATTATGTCTTTACCATTTTGCTGTAGCATGTCACCTAGTCTTTCTAAAACTGACACCACCACCCCCAAGTCCGTGTCCTGTATCAGAACGCTTGGTGCATGCATGAAAAGAATGATTGTGTGTTTATTTTGTGACTGGCTTCAACAGAATGATGGCATTGAAAAAGTTGTTATTATCCCTGGGTGCTAGAAATCATTCCTAACTAAAGCTAGAAAAAAATAATACTTTAAGTAAGGAGCTGAAATGTAAGTTTTAATTTTAATTACAGCTGCACATTTGAGAATGACACTTGTTAATCTCTTATCAAAGCATTCTATTTTTCTTTGATCTAACTGTAATTTATTGAGAGCAGTTGCCACAGGCATCTGTAATCCTGCTTTAAATCTCTCTATGCATTCCACTGTGTTCCAGGCTGGCCTTTTTCCATCCAGCATGGTGAATGTATTCTCTCTTTTGTTTGCATGTGCATCTTCCATTTGTCTCTGTTGGAGTTACAGACACTCACAGATACATGAATAATCCCTTCAAGTGCATGTTTTCTTTCTGCTTTGTTTCACATGTTCATTAATTAATATGATTATTTGTTACTTAGGAAGATCTCAGTTGTCTATATTAACAGAGCCTTCAGAATGGGGAGAAATGATAGATATTTTCTTGTTTGTTATTGTCTAAGAATAATGGCAGGAACATGAGGTAGCAGCTTTCACAGGGTGATAGTGCTTTACTGACATCTACGTGACATTTTAATAAAAAAATAAAGTAAAAGGGGCAAGCTTTTTAACCTCCAACTAAGAGGTGATGATGTCACCTCTGCCAGCTGTGATTGCCAGGCAAGTGGGCTGGGCAATTTTGAAGCAATCCCACAGTAGCTCTGTCTGTGCAGTGAACTGCTGCTCTTCCTTACACACATAAGACCTTTGCATCTTCAGCTGTCCCAAAGCCATTGGCTGGGCACAGAGCACTCCAGGGAAATGTACACTTTTGAAAACTGTATCTAATACATTCAGACACAAATGTACCCATTTCCTACAGAAAATAAAACCAAGCATAGTGGACTTAGCAGTTGATTAGCCATCAGAAATCCTGAGGGACCCTAAGTGCTGGCTTAGAAACAGAATCGGGTAACTTGCAGGCTCTTGGCCGGAGTGCACCTCCGTGTTCATAACAAGGTTACAGTTGAGTGGAATCAGTCCAGGTAGTGTCTGTAGATTATATATATTTTTAAAGCACAAACCCATAAATAGATAACTAATACTCAAGCAATTCTGTGATAAAAAAAAAACCAAACTGAATTGATTCACCATGTTAATCTAGTCCTGGTGGGTATACCTATCCCTGGTGGGTATACCTATCCCTAGGACACCAGTTAGGCAGACTGATGTGTTGTTTTAGACTGTGACATCTCCTTGTTCTGCAGGTCCCCACAGCGAATCACCATGCACAAATGTGCCACCAGAAGCATTGTTGTGCAGGTGTTTTTCTTATCTCTCTCTTGCCATATAGGTTCTTTCCAGAGGTATAACATACAGGTGACCATCAAAGTATACAGAGTAGACTTTGAAATGCAATGAAGACTCCTCACTATCCTAGTGACAAGTCAGTTTTTACCCTTAAGAAGTTATTTAAAACTGTTATCGCATGTGAATCCATAAAAACTTCATCAAAATAGATGGTGGGGTTCAGATATTGTACAAAAAGAAGCATTTGAACTGCTATTTAATCTTTGGGACTTTTCTCTCACATGATTGTTCCTGTTTCTTATCAGTGCTGGAGTGCTAGGTGTTTAGTTGAGGCTGGACAGGTGACTCACCTTATTCACCTGCTTTTCACTCCTGTGGCTTTTCTGTGGAAGGTACTTAGGTCTGGCTTCAGATCACATTAGCAGTTTAAAAGCCAGTGGAAGAGGTGTTCTTCCAGTCTCTCAGAAAAATCGCTTCTCATTAGCTTTGTGTTAGAAACTGCCTTGTGGGATTTAAAGGCCAAGTGCCACTACACATATTCTGAATTAGCAACCTCATCCTGTCCTTTCAGCACAGGCACTTGCCTGGGGTAGAACCAGGCCAACCAGTGAGCATGAAAGCAGGCAATATGGGAGATGTTTGGCATGCAAATAGAGCTTGAGGAAATAGAGTGAGGTAGTGGATGGAAGATCCAAGCTCAGCAGAAAAAATCTTTTATCACTTGTATTAAAAAAAATACAAAAAATAACGAATGAATAGCTTAACGAGTACTTTCTCTTAGGCATGCATTTTCTTTAAAGAGGTTAACTCAGTGATCACAGGATTTCTTGACACAAAACTTGGAGACTAATATGAGTTTATGCTATGTTCTGTTGACTTCTGACCTGAAAGGATGCACTATTCATCATTAAATGAGTATGTTTATTTCCATGCTGAACTCAAATCTGGACTCAAGTTCTTCCCAAAACTGCTAAGGAATAAAATCTGTTTTGAGAGATGCTTGGTTTTTTTAACAATTCCCACTAGAATTTTGTCATTCTGCCAGGTGCCAATTCCTAATTCTTTTGTAGTCTTCCTTTATAAGCATACTTTCAGACATACCATCACATGTTTCTCTAAGGCTGTTTATGTTGCTGGAGGGGCTTTTTTTGATAATTTCTCCTGCACCTGTGCTAGGAGTCCTGCAGTCCTTCACTTGGTGGGAACAGAGTCAAGTCCCACACCAAGGTGCCCTGAAGCAGGCTCTCCACCAGTGTGGATGCAAGGTCCTGCGGCAGGCTCCATGCTAGCTGTGCATACCGTGACCTAAAGACAGGCTGTCTCATTACTGGCAAAGGCATGATGTGGCCATACAGGCCTAGATCCACAACACATTACAGCAGATTGCACCTCAGCCCTTCCCTGTGCTTGCTGCACCCAGTGGGCAGTGCAACCGTACCCAAAGCGGCCTCAAGAACATTTAAGGGTAGGACATACATGCTTGCCACCAGCTGAGAGAATTAGGTGGGGGAAACCCCACTCTGTTTCAATGGTTATCATGAGTTTTGTGTTGCAAATCACATCATGCCCTTGCACCAGAGCCAGTCACACAGGCAGACAAGTTCCTTTATGAGCTGATGGTTTTGACCACCTGCAGACAGACGTGAAATAAAGAACACTAATCACAGCATAAGGATCATGTGCCACAAGCACAAATTGCATAAATTCAATCAAGGTATAGAGTCTATAAAACGTAAATGAATTAATGGGATATGGCTTATTGAAACATAACAAGACCTAATGAACTATTCACTGCAGAAAGAAGTGTTATCCCATGCATCATCTGTTTTATTTTGCATTATTATGCTATAGATACTGAATGTCTAATGGCTTTAGACCTGCTAGAGGGAACCCTAAATCTGTACTTTCAAAGTTACTTCAAACCCAGAATTTACAAACATATTTGATTGGATGTTTCAACTGATTTTAAGTTGTTGCACTTCAAACATGTCATTGAAGTAAACAATTCAAAGTTTTTGGAATGAACTGGTAAGTTTTAAGCATGGATTACCTGCATTTCAGGATATTTTATCTATTTCTCTTTCCAGGTAATAAGCTGTTCGGTTTATAACTTATGTGAGTTGAAGGATATGGCCTAAAAAGCCATAGTCTATTGAGATGCTATAGATGAGGTTGAAGCTTTCCCCATAATCAGCTCTTACCTCAAACTGGCTACAAAGCAGCTGATGGAAGATATTATGTCCGAAACAGAGATGATGCTAACAGAAGAAGCCCTTGAGGCATTCTGTTGCTGCATAAGAGCACTGTCAGAAAAAAGCAGAAATCCCCAAATCATAAATTAGTCTACAGCGTCTTTTGAAAACTCTTTAATGACAAAATAGGTGCTACCTTCAGCATATTCTTAGAAGGCTGTGCCATAGCTATACTGGACCTGGCCCTGTTTGCCCCAGTTCACTTAGGATGACAACCAAACATTTTACCCTCTCTTTGGCCAGCATACAGCAAATTTATCTCACTTATGTCCTGCTGGCTGCATGCTGTCAGTTAGTGAGATGGCTCATGAAGAACTGTCACATGAATCAGAGTATCTGTATGGAAGGCATTGCTAGTCACAATAAAATGACCACAAACATCACCATGTTGAAGTGCACAACTTGTCTCTGTGTCAAAAGTCAACGAAACACAAAAACTCAACCACATCACTTCCCAGCTGACAGGAACAAGTTATTAATATCATTTCTGCTCACAGGAGAGAAATGGAAACAGCTTCTCTGAAAATTAATCAAGTGCTGCTTGTTCTAAGCACAGATGAGTTTCCACAATGCTCTATTCCCACCTTGCAAGGACAGTTATCTGCAAGATTATTGCTAGGCTGAACTAGCACAGTGAACTCTCTGAGCTTAGCATACTTCCTGCCTCATTAAGATGGCCTGAGTGTGGGGGATGAAAGGGAATAGGTGCTAATAGTATCTTCAAAAAAAATGCCAGGAGGTATTTATTAGTCGTAATAGTCCCAAGTGAGAAAGCAGCGTCAAGTAACTGCCAGAAGCGTCAGTCAGAAGCAAACAGTCCCAAGAGCTGAACATGGGGCTGCAAACACTCTTCTCTATCAGAGCAAGTGCCACCACCTCTGCAGCTTCTGCATCTGCACAGTCATGGGGCCACCAAATCCAGGGAAAACATTTGGGGTCAGAAACTTGCCGAGTTTTGGCTGAGGACTAATAACCTCAGCAGCTGCTGGCCCTCCCCTCTACTCTGTCTGTAGAGGGAATGCAAGCCCTTCACACCAGAAACTATTCCCAGCTGCAGCTGCTAGGTATTCATAACAAACATCTAATTGCTAAAATTGTGTGCTGTGGACAGTGTCATCTTTCGTGTCACATGGGGACAATTTTGTATTCTCCACTGTGGTTGATACACTGAGCTGTCATCCTAACATCATCTGAAGCCGTGCTACTAGACCAGGAACTGCTGCTACTGTGCAGTGTTCTGACCCTTGCTGATACCTCCTTTTTATTGAGTTACTGCTCTCTAATGTTCTAGATAAACCAGAACCAGGTAGCTGCCACCATTCCTCACTGCAAGAGAGGAAGTGTAAGCACAGCAGCCCCATCAGTGACGTGCAATTACATCAGGTTTAATTCCAGGTTACTGCAGGACAAGGAACATGCCCATCCCATTCCAGAGTACCTGCAAGAGACTGTTCCCTAAGGCAGCATGCCTTTTGTACTGATGTTCAAGATCATCGGGAGGAAAGACAAGGAGAATTTGATGAGCTGACGAATGAAGGGAACTGAGGTGCTGCTGACTAAAGTGAAGTTTCTGATGGATTGCTCTGAATTGCCTTTCTTCAAATAATCCTGAATCAGTCTGCTGGGAAGAACATGCCTTTTTATTAACTAGTACTGTAGAACTGATCTAAAAGACCATTTCTGTGAATCAATCCATTTTCTAACCTGAGATTTGAAATCTTATGGAAATCTGATATTTGTTAGGAATAATTATGTTAAAATATGGTGAGATGCCACAAACACCTTGGTGAGCTGTAAAGCACACGGAGAAACTACTACAGTGCATAGGGATGCCAGTGCAGACTGTGACCAGGAAGCACAATGCATTCCACGGGTCAGACCTGTTGAGGACACACACCACATGAGCTCCAGCGCCTCCAAGTCACTTCAAATACAAGTTGGTGACACAGTAGACTTGATCATGTACCATGTTCAAACACATCTTGGATATGCTGAACTTTGTGAAAATATTTGGAACAACTCTGCTGTGTGCACAGCAGCAACTTGGCGGTGATTTCTCAATGTTCAGCAGTCAAATAATTGGGAGACTTCTTCTTGAAGCAGTAGGCTGCATATTACCATCCAAAATCAGTAGAATGGGTGCATCTGATTATTGTTATGCCATTTTCTATCTTTATCCAGCTCTAAATCTATATTTCATGGTCAGAGACTTGAATTCAAGGTGCATGCTTTGTCACAAAAAACCCCCACTGGAGCCCAGTTGTCCTGTGGAAGGACAGGTCGTTGCATTATACACCATCAAAGCTTTGGGATTATTTTTTTAAATGACAAGCACAAACACATGATTTCCTTCTTGTTTACAGGACAAATGTCCTCACAAAATAAACCCAGCAGCAAAGGGGAGTGGCAGGGTAAGCTGAATAGCATTTGGTTTCACCAGCAGTCTGCTCGGATGAAAATACCCTTCCTATATCTGTATTTCAGGGTGTGTTCCTGTTGAAGTGAAGCCAGGTTGCATAATGCTCAGCCAAGAGAGCAGCAGTTTTGTTCTGATGTTTTGATGATAAGATTTACTAGAGTGCACCTATGTGTGTAGAATCAGTACAAAGAGACACTGCGATCAGAGCTGTGGGCTTTTGGTACCTTAGGATACAGCCCATACAGAGGGTGATGTACAGGGTCCTGCTTCTCCAACACTGACAAATTCTCCTTCTTCCCTGCAGTTTAACCCTAGAATTTGGCACTGGATGTATAGTTAGTGTCCCCCTGTAGTCACAGACATAGATCAAGGTGCAATTGTAACTGAGAGATGAGAAAGTCTTTTTTTGTGTGTAATTTTGCCATAGCTGAATGAGCCTTTTCTAATGCAGAAAAATAGTGTCTGTCCCAAGGGAAAGCTAAAAGCTAGCACAACTTTGAGTCAGTAACACCTCTTCCCCTCTCTCTGGTGCTCTTCTTAGATGTGCATCCTCTCTTCACACGCTAATTTAATCTTTCATTTCACGATGAAGCTTTCTCTGCAAAGGGTAAGGTTTCTTAACATTTGCAAGAACTTTCTCTGAGTTGGACTTGGGTTTGGTTTCAGTTTCTGTTGTTGAAGAAATGATCTTAGGAAAATATTGAAGTCAATCTATCAATTAATTGATCTGGATTTCTAAATTCACTTACACTTTTTAAAGAAGAGCATCAAATATTTTTAAAGAGTATGCTAGCTCATACTGACTCTCTGAAATGGATACCAACAAAGGACGAGTTTACATCAAATGATGCAGCTGAGGAAACAGAAATAACCCTCATGGATTAACAAATTGAGAAGCTTGTTCAGAGTTTAAATGTATAGAGGCTCTGAGGTTTAGACTTTCATGCACATGAGAAGAATCATTCCTGGTCCCTTTGACAGTGGCATCGTGTGTGCATTTGTGATTGCCACAAACAGATTGTACTAAATTAATTCATAATTATATTTCTTAAATTTACACTCATAACATGATTCATTATGAATACCATTATATAACAATAAAAGGAATAGTGATTAATTATAATAAGTGCAAATGTATACATTGTTCTTCTTTATTCCTCTTCTATTTGTTCACTGTTTCTTTTATAGCCTTTCTAATGAGACAGTGAAAGTGAATGTCTAATCCATAACCTCTAATCTCTGATACCACATTCTAGCATACTAAGATGTTCCTGAAATAAAACCCTTTAGTTTCTTATGTCATTTGTATTCTCCAACTCCCACTCACACATTTGGAAGCATTTGAGGCATAGTATATGTGTTTATAGCATGACACAAAAGACATCTATCCACAGGGCTGCAGAACTGTGTGGTATTAATTTACATAAGGTAGGTGCTTATAAACCACAAGATACTTCTCTGTGACAGCCAGATTTAATGTAATTTATTCACATTCATACCATATCTTCTTAAAGCAAATTGAGACACTGTTATTTGCATATTATTGTATTTTCATAAAATGGTGTAACAGTTTATTAGAATACTAGGATGGCATTGATCAAATCTGATTGCAGCTGGTTTTAACCAGAAAGATAACATAAAAACACTCACTACAGCTCACAGATAGGTAGAATTACAACAAACTTTATAAAGAATTGTTAACTGTATTCTTTTGTCTTAAATCCCCACCATCCCTGCACTCTGTTAACAAGCCGTGCTGAACTAGCAGGTGTTTCTACTGAGGACCACTGACCAGCTGACCGCTGGCAGATAGCTAATAAGAGAAGAGGAGATCAGACCAGCCTCATATGGGAAAGTAAGCTGATGTGAAGAGCAGCTTTAGGTGATAGTAGTCTCCTTTCTAGCTCTGAACTGAAGTAAGTGCTACCTTTATTTTGGGCTGGGGTTGAGAGAGGTCTGCTTGCTTTGTTTATGGTAATATGCTGTAGCCTGTTTAATTGTCATAAGTAATGGTGCCTCAAAGGATTTGTGCTTTGAGGCTGTTGCCTGAGATGCAGTGTAGATGTTTGGATTTTGTTTTGGTGTTTGGATTCTGTTTTTCAACTGGGTGCCTTTCCCCAGAGTGACTGATGCAAAAAAGTTGGGTTAAAATCTTCACTAACTTCTGTGAATCTGTAACTGTAACCTACTTGTTAGGCTTTTAAGAATTCCCTAATGCCTAGGACAGAAGTTAAATAACAGGAGATAGGTATGACATCTGTGTTTCTTGTAGAGCTATGAGAAAGGGGATTTGAGTAGAAATTTTCAGTTTGTGAACCATTTGCCAGTCTTCTGCAGGAGACTTCTCCTTCAGTGGGGTGGAGGGGAGGGGGGGAAAGTTCCATATGTTCTGGTTTGATGAATCTGCTGCAGCCTTCTAGTTCCTCACTTAAAACCAACAACAACCCATACAACATGCTCCAACCCTGACAGCGGCAGTCCAATATTTGTCTAACCACTGTCCCCCTCCTTAAATGTATTGTAAATCTGAGTGCCTGTTGCTTCTTCCCTGAGCCTGGTTCCCTCCAGGCTGAGAGAGGTATATAGGGCACTGAACTAGGAAGTCACCAAAGCATGGGAGCTGCCCTGAGACATACTACTTACTGCCATATCTGTGAAAATTACCATCAAGTGCTCTAAGGAAATGAGAAAGAATGTGTGTAGGGTGTTCTTGTCTGCTCTGGAGGCTGCAATTTATAGACTCCCAAGTGCAGAAAGGTGATGGTGTCTGGCTGGAGTGGTGTGTGGAGGAGCTCTGCAGCTGGTCCTGTGTGACCTCTGCTCTAAGGGCTTCACATTCCCTGATGGTAAATCACCAATGAGTCCTGGGGTCAGCAGGTTCTTCTGTTTCTGTTACACTGTGAGAGGGAGGAGGTTGTTATTGAGAAGTAGCTGCTGACATGAAGTTGTGTTTTGACTGGGAGTGTTCCAGTATCAAGATAGGTGTCTACCTGTAGGTCTCAATGTATTTGAGTTGCCAAATATGGTAGATGTAAAGGAACTTGATGTTTGTAGGTGTGTTTCTCTTGGCTTTGCTGGCTTTCAGATGGCTCTGTAGTGTTTTGTTCTCTGTAGTCAACAGCAGGTCCTTGTCCAAAGCCAAATTTCATCATTGATATTACTGAGTGACTACAGGTCTACAGAGGGCAGAATGTTGTCTGCCTTGGATCTGTGATGGTGCATCATAACTTATTCTTTTCCCCTGCAAGTCTTTAGAAATGCTGTGAATGATGCTTTGTGCCTCCTGTTCCTTCTGGAGCAGGTGAGCTGGGTGACTCCATCATGCTTGGCTGCAGGTGCTGGCCAGAGCCTTCCGGTGACTCTAGTATTGTTAATGCTTGCTCTCTCTAGACCTCCCTGTCCCAGGTTCTTTTGTCGTGGACACTAATTGTTCCTTCCCCTGCCCCCCAGCAGCAGTGTGGCTGCAGAAGAATAACATGGCAAAGAGTTTGACTCATACACACCTTTAGCCTCTGTGCTCAGCAGCGAGACCTGCATTTGCACATTGGCTTACGGAGGAATGATTTCCATAGCAACAGCAAGGATATGTGGGATAGTATGAATACAGCCTCAGTGAGCATATAAAGCACCTCCTCAAGAAATAACTGACTACACAGCCTCTGAAAAAAACTCCCACAACTGGCTGTGTGGAGGAAGTGTTGTGTAATATTCTTTCTTTGCGGTAAAAAGATTACATGCATGTTTTGTTTTAGACAGAACCATTAAAAAAAAAATGTATAGGGAATGGGGGACTTTGGCCTTGTTTACATAAACTGTGAATGCAAACAGTATTGAAAGATCCATGGTGATCCCTTCTTCAGCAGCCCAGTGAATTAATAATCCTAGTGAAGATCAAGAGGGGACTTACCTGAGGCAAGCATCAAGGGGGAGGGGAGAATGACAGCTGAGTTGACTGGTGAGGGGGGAAGCAGGATCAGCTGGTAGCCATAAAACCTGTTATTTAGGGAAACTATTACTGGAGGGTGGGCGCTTTGCTATCAGAAGACAGGGAGGCAATGCTCTAGTACTTAAGGATGCAGAGAAACAAGATGGGAAATGTGTGTGAAGGAATGAAAAACATTTAATCCTTGGTTATGTATACACATCTCTTCCCCTTGCTGCTGTTGTTATCCTCCTCCTCTCTATGGATTTTGTTGTTATGTTCCACTTCACGTAGCTCTATGAGTGCATGAAGCGGTCCAGTATCTAGATGTGCTCACCCACCTCAAAAGGTGGGCAGACAAGCATGTTGGCTTCTGCAGGTTCAGTAAGTAGTGTTGCCACTTTAGGAGGTTGACCCCTTCCTCCATGGTCCTTTTGCCAGCTCCTGGGAGATGTGTCCCTGGGCACTCACCTGCAGCGAGCTCTGTGGTGCCAGCAGTGGTTACCTGGATACATGTGGCTGCAGCTTTCTGAATGGCATGAGAGTGGGAGGAATTGCTTCAGCTCATTATAGCTGGGATGAATAAAAGTAACAATGCTGATTCCATTGCTTCCTTAGTAAGGTGATATGTAATCAACTTGGTGTGCTGCACTGCAGCACAAGTATGTTAAAAATAAGCAGTTCTGGAAGTGGAAAACTTCATGTTTCAGATACTTGGATTAATTTGTTAAACATATTAATGTTTGGAATGGCTATAACCATAGGAAATCTTGAGTCTGGTGCTTGAGTTAGATGCTGTAAAAGCTTTTTCTCATATGCTATGGAATTTCTGCATAAAAAAAAAATTCTAGCTGAGTTTGCATTGTCCATCATCATATAGACCCTTTTTCTACCTTTTAATAAGTAACTTCTGTTCCTGACCAGGTATTTGCAGACTTGTACAATTATGCAGTATTTTTCTTCCCATCTTATTCTGAAGGTTGCATCCTGCTTTATGTGTATATGCAAAGCTAGCAGAAACAGTAGGAGACTTAGGAACAGACAGAATGGGGGGGTATAAAATGGCATATCCGTTCTTGTCTGGTCTTTAATAGGGGTACAGGGGCAGTTGGCTGCGGCTCTATATAGTTTTGATGTGCAGAGGTCTGCCTGTAAAGCAGCAGCTGGAGGACTAGCTGGGGACTCTCACTTCCAATCTCCTTTTGGAGACACATGTGCTCTGGCACCTGTGTCAAATAGGGATTCCAGACCTGTGTCTCCATGTGAGCAAAGAGCAGGGCTGTGGGATTTCTTCAGGCAGTGAAACAGGATGGGAAGCCCTGCCTGCAGAGATCAATAATGGTGGGCTATCCCACAGCATTTCCTGCTGTGGGGTTTAGATCTCAGGAGCAATGCAAGCTATTTTTTTTAATGAGTATCATGTACTCCCAGCTTATGCTTTAATAGGATTAAACAGTCTCAGCATGGCCTTGGCAGGGTTGCACATACCCCAGGGCAGGAGAGTCTAGACTCCCTGTCTGCCCCAGGCATCCTCGCCCTCTTGATGCTGGCATGCGAGGAGTGCAGTTCTGAGGGCACCTTGGCAGGTGTACGGCTGAATTCAGCTCTAACACAGGCTGCCTTAGTCTGGGATCAGATTATGGTCCTGTAATCATGGATTTACTTGCTAATTTGAATTCAAAACAAGCAAAAAATGAGCTAGAATATTGCTCATGTTGATGCAAGCATTATATTGAGGGCTGCATTTCTCTGAAGAAAACTGGGCAGGAACCATTAGGAGCTCAATGCCATCTCCCTCTCCAGGAATCTTTCCTGCCTCCCTTTTTTTTTTTTTTTGTCATTTTCCGTTCTCTCCTGCACAGGACTTGATTCTATAGAGGCACATAATGTCTAACATAGAGGGGCCATCTGAGAGTGTCCTTGTTCACAGGGCTGCTTATTCCAAGCCGATCTGTGTAAAGTGAATGAGGCTGAGAGCCTGAGCCAGCCAGGGTTGGGTGATGGCCAGGGCTAGACTGGTGTATGCAACAAACTTCATGCTGAGAGCAGGGTGTCTTGCAAAGTGAGACATGAGTGCCTTATTCTTCCTTCTCTGCAAAGAAAGTACAACATCTTTTCACTTTGCCCACCAGTTATCTGCTTTCCTCATCTGCCAGCTCTCCTGGCAGGTCTGAAATACAGAAGCTGTGGACCCACATTTTGGTGTCCACCCAGGAAACGTTGTGGAGGAGGAGTGTGTGGAGGAGGAGTGTGTGCAGTTTCAGGGATGGAGATCTCCTCTTGCCGGTGCCTCTAAAGGCAGCTCTTTAGAAGTGAGTTCAATTAAAATTGATGACTTCAGAAGACTAGGGCTGGAAGCTGTTTTGTTTTATCCCACGCATCCGTTTTCTTCATGGAAATGCAATGTGTCTGTGTCAAGGCTATAAAATAAAATACCTCTTCTTTTTTTTTTTAGATATGAATAAATTAATTGTGACTACGTCAGTTGGCACTGCCACATATGCTGAATAGAGAGCAAAAAGGCAACAGCAGCTTGCGATAAAATCCCTTTTATTGAAGCAGTAAAGATCCATGTGATCCACCTACCCTTTAAGGTAGTAATAAAAGTGACTCAGCTTGGCAGAACTGGTAACAAGTGGCTTTAGAGTTTTTTGTTGGAGCAAAAACACATTAAATACAGCATCTTCTGCTGCTAACACTACATCTGTCTGCTGTCTTCCTTGGGGGGGGGGAACATGTGTAAAGCAGAGCTGAACAACTTAAGAAGTTCAGTCTTGCCAGAGGCTGCAGGGTGAGGCTCTGTTAACAAAATGCTCACCACTCCTGACTGTTTTGAAGTAAAAATCATTGCTTTGAGGTGTTGTGATGGAAAGCTCAGTAGCAGAGTAAGATGTTGGACTGTTACAATAAATGACATCAGGAAGCAAACTCCTTCGTTCTCTTCTCATTCAGCTACTTTACCATCTTATCCAAATACTACGTATTTCCATCAGAATGATCTGATGTGCTTACCAAAAACAAGCCGTCCAAGTTTTGTAAATGACACTGGAGTAGGTGGAACAAAATAATCAGGAGATGGAACTGGAAGTGCAAAACTGAATTTTTTTTTTTAAATAGTCTCAGAACCCAACCTTAGCTTTGGCTACTGAGTGGATAGACCTCAGGTTTTGTCTTTTACAGGGCCTATGTGGCTTTGCCTTTAGGCCAGGAAATCCTGCAGGTCCATATTCAAATGAATGTAATATTGCTTGTTAGCCTAATTATTGACTGCTGTAGGTTGTCCCTGCAGATAACTGGAGTTCAGATTCAATCATCTGCAGGAACATGCCTGAAAGGGTATCTTAGAAGAGTAGAGAGGAGCTGGAGCCCTGTGGTGCTGCTGTGTGAAGTAGAAAGACAGCACAGCTTTTGGAGGAGGAAACTAGTTCAAGTTAACTTGAAAATGCTTTGGTAAGTGAAAACTCTATTAGCCCAGTGTGGGGAAAAGATGCTGAAAGGTGAGGAGTTGAGGAAAGGGGTTTTTCAGCTATGCTGAAAAGGTTCTTGTTTCTCATCATTGGGGAGTGGGCAAGGTTGGCTGATGTTGACTTCCCAGGGCATAAAAATTGAAGTTCTGTCCCTGCTGGGCTCTGCAGAGCTTCTCAGGAGAGAAGAGCACAGGCAGGAGGGCTTTGCATACCAACCAGCAGTGAAAAAGAGAGAGGAACTTTTGTTAATAGCCTGCTGGAGAAAACAGCTCAGGTTTTTCCAGAGCAGCATGAAACTGTAACAGAGCTTGGTTAGCAACCTCTAGGGATGAGAAGTTATTCAACCTTGTCATCTGGTGTAGTACCAACCCTATTAAATGGGTCCCTCATTGTGAACAAAATACTTCAAGGCACAGCAGAGCAAGTGAAAGGTCTTCAACACCAGCTCTGAGGGTGGGAGTGATCCTCTTCCTGCACCTATACTGTACATGCTGATGCTTCTGTAGGCTTCTACAGACCATGCAAAACTCACAGTAGTTTCTTCTGAGTGTTTCAGAAATTGAATGGGCATCATGTATTGTGACAGGAACAGATGCAGATATCCTTTGAGAACACAAAAAAGGTATGTCTGATTCATGCACCTCCCCCTGCCCCCATGTATATTCAGCTATCACTATGTTCCCCACTTCAAGTGGGGTGACTGTGCAGCTTGACTGTTCCCCTGGACTCAGGAGCCAGGGGAACTGTTGGGAGGGCTGTGAGCAGAATAGTGGCTCATCTGGACATTGCCCTGTATGGATGCTGCTTGTCCTGGGAAGTTCATGTGGCTGTCAGAGGTAGCTCCTGTGCCTTGCTGCAGAGCAGTTGTGCCCATAGCACCCTCATCAATAATAGCACTCAGAAGGGATTTCTGTCTTAGATTCTTTCAATTAGCCTATTTCCCACTTCTCTGCACAGGCATCCCTGTGAGCTTTCAGCTCCAGTTCTCCTGTGGTCAGTAGGTGCATTTTTACATTCAAGTTTGTAAAGAAGATTAATTTTTCCTGGGACAATCTCAAAGACACCGAAACATGTTCCTCTGCAAGCTAGAGATCGTTGCAGCTTTCAGCAAAACAAATCTCAAGAACAATGAGCTCATCCTCCAACTTAAACATATAACAGTATACATGTTCTCAAGGGAAAAATAACCAACCAAAACAAGGCACTCTAATGCACATGCCTGGGGGAAAGATGGGAACAAACAGCATGTGACAGACTTTAGCTGTGTTTTCTAATTCCAGGCTGGAAGATGCTCAGCTGATAAGCTAGATGTAGGGACCTAGACAGAATAGAGCTGAAGAGATTTCCATGGATCAATGTGCTTCGGTTACCAGGGCATTAAGCAGTCTGCTTCAGAACTCCTGGAAATTCAATAGTAAAAAATCCCAAACTGTTGGTACAGCTCTGAAATTGTTATTGAAAGATAAATGAGATTACTCAGTGTGTTGTGATCTTGAATGGACATGGAGAGGATCTGTCTCAGGGCATCAGCTATACAAAGCATACCTCCAAGCATTACCTCAGGATGAGCAATGTGGGTTTTTTCTATCTATCTGGTGATCTTTCCTGAAAGAAAGCACTCATCCATGCTTTGAGTTGGTTTTGTTTTGGCTTGTTTTTTTAAATTAAGTTTTTTTAAATGAAGCTTGAGTGTGTAAAGAAGGAAAAAATGGAGAGGAGAAAGCTTGCCTGTAAGGACTACAGTGAGCAAGTGTCTAAAATGAGGGGGGGTGGGGCAGGAAAGATGGGTGGTATGCTAGTTACCATGAGTAGCAAGCTGATTCTCTGATACAAAAATTGGTTTTTTTAGGTTCCCTCCAATCTCTTTTGTAGGACCTACTGACTCATCTTGTTACGGGTGAGTCACTCGAAACAGTTAACAACTGGCTACAAAAAGATTAAAAACTCAGAAAATATTTACCTTACAGTCTTCATCACAGATGCAGCTCATCCCTATTTCTTTAGTCAGAAGAAGTCCTCATCTCGTTCCTTCTGTTCGTTAATCTCATGATATTACAGAAGTTTAGATAACTTGGCATTTATAAGACTTAATGGGTAGGAGAAATGGGAACGGCATAGAGGCATGACCTGTGGATGGCAGAGGTATGGTACAAAAAGGTTGGCCTTGTGCAAGGTGGCTCAAAGGATTAGTAGGGAAATGGCTGTTAAAAGCTATGTCTTAATTAAGAAAACTGTAAACAACTACCTGGGCTGAAACTTTCTGTACCTGTCTTGGGAACAAACCTTCTTGGGGATCTTTCTCTCAAGAAACTGACTTCAGAGACTAGAGGATACAGGTGTCTGCAATGCTGAAAACACTCTGGCACCTTATTTCAGGAAAAATTGTTTTGAAATTTACTTAAAGCAGAGACATTCCACAGCAAACCAAACGTGTGTGTTTGTACTTGCTGCATAATGATCATAAAGAAGTTGAGTGTTATGCTGGAAAATGTGTGATGCACAGCTATTTAGTGTGCTGAGAGCTTACAAGGTCATGGTGCAATCTTCCTTGTGGCATGGCATTGATCTGGATGTTTAAAGTCTCTGTGTGGCTGGCTGGGAGCATAGTAATGGCTAGCTCATGTTAGTGGGTGTCCCATGGTTCCAGGTTATGTTATTCTAATAGTTGATATCCACCCATAAAAATCTCATTGCTTTAGCTCCAGTTCATGCATTTCCATCAACTGCAACAGCCTGACTCCTTCAATTCAATGAAGTCTAATTTTTGAGTGTGTTGTGGTTTTACCCTGGCTAAGAGCTGAGATCCACGCAGCTGCCTGCTCCTTAAAGGAAAAGAGCAGGGGGAGAGGGAAGGGGGGGGGGGGGGGGTGGGGGTGGTGAGAGGCAAGGGAAGGGAAAAGGAAGGGGCAAATAACCCCAAAACCAAGAAACTAGAAGGCCTGTGGGTTGGGATAAGGATAGTTTACTAAGATAACAGAAAGATACAATATAACAATGCTAACAGGACTTTAGAGCAAAAATATATGAAGCTGTTGATACACAATGCAGTTTCTCACCGAACCCCCAGCTCAGGCCGTGCCACCCAGAGCCGTCCCAGAACCTGACCACCATCCCCCTGAAAACCATGCATCCCAGAGCCACCTCTGCTCCTCCTCCCATCAGCACTCCCCCTCCCCCTCCGCGCCCCCCCCCCCCCCCCCCCCCCCCCCCCCCCCCCCCCCCCCCCGTTGAACTGGGCAGGTGAACTGGGCAGGATGTAATTGGCATGGAATACTCTCTTTAGCCCGTTTGGGTCACCTGTCCTGGCTTCACCCCTCCTCCTGAACAGAGAAATATGAAGAGCTGAGAAAGTCCTTGACTGTCTGACAGCAACTAAAACCATCAGGGTGTTGTCAGCACTGCTTTCATTTTAACTCTCAAACACAGCATTCCATCCGCTGCTACAAATGAAGTTCACTCCATCCTGACCAAAACCAGGACAGAGTGTACAACAGCTAATCTCAGGCTTCAATTGTGCATTACTGTGTGGCTAACAGACCCCCTGTTTAACTCCAGCAGTAAATCTTGGTGATCTTGTGATAAAGCTCTCTTTCTATCATGTGAATAAACTGGTAAAATTGTGATGCTCAAGAGCCATAGTAAAAACTTCTGGATGCTTCACCCAAGTTGTTGGCCCCTGAGTAATGCAAGATGAAGACTTCTTATTGCCAACCATTATGAGGCACTTCAAGGCTAATCCCAGTGTTCTCTATTTCACTAAAAGCTAGTCCTGTTTATTTTCAATTCAGGTGAAAAATAACTTTTATGGGAATGGCATGAGGTTATTGTAATTCCTGATTCAAGGCAGGCAGGAGCTTGGGAACCACTTTCAGTTCAAAGTGAAGAGTGAGAGGTCTAGTCACAGAATCACAGAATTGTAGGGGTTGGAAGGGATCTCTAGAGATCATAAAGTCAAACTCCCCTGCCAAAGCAGGTTCCCTAGGACATGTTGCACAGAATAATACCTCAGATGACCTTTTAAAAGGGCAGATAACCACTTGTCTTTATACATTTAAGCATCTCAGTCCTTAACAGAATCACCATCCAGGATGTCCATAATGTAGACATCGAGGTCACCCTTCACTAACCCAACCATATTTACCTAGTGCTGGTTTAGATGGCCTGGGGTACTGAAGATATATACGAGGCAAGATCTACAAGACATCCATACTCCTCTGCAGATACAAACAGGGATCAAAGAGACACTCTATGGCTTCTCAGCTGGCATTAGACACCTGTGTGTGAGCAAGTGAACTCAGCCCCTGCATCTCAGGCTTCTTTTATAGCCACTAGACAGAAACAGGTACTCCTGCATCACAGTTCCTCTGCCCTGTTCTGAAGGTGTCTCGTACAGGTAAGATGCCCCAACTCACTTTTGATGTAGTAATTGTATTAAGATCTTCAGAGCAAATGATCTGCAGGCCGCTCTTATCCTGTTTTGATGATTTTTTTTCCCCTTTAAGACAAATTTATAATTAATGTAAACAAGTGTTACTCCTTGCTTTTCTTGTTAAATATAAAAGTGAAGTTGCTGCAACTTCCTTCTATTCCAAATAACTTATTTTCTTCTGCTCTCATCTTAAAGTTGAGGCTAATCCTTCCCCAAAGACCCTAGTTTTCTAATTTCCAATAACTCCAAGTTCACCCAACATAAGATTATTCTCCTCCTTGTGCCTCTATTGCTCATGCTTTAGGTACTGGTGCTGCACATGTGGCAATTTCACTTTGATTGCTTTCCATTTTCCCTTCTGCCTACAGTAAATTTCATACAGCACCCACCCAGGTATTCATCTGGGTTTTTTTGGTCCTTGCTCTGCTACAATTCAGTCTTAATGTTATCTTCTCTCCTTCCCTGTTTCTCTCAAACCTAAATTCAAATGGAGAACTTGTGTAACCTGGGACTATTACCTACAAATAAAGAACTAGGTATTTTTCTCTCCTGTGGTCCCTTGGATCTTAAAAATCTATCCTAGTGTATGTTTATTACTTACCTTGTTTTCATGCTGATGTTCTGGTCTGATCTTCCTGAAAAGTTTTGTTTGGGATTTGTCCTGTGATTAAGCCAGACCCTGAAGCCACTTGGTCACCCTCTCACAGGAGCTTTCCACAAAGCAAAAGGGGGCTGCTTCAGGATGCTTGGAAAGCAAAGCCTCCCTCTGCACACTCTGGCTCCAAAGTCCCTTATTGTCACTGGGAATAGAACTGATAAGGACTTTCTTAAAAATACTTGCTTTCCTTATAAAACAATTGATTCACTAAAACAGATTCGTCTCATTTCATGGAAACTTGCTCTTCCTTGAATTCTTGCCAGAATACAAAAGCAGAGCAGTAACTAGCTACTGATTAGGATATTTTCCTGGACAAAGAGAAACAGGTTTGAAGGTCGTGTCAGGATAGGACATGGTAAGGATGTGAACCTGGGTATGTAGTTTCTCAGATGAGCTCTTGAATCTCTGAACTACTCCAGGATATAAATGTTATGCCCACATATCAAGCGGTTTCCTCTGTTACTTCACTCTACAGGGATTTATTTAACAGAGAAAAAAACATAGATGTAAACTTGTTCTAGTGGATTTACACTGTTCTCTGCTGTTTACTGTTATGTAGCTGATTGGCACTGTGCAAAAGGATGAGAGGAAAAGGCTTACCCTTCAACAAAGGAATTGTCTTCAGTGTACAAATGGCAGTCATTGCAACAGTCTCAAAATAATAATGCAGCTACCTGCAGGCAATGCTGGCCTCCAAGCAAGTAACAGGACTGTGGTGTTGTATCCCCTGAACTCTAGTTACTGGGCTACCTGGGACAGTTGTAACTTAAATCAGCAGAGGTTTCTCTGTAAGCCTTTGTGCCAGGCACTCCAAGGCATGATAAAGCAGGAACTGTGTGAGGACTAGCTGGTCATGGCAGGACTAGCTTTTCTGAGCTTCATCTGTACTGCCTGCTCTGGCAGCTTGAGCACTTACATGCTTGAGGGGTCACAGCCCACGCTGATAATAAAGATGTGGAGTTTCTCTTACAGTTCCATGTAAGACAAAACTTCATGCATGACATCTGTAGCTGTTTGAAGGAAAGAATCCTTATGCTAGCAAAGAAATAGTTTTTTCCCATGCTGTCCTTACAATAAATGTGTCCTAATTGCATTTCTGTGCTTTGTTCTGTCTCTTCATTCCACAACTCTTCCCCAGTTGTGAGTTTGCATGCCTGTCACCTGTCGTGGCAGGTGTGCAAACTCTGAGTGTTCAAGAAAACTATGTAGATCTCAGGCATAGAAACAAGTTGCAGGGTGCAAAATGGAGAAGAGCTGTTGGGGTGTAAGTGGGACAGCATTGGCAGAGAACTGGAACTGAATGTCACTGCAGCCCCTTCCCCTAAAAAAAAAAAAGCACCTAGTACTGGCTGGAGTGGGGAACTTCACTTAACACCCAACAGTGCTTTCCTAAAAATAACATAGACATAAACTCATTCTGAAGAGCATTGTGCTGACACCCTCTGAAAGTGAAGCTAAAGGGAAGATGCAAGGCGAGCTTCTGTTGAACAGTCATTTCACTTCTAAAACTCATTGGCATGTAAATTCAGGTCTATGTTCTTGTTTTTCTGCAGCTAACCCAGCGCCTACGCTTAATGCCAGGAATGGTCACCAGAGCTGCGGCCCTTTAACCAAATATCTCAATCTGGTTAGAGAAAAACACTAAAACTGTAATTATGAGTAGTTTTATTGGGAAAGTGGATGATTTAGCATCTAACTCTCACACTAATTTAGTAGTGTGAGAGCTCAGAGTTAATCTGTTGACTGTATCTAATAAAATATAGCTTTATGTTGTCATGGGTGGTCTTTTTTTTTTTTCCCTCATATTGTGTTTGGACCAGAGACAAAGTGGAAGGGAAAGAAAAAGGATGTCAGGTAACTTCTTAAAACAGCCCAACTTATGTCCCCTTCTCCACCCCCAAAATGCAAAGCCAGAGGTTGCAGAGGGCAAATGAATGCATTGAAACCATGCTAATGTCATCAGAAATCAGGAAGGCTGCTACTTCAAAACAACATGTTTCCTTCCAACTACCAGCTAATACAGCTGAGAGTGCAAGAAAAGAGCTACAGGACACAAGTTTGTGTTCACTGAACCTCTGTGGTAGGAGGGAGAAGATTAAAACAGGAAGTTTCAGTAATGGTCATACTGGTTTACTTTTAGATCTGAGATGTGCAAGCGTTTCATCCCCCTTTAAGGTAAACTTCATTATTCCACATAACCCAGCACTAGATGTGGAAGCAAAAATATTTTTCAAGAGGCAGAAATAGAAACAGAAGAGTGAAACACCCATTCCACAGGTGGCTTTTTATGTCTGAAAGTTGTCATATAGTCACTGTGCTTATTTGCTGTTGGACCAACAGTCAAAGGCAAAATTTATTGGTGCCAATTAGTGTATCTGTTTACTGCTGGCAACAAAAAACATGAGATGGGATTAGGGTCAGCAGAGACAGAAGCTGCAATAAAACTACCAATTCAACAGGTGTCTCATCCACATGAGATTGAGTTATTGTCAACTCCTTGCTAAACCTACAAGTTTGAGTGAGAATAGTACCTTGAATCAGTGGTTAAAAAGCATCTTATTTGTTTTCTAAAGTCAGAATTATTGCCTCTCATCCTAATTTAATTTTCAGTAAAAAGCCTCAGTAATGCATGACAGCCCCACTTCTCAGTGACTGATAAATTCTCTTGGTCTCAAAATTTCACGTTAGTGTTAGGTGGCTTTTTCTATTCCAAAATTGTTTCTATAGCCTCACGTTTGAACAAGAGCATGTTTTTACAAACATTTCATTAAGGTAGCAGGGTAGAATTCAGAGAAGCCAATAGATTTTGGAGTTTAATTGAATTAGTATCATGATTCTGAAATGACAGCCTTTCAAGGATATGGTTTCTGACAAAATTTGCATTGTAGAAGTAATGGTTTACCTCCCTCTTCACCAATTACAGAACAATATTCTTTTGTGAAAGATGCCAACCCTACTTGGAAAGCTCTTCTGTTGATAAATGATCATCCAATTGTTTAGTTCTTACTCAGCTCTGCATATGTCACTGGCAGTGATGGAGTACATGAAGTGGTCTCTTGAAGGCCCATAGAGCTGAAATAAGTTCTACAACTAGGATGACTTAACTTGTATTTTTTTAATTGCGTGTGGAAGCGTTTTGGTGTTTCTTGCTCTTAACTGATGTGGTCTCTCTTATAATTGAGCCTCTGAAACGTTTCCCTCTGAGCATCAACAAAAAGCTCCCCAGAGCTCTGCTTCTAGAAGCAAGCTGAGTGGGTTGCAATTAGAGCTGCCTAAAGCAGGGCTTTTGGATCAGCGGTAGAACTGCAATATCCAACACTTAAAGTGAGTCTCTTGGAATTTTTTGTTGGAAAAATAAGGAAGAGATCTACCTGTGACTGTTTTACTCAACAGCAGGCAGTTTAGTTGGTTTTAGCATTTGTTTGGCAATTTTCAAAACAAATGGCAGCTAATGTCAAAGTGTTTTGACATTATTATTTTTGATGTCTTTGGTTGCATTGCATCCTAGTTTTGAACTGTAGCCATAAAAACTTTTTCTACTAACTTTCTCTTCTGAAGGGAGGAATTCTAACAAAAGTGTCTACTGACATGTGTTAATTCTAAATCCAACTTCAGTTGCAGAACTCAAGATTGAAGTATGTCTTTTGGCCTTTGAACAGGTTGGGTATTGAGATATTTGTCTAAAGGATAAGAAGTCAAGCAACCTCCACTGTCCACACTTGATTAAAAAATCAGATAGCTCTTTTGGCACAAGAGCCTGGTGCATGAGAGATTCTGATTACCCTCAGATTGGGCTGGGATTATTGTTCCCAGAGCTGGTATTGCTGCCTGGGGTCCTGTTACACCAGGTGCTGCCAGGATGCAGAGGATCAAGATGGTCCCAGCTGCAGGGAGGTGGAGTTGTCCCTCCAGGAGTGCAGACAGGGGATGGTGAGGGAGACAAGCACCCACAGCCCCTCAAGTGGTGAGCAGCCACCATTGTATAGGGGGCAATGGCAGTGATGTCTAAGTGCCAAAAACTATCTTGCTGTTACTGCAAGAGAAAGGCTTGAAAGAAGGATCCAAAAAGGGATGAGGAGCTCTCTGCAAACACTGGAAAAACTCTTTCCTCAAGCCTGTAGGGTAGAATAGGTAGAAATGCCTCTTTGAACCTTCCAGCAGGTGACAAAGGCTGGCTGTTTTTCTGCCAAGGGCAGTACAGCTCATCTCTCTGTCCCTTCTATACTCATCACAGTAGTAGATGAAGCCATTCTGTTGTGTAGGAAAGCTGAACAAGACCTGGGTGTTAGAGGGGGGGAAAAAATAAGAACAAATGTAGTTGTGAGCAGCATCGGTGCTGACTGATTCAGAACCAGCTTTCCAGTGTCTGTGAAGCCCTGGAAGATGTAAGAGATCAGAACTTCAAACCACCTTCTTTCTGCCAGTGTGTTAGAATTACTGGCCAAAGAGATGCTAGTCAAATAGGATTCCTTTATGGTTGAATGTGCATCCTTTCTGAATCTGGGGGACAGCAGGATGAAGCACATGGGCCCTTATTCTGCTCGGGTCTTGGTCTGTTTTTTTGCTGTCATTCTGGCTAGACATGTGGCCCAGATACCAGGTTCAGATGCAGTATCAGTTCCACGAAGTTTTCATGAGCAGGAATCCAGGTTTTAATTTCTTCCAGTTTTGATGCAGTGGCACAGTAGTGTTTGGTATCTCATGGGCTCGCACAGCTTCAGTTCCCAGCTTGTGTATCTGTGCAACCATTAAAGCAGTGATTTTTAGGACAACAGAGTGTGTGTGGGGAGTGTATGTGTGAGTTCATGCATAGGTAGGTTTTAGTGGTGAAAAAGGTCATTTGCCTTAATCAGAGCCAACTTACTTAACGAGGCTTTATGCCTTCATTAACGTGGCTACCAAATTTGTAAACTGCATGATTCAGTAATTCTTCTTGTATTCTGATAATTGCTGTGAAAAAAGATAAAGGAAGGAAGCTAGAGACTTCTTTCAATCTTGAATTGCAGATGTGCAATATTTGTCTTAATAGATTCATTAAAATACTTAATTTTAGCTTTGTCCATTCAGAAGGAAGGTTATTGTCACCAATTGGGCTGACATAGAATTTTAGTCAGGAATACTATGAATTACATTATCACATCAGAATATTTTAGCACTCATAAAAAAGGGGTAGAGTGAGCCTTTTGAACAGACTTTTTTGTTCTGTAAAGCCCCAAAGGAAAATCCTTGCATGAAACTTTCCTTTTTGTTTAGATTTATCATTTAAAGTTCTAAAATGCACTTAGTACTATAATAAAGGCCACTCAGCAGAGACTTGACATTGATGTCAAAGGGAGAATTGAGTGCTAAGCTGCCACATAAAACTGCTGCAGAGCAACATAGATAAAGTCAAAGAAATCTCTTAACTTCACTGTTCTGATAACTTAAACTCGTTGTCATCAGGTCTGTCCTTAGGTTACCTGTTCACAGCATGTCCAGTTGCATGCCATACTGTGACCTCCTCTGCCTGGGCATCTGTTCTGCCCCTCAGTGTTCCTGACACACCAGACCCAAACCAGCTTCTTCCTTCAGCTTCTCTCCATTGCTCATTTAGATGAAAGCATGTGGAGTGCAAGTTTGCCCAAGCACTTTGGACTGTGCCAAATGTACGGTGCATTTCAAAATCAAGGTCTCCGAGCCCACAGCTTAGAGTTGTAAACTCATAGTACAGACTTTATCTTTTGCTAGCCCAGCCCTTAACTTCATATTGTGAGAGAATAGTCTCTGGGCTCTCCTAATTAAGGAGTTGCGTTATCAATGATTGCAAACTGATTTATTTGCCTTTCTACTTAGCAGTAGGAGACAAAATTGAAGTGGCTTTGCATCTGGTGGGACACAAGGGAGTTCCAATGCTGAAGATGACACAAGATGCATTCTCTGCTGTAGGCAGCAAGAACAAAATGTTTATTAATGTTATGACCTCAAAGGAAAATAAGAAATGCCCCAAAAGTATTAACTGTAAGAACAAGGGGAGGGTGGCTTGTTTTCATTTCACTGTGTATTTAAGGGGAGGAAAACATGGCAGCCAACAACTACACTTAACTAATCTCAGAAAAGGATGTGAGAACTATAGTAAAAGGCCAGTGAGATGTTATCAACTTCTCTTTGTAACCACAATAGTGTCTAGTGGTATATATCCTTCTTCACAGGCAGGAAAGGCAGATGACTCCAACATCATGAAAATCAGCTTGATACATCACCACTACTTTCCCTCCAGGGAGCTACAGAAGAAAGGTCCTTTGGAAACAAGTTTTTAACAACATCCTGTAAGTGCACAAAGTCTCCTGGAGCCTGGATGCCCTGCATGACCAAAAGGTACTTTGTTTCACTGCCGTAGCTGTAGTAGAGGAGACAAACTGTGAAGGAGCACATGGGATGTGGTCCCCTAAGTTAACTGCTAATAGTCTTATATTAAATGGAAAGATGCTAACATTGCCAACCAATTGCATCAGGTCTTACTTAATTTGTGGCCTGGTTTGGTAGCACAATAATAATTAAAATACACCATTCTCATTAGAAGAAAGTAAAGGTTTGTTGTACAAAAGACTAATTGGATTACTTACACCCTCAATGTCAAGAGCTTTTGAAATCAAACCAATAAGTATGTATAATTCATGAGTGGTTTGTTTTTCTTCTACTGCAATTACTAATCCAGAAAACAGCCACAAAATGAATTGTGATTTACCTTTGTGGAGCTTGTATCTCCTCAGCTGTGGATTAAAGGAATAAATTAGGTGGTATAAAAAATCCAAACCCTGAGATAGTATCACAAGGAATCCAGACCATTCTTCCTCCACAAGCAGTAGAGACTGCATTCTTAAATACTAATGATTGTGTGCTTGCTGGTGCTTCCTCTCCTCTTGAGAACTGCTGATGGTGGATATCCAATATGGAACCTACTGCAGAGCTTTACTAAAAGGGTGATTTCTACCCCCTTGAGCTGTAAATTACCAGCTCCTCTGGAGCATTTTGAGATGCATCAACCCCTTACTACCTAGTGTGCTCTCAGCATAGTGATCAGACACAGCCCTGATGAGGTTACCATCACTCTATAAATAGCCCACATACTATGGGTTTATTTACTGGGGGGGGGGGGGGGGGGGGGGGGAAGTGGAGGGAGGGGGGAGGAATTAAGCCCAGATACAAGACTCATGTAGTTAAGGTACATCTTAAAAAACCTCACAAAAAAAACCCAAAACAAAACAACCAAACAATCAAAACCCAAGGCAACCAGAAAACACAGCCATCAAAGCTATTATCCTAGTTTCCTGTTGAGACTGTGGAGGGTTTCTCTCCTGATTTTAATTATGTAATTATAAAATTTGACTTGGCTAATAGGTTGTTTAGTAGCTCAGTCTCACAAAGCTAATAAAGACAGAGTTCATACATTGAATGCTCAGTAATCACAAAAGCAAATTGTATGGAGGATGCCTATTCAATTGTGTTACTCTGAGTTTTTGCCTTCTGGGAATGAAAGGAAGGAGTCCTAGGGATGCCAAAAGTAACTAGTGATATGTTATCTGATGGCCACAGATGACTAAAGAAGCTTTGGGCCAGATGTAATTCAGCTATAATGTTTTAAGGCCATTGACTCATGTCAGTCTAAGTTAGTAGAGGATTTAGTCCTCCATGTTTGGAAGACATCAATGGTGGAAAAGCACTTCCAGATGAAAGGTTCTCCCTTATCCCCACCAAACCTTAAACAGCAAAAAGAAGGAAATGGTGATGTTATCTGACATTTTGCCTCCCTAGAATTCAAGGCACACTAAAAAAGTACTTTTTAACTGTCCCTGTCCCATAGCTTTGGCACTGGCTCATGCTGTAGCCTGGCTAGAGAATATGCTCCTGTTGAAGTGCTCTTGGCCCAATGTTGCAGCAAATGCTCATTGAGATTGTGCTGAGGATTTGGGGCTGTAGGGGGCAGGTCTGTCTTTAAGTCAGAGATGAAAATAAGACCAACATTAATATTCTCATATGCAATATGATATGCAGATACCCAAGTCCAAGCATCTTTCTAAACACCCAGGCAGAGCTGTGCAGGTGCTGGGTCTATTGCACAGAAAGATCCACATTAAACATCCTGGAGGGTAGGTTCTGCTCAGGACCAGGGAAAGAAAAGGGTGGGACACTGCAGGTATGTAACCATGTTTCTCATTGCCGTGGAGAAAAGATGCATCTTTGAGTTGCTAGAGATACAATTACTGAATGGTTAAGTGCAAAGTGGCTCTGTTGTTCCCCTGAACTCACAAGAAGAAAAAGCTCTCTCCTGTTGATTTCCTCAGTGTATGTCCTAGTTATGCAGGCTGTATGCTGGGGGTGGGGGAACCTGGGATTTGAGGCAGTGTTTGGCAACACCAGAAATCAAAACCTTAGCACTTTGACTCATTGTGAGTACTGCATAATGAGCTTTGAGAATTCCTCTTTAGTCTGAGTTTGCTCTCATAAGGAGTTCTGTAGTCCATGTATATTAAGGCAGCATAACTGGCAGGTGAGTCACAGCCTTTTTCAGTCTCTTCTCTTTTGAACCTGAAGAATTGTCTGACTTGGATGTCTGTGCTCTCCTGAAATTAATTAGAGCTTTACTTCCACTATTTTGTCTGAGTAAAAGTCTTTCCTACTCATGGCAGTGACAGTGAAAAGCTGCTTAAACAATATTGATCAGCAAGCTTATTATCTTGGTTCCCAAAAAAACTTCAAAGGTTCCTTCCCCCCTCCACTTTCAGAATGTAATTGAAATCCTGAAGCGGGCAGAAAACTCTGTGCAAACTCTGATTCAGCCCTATTGAGCGAAGACAGGGCACATCCAGCAAGCTGAGGACTACATAACCAAGCTAAGATGAAAACTGAAATAGGCTTCAAGGTGCTCTGTGTGAGCCTTGTAAGTGTGTGGGTTAGACATTGATATGGCTTTGTTTTCATTTGCCTTATTTCAAAAACTTTTTTAATTTTAAGATGCATTCCAGATGTGAATTTTGAAAAGCATCTGATAGTGGCCTAAATCCCATTGAAGTCATTGGGAACTTCAAGTCATGAAGGGACCATAAACTGAACTCAGTGACCAGTTATGATGGAAAAAAGAGATGGGTTTGCTGGGGAATAAGGTGACTCCCTAGGGCTCAGAAAATCTGCTGTGGTAGCAGGCTCCTAGTTCCTTACTCAGCAGGAAATTATCTGAGATAATGACCTCATGACTGCTGGCTCTCACCACTGACTAATGTTACTGCTCTCTCTAATGTAACTATGACTGCACATCTCTGGAGGGGTAACATTTTCTGGCATTACCTTGCAATAAGGGCTACACAAGTACCAGACTTGAAATCTCAGTAAGAAGCAGCAGTGTGACTGTGTACATGCAGAGAAGTTCTGGCCCTGCAGCTGAATCACACCTTGATCTTCCTGCAGATGGCAGTGGTACATGTTCTGGACATGCCACATCTTCAGAAGTTATGCTGTTTGCCTTCTGAAAAATGGTGAAATTACGGATCTTGCTGCAGTCAGAAATACTTTGTTGAAGTCCCACTTGTATAACTGTGTGCCTAACACCAGCCAAAACAGTCCCTTACTGAACTCCTCTCTAAAAGGAAAAGTCTCTCATACTGGCAATGTTTTTCTGAAAGGCAAGGAAGAGTGAGAACCATATCTGAGCAAGATTTTTGGCTAGTAATGTCCAGCCTGCTGCTTGCTATGTTGTCATCCAAGGTTATTTACCCCTCAGTGTTGGTCATGAGGTCACAAACAAGTGCTTCTGTAGGCCTGATTTATGTAACAATTGGACAGCCTGCCTTCGTCCTTAGTTTGTCAAAGTTGTGCTGTTCTTAATGTAAAGTGCTAGCTGCTTCCTCATAGTATTTTTGTTAAGGAGAGTTAAATAATGGGGGCTAGGGGAGTTCAAGGCTCTTAACTATCCTCTTATAGGTGTATGTTTATATGCATTTTTTTTCATCATTATGTATATAGCTCTATAAAATTTGGGGCTACATTTGGGCTTTAAGCTGAAGATGCTTCTTTTAGATGTGAATTTTGTTCACTGGGTAGATTGTCCTGAAGAGAGGCATCCCTGTTGTTAAAGAACTTGTCAGTCCTGCCCAACAGTCTCAGCTTTTAGTGAGGGCAGCAGGAATTAATATCGTCACCTTACCTGCTCTGACTCAGGGTTTAAATAAAATGACTGAAACATTAATTTCTTACAACTAGAAATAAGGCTCTACTGTCCCAAAACACAGTTGCATTCCTGACTGGTTTTGATGATACACCGTTAAAAGAGCTCGCTTAGAATGAAATAGAGGATCCAATGCTTTGATACTTAATTATTAGAGCTATTCCTGCAGAAATCTTCCTTCAAATGGTTGCTGTTTTTCTTGCCTATAGTCTCTTAGCTCCATTACCGTATGCAATGTAAGCCATATGTTCTTCCATATCACTTAAAATGCCTCTTGTTATGAAGGCAGAATCATGAGGAGCACTTGATGTAGATTATACGGAGAGATCTGTTTCTGTATAAAGGAGAAAAATGTGGAAAGGAAGGATTTGAATCCTGACTTCTTATGGCTGAATGGAAACAGAAAAATGTTGTAGAAAAAAACATTCTGGAGTTGGATCTTGAACTAGAAATAAGCCCTTTGCACTATTAAGGGTTTAAACTATAAATGAAGGATTCTCTCTTATTTTTCAAATGAGTGTGTGTGGATTTGTATCTTCCTTCCTGTCTTGAAGGAGACCCAAGTGCCAAACCTGAGTGTTTCACTGAAGAATAATGGTAGGCAACTATTTGTTCATGAACTTGAGAGAAAACCACAAGGGAGAGGGTATGGAGGTGAGGAATGTAGTAAGTATCTTGAGAGTACATTCTCCCACAGCAAGAAAACAAGAAGAGTCCTGAGCTGAGATACTAAATATATTAGGGGGGGAAAAAAAGGAGCAAATTCCAATCAGTACTTTTCTGAATCCCCAAAGCTGCACGTGACAAACTTTACTCCATTTAGATTACATCAAAATCTCTTCTCACCAGGAAAAATCTGATTCTGCTCATCAGCAGCCTCTATTAAATTCTGGTTTTGTGCTATCGTATTTGTCATTTTATGAGCTGGTACTAGGTGCAAAAATAGAAATATTAATGCATGCTGATGCTTGTATTGGATCTAGCATACAAAGGAGCAGTTCAAGAGGTAGAGGCAACTGGCAGACTGCCAGTTAGACAGGAGAAAATAATAATTGAAGTGTGAATAGAAAGTTACAAATACCCTGTGTATGAGAGCAGTAAAATTCTTGTCTGCATTAATACCTTCTTATTTCTGGGTTAGTCCAATTCCAGTGTATATTCTGAAAAATATACTCAGTCAGGTTGGTTAGTTTGGTGTTTAATTATAGTGTAATTGCTGGAGATGGATCCTTGATAGTGGGGAGGGACTGAAACAATTTCAGCTTCTCAGGCTTTAGAATTGTCTGGTTACTTTTAGGCATCATGTAAGTGATGTAAAACACAGATTCTGGGCTGGGGGCAAGGAGGGTAAAGGTTATTAGTAGGTTGGTCCTGAATGTGCATTTATTTCTGCTCACAGCAATTACAGCAGGCAGTGCTGTTCGCTGGGGATTTTGTTTCCCTGGGAGAGGAGGTCATCAGAAAAACAAACCTGGGGCAACTAGTACAGCTTGTCTGCTAAAAAGACAAAGCATGATTGTTGTGAGAAATGCTATCTTTACAACAGGCACTTCTGTTGCTCCTGGAGCTTGTCACTTCACTACCTCTTTTCTGAAATCACAGACTTTACAACTGACTATTTTACCTGAACAGTTAGTGAGTAAAATTGTGCTGTTATCCCCCTAGGAAAAAGCACGACTCCAAGTATGTTTGTTAGCAGAGGTCTGTGGTGCTTGTCAAGTGAAGAGTGTCCCATTAAACAGGAGAAAAATACTAAAGACTTGACTTGAATTTAACCAGCACATAATTGCAAGGAGCAAAGTTTGTGAATAAATTTTACTGAGACTGCAGCTAACTGAGAAACAAGGAAAGAATGATGTAATTTCTTCCTCTGAGTGACAATACAGATTGCTTAACCTTTGGTGTTATAGTCTTTCTCCAGTATCAAATCTAATTTACCTACCAACTTGAGTATTCACAAATGCACTATCTCCTGTGCACTAAGCTGCAGTAGCACTTAGCACTGAGCCCCTTGAGCAGTGCTGCACCCAGAAGAACAATGCTTGTGCAGCACAGGCAGTTGTGTCAGCATCAGTGGAGAAAGCTGTGAAAGCTGGCAGGGATGGGCTCCAGAGCTGAAGACTTGTTTACCTTGAGCATCACCTACCTATGCTTGCTTCAGTGGAAACAACAGTGAGCTTTTTTCAGTTTATGCAAAATCCTGACACGTATGCAAATGCAGTGTGTCACTCTTTCTGCAGATACACTGTAGCTCAGAGCACACTGCTGCTGTTCCAGTGCAGGGCTGGCAGACCATCTGCACCAGCTGCTGGGCAGTTTGTGGGTGTCTCTGCCAGTGTCTGAGCCGCCACTCCACAGTGGTGATGGTGGCAGCCAAGAGGGTGAAGAAAAGGGCCTGGGGAGTGGGGCACAACTGTCGAAGAACTACAGCTAGGAGGAAGGACACACCTCCCCTCCTTTTGTGTAAAGCTGTAACAGGACTCCAGATATCACTGTCATGCTATGATTAGTGTTCGGGATCTTAAATTCAGGCAAGCATGCCTTCCTGGTGCCACACAACCCTGTCTTCTCACCAGTGTTGGTGTTCATAGAATAACATAAAGGTCTCTTGGGGAAGATATGCCCGCTTTTTCATCCGAATTAGATATATTTGCTTAAAAACATTATCAAAATGTTGATTCAAAGTAAGCTCTAGCAGTATATCCAGGGTCCTGTGATTTGTGTCATTCACATGATGAAGGTATCTGGAGAGAACCTCATCTATGACTTGTTCCTGTTTCATTGCAGAGCTAATACCCTCCAGGTTCAGTAACTTGTTTTGACTAAAAACTTGTTTGGAATACTGAAAATAGCTTGTGGGGAGGGAAAAGGAAGGGAATCAAAGGAGATGGTTTTCCAAAGCAGAGCTTCTACTGAACCAATGAGATGTTTTCTGAAAGTTTGCTTTGATCGTGCTTCTAGTAAAATAATATTGCCTGAAAGAAAGCTGTATGGCTTACAAGATACAAAAAAAAAAAAATCTTTGAAGAGATGGGATCCTCATTCTCCTATTTATTTGAACAGAAATACTTGTAAGTCCCTTGGTTGTCTCTCAAGGGGGAAAAAATAACCTCAAAAAAAGTAGAAGTTGGACATCTATTGATGTCTCTGCTTCTACAATAAGAAATGCCATTCACTAGATAATATCAATAATGCAATGCATTGCATTAAAGAAATGTTATGATAATGAAGCATCCTTAGTAGCTCAGTGAAGGTCAGTTGTGTTGACTGTATGAAAAAGCAAAACTATTGTGGTAAAGGAGAGCCATTAGGATGTCTTTATCTATGAAAAACATTTGCCTGAAACTTTCATGCGTACAGATTTGCTGTGGATAGTAGGAGGTACATTTAGTTGTTGTAAATATGTTTAAATCACTTTATTTCCTTTATTCCCAGGTTGCTACCAGCTAACTCAGCTATCAGAGAAAATCCACAGCAAACCAGTCTCCATTAGCTGTTCTGCTCACAGAACAATTTGTTTTGTGTATGTGACCCTGGTCAGGAGGAAGCTAGATCCAAATGCTGCTGATGTATTACTAATACCCTGCGTATTTAGAAATATCTGGAAGAGGCATGAAGAAATAATCATAAAAAGTCTGCATTTTATGATTCATTAAGCTTTCAGTTGACATTTTGTGACATAACAAATAGAATTGCACAGAAAGCATTTCTAGGGCACCTTTATTAATTGCTGTTTCTGGGAAATCTGTTTGGAAAGTGGCCTGTTAGTGCTGCTGCCTCCCCTCCCTTGCAGTGGCATGCAGCTTTTTCACCTCTAATGAAGTTTAATCAACACAAAAAGAAGTGTGTTAGGCGTTCCAGGTCACAGGCATTGTGGTGACTCAAACGTTCTAAAGTGAGTGCTTCTGACAGACCAGAATGCACTCTGCCAACCTTCCCTTGTTCTTCTTGGATGAACAAAGGTGGAGATACGGACTCCTGGCTGCACTCTGCACATTAGTTTTTGTCTTCATGGGGGTAATTTGTTGCTTCATTTCTGCATAAATGAAACTGAATGAAATCATCCTTTTGGCATGTTATCACTGTTTGATCTCTCATTGTAGTGATCAGCATTTCAGTAGTTCTGAAGAATGTTAACCACAGTGATCCACCAGTTATATTATGTGGAGCTACTGGGGTTTATTTTCTGGAGATGGTAAATGTATTTTCATGACATAAACGAAGTCAAAGAAAAGGCTGCATTTCTTGCAAAATGTTGCTTAATGTCTTAAGGTGTTATCTGTAGAACTGTGGAGTTTTCCTATTTTCATATGCAAAATTAGTGCTTCTACTATTACTTCCCTGTTAATTAGAAGTCCCACAAGGGACAACTGCAAACATAATCAGTTTTATAATACTTCTCATCTGAAACTAAAGTGGTTTCTGCATGCAAGCTTTCTTACAGCAGTAGGCAAGAACAGCATTTCCCTTTCATGTTGCTCACATCTCAGCTACAGTACTGATGGAAGGTAAGAACACTCAGCTAGAAGTCACTTGGGTGGTTCTGGGTTTTTATTTTCTTTAGCAGGTGATTTTATTTTTTAAAGATCTGTCAACCATATCTTCATTTAAATCTCTGGGCTTGGATGACAGTTGAGCTGAGACCTCTTCTGTGTATAGTTCCTTCATGTTCACAGAGGACTGGAGTTGTCACAACTTGTGTCCCTCCAATGATACTGCCAGTGTGCCAAAGGTAAATGGAGTTAAACCACTGAAGCAGGCCAGTCTTCAGAGGCATTAGCTTTGCTACCAGCTGCAGGTGACAATCAGGATTTGATGTCAAGTTACAGTCTGAAGGCTTCTTGACTGTATAGGTTTACTTCATCACTGTTGTGTTATTTCCAGCCCCCTCCATGAGGACAGCTTTCTATTTTTTGCTATTAGGGAAACCATTCTGCTTAGAAAGAGGTCTATATTAAGATGACATATAATATGCTGTTGGGAAATACATTTGCATCTGATTGACTTATTCTTAGAAGATTAGAGACTAACCATATACAAAAGTGGTTCATTTCTTCAAATGTCACTTCTTATGTTTAATGTACAACGTGAAAAGGAAGGCTCTGCTAAGAGCTGTCTTCAAAGATGGCTTAAAAACTGTCATGGGAGATGAATACAGGCAGGGAATGATGCCTGACCCCCAAATGCTCTTATAAAACTAAGTACTGCGTGTAAAACTATGCTCTTGGCTTCCGTTAGCTCTTTGCCTTCTGTTCTGTTTACAAGAATGTCTCATGGCTGGCTCAGAAGAGCTGGCTGCCGATGGGAATATTAGCACAACAGGAGGGAGAACAACTGGAAAGACATGATATGTTCTTCTGTAATCCTCAGTATGCTCTTTAAGGAGGGAGGGAGGAAGGGGTTTGCCTTCTGCAGCCTTTAGCATAGCTTGCTTGTGAAAGCAGCTATCAAGGGATAGATATGAAAAATCATAGCATCAAAGAATATACTGAGTTGGAAGGGACCCATAAGGATCAAGTCTAACTCCTGGTTCCACACATATATGAAGCCCTTTTAAGAGGAAGGGATAGGGAAGTTCGTGTTGTCATCTTCAGTCCCCAGAAAAAAGAGTCCCTTCGTGTATGGACAGAGCATGTGGCTGTATGGGGTATCTATCCCACAGCCTGCTTAAAGCAGTCAGGGTAGAAATTCAGGTGTGGGGACACCAAAGATCCTCCTAGGAAAGATGCTTCTATGCCTCTTCATAGCACACAGAGCCACTCGCAAATCACAGGAGGAGTTGAAGGGGTTTCCTTCATGCAGCCCCTACAGGTGCTATGGAAGGAAAATGGATAACCTCTGCAAGGTACAGCAAGACAAGGTAAATATAGGAGGAGAGTCAGTTGTAGTAAAGTAAGGCCTGTGTTGGGGAGAGCATTCAGGGAAAAAAAATGGGACTACTTAGAGTCCTAAATGGGGAAGTGAAAAAAGAGCAGAGGGAAAGGCTGGGAAGACAGAAGGAAACTTGGGACAATGTATCTCCAGGTTTGCATCTATAGCTTTAAAAATTGGTTGTAGCTTTCCCCTCTGATACAAACACATCTTTCCTTAATGCAGTAGTACAACTTCACTAGTAGTCAGAAGATAGATGGTCTGGTAATGAAGTGCTTAGACAGTATTTAAGATTTTCAAGAAGTTAGAAATACATCAGAGAAATGTATCCTTGTTATTGATTTAAATTGCTATTGCATTTTTACATCTGAAAAAAATCTCTTGGTGACTTCTTGAAGAACATGGGTCATGAAGTACTCAGCTTAGTGGGATATTTGCATTATTAACCCTTCCTCGTTGCAGTATCTGGAACAAACTTCTTAGGAATTCACAAAAGATTCTACTTGCAATGCAGAAGTGTATTAAATACAGCAGTACTACTTTATATAAAGCCAAACACATTTCAAAATCAAACTGCAGAATGAACCATCACATTACTGTAAAGCTGAATAGCTTTAAATACAAAATGAAGCTGCTACTGATCACCTTTTTGTTTCATGCACTATTAAACTGGTGTGCAACAGGCTGCCACAGAATGCTTGTCTCACATTTTGCTGAATGAAGAATGAATGCAAGGCAGCTGAGGTACCTTCCCTGGAGAGAGTGAAGATGAACAAAGCAGGAGCTGCTGATTTAAGCTGCTGGCACTTCATTTGGTGTCTCTCATACCTGGGGATAGTTTGACGGTGGACTGTTCTTCTCAGACTATTGTTGGTAAAGGCTACAAGGAGTTACTATCAGCCTTAAGAGTCTGGCTGAGCATGAAGCATGTACAAACTGCACTACCTGAACACAGTAGTCAGAAGGTACTCTTCTAGCTGAATATCATGTGGAACTTGCATCAAATTTCCTGAATAAAGGAATCTAACCTCTCCTGCTTAACAACCCAGCACCTTTCACACTCCGAGGTCTACGTACCCAGGAACTCTGGTAAAAGCTGTTGAGGAAAGATGGGTGAAATTTTTCTGAAAGAAAGATGGCATTAAAGTTGGCATGCTGTCAGGAGAGATTAAACTTGGGCTGATGAAATGTGCCTAAAATTTGTGCAGGAGACAGAAGTCTTCAATCTACCTGACAGGCTTAGCATAGCTAATGCCAGTGTAAGTGTATCCTGTCACACTGGTGTGCCTGCCTCTTCACCTCACTGAGGTAGCTATGATACTGCAGCCAGGACACACCGAGCTCCAGTTATTGCTCAAAGTGGCTTTGCAACCCAACCAGCCTCCTGAGTCAAAGCGATAATAAAGATTGGTACTACTTTTCCGTAAGAAAGGTGGTGTATTTTGTGTTCTAAGTCTTTCACTTTCTCCCACTTCCTCATCATGGTACAGCAGGAACTGTGCTGGAGGTGTCTGTACATCACTGAGGGGCTCTATTTAATAGTTTAAGAACTCCCGCTCCAAACAAAAATAAAGGGGCCTCAGGCCAGCATTTCTCAGGCTTCAGAGGCTTTGGGGGGTACTGAAACATCAAGTTATAAGCTTTTAGTTTTCACTAAATATTATTACTGGTTAGGCTGAGCTCTCATTTAGACAGTCATCCTATTTCATTATTTCACCAGATACCATGATATGCTTTTGCACCTTATACTTGACAACTGAAAGAACTCATCTTAAATAGGAATTAAAATTTGATTGTATTATATAAGACTCCAGTTTTGAAAAAGAGTCCAGTTAGGCATGGCTGAGCTTTGAAACTGAAGTTTAAAGTGCTGCAGTCATGGCTAAATTAAATTTGCTCACCTCCAAAGAGAAAAACCTTAAAATATGTATCAAAATTACTTGACATTGAAGATATCAACATTTAGAAACATCTCCTGTGATTTGTTTAAAAAAAAAAGAAATCTGATTTTATTGTAGTTCTGCATATACATAGGTAGAACTGCCAAAGCTTTACTTGTCTGTCAGTTCCTAAACCAGGTCTGACAGACTTTTGTGTGGTGGCAACAGGATTATGAAAATTACTTAGCTCTAAAATAATCAGTCAGGAACAAGGTATTTTCTTTCTCATTTCTATTATGTGAGAGCTTATTAAACAGGTTTCAAGGTATTTGACAGCTTCTCTTCTATTTTAGGAAAATACATAGATGCACCATAGTGTTTTAAAGGAAAACAGTCTTCTGCAAAACTTGGATCTATACTGAACTGGTGCCCTTTCTCCTTGCATTTCCAAAACACCGCCTTGAATTAGAGCATTGCAATAGATGTATAAGACTGTAAATGAGGATATCATCCTAGGTAGACAGAACTTACCCACTTCTCACTGTGTTCACCAGATGGTTTGTGCATTTATCCTTTTATTACTCTTCCACCAGTGTCCATATCTAAGCAATCATGAAGGCTTCTCTTCCCCATCTTTGACATCATTCTCCATAATGCACTTAATTAGTACCTTTAAAAATAATGATTTCTATCAGTAACTAAGGTTATGTGAGGCTGAACAGAAGCAGGTAGCAGAGAAAACAAACTAAACAGCGGGAGGAAGAAGGAAGTTACAGTCACCCAGCCTGGCAATCACCTGGTATCACTGGCAGATTTCATTCATACGATCTTGTTGGCAACCAGATGGAAAAAGTGGCATTGGCGGGTTTTTTGGGTTGGTTTTTTCTCCCCCTCTGTAGCTTGTGAATGAAATGTCCTGCTGCTCACACTACCTGCAGCTAGTGCTCTGATGGGCAGAGGAGCTGCCTGTTCAGCTGAGAAATCATACAGGCACCTGATATGCATCCTCTTTCTCTCTACTGCCCTTCTGTTTCCAGTCTCTACTTCCTTACACTCAACTGCTCTTTCTCATTTAATCTCTCCAACTTTGAATCTGTCTCTATCATACATGCTTTACACCAGCGAAGAAGTAACACCTTAAATTCCACATTCAAATGAATTCCACAGCAGTGCATATGGATCCTGGATTTGGCAGGGATTTAGATGAGATCTTGAAATCTCCATTACATAAGACTTGGGGGTGTAAAGTTTTTCAGTTTCACCAATTAATCTTCTAGATTCTTCCTATTTACAACGCTGCCTGTGTGAAAACAGCTTCAATGTTAAGTTTAGATGTCCACCTCCTTTCATTGACTTGTCACAAAGGATGTCCATAAATTTGTTGCTTAAAGCTTTCTCAAAATTCTGAATTTCTATTAAAACTACCAATATGTTATGATAAGGTTACTAAAAACATAATGCTGGCTAAAAGCCCAAACTATAGGAAATTATTAAGAAAATTTCAAAAGGCTAGATCTAACTGGAGTTCAGCTGGGTGCTTGAAGGAAATAAGTCCCACAATTTATCCATCTAGCTTCCATGGCCTGTTGAAGCTTGAATTTACTGACCACTTCTAGCTGTATTTGACAGAGACTTTGAGAACGCACAGCTCCTGGAGGCATTGTGAACACCAGCAACTGGTCCCTGACACGTCCCTAGCTCCAAGGGATGCAGAGGGGTGGTGGGTAATGCTTTGTGTGCTGTGGTTGAGAAGGGAAACCAGCATCTGGACGCACTGGGGAAAGGGGTAGTATTAGTCCATGGGACAAAAATGGGTAGGGAACATGTGACTCCAGTCCAGCAACTGGGAGGGGGGATGTGATGAGAAGTACTTTCGTGTGGCTGCCTTTCCCTGGTGTCCACAGACTAAGTTTCCAGAGGCGAGAGATGGTTTGTCTTGGGCACGCTCCTCTGGCAAGAAACTTACTTCTGTTAATGTGATGGACAGAGTGTTTCTGCAATACTGTGGTCTCACTCTGACCTGCAGGCAATTGTCTGTACAATGTTTATTGAGGAGCATCAGGCTGTCCATGTGTTTCCCAGCAGCCATGCTTATACCAGCTTTTCATATGCAAAGTTGAAAATTAATTGGAAGGACATGATATTTGAGGCCTTCTGTAGAGTATTCAATATAGCAGTCCGAGGTGTTGACATGTCTCCCTTGAACAAATAAAAGCCACCTGTGATTACTCATTACCTATCATGAAGCTGTAGCCCAGCTGCCAAAACAGAGGCAGCTCTGCCTCAGTGGAGTGAAGTCAGATAAAATAATAATTGGACTTGTGACTGAAGTGGTTTTGGTTTGCTATAAACTCATCTGTAAATAGCAGGACTCACAGAGATCATGCACCTCTATTTTATTTAATGTTTGCTATAGCAATATGGAACTCTGCAGTACCTGGTTTTGAAAATGAAAAATAAAATTATGAAAAGTACTGTTTTCTAGGTGAATTTGTAGGTACAAGCTCTTCACATTTTGAGTGAAAATTTTCACATAGTGGGAGAATTTTTATGCATTTGTTAAACCAAAATATCTTGGTAGCCATTTTGATTACTGGTATAAAGAGCAGTTTGTCAAATTCTCCTCCTTAATCTCTTCATTGAAAGTCTTTTGTTTGCCATGAAAATATATTTAGTACACTAATGTCCTATAACTAAATCTTTCACTGACTCATTTTCAATATATATACATAGCCTAATTATAATTTTAGCTGTCAACAGTAGATGTTTGGACTGCTCAGGTATGTTTTTATAATTGTTTTTTAATTTAGGATTAAACTGCTGGACCCCTGTTCTCTGAAGGAAATCTGTAAGGAATGTTACTGTGTTCCAGGTGATGGTGCTATCATGTACGTGCAGAGGAGATACAAACATGTCCATGCTACAGGGCAGGAAAAAATGCTGGTTTATACTGTGCATTTTAATATGTGCTAAAAAACACCCTTTTTTTTATACAACACCGTGTGTGCTGTGTCATCCTAAGTGCTCTCTAGGGAACAGGTTGAGCTTTAATTAGAAAAGCTCCTTTTAATATAGGAACTTTTCAATCTGTGTGTGCTCTATCCTGTGGGAAGAGTTCTTGGTGGCTGCTTCTTTTTAAAAGAAATTCAAGGAAGATCTTGGACCTGTGGAATGGATTTGGTATACAAATCTTTCTCCTTTTCTCCCTGTCCTGTTGCCTCCCATCATAATGGAAAGCTACAGTATTCACAACTCTAGCTATCTGCATGGAGTCCTCAGCTAATCTATCCTAAACATACAAACCCCTTATGAATTGCTTGTTTTCAACATAGTCTGCAGGCCATATTGAAACTAAAAACTGTGCAAGCAGAACTTTTTCATCTGTAGCTTTTAGAAATCTCCAGTCATATGTTCCAGCTGATGTACATATACAATTTAAAAATATATTTGCCCTTTTAGTACTAAAAAACCCATGATAAAACACTTGTGCCCTAAAGGATTTTGAATTTTAATTTAGAAATTAGTGTAATGCATGGTTTTGGTAGTAATTTATCTTGCTGTTCATGTTGCTGCCAAGACCTACTGCAGGTATTTTAGTAGAAACTTAAACTGACTTCTAGGGATGACTTTTTTTTTTAAAGTCTAGCCCTGTTTTCTTTCACTTGAAAATTGGCTCAAATCACCCTAATTCAAAGAAAATAAAGATCCCACGCATGAAATATTTTTCTTTAAGATAATCCAAAAATGTTCACTTGGTAGGGTATGCACACCATTCAAGTTTAGGGATCCTCCTGAGCAACCACTTCTCTCAATGGACATGTGAGCTGTTTTGCATACTCCAGGCTACAGCAGGGAATGGCAGGAGATCAGCACTGTCTCCAGCTCTAAAAGAATTAGAAAATCTTTGCTCTGCCATCTTCTTTTTTTATATTTATTCCATTCAGCACCATAGCAGTCACTGTCATGGTCTCTGGGCTGCTAAAGGACTGACTCAATTCAGTAATTATGCTTGGGGTCTCTCAATAAGGGATTGTTTCCTCACTGACAGGAGGGAGACGTTAGCAGAAAGAGCTGCAGTGATTACAGAGCGCATGTATCAGCCCTGTCCTACCACCCCACACAAACAGAGCCTTAATAGTTTAGTCTATTAAAATCTCCACTCTCACTTTTCTGAGCAGAACCTCCCCAGTGTGAAACAATACAGCTCATTACAAGGAGACAACCTGTCTATACCACTCTCCATTTGGAGGGAGATTGCCCACAGTCATTCACAGGTATTTTATCCCGCCTACAAAATGACATGTTGTAATAGTCTCTTATATAATGTAATTATACCTTACTTCATATTGCATAAAATTATGAAATTCAAACTATTGCTGGGAAACACCTTTCTCTGACATTAAAACTAAAATTCTTCACAGTAATACTAAGATGTAGAGCATGGTTTAGTAAAAAAAAAAAAAAGCAGCAGTGAAATGGAAGTAAGTAGAGAAAGTTTCTGGACTGGTGCAGCTGGAGATGAGATGCAAGTTGCTTCAAAGCACTAGACTGGGTTTGTGGAGACGGCTGTCTTTGCAGGAATGCTGAAGGTCTTTGTGAGGCTCTAGCACTGATGTGCATAAGATATGCTGGAATACTGGATACGGTTGTCTTCAGTACCAGATGCTGTCTGGGACCTAGAAGATGTTTGTAATTTACTTACAATGCACCAATAAATGTTATATGTTAAACATGCCATTTACCCACTGATCTTAACAGCTTTGTCCTGAGGAGAAAGTAAACTCCTACATTTTCTTGTGGTAGGCTCTGTACCAATTTTGTAATTAGGCAGCTATTCCAGCTGACAAGATAGAGAGATCACCTGGCAGCTCCTCCTCCTCCTGGTGCTGAAGCCAGGCTGAGCAGGTGTTTCACATCTCTTCCTTCCTCTCTGCAACTGTGTGAAAACTCTCTCAGTTTAGTCTAAAGGCAAGAGAGCACTTGTTTTCTGCTGTGTGATTCATGTTAGTGTGTTTCAGCATTTTTACAATAGAAATAAAACTTGAAAACACCCACCAAAAAGCAGAACTCACAGTTTAGTGTTACTGCTGCCATTAGGTTCTCTGGAATTAGAGCACCACTCAACTGTGCTTGGTAAAACACAAGGCCCAAGGGTGCCTATAGCTGAACAGTAAACAACTGATAACCTTGCTAGAAGAGCCTATTGCACATGACACAGTAACATATACAGTGAACAAAACTGAAATGTCTGAAATGCAAAATCACAGTGTAAAACATTATTTAAAACAGCTTAAGCATTCTAAATTGGGAGTTGGGAGCAGTGATGCTCTTTTCAGATGGAAGCAGTGCCCCAGCACTCTGTTAAACAAGATAGCTTAGTAGTCAAATTCTGGGTGAAAGGGAGAGAGGGGCTCATTGCTCACTCTGGCAAGAAGTCCTAAGCTGCATAATTAATGCTAGATATTTTAAAGTCATGAATTGTAATTCCTGTGTCAGCTTTGGAAATGGAAAAATGTACCCTGGCAATATTCCTGAGGAGGCAGGGAGGGCACCCACTGAGACTTACGTACATTAAGTCAGAAATTGAGAGCTAGAGATCTGAAAGATAAACGCATGCCATAAGGTTATGGCTTGTCCTTCAGTGGAAATTATGTGGACTTATGGGGACAGGTAGAATCTGCTAATGACTTTTAACTTGCAACTTAAACATAGCAACTGCTGGGACCCAAGTTAAACACTTTGGGTTTGCTTATTTTTAGTTTTAAAACGTATCTCCCAATCACATGTTTTACAGTTGAGAACCACATCCACAGTTTTCCAAAGATGCATCATTAGGAGATCCAGATATGGCTGTTGCTCTACTCACAATTAACTGACAGGTTATAAAATCCATTATCTTGAGGGACCACTTACATGTTAAAAAAGCTTGACATCAAGAAGAGAGCTCCTCACTTTACTAGAAATCAAGTCAGTAGTGGAAGTCAAAGAAATAGAAAACTGAATCTTGAACCAGACAAACTGTGTTCTGTTGTGTGCAAAGTCTATTGTGAAACTGCATAAGCTCTTTATACTATAAATTCAGTATCATTAAAAAATACAAAATAGAACTGGGATCTGTAGTTAAGGTCTTCACAGCCATCTAATGGATTTAGACCTTTATGCCTTATGCTGCAACAAATAGCACAAACATTGCCAGCTCCTGGGCTTTGATGATTAGTTTCTTGCTATTTGGTGTCTCCTAGGAGCCAAGCAAACATGTGAGAAGATAAACTTTAAATTTATATTATATTTATATACGTGTGCTTGTATGTAAATCTGTGGCACTCCTGGCTGGGAAGAAAACCTTGAAAGCAGAAACCCACATCCATCATTTAGGTAGAGAGCGAGCGCTCGGTGAGGTAATGGCTTAATCCTGAATTGTGTTTTGCATTGGTTTTATCTTACGCCTTCCTTGCTGCCTTAGTAGAGAAAGTTAACCTGCTCTGAGCTCTGTCCTGCTATGCCTAGAACATCACTGGTAGCTCCTTTTTCTACTTGTAACAATAACTCGCATATCTTTATCTTCTGGCATTGTTTCTTCTGTGACTCCATGTAGGCACCAGTTGCTCCTCACTGGCATATCTCGCTGTTACAATCTGGTGCCATGCTACCTCCCAGAAACAGGCGACCTCTCAGCAGTCTTAATGCAGGATTTGTTTTCTAGTAAAATCACTGAATGCTCAAGTACCTGCAGGTATGTACAGGCAGTAGTTTTTTCTCTTTCTGCTCTTTTTCAAGATAAAGACCATAGTGAGGAGCTATTCATTCCTGTTCCAGAATTTATTTATTTTCTCCAAACGAAAGCTTACAATCAGAAGTTTTACTTACCAACCCCACACTCCAAACACCACTCCCCCCCCCAACTTTTAAGGGTATAAGCCAGGAAAACCAATTCATATAATTCATAAGGACAGAAGAGTTTATTTTCAGTGAACTTTCTTTTAATCTCTAAAATTACCCTGTGCATTGTGTGACCCCCGTCGAGCACAAGCTCAAAGGAGTTGAGCAGTGCTCTGATATCACAAACCTGACTGATTATCACAAACCCAATTATAGCAAACAGCTGGCCTGACAGTCAAGATGAACACCAGCCTGACCAGCAAATCCTCAGAATATCCACTTACTGACAGTGCACATTGATGTCTAAATAAATGTGATGCTGCGACCTGGCCAGAGGACGCTGAAGCATCTTAAACTCAGATATCCTGCTAAGTGCTTCCAGGAAGGCTTGAAGTGGGTAAAAGGAAAAAAGATTTAAGTAAGCAGGCACAAGAGAACTCTTTCCTAGACAATGTGAAGGGTTTTTTTTTAACGCAGTGCTACTTGAAAAGCATCATGGATACATTTAAGCAAGCCATTCAAAACTACTCTCCTACTTCCTATCTAAGAATCAAAGCACCTGAGAGGTGCGAACTTGCAGGTAAATCCTCAGCTTTAAGTTAGCACCAGCAGTTGTAATTGCTGGCCAACTGCTCTACTGGCTTGCAGGAAAATGGTTCTTGCAAGGGGCCTTATCCCAAACCTCATGCAAAAGGCAACATGGAATAGATTACAAGGAATATTGATTCTTTTGCCAGCAAGAGGAATTGAGTGTTTTATTATTAAACCTTAGGAAAATTTGACTATGTTACTCATAAGAAAATGAGTCAGGGAAATTCCTGTGGTGCATACTAAGAGTGCAAATTGGGGATTCCTATTGCAGAGCTCCCATGGCATTTATTTTAATATTACATTTATTGCTGCTTTTGGCTACGAGATGGAAGTAAAAGGAACAATGAGATTCCTAATTAGGATTAATGAATACATGAGCAACATCATGCAATCATGATATATTCTCATGAATTCCTTGATTATTCCTTTTACTGGAAATTACTAAGGATAAGGTATGAGTCACAATCAGCACCGATGAAACAAACCAAGGAGAAAACACCCATTGCTGCGGTGGCCTTCTGCGTACACACGCAGGAGTACGGTGGCATTTCTGTGCAGCGGCTGTTCACACACCAGTGAACCGTGCTGCCTGACGATGCACGCTCCACACCTGACACCCTGGGTTCCACCTAAACTTTGAACTCCTATGTGCTAGGAGCATCACCCCACCGGCCGGTAACGTTGTGCTCTTGCCACGAACTGAACACACGCACGACCGGAGGCCCCACGGGAACGCACCTGCCCGGGGAGGGGCGGGAGAGGGGCAGCGGCGCCCCGCGGCCGCTCCCGTTATACGGCGGGAGTCGGACGTTGGGCAGAAGCTGGGGAAGCCGGACGCATCTCCCCGGTAAGGAAGCGCAGGAGACGTAAACAAGGAGAGCAGCCCCGAGGCGACGCCAACCCCTCCCAGGCGCGACCGCGGGCAGACGCGGGGGCACTCACAGGGGTGTGCGCCTGCCCCCGACCGCGAACGCGCGCAGAGGGAGCGCGGCGCCCCGCCCCGCCCCGCCGGACCCCGCCACCCCCAGGCCCTCAGCAGAAACCGCCGGTTACATAACGCCTCCGGGGAAGCGCAGAAGGGAGAGGAGGCGGACAACTCCGCCGGTCCCTACATGGTCATGGCCTCGCCCCGCCAAAGAGGGGAAGATAACGCTCCTTCGGCCCCTACGGCCGCTGAGCCGGGTTTCCCGCAAGTAACCCGCCGTCCCCAGCCCCGACCGCGTCCCCGCCGCCAGCCTCCGGCGGGAGGTGAGGGCAGACAACGGAGAGCGGCTTGGCGCCAGCCTCACAGCCCCAGGGCGCATGCGCAGCCGCGGGGGCGCATGCGCCTCCCGGGCCCCCGCCAGAGCGCTGAGCACGCGCGGAGACGGTGGCCGAGTGGCGTTTGAGGGAGGGAGGCTGGCGGCAACGGGTGCTGACGGAGCCTGTGGGGCGGCGGGCGGGCGGCGGCGCTCCCCGTGCCCCGACCCGGCATAGCCCGGCGGCGGCTCCGGCGGCAGCCGAACGGCGCCGGGGGCTGTCGCGCTGCCGGGCCGGCAGCGCCTGAGCCAGGCTGTGCCCCAGTTTGTGTCCAATCAGAGAGTGAAGTGCGTGCACCGAGCGGGGCGGCAATGCGTAAACAAGCCCCGGGAAACTCCTCCGCCCCCCGCTCTCCCCTCCGCGCCGCTCCCGCCCGCTCCCCGCGCCGCCCCGCAGCCTCCCCCGCCGCCCGCCAACAACTCCGGCGAGGCGCGCGCTCCCGCCGCCCAACCGCCTCAACCGCCCTCCCCTCCCCCCGCCCGCCCGCCCGCCCAGCCGGCGCCGCCCGCGCTGCCACACGCACCCCACTCCCGCACACGCCCGCGGGTGCCCGCGGCCTCTCGAGGGGGAAGGTAAGGGGCCCGCTGAGCCGGCCGGCAGCAGGGGCGGGCGGGGGCCGCCGGATAGGTAGGCAGGCAGGCAGCAGACGGCGGCGGCGGGGTGTGGACGCGTGCGGGGGGAGGAATCATGTGTCATAACAAGTTGTTGAACGTGACATTGCTCTCGAACTGCGCTGCTGCGGCGGCGGGGAGGGGGGCCGCCGGGGGCAGGGGCCGCCGAGTAACTTTCTCCTCAAATTCGCCGCGAAGGAGGGGGCCGGCTGCGGCGCGGGCAGGGCGGCGGTGCTGGCTGCCGGCGGGGACCGCGGAATGCGCTCGGGAGAGGCTGCTGCCGTTCGCGATGCTTGTAGCTTCCTGAGGGGGACGGCGCGCAGCGCGGCTGGGTGGCGAGCGCTGCGCGTCTGGCTGCTGCGGGAACCGTTTCCACCCCTGCCAGGATTTTTCTAGCAAGGCGCCTGGGCGGCTAGTTAGCGAGGAGTAGGTTCTGGTCCAAAGCGCCTGTTCCTGCGGGTAATTATCCCTGGCTAATGCTCCGTGGCAGTTTGGCTCGCTTCCGTCGTGATTAGCTTGGCTTATTATATAAGATGTCACCGGAGGAGGAGAGGCACAAGTCCTCTCTCTGTGGCGGAGGGGGGGACGGCGACAGCGGTCCGCTGTGCCTTCTCCGCATCAGGTACCGGAGCAGAGGGAACTGCCCCGGCCCGGGCAGGGCGCGGAGCTCACCTCGCAGCCCGCCGGTGGAATACGGCGGCTCGTTTTACACGTGGGTTGGGTGTGTTTCCCAAACCCTGCCTGGGAGCAGAGGCATAACCTGTTCTCGTTCCTCTCTGCGTGTTTGATTCCTGCCTTTCTCTCTCTCACTCTAAAAAAAAAAACAAAAGAAAAAAAAAGAAAAAAAAAAGGACCTAAGCAGAACAAAGTTTAAGAACTTGATTTTTGCTTCCTTTATGTGCATGTTTAGTACGTTAACATGAGCTGGAGACGATTGAATGAATCATCAGTTCCATGGAATAAAAGCAAGTGAATCATCTCTCATGCATACACACACATAACCGTGAGGGAGTGTAGTTGTTCCTGTAAATAGTGGAAGGTTAGTGTCAGTTTCTGACCTGCAATGGGATGTAGGAAGTATAGACAGACCTTAGAAACCCACCAGGTTTCCTGGGGGTAGTTTGTGAGCTGTGAAAGTTTTGCTACACTCAGTTGCAGTTTCCATGGCTCAGTGGTCGAATGGTAGCCTCCTTCTGTAGCAGCTTGCTATCGGTTCTTTGAGGGAGATAGTAATCCTCACATTTAGGTAAATGTGTTATTCAAAGTGTACTACTTTAAAATAAAATTTAAACAAAAAAAAACCCTAAAATGGTATCATGTCCATACCCTGAAGCCAGAGACAGATCCCAGATCCTTTAAAGCTGGAATTTGTTTTGCTTAGTTTTGTTAAGCAAAAATTGTTAGTAAAAATAAATAATACATACTGGGAAAACAAATTAAGCTAGCTTGTTTAATAACTGTGTTAGAGTTGTACCTAGATAGACTTCTGTTCCTGATCTTCTTGCCTGTTGCTCTTTCACATGGGATCAAGGCTAGGTCCTATATATAGTTTTTCTTTTAATTCTGATTTGGTTCCCAAGTGGAATTTCTGTCCTCCCCATTTTTTGGACACATATATCTCTCCCCTTGCAGAGATAAAACTGTGAATTTTGCAAAAGTCCTCTTTTTTTTTGTTTTCCTGAGTATACCTGCCACTGTCAAGAAACCAAGTCACTATTCAAATCAGAGAGGTAGTGCTTTACACATGAAGGCATTTAGTTTGTAATATTGATGTACGTCTCCTTTGGTGTCAGGTATCCTTTGTCTAGCTACCCATGTTTTGTACTTCTATTCATGCTCCAAACAGGAATGGAGGAGAAAATCAGTCATGGAAAGGGTTGGTTTGGGTATTTGCTGTGGTTGGGGGGAAAAGGGCAAGTTACCTTTTTTTTTGCTTGTCTAGAACTGAACGTACTAGCACTTCCACAACAATTCTATAACGCTAATTACAGGACTGGAACAGCTAAGTGTGGGAAAGCTGTATTACTTCAGGGTTCATTGTGCGGCTTTTAACACCCCACTGTCAGAAAATTCTGAAGTTACCCAAGTTAAGACTACATGTGACTGTGGACACACTGTAATAGAGATTCTCTTAAGTTAGGAATATTGAGTAGTCTAGTTAAACAGGAAAAAATGCTATTTTATTTGTGCATTTAAATCAACAGTCAAATAGCATTCATCCTTTTTGATTTAATTTCCTCATAGAAAAAGATAGAAAAATACTGTGTGCATGGCTTTCTACGTGCCCAGACCTCAGCTCAATGCAGTAAAGCAAATAATGCTGAAAGTGCACCCACCACTCTGTTCTAGCCTTTTTCCCCTGTTCTGTATATGCTCTAGGCTTCAAAGTAGAAGTGAAAAATTCTAGGTTTTGCTTTTAAACCTGCAGAATGTGCAAAACAAAGTGAGATAAAATGGATTGTTTTAAGGTTGCTTCTGTGCAGCTCCATGTTCAGGATTGATAAACAGATTACTGTGGGGGACACAGCACAACTTTGAGAAGAGCGGAGCACAATGCAGATAAAAGTGGAGCCTGAACTTTGTATCTTGTTTTTGGCTCCGTTGGGATACATGGCCTTGTTCTTAGCATGATAAAGTCCTGAACTTATATCAAATCTTACACTGCCTTTTATCAAAAAGAAAAAAAAAGAGATTAAGTTATAAAGCTTATTCGAAATGAATAGTACTTAGCTCAAAAAGTAGTTCAAGTTGTCAAATGCTTTCTGTGCTCTGAAAGACTTGTGCCAACAGCAGCTTCATATGTCCTTCCAGCTATCTCAACTAGAAATGAATGGTTAATATCTCAATGGAAAAAAAAAATCTTTCATTTCCATAGTGTTTGCTTTAAAGACCCTTTCTAGACAGATGCAGCAGTCCTGTACAAAGATATACTGCTGGTGTTGAAGAAGAGAATCCTTTCTTCAACTATTGAAAACTTTGTAACAAATACACATCGACCTGGGGGTCCTTTGCTCCTCAAATCTTCAATTAAAAACATTTGTTGTGCTTCCATGGGAAGAAGTTTAATTTCCATTACTAGTTTCAATATGTAAAATGTTAAAGGAAGTATTTGGAAAAAGTTGCCACTATATGGAAGTGTATCACTTTGTCTATTGGAGTTGTAGCTAACCTGTTCTTGAATGTTGGCAGATAGTCTCAGACATTTCCTGCCATGAATCTTATGTCCCTGATTTTTGTGGTTTTCTCTTTAAATTTTTCCAATAACTGTAGTGCCATGAAAAGGGCCAGCTTGACAGACTTCAAGACTGAAGCCCTTAATGAGCAGAGCAGGTGTAGGTAGCACTGTCAGCAAGCTCCACCATGCTATGACAGGACCGCGTGTGTCTAGCTGCATGTGTGCATGTAGGAAATACCAGTGTTACTGTCACTATGTTAATTATTGCTTATAAAATGAAAATTGTCCACTGCCAGTTGTAGGACACTTCTGGAATGAAATATATATATAGTGTTACTTGACCACTGTGGTCTCAACTGCAGTCACTATTAGTTTTTACATGTGAAACAAATAATTTTGACTGGTTACCTAAAGCTGAAACCATTTATCCCAGTATTGATGAATTCATGCATGTCTCATCAGTTTTCCTAACATCTGGCCAAACCATTCATTTGCTACTCTGCGTTGGTCATATCTTTCCTGTTATGGAAGAATTTTCTCCCTTTGTTTGTCATTGGCTTTTATGTGCTTTGAGGTTTGCCTGGAAAAAAAAAAAAAGCTGAGTAATTTGCTGTAACAATCCTGTTTTCATAAAAGACCTAAGCATGAAAAGATAAGAAGACTTACTTTATCAAAAGAGGTTAAAGATGAGAGTAAAAGTTATTGGGAGGATATTCGCTTCTTCAAGATAGTGTTATATTGCTGACTGATGCATCCCAGAGAGGTAGGCACCAGGCTTCGCGTTGCAAACTGCTTTCCCACATTGAATCTTCACTGGCAGTTGAGTTGACACGGGTAGTTGAGTGAACTGCATGGGCATTGAGCATGCATTCCTCCTGCTGAGGAACCAGGTATCCACTCTGCAAATGGGGAAATGGGGTGCCTGTGGCGACCCCTTGTGCGCACCTTCACTATTGGTTTGTCATCATACCACTTCTACTCAAAGCAAATTCTTATCAAAAAGAACCCTTCTTAGACACTGTGCACTAAATCAGTCTTGGAGATGTGCTAAGAAATAGTGTCAGGACCTAAATGGTGAAGCTGTGTTTTTTTTCCTGATTCATTGGTATGATTCATTCTGTGCATGTTATTGATGGCAGTGTTACAGAATTATTTTCTGACAGAGATACATTGTTTCTGGCAACTTTCTGGCAGTTACCTGCTTCCTCAGAAAAATGTATGGCTCTGTCCTTATGGATAGCAGACAGCTGAATCAATGAGTACAATCTTGTACTAGCAGGGAGAGCTGTAATTTGTAATTGCCAGAGAATTGTTTGCATCCAGTTTATTATTCCCATCTTCCAAACTCCACCCTGCACACTTGTTTAGTTCACCTGTTACAGTTTAGGTGTGCGATTATGAGCTCTAGAGGAACTTTGTCATTCATTCTGTATCTGTAACATTTATAGCACTTCAGTATCCTGCCTGATTTGGCTTCTGGTCTCTATGGAAATAAGTAATAACTAATAGCTTTCATTTTAGGTGGTTTTGCCTAAATCTTTCTATCCCAGTGCAAAGAAAATCCAAAGCAACTCTTCTGCAGTTTTAATAGAACATTTATCCAAATACTAGCGCTGCAAGTAAAATATGACTCCAAACAGACAACAGTACAAATGAAAGTGAATAACAATTCTAAATTCACATTTTTGTGACTCAGGAAGCACCAGTGAGGGAGACCATGAATGCCACCAAGAGCAAAATTAAGATCTAAGAAAAATAAGACTTCAGATTTTTTTTAATGTGGTTCAGCAGGAAAAATCTCACAGGAATTCTCAAATGTGATAAACTTATGTATGGGACAGATTGGTTGTAATTTTCATAGGATCTTCTGTTCCTTCTAAAAAAAAAAAAAAAACCAACGCAAAAAAAACCCCCAACAACGCAAAACCCAACATATTTGTGATTTTCTTGTGTAGCCAAAAACACCCTGTGGTACCCTGAGTAGAAGCTTGTCCAGCTGTGGACCTTGAATCACACAGTTCTTTTTGTACCTGAGCTATTCCAGTTCTCTTCACAGAGATGTAAAGAGACTGCTTACATCATTATAGACAGTGTTTATACAGATGGAATTGCTACAGTTGGTCTTCCATGAGGAAATAAATGCTGTCATAACTTGATGATAGAGAGTCAGTTTATCTTCACCTTTTAATTACAAGGGTGATTTTATATTGGCTCTGTATCAGAGTATAGGAAATATATGGATTTTCAATGTAGTGTTACCTGGTACATTTATATTCATATCTCTTTGCAGTGATCTGTAAAATTATTAATGTTTGTTAGTTACTTTTTCAGGGTTAATGCAATTGTTCTTTAGCGGTTTCAGTCAATACTACTGAATTCCATTTCACCAAGCAAAGCAAGAAAACACCCATCTTAGTTTGCCACAACTGTGAACTAGGATTTGTATGATCATACAGATCAATTTATGACTTTTTATGAGACAATAACATATTAATTAGTGGCTGCAGCTGAAAAACTAATTTACAGAAGTAGAATATCTAAGATTTCTCTTTAGAAGTACAAAATGGAACATATTAACGTGCATTAACATTTACATTTTCTACCTCATATAAGAAAATGAAGTATTTTGTGTTCATACAGATAGTGTGGAACAGTTGGATTAATTCCTACATTTTGATCTGCCTGTAGACAGTCATTTTAAAATGAGCATAATTCAAGTAAATAAGAGCTTTAAAAACCCCCATCCTAATACAAGACAAGAACATAGGCTATAAAGTGTATTCTGCCCTGGTTATATGTAGCTCTTACAAAAGCATGAGCATCCTAACCCGTGAAAAAGTTCCTGTAATGGAACAGTCTCAATTTCCAGTCTTGGCATTCTCCTAATCACTGCATTTTTCATAGCTTGTGAATTTGTGATGTGGAAAGGAAATTCCTGCAAATTGCAATTACTTGTACGGTCATAATTTCTAACTGGTCTTGATCAATAGCAGGGCTTGATTCATAAAAGCAGCTCTCCAAACATTAACACTAAGTCTCCTCAGTAGTTGTTGATGTAATAATACAGTGTAGTACTGTTGGCATGTTCTATAACAAGATACTAATTTCCTGAATCTGAAACTATGTAGAAGAAAGAAAAGGCGCAGGAGTTCTTTTCAACAGTAGAAGACTTTGCATTGTTCTTCCTAGTTCTTCTTTTTAACAATACTAGTAAAATATTATTACCTTATTAATTTCATTTGGATTGGAAAGTCTGTTTATTAGGTTATTCCAGTATGTGTTCAAAGTTCCTGGAAGAGAAATTATCACTTCTCTTTGGGATGTAAAATATGTTAGGATTATCTATTTATGTAAGTTTCTTAGAATTTCTCAGATTACTTTTTGCATTGTATTACATGTATTAAAAATCTTTGTGTACTAACAAAGCACATTAAAGTGCTAGAATCCAAAAATTAAATATTCTGAAGATAGATTTCAGTGCTAGTTGCTACTGATCAGATCTGACAGACAGATACACTCTCTCTGCCACAAAAAAAGTAGTTGATCTTGAGATAAAAGTCTTTAGTGATTCTTTGAGATGCATCACCACTAATTAAAGCAAGTGCAATTATATTTCCTCCCTCAAGAAGGACAGAGTAGTAAAAAAACAGGCTCTTGATTAATTTCATAATGAAAACACAGTTCTTGCTTCAGATGAAAGATCAGATTTTAAATAGCCAATGTATGGATTGAATGAAGTTAAAGATGTTTTTCTTTCATGGTTTTATAAAATTGTTATTTACTTTTTTGAAGAATCATCAGTACTAGCTGCAGAGACAAAAGATCCTTTATATGATATAAGTGATATTTTGACTAAGTACTCTTGGTTGATTCTGACTGTAGAATTTCCCTGCATACAAAGTGATTTTGAAGAGCTGCTTAATCAAAGCAATATTTTCCAGCTTTCCGTTTTAACCCTTTTTTATATATCATAGCTAAAGTAAATTTTCATGCTTTCATCCCAAATACATATTTACCAAAATTTGCAAATGTTTTGCGTGGACAATGGTCACAGAATGCAAATGGATGTATTTGAAATAATGTACTCAGGGACAGATGGTGTCTCACATAGGCAAGTGTTTAAAACATACTATTGATATGTAACTTGTATATTCATTGCTGGAAATTTAGAACATAAATTTACATGGGATTAGTCTATAATTCAAAAATTCCCTTAATTGCTGGGGAGCTTTTGCAGTGAATTCAGTGTGAAGCTGGATGAAGTCAGTGACAAACTTGTAACAAAGGAGCTTTTCTATAACATCTACCTTCTCAAGGCCTAATAGCTCTTATTACAGCAACTAATGCAGTAGGGAAAGGCGCACAAACTATTGGGCATACAACCCCTTCTTCAAGTCTCAAACAGTAGCAGCAAATCTTGAACTAAGGGCGCAGTTTCAGAAGACATTTAAAGCCGTTGCTATTGAACAAGGAAAGTGCTGCCACTACCTCTTCTGTTGTTGAACCCCAAAATAAATTTTAATTTACCCAGTAAGAAACTAATAAAAACAAGTTTTCCACTGGGCTAGTGTGTTAAGTGGACTTAGAGATGAATCAACGAGCTCCAGAGTCCTGATTGCCTTTTTTGGTACAACTGGTCCATTAGATCAGCTCTACTGTTCTGTTAACTGTAGATCTAGGACAAGTTGGGAATAGTTGCTTTTAGTTTATTACAATTATAGCAGTCAAATAGGGAAAAGTGTAAAATAAATTATATATTAGTGTAGGGAGAAATTGTGAGGTAATGTTCCATAACGAACAGAAAGAAAACAGGTCATTACCACCAGAACACTCAGGGCTTTAGCTGGACTGTCATCATGTAGTAGAGGTGGTATCTCCAGTGAGTCTGTAATTTTTGCTATCTAGAAGATCTGTGAATCCTAGTTTCCAGAACTGACTTTGTTCTTGGGACTGAGAAGTGAGAGGTAGAATTTTCTGATGAAAAATGTTCTTATGGAATTCATTCTGGCACTTTCCTTTCTTGGATACTTAATAAGTTGCTACAGTAGAAGTGTGTTTGGGTCACAGAGACATAAGTTGCTGGAGCAAGTTTGATCTTCTCTTGTTCTGGACCATTAGATGCATACTCTGCACCTGACTTCTTTCTTGACAGTGGAGAACCTTATCTGCTTCTCCCATCTATTTCTCAAGCACCTCTGATATACAATGGATATCTGAAAAGATCTGTTGAACCTTGGTCCTTGAGATTTGCAGTTTCCATCTTTTTGGGGCAGGTAACATATGACAAAATTGACAGGTAAAGTGCTGACTGAAAGTAAATTTCTTGTATTTCCTACCAGTAATGATAGCTGTTTACCATATAAGTTTTACTGTATGTTTTCAGAGGAAGTGTCTTAAGTCTTATGAATCCAAGGTACAATCCATAGAAGTACAAAGAATTTACAACTTTAGCCCTGGCTGCTGAAAACTGCTGTAACCTAAACTTCAGTTTCTCCATTTGGCTTCATGCCAATATTGAATAAGCCTGTAGATAAAGTCTAACTGCAAGTACTGCTTGTACTTACCATAGTTAAATTGCCATAGACCTTGCCTTGAATTGCATATAAAATCATCAGTTATTAAATAATTCCAAGAACAAGATTAGGGAAATGTTGTCATTTTGCCCAGTTAAACAGTTTTTTGTAACCTTTTCCTTAAGCTGGGACTTCAAATTTGGCATAATTATTGCTCTTGCATTATGAATGTGTTTTTCCTGATCTTGTGAAAATAGAACACTGTTTGCTGTAAGTATAAGCCTTTGAAAAAAGTTTCTATATGCTCATAGAAGGGGCTGGTGAGAATTTGGCAGTGACACTTTCCAAAGACAGAATCTACAGCCAAGTAGTTGAGTAGAACTTTCCCTGTCATTGTTCCTCCTTGGATCCCAATATGGACTCAGATACAAGTATTAAAAAGGAGGCAGTTAACTCTGCTTTGACTATTAGTGGCACAGACGTCATGAAGGAGAAAGAATTCTCATGTCTACAGAGAAGTGCAAATTGCAAGTGTCTTCTGTTGGCAAGTGTCAGAGAGTAAAGGAAGTTAGAAAACCATTAGAAGTGCTTAGGCACAGAGAAATGTAGACGTGGATGTTGAGTGATCTGGAAGGGTCCCCCGCTTAGGGGGTGGTAAGGGTCTGAAATCAGTAGAGAGCATACTTCCTAAGGCTCTTCTTTCCTCTGCAAATAGCAGAGAGAACAACAGGAAAGAATGTCTTTTGGCTTCAGTGCTTGCTGGTTTGGTATAAATTCTGTTTATTCAAACACGAAGTCTGTTTGGTAGGTGCAAAAGTGAAGCTGCTGACAACTAACACTGCATGGAGTCATACTGGCTCTGCAGTAGAATTTCTGTATTTTAGGCATGGTTAAGTATAAAAATTAGACTGTTTTAATATAGCTGTTTTAGGGCTAAAGGGCTAAAATGTTAGGGCATGTCCTATTTCAGACTGTTGGTGTGACTGTAGTTTATCCATTGTAGTGCTCTTCAACTCTGATCTTACCAGGCTTTCTTACCAGCACCTTACCATTCACAGTGCAGTTGTAAAGTGTTCGAGGATTTATCAGTAGGAGTTGTCTGCCATAGAGCATAGAATGGGTGCAGAGGAGTGCAGGAAGGCAAAGAATGCCCTTGGCTTAAGGATTTTGAATGCTGCCTGGGAGAACTAGTTTCTGTCCATCTTGCATGCTAAAGGACTACTTTATGCTGGGTAGGTAATAGAAGTCAGGGATTCATGGATGGCCATTCATTTTTCAACATTTGTGTGACCCATGTAGCCAAAGTTGCTGGTGTTATGATATCACCAGTGAAGCTAAAATCATATGAAACTGAGCTGTTTACTGTTGAGAGTCCTGAAAAATTGAACCTTAAAGCTTACATCAGGTGTATGGAACTAAAGAGTACTTGGGATAGTTTGGACCTATCCTTCTACATCTCCTGTTTCTCTATCTGCAAATTGTGGATAGCACTGTTGTCTTGTTGAATAAGTTGTGAAGCAGATTCTTTTTTTACTATTTGGGGAGCATGGAAATACTAGAGGAATGAGTGTGTATGTGAGTATCAAACACCTGGGAGTAAAATTAAAAGAAAGAATAACTGCCTTTTATATTACGTTATTTGATAGGAAATACACATTCATAGTATTAAAACTGGTGTTATGGTTCATATATGCAAAGGCACAGACTTTTTTAAACTCTTTTGTAGTCTGTAATTTTTACTGAAGTTATACTAATCTTGGAAGGCCCCATATAGGTGTGGAGTTTTGTTGAGTTTGGTTTCACGGAGATGTATAAGAGATTGGTTTTGCCTGAGGTTTGTGTATTTAGACAGAGGATTGCAATAGACAAATTGGGTTCATGGAGGCCAGGCACCCATCACACAAGTGTATTTTTTCATAATGTGTCGGGGTGTGCTGCTTGGAGGTACAAAGGTGCTATTTCATTCTGTAAACTACACATGCATTGCAGCACATCTGTGTGACTTTAAGCAACTGTAAGCTCCTGCTCCCTGCGTTTGATGAAACCAGAGGATAACTGCCTATGGTTAGTGTAATATCAAGACAGAGTACATTAGCCATGGCTTAGTGCCATGGTAACACCAGAATATGGGTTTTGTATTGCAGCACAGGCATATCTGATTGCTAGTAGACCCAGCTTGCAACTTTTCTCATCATCTAGGTTTTAGGAAGGTCTGATCCTATGTATGAGTTCTGAATATGGTATTTGCCAGAAAAGCAGCAGTGTAACTGCAGAATCACAGGGAGGACTCCACAATCTTAAACGTGGACAGTGCAGAACCTTCTCTTCTATACCTCAGCAAGTGGGATGTTATTGGTCTTGCTTGTGGTTCACAGCAATAAACCTACATGTTCCCCAAAACTGGTGATTTTCAGTTAAATTCCTGTGATTTCCTACCAGTAAGAAAAGCATAAACATTGCTGAGCATCCTCTGTTATAGATGTTTCAGGAGCTTGTGCTGTAGGAGCTCCTTGTAGGTGAGAGCAGAATAGACAACTTAGTGTGGTATTGTTCTACAAGTGGGTGATAAAATGTTGACATTAATGAGTGTGGCTCTTCACTCAGATGTCTGACAGAAGTGTTACATGAAGTATTACATTATGTCCTAAATGTTTATTTAGTTGATAAATTACAGTAACTTTTCTTTTTAATCCCTTATTTCTATGTATCTTGTGGGCTGCAGAGGTTTTAAATAGTGGCAAAAAACTCCCATGCTCTCTCATTGTTCATTTTATTTGTTATCGGGAGCGACACCCACTTGGAAGTCACCAGTGATGCACTGCATGCATCCGTCCCTGAACCTCTACCCAATGCAGGAAAGCAGTGGTTCCATATAAGCTATCTAGCTAAACAGGGAAGGGAAATGCATCTGCTGACTGTGCAGCTGCTGCTTTTGTCTTGCATTGTACCAAAATTAATCTGTGGAGTATACCCAGAAACAGAGCATACAGCAGGAGCTGCAGAACTTTTTTGAGTGCTACTAGCATAGAAAGAAAGCTATGATAGAATAGTTGCTTTTGCAGATTGTACGTTTTTTGTCTATGCCCAGATGCAGGACATGTTTAGGCTGCCTTTCTAGAGGACAGGCAGTAAATCAGAACTTTGCAGGATGCCAGTTTGAAGGACCTTCACGGTTAGGGGTCCCTGCAGGAGTGAACTGCATTGATGTTACCTGCACAAGAGACTACTGGGCCGAGTGGCTGAGTCTTTTTCAAATTTTTTATTAGCAAATAGGTGCGCTTTTTCAGTTTGGGGGCTGGAGCTGTCATCTATGTAAATATATGTTTGCAGTTTCTAGTTTTTAGGTCTTATGCTTTTTCTGCACCACTTCTGTTTCTGAGTTAACAAGATCATACTCAGGCATGGGTTGGTTGGTTTTTTTTTTTTTACATTGTGTCTTTTTTTTTTTTCCCCCTCTACATGTTCCTGCTTATCTCACAAGCACAAGGAACTCATCAGAACTCCAGGTAGAAGGAAAATTTCAGAATAAGAAGAAACTTTTATACACTGAAAAGAAATCACAGAAGGATTGTGTAGAAGAATATAGAGTACAAGTTCTGGTATGAAATTCTAAGTATTTTCCTTGGAATTCAGGTCACTGACTGCTCTAGAAGACAAACCTTGCTCAGTATGGAGTATAGTATGTAAAACAGTTCCAATGAGTCTCTGCAGGACAGGCAAGGATTACTTCCTACCAGAAAAAGCGTTTCAGTGAGTTCAGACTAACGTATTTCATACTCTGTGGTACATAGTATCCAGTAAGATATTTTTCATGCTTTATGCAGACATTGAACTGTATCTTTTCTAGGCCCATATTCTGGGTACTGTTATACAAAACCCACCCATTTAGTGCCCACTGAACCAAAATTCGAGTGATGATCTTGCTGTTGCTAAGAACCAACTTCAGCTGGTATAAAATGCTACAGCTACAAGTTTGTTAGTTCTATGTTCAGGGCAAGCCAGAAAAAGGATAGGGAGCAGAAAGAGGAAAACCCCACTACAAAAAGTACTTTAGCTAGATGATACAAAACCTTGCATAAGGACCATCAGCAGAAATGAAATGGAAATATAATCTGGCAATATTCTTAAGGTAATATAATTGTGATTTCCCTACAACAGACATTTGATTCAAATGTTAAGACTAGAGTATAGCTTAACAGTGAATCAAGACTGTCAAAAAGAAGGCGGAGGCCAAAGAATGCATATAGGAGGACCAGGCATTAATATCCTACCAACTCTCTCCTCACTTGAAACTGCAGAAATAAGCATATGGTGTTTAGGTGTTCACGAGGGAAACAGCAGAAAAACACCCATGGGGGTAATTCTAAAACTGATATATTCCATGTAAATATAATTAAGCTTCCTGACATTAGTTGAGTTCAAATAAAGGTTTCCTGCACTTCCATGGGCATATTCCAGATCTCTCCAACATCTGAGATAATAAAATAGAAGAATAGGATAAATAGCAAAGAAGAAAGCACTATGTAGAAACTATGTGCTTTGAGAGAGAAGAATAAGGAACCTACAGAGACTTCTAAAAGCGTTTTGAAGGGTCATGGTATAATCAGCTACTGCCGCGACGAGAGGGAAGAATGCTGCCAATCAGTGTGATTGATAAAGCAACTTCAACTTTATTGCAGGCACACACTCCCTTTTATACTATTCCTACCATGTGTTATACCTGTTGTATTCTAATTGGCTCTTAACTAAAAGTTACATTTACATACTCCACCCATCTTGCAGCCTGGGAATCATGTCTTCTTCTCAGTCCCAGGAACACTGAATCCTTATCACACCTCCTACTCCCACATCTTGTGGCCTTGCTGCATGATACACAAGAATACGCTGACCGATTGTTGACCCTTCTGTTCTCATCAAGACGGCGTGGGGCCTGGTCTTACTAAGCTACACAGGCGACTGCTTGGACAACTGCTCCATAGGCTCATGGCCTTGCTTCTCAAGCCATTCTGCAACAATTCCCCCTTTTTCTTTTTGAACAAGCAGCGCCTCGTTAGTTGCCTTTTCAGTTCATCTTATAATACTTCTATATGCTATGCAAACTATTATCATTACAACTATAATGATTAAAAGCCAATGATAATATACAGCTTAAGCAACAAAGCCTTACTACAATAGCAATAAGTAACAGTATGCCACTTTTCAATAAGTTTCTTAGCCATCCCCCTATCCCGAGCCAGTTTTCCAGTCCATCTAGGCCAAAAATTCCTACGTCCTGTTTTATGGTCTGAGTATGTTACATGAGCTGCTGAATCTCTTTGTGGATGGACTGGGAATGGTCATTCATGCCCTCAAAATCTTCACAACCGTGGCCGTGTGCAAGCAACAAAAACTCAATAGCAGCTCTGTTTTGCAAAGTAGCATGTCTCACACTATCTACATCAGTAAGCAGGCCACTAAGAGCAAGAGATGTAGCATTGGTTTGTTCACTCAGCCAACAGCCTAAGTTTGTTAGTTTCTTTAAGGCAGCAGCAGCTGCTACCCCAGGGGCTAGTGCTGATTTGCCGGAGTTGAAGTTTTGTGGACTCAACTCGGATCAATGTGATCAAGTGAGCTCCTTCATTGAAACACACACAGAGCTTCTATAGGTTTCTAGATCAGTATATGAGTTTCATTACATTGCTATTGGTTAGATACTCTGTTCATGTGTCTCACTATTGCTAATAACTAGTTGAGGCCACACAGTCAGTTTGTTCCTCTTTAAGGTAATTGCTAATGTTCATGCAGTTTGTTATCTCATGGAGTTTCTGACAAGCTCCTGTTCTCAGACATCTGCTCTCCTGTTGACATGTCTCTGTTAGCTCCCCAGGTCTGATTATATGAGGGTGAGAAATAAATCTGCATGGGCCAAAACCACCATTCCTCTCAAACTGCATTACTACAATTCCCCCTTCTTGTTTATGGACTAGCCAGATTTTTGCGAAGAGCATTATCCATCCTGCCAGGGAAATACTGTGACATACACGGCAAAAATAACACTAAGGCAAAAATAACTGACAAAAACATAAGCCCTTGTTTAACTAAATCTAAAAACCATCCCATAAACAGAAAACCGTACTGCAAAGCGTGGCAAGCTAATTGGCTACACATACTGCTCACACCAAAGTAATTAATTAGTACTTATAACAAGTTTTGAGAAGCATATCTTATAGTTAATCGTAATTAGTTTACCTTTGATGTCTAAAAGTTATCTGCACACCTGCTGTGTTTGGCCATCTTATTATGGCTGGTTAACGACATGTTCACTTACTTCCAAATACTTTCCTACAACTCCTTCTTGGGTTGAGGCAGTGCGTACCTCTGTCTTCAAGGTCACTATATTTGAGAATGTAATTACCAAATACCTCTCACCATGAGTAATTTTCCTTTCTTATGGGAATTCAAGGATATTGTCTTCTGTGAGGAGAGCCAGGCCACCCGCAGGCCCACTGTCCTCCTTGCCATTTTTTTCCTTTTTAGTATCTGTGTTACAAAAACAGCTTTTTGAGGTCTCTGCAAGGGCCCTTTGCAGAAAGCTCAATAAACATGACAGTAAATGTAAGACAAGTACCATAATTACCAAATCAAATAATCCAAATTTGACCATTGACAATATCCGTCCTGAAATTCCCCAGTCATGAAACCAATTGTAAGTGCCTTGATACCTTTGCTGTTGCATTTGTTTGCTTTGCCAATCAGGAGTGTCAGAAGTGCAGATAACATCAGCCTCACGTTTTCCTGCAGGCACTGATCGTAATCTGTGACCTTAGGCTGTGCAGAAATCACTATTTCCCTAATTTTCATTTAGTACAAACACATGCATTTTTCAATGACTGTCAGATCATTCAAAATATCCCACAGCAAAGTTCATAGTCCACTGTGGCTGCAATTGGAACACTTGACTTCAGTTACTGGGATCAGGATCTCATCCTGGTTCATGCAAGCTTGAGTTCTTCTGGATCCCCGGCTTTATCCGCTTGGCTCCCGTATCTGTAATGACACAGGCAGATCTCCTTCCCAAGTCAGTACCTGTAACTTCGTTCTTAATAACACTTGACATTGACTTTTCTCTCCCTTTTTCCCCCTCTTTTTTTTTTTTTTTTTTCTCAAACCTTCTTTTAAACCTACTGCATGTTTCACCATTGGAGGTACCAAACTGTTCTGTGAGAGACATAACTAGTTCAAAACATAAAGAGCTTTGTGAGAGTTTGATTCACACGTTCTACCATGGCTTTGCCTGTAGGCAAATGTGGTGTCCCTGTAACGTGGGCAATGTTCATGCTATATATTCTGAGCTGTTGTCCAGTTTGATTTCACGGGGTATTCAAGTGCTGCTAAAGCAGAGCACACTGACTGGATGCTTCCATTTGTGCAGTAGCTCACACTGCCAGAAAACACAGTAATCTCTAATCCTTTGCGCTGGTAACTCATGAATCAAACTTTCAATGTCCAAGTTTTTTTCTGTAATCAAATTCTTATGCATGTAATGATAAAAGATTAGATCAGGATGTGTTTTTCATACTGGAGCAAGTGTCCAGGATACATAAGTCTGGCATATAGTCAGTGAATTTTTATGCCTTGTGGAAGCAAGACCCAAAAATACCTTTTGAAAAAAGCCCCAATCTCTTAAATTTTTTGCATGGTCCACAAACTTGCGGAAGGCTTTATACGCCCCATAGTTAGTTACTCCTGTATTAAATGTTGCAAATGGGCAATTTTTTTTCTAAGTAAGTAGCTGGTAATCAGCCCAAACGGGGATTTTCTGTTTTCCAGGTTGAAATTTTAAAGTAAGCTGCCCAGTTTCAATGATTGCTATCAAAAATCCTTTTGCTAAGTAGGCAGCCTTGCTCTCAGTGGACAAACGCATCTCTGAACCCGCAGCACATACAAATAAACGCTGCAAAGCAAGTCACCAAACAAATGACATTGCAAGATGCAAGTTGTCACATCCAGTCTGTATGGGTGGGTGGGTGGGGGGTGGCGGGGGGGTAGTTCTCCCACTTCTACGGCAGTTCTGCCAAAGCACTTGGCTGCGCAGCATGGTGTCAGTGGTCTGGGCTGCTGCTCGCAGTGCCCTTCTCCCCCCGCTGTGAGCCACAGCATGACCCATTGTTCTGTCTACCTCCCAACGGCCCACTATTAACTCTCTTCACCACCCGCTCATTCCCACATAAACTTTTCCCCAGTAAGTTCCGCAAGTGAGTAGGAATCAGAATACCCTGATGTAACCCTTTTTCCTGTTCTGACGCCATCTTATATGCCCAGGCTGGGACGAGCAGTCTCTGCAGAGTCTCTCGGGCGTCAGGAGACAGTGATGTATTGATGAGTTCGCTGGGGATTGATGAGGTGTGGGTGGGAGTGGTGGGTATTGAAATGAAATGTGTCCCTGATCTGATGGTTGTCGAAGCTGATAGGTGTCCATCTCCGTAGGATTCTTGTCCCACTGCTTAGGTTCCTTGTCCATGGGGTCAACACTGCTCTGTGCCTTAGGTGATGATTCTTCATATATAGGTAGTTTCTCTCTCAGTAGGTTTTCGGGTGGGTGGGTGGGCAGTTCTGCAAACCCTTTCACAACAGGGCATGCCGTCGCCCACTCCGCTTTCTTCCAGCTTTTCAAGGACAGGCTGAAGTTGTTGATGCCAGTTAATATTCTCGACTGCGTCATGGGGTGTTTTAGGCTCAGTAAAAGTTAAGCAGTCGGTTGTACATTTGTTTCCACATTTTTCCTTCCAAAGGTATAGTAGTGGGGGGGGGGGGGCGCAGGCCGTGGCAGATTTACACGCACTACTCGCTCCCCTTCCTGGTCATTTCTGACAGATTTATCACTTTGCTCTGATAACACGGCATTATTACTTAGCATAGAAACTGGGGTAGGCGAAAGAGCACCCAGAAACAAAAACACATTCTCCACAGTAGATTTTTCCCCTTTTTAAATCGGTTCTGTAGAACCCAGAACTGGTGTTAAAGCTGCAAAGGCTGAAGTAGCAGCAACACGTTCCACTAAAGTCCTTTTACTTAATTTCCAGAGAGTTAGTAACGACTTAGGTTTGAGCTCCAATAGCTTCCCAAGAAGGTAAATCAAAAGCGCTGTCAAGGCTTGTTATCAGTTTTCTTTCTTCGCTCCACAAAAAGGAGGGGTTTTAAAGACTTTTCATAATTTTTAATCACTCTCTTAGAGAGCATATCGTGAAGGAGTTTCACTACTGCCTCACCTTTCCTCCGCGACTTCTGCCTTTCTGAAAGCTACCAAACCTTCTAACTCCTTTTTTAAGGATAATGTCCTTTACTTGCCACTTTTCTAAAAAGCGTAAGAATAAATTAAAAGCTACCTCGTGCTCCATGGAGATTCCGTCGCGCTGCCGACTCTTGGCAGCTCGTGGTGCTGACTCCTGGCAGCTCCACCTTGTGCAGCTCATTCCGCGTTTGTAGCCCTGGATGGCAGGACCCTGCTATCTGGCCAGCTCACAACGAGCCCCCGTTTCAGGACGGTCCCAAGCATTCGATCAGACGCACATGTCCGACATTCGCTGATCTGCTCCCCGGTCGCTGCTCCCAGTGCCTTCCCGAACTCTTGCCGCTCCGGATCCATGTCCACTCCGGGGGACAGGTCCGTATGCACTCTGGGCTCCTGTCCTTTGTAGGGGACAGGCCCATTCGGGCACCACTTGCCGCAACGAGAGGGAAGAATGCTGCCAATCAATGTGATTGATAAAGCACTTCAACTTTATTGCAGGCACACACTTCTTTTATACTATTCCTACCACGTGTTATACCTGTCATATTCTAATTGGCTCTTAACTAAAAGTTACATTTACATACTTCACCCATCTTGCAGCCTGGGAATCATGTCTTCTCAGTCCCAGGAACACTGAATCCTTATCACACCTCCTGCTCCCACATTTTGTGACCGTGCTGTATGATACACAAGAATACGCTGACCGATTGTTGACCCTTCTGTTCTCATCAAGACGGCGTGGGGCCTGGTCTTACTAAGCTACACAGGCGACTGCTTGGACAACTGCTCCATAGGCTCATGGCCTTGCTTCTCAAGCCATTCTGCAACAAGCTACTACTGTCAAGGGGAGGCAAAAGAATGAATGTAGTCTTAGATGAATGGGCAAGGGGAATATCAAGCAGTTGTTGAATCACAGCACTTCTGTGGTTGTTAATGCTGTGATCACTACTCAGGTACTGAACTTGGTTCTGGCAATTGCATTTCAAGGAAGATGCAGAAAAATTGAAAGAGGTGTGTAGGAGACCTGAAAGAATGATACAGGGCTTGGGACACATGCTTTATCACAAAATAGCACAGGCACAGCTTAGTAAAAGTAAAGCTTAGGTGGCACTTCAAGCCAGTAATCAAGCCATCCCTTACTATTATCTTTGGTAAACTAAATGGAAACATTTGAGAAGATATTCAAAACCAGATTGTTCAGTTGTACAGTTTAAAAGAAAATCAAATGACTGCAGTTTAACAAATGAGGTAATAAAACCCAGACTAATTCAGACTACAATTAAGGGGTTTTTTGTTTGGTTGGGGTGTTTTTCTGATTGGAACTACTAATGATTGTGGTAGATTTCTCAGCACTGGTAATCTTGAAAATTAAGAAGGATGATTTAGTTAATCTGTTGAACTGCATCTGGGAATTGATAAAAGTCCTATGGTTTGTGTTTTGGGGTTTTTTTAATGCAGGTCAAACTAGATGATCACAGTGATAGTATTGACTTAATATGTATTACAGTAAAGGTTGTGTGGGCAGTCTTTACTGTAACATTTGGGTGTTTTATTATACACAGTCCTGGCAGAGAATGTTCTGCATGAGATTACCTGAAATTCTCCAGAAATCAGATTGCTAATTCAGTAAAAGCAGAGTAGAGGGACATGTATATTGAGAAGGCAGTAGGACACTGTTAGATGAGACGTTTTCAGCAGCATATTCAGTGTAGCTTGCCAGCACTTTATAAAAGCATGACAGGGTCCCTTGTAAAATACATGACTATTTACATTTTAAATGAGATTTCATATTCCTTTGAGGTGGGTAGTGTTCAAAAAATATACAGAAAGTAAAGCAATGGTTAGCACTGTAGCTCTGCAGAAGATAGCCCTTGGATAGAAGGGAGAGCTATGTACTGAATTTAGATAATATGTTAGTCTCAAACTAGCTTAGATATCTGTAAAAATACTGTTCCCTATTTGTTCTGTATAAAACCCATCTCCATTTATATTTTTCTGTCCTTTAAAAATAAATGTAGAAAATATGTGTTGTTTTAACAACTAATAAAAGCAGACTAAGGTTTAGAATGATCCAGGGTCAGCGTTCCAGAAGAGTTCCTTCTGAAAGAAGAAAGACAGACCTGAGTGAACGTCTCATATTTATTTTGCAAATAAAGTTAGAGAAAATAAATACTGTGTGGAAGTGTATGCCCTAGCTTCCCTAAGGTAACACAAGGGTCTATGTTGTGTAAGTAGAACTAACAGATGCTTAGGAATTCTAAGAAGTCGGGGTTCATATCTTTCAGGCCTCTCTTCATTTTGGCAGATTTTTTCCTAACACTGCTAGAAAATAAATATTTCCTTATAATTGATAAACATCCTTCCTAATAGTTGCATTCTTTAAGTCATTTTTACTGTGTTCCAGTGGCGTGCAAGAAAGAGCTTTCTTTCAGATGTACAGTAATCTTTAACTCTCTGTAAGAGACACTCAGTTTGTTGTAACAAGTACATTACACCAGTTCTGCAGTACACTTCAGTATTATTATCATTTATCATATGTGTGACAGTGATACAGTGTTTATTCTAAAAGTCAAAAGCCACAGACTCAAATTCCCTAAAGTCAATAGAAAAAATTGTCTTGCAACAGCGTCTATACTTTGATTTCTGTTTTACTTATAAAATTTCTGTGTGAAAATCTACTGCTAAGATGTTTTTTCTTTTTGGTATAATACAGCATTTTCATGCTCAGTGAGAGGACATTAAGAATATTTGGTAATACAAATGGTGCTTTACTATGAATGTAGAAAAAGGGGCAGGTATCAATGAGATGGCAGTAGTATGATGTATTCTATTAAAAAAAAGCCAGTGTCTTGCAATAAATATCTATCTGTTACAAGATTCTGTCATTATTCTGTATGGCAGTCTTATATATATATCCTTAGTGCTTTTAAACATATTTTGTAACTCTTATCCTGGGAGAGATGATGAATATTTCTAACTGAGAAGGGAATCAAGACATGAAAGATATTCAAGGTACAAATTTAAGCCGTGTGTCCCACTGAAGTTGTTCAAGACTTGAATGAATTGAAAAATGAGAATTTAGGTTTGTCTTGGACACACATTTGTACTTAGGTTAGTAAGTGTTCAGTTTCATTCCTTTTACTTCAGAAAACAGGCTACTTATACATAATGCTTAACATTCACAAATTGTTTATTTTCTTGTACAGGAGTCTTTTGGATATTTTGCTTAAATGTCTTATGTTTCCACCTACACCTGTCTAACATAATGCATTCCTTTTATAGAGAAATAAGATCTGAAAGATCATATTTGGCATTAGTCTCTAGTGAAACTGAAATTCTTGATGGAATCTACTTGAGGTTTTGCAGGTTTACCAGCAGTGCTGTTTTGGGAATAGGGCAAAAAGGTTGCTGTTGTTTTTGTTGACATAGAGTCTGTAGGAATGTAAGCAGTCTACCATTCCTCACGTGAACAGTTCTGTTCTCATAACAATGTTTGAATATTGCATGAAAACTTCATTCTTCCTCATTTCTGCTTACATGTCATTAGTGAAATGAGTCACTGACTCCACTGTAAAGATTTTGCCTGAATGCTTACAGAGTACAAAAGTACTTTAGACACAGTAGAAGGTACTTACAGTATCTAACCATCCTGGGTTTGGAAGCGTGAGGAAGGGACTAGAAAATCAAAATTTGTAGGAGCATTTTCTGCGTATGCAGTGGTTATCAAATCTAAGCAAAGTTAATGAAGTGTCCATGGAATTATCACAGAATCACAAGGTTGGAAAAGACCTTTAAGATCATCAAGTCCAACCATTCCCATTCTAAGCTAGACCATATCACTAAGTACCTCATCTACCCTTTTTTTAAACACATCCAGGGAAGGTGACTCAACCCCCTCCCTGGGCAGCCTGTTCCAGGCCCTGACAACTCTTTCAGTAAAAAAATTTTTTTCTCATATCTGATTGACCCTGCCCTGGCCCAGCTTTGTGCCATTTCCCCTTGTCCTATCTCCTGTCACCTGGCTGAAGAGACCATCGCCCACCTCTCAACAACCTCCTTTCAGGTAGTGTAGGTGGTGATAAGGTCTCCCCCCAACGTCCTCTTCTCCAGACTAAATGTCGTGGTTTTACCCCGGCTGAGAGCGGAGATCCAAGCAGCTGTCTGCTCCTTAAAGGAAAAGAGCAGGGAACGAGGTGGGGGGGTGGGGTGAGAGGCAGTGGAGGGGAAAGGGAAGGGGCAAATAACAACCCCAAAACCAAGAAACCAAGAGCCCATGGGCTGGGATGAGGATAGTTTACTAAAATAGCAGAAAGTTAAAATATAACAATGCTAACAGGACTTTAGAGAAAACAATATATGAAACTGTTGATACACAATGCAGTTTCTCACCGAACCCACAGCTCAGGCCATGCCACCCAGAACCGTCCCGGAACCCGACCGTCCCCCAAAACCGCACGTCCCAGAGCCGCCTCTGCTCCTCCTCCCATCAGCCCCCCGTTGAACTGGGCAGGACGTAATTGGCATGGAATACTCTCTTTGGCCAGTTTGGGTCACCTGTCCTGGCTTCGCCCCTCCTTTCTCATGAATATAGAAATACGAAGAGCTGAGAAAGTCCTTGACTGTCTGACGGCAACTAAAACCATCAGGGTGTTATCAGCACTGCTTTCATTTTAACTCTCAAACACAGCATTCCATCCGCTGCTACAAATGAAGTTAACTCCATCCTGACCAAAACCAGGACACTAAACATCCCCAGCTGCCTCAGCTGTTTCTCATATGTTTTGCCCTCCATCACCTTCACCAGCCTGGTTGCCCTTCTCTAGACTCGCTCAAAACCATCAATGCCCTTCTTGTGGTGAGGAGCAGTCTTTGTGTCTTCAAGACTAAGAGGTGAAATAGAGCAGCAGACCAGAGACCACTTCAGTTCTTAATATTGCCCACGTGCTTCCAGCACATTTGTCATTTGATAATGTAGTGCTGGAATTCTCTCACACAGAATGCTTACAGGAGTTAGGAGTGACACTTCGTTCTTCCAGAGTTATAAAAGCACTGTAGACACCAGTGGTATCCTTTATTTGACATATTCCCTCCTAGTTATTAGGAGATTGAGGTACTTGTGCATGTGTGGAAAAAGAGTAGTTTACAAGTACACTTCTAACCAGGCTGCAAAGAATGCAGTGATGGAGATGTTATCTTTAAACCTGAATGCAGAGTTTAATATGTGTGTGCACTTGAATCTGTAGTATTATTTTATATGCAACAAAAAATACTTTCAGCTCATGACAACTATAAAGTGAGACAGCATTACTTTTTCTGAGTTTGTTAATATTAACTGCTGCTTTGGAAATTAGTGTAACTGTACATTTTTATTTCCTTTTTAATAATGAATGTGTAGCTGCAAAACACTCTCAGTACTAGATGTGTATTAATCAACAACCTCTTCATCACAGTAGAGGTAAAAAAAAGCATATTTACTTACATCGTAGAGACATAAAAATAACTTGTTTCAGGAAGTCATGGAGCTATTGTGTGGGATTTGGCTGTGTAAACAGTGATGTTCACATTCATGAGATGTTTGTTAATATGGAAAAGAAAGATGAGTGGATGATTCTGATTCTTTGTCATCTTAAGTGGTCGTTTACTTTTGATTAAAACTGAGTGCAAAAATGCAATTAAAGCACAATGTTCTGCTTCACTCCCATTTTGCAAGTGTATAAAATTACCTATCTATAAATACACACACATACACTATTTAAGATAGGAAATTCTGAAGAATCTGGCTTTTTATCTTCAAATATTTTAGCTTACAAAATGTTATACTTGCAGCCATATACTGAAAATTTGAGATTTACCTTTTAATTCCTTACCAATCCTGTTTCAATTTGACTGCAGGTATCTGGATTCTGTTCAGGAGCTAGTATCAATAGCAACATGAGGCAATGTGTCAGTTAGGTGTCCAGTATGGCTATTTTTTGAAAAATAAAATCTCACATCAGATATCAGATGTCTGGTTTAAGTCCATGCCAAATGAACATGCAGGTGAAGAATAATGTCCTGATTAACATATTCTATTGGAATTTGAGACTTGGAAGTTTAATTAATGTCCCTTTGCAGGGCTGACATCAGATATTTATTAGGAAACCAGCTAGAAATATTTTATTATTTGTGTAAAACAGTCTCAATAATGCATCCATTTCTTCATACATTTTAGATTCATACTGGATTAAAGAATAGATCTGCTCTTTCCTTTAAAAAATAATTTGGTTTGTTCCATTCAGTTTTTGTTTTATCTTTTACTAAATTCTACAGTCAACTTTTAGATTCACTTCGATTTATTCTGCTGTAGAGGCAAGCTTTTTTCCATCTTCCCTTAGCCCTCCCTGCCCCATAATACACAAATTCTTCCTTTACCCACAGATGACCAGAAGGCATGCCTCTGTGCCTGCTTTGCTCAACAAAGTTGTTTTGCTGGGAATATTAGTTGACAGTTGCCCCCGAATTCCCAAGAAGTATGATTTCCTAGTGCTTTTAGGAAAGCATGAAATAAACATAATTAAATCTTGAGTCAATACGGATTTGCACAGTTTTGCCTAGGGCTGAATAGTGCTAATGTGTAGCCCAGACCCCAAATGTAATTCTTATCCTGAATTTCCTTCTGAAATTCCATTCTCCTCTATGACAATTGGGATGTAGGTGTTCAAAAGTCCTACACTGAATATAAAGCTTGATTGAGTAGAGCTCTGTATTATGGAAGGACATATTCTGCAGTCTGAGATTGTTGAGTTTTCTCTTTGAGAAGTATTTAGACTCCTGTTACTCAAGTAACCTGGAGTAACACTACACAAAATGATAATACTTTGAAAACACAATTATTTTTCTGGAAGCTAACAGGTAAATTTGTTCATCAGATTTTGAGTTAAAATTTGGGGCCTCTGGAAAATGTAGCCATCTGTAGAAGTAGATGAATGGAGGAGGAACAAGAAAAAGGGGAAAATTGGCCTGAAGGGAAAGGAGGAAGCTGGGAGATGCAAAGCAGCTACTAACCCAGTTTAACAGGACTCTGTATTTTGCTGCTAAGCACTATTCCAGGAAGCTTACTACAATGGTAAATTATTTAGCGTATACAGTAGCTTCTTTATAATTTAAAGTTTTAAGACATGTCATGGAGCACATGGGAATGGACACAGAGCTACCGTGTAATATAACTATAATGATCTCTTACAATTTTTAGGAAAACCCAGTGGCTATTTAGTTTAAATTATGGTGCTTACCACAAGTGGATCCCTTAGGAAAATGAAGACAAGGAGGTGACAGAGCCAGTGCATGCTTGGGAGTATCCCTAGTATCTATGCTGCATACTCACCTGGGACCAATGTCATGAACATGAGACAGGACCACTGCATTCACCATGGCATGCTTCTCTGATACACTGCAGACTCAACTGGAACTACTGACTCTTTCTGTTCACAGGTAGCCTACAGCTGCATGTTTAGTAACTGCATGGTTAGTATTTCACAGAATCTCAGTAACATTAAGGTTTGAAAGAATCTTGGGAGGTCACCTCGTCCAGCACCCATGCTGGTTCAACTAGAGAAGCTTGCTCAGGGCCTTATCTGGTTGGGCTGTAAAAATCTCTTGAGGATGGAGATTCCACAACCTCTCTGGGCAAACAGCTCAAGTGTTCAGCCGACCTCACAGTAAAAAAAAACCCCAACATCTTTCTGATGTTTAAATGGAATTTCCTGTATTTCAGTATGTGTCCATCGCCTCTTGTCCTTTCACTGGTCACCACTGAGAAGATTCTTGCTCATTGTTCTTTACTCCTCCCTCCATCAAGAATTTGTAGACAATGACAATATTTTTCCTGAACCTTCTTTCCTGCAGAGCAAACACTCCCAGCTCTCTCAGCCTGTCTTCATGCAATAGATAAGCCAGTCCCCCAGTCATCTTTGTAGCCTTTCACTAGACTTACTCCAGTATATCCATGTCTCTTACTGGGGACTCTACAAGTGCACACAGCATTTCAGATGTGTCTCACCACCTCTCTTGACCTGCTGGTAATACTGTTCATAATGCAGCCCTGGTGACTGTTGGCCTTCTTTACTATAAGGGTATATTGCTGGCTCATGTTTAATTTCATGTCCACCAGGACACTCAGGTCTTCTGCAAATCTGGTTTCAAGCCTATCAGTCTCCAGCATGTACTGGTGTGAGGCTCTTCCTTGCAAGTACAAGACTTTGTTGAACTTCATAAGACTTCCGTAGGCCCATTTCTGTAGCCTTTTGTGGTCCCTGTGAGTGGTGGCATAAACATCTGGTGTATTAAAAAACCTACTCCTCTCAGTTTTGCATCATCAGAAAAATTGGTGAATATGCACTCAGCAACTTGTCTGATTCATGCTACTGTATTCTGCAGCTTTGAAGAAGAGACACTTATCAAAGAAGTAGGGCTCTTCATAATCTTTTGTCTATGCTAAGTTAATTACAGTATTCTTGTAAGTGGTTACAAGTTTATTATTCTTGACCACTAAATAGCATTTAAACTGGCTTCTGTTTCCATCTGTGCTAGTGGTTTGGACAATAACATCATTGAGAGGTCATGTTCATAGTGAGGATTGTCATGGTTTATCCCCAGCCAACAGCTGAGCACCACAAAACCACTGGCTCACTTTTCCCCAAGTGGGATGAGGAAGAGAATTTGAAGGGTAGAAGTGAGAAAATTCATGGGTTGAGATAAAGACAGTTTAATTGGTAAAGTAAAAGCTACACACACAAACAAGACAAGGAATTTATTCTCCACTTCCCATAGGAGACAGGTGTTCAGCCGTCCCCAGGAAAGCAGGGATTCATCATGTGTAACAGTTACTTAGGAAGACAAATGCCATCACTCTGAACATGCCCTGTTTCTTCTTCTTCTGGCTTTTTGTGCTGAGCATGACTCCATACGGCATGGAATATCCCTTTGGTCAGTTGGAGTCAGCTGTCCCAGCTGTGTCCCCTCCCAACTCCTTGTGCACCTCCAGCTCAGGAATATTATTGAGTTTCTCTGTACTAAAATTCATTACTTTGTCCTTGTTGAATGAGGAACAGTAACATAAACTAGGATTATTAGGAAGCAGTTTCAATACCTCACCTTGAGGGTTCTTAACTGTTCTTGCAATTTTTTACAATAATCACTGGTTATGGGGTTTTTTTTCAGGGATGGGGGGGATGGCACATGGGCAAATATGGGAATTGCTTCATTGGTACAAATGTGGAGACCAACAGATACTAGGAAGAAATTTGCACAATAGATTTGAAATATAATGGGTAAAAGTGGAAATTGGCAGTGTGTATTTGAAGGTATCTCTTTTTGATGTATTTTCTAACAACGGTTTCTCTCATGATTTTGGTAAGCTGCTGCTTAGAAGACGACATAGCCCTGAAATACATGTATTAGTTCCTGACTGATGGAGGGCTATGAGGGCACTAATGTTTCTGACAAGTTTAAAAAACACAAGGATAAAATACTAGACAGCATTCCAGATTTCTCAGCAGGAAAACGTAAATCTCCTTAATTTTATTCATACTGAGCTGTGGCAACTAAGGTCTTGTATTTAAATGCGAATTATTAAATAGACAGCAGGATGATGATAGGAGCAGTCTACGTGTTATATGTATCAACAAGTTCTCATAAGCCTTGTCAAAAATTCGTATTCCCAACTATGCATTTGTGATAAAGGGAAATAATTTTAAGAGTATCATGTCTTTTATTCTTAAAAGCCTACCAAGGATATTAGATTAGGGAATGGAGTGAGATTTGCCATCTAAATTGATAGGTGAAACCTTCTAGCTTTAAGTCTCTAGGACCTAAACTTACTACAGCACTGAAGAGAACAGTCACATCTAAAATAACTCAGCAAAGTGTATACAGGCTGTAGTAACAGAAAGATCTGATATGGTATGGTATCATTATCATCATCATCAAAACCAATGTATTCAAAATGTATTTAACAGGCAAGTCAGATCATTTCCAATTGTGGAAATTTTTTAAAGTGAAAATGTTTGGGTTTTTAAAAAATGTGTTCCTACTGCAATAATAATCGTAATTAAAAAAAGGCAGCTGGCAACCTCAAGCTGAGATTTATCTGAGATGAACCTCATCACCTTATCTCTTAGTGTTTGATGGTGACTATAGGATTTGGAATTTTTGCAGTATAGATTAGAAATAGCAATGAGGCATGAAACTAGTAAAGAATGATGCAGGCTCTCTGCTGATCTACTACACCTTTGTAAAACAAAAGGAGGTGACATACATATGTATACTGCTGTATGGACTTACATACTAAGTGCAAGTGCATGGTTACCCACTCTAAGGAGTTGGACTGTAGACTTGCATGAACTATGGTCATGCATGGTGAAGCGTGAATAGTAGTGTTTATAGAATCAGAGACTAAATATGAAATATAAAATTCATTAACTTGCTATTTAAGTATAGATGACCCTGAAGAAGAATGTAGTCAATTTAGCAAAAATTTGATTTCTTGATAAATTGCAAGTTTTTGAAGGGGAAATAAAGATCTGTTTTTCTAAATATAATACAAGACTCAATAGAATAATCCAATTTGAGCATTTGTCACACCTTTTTAGTAAGTGCCATTAGATATTTAAGGCCCAAAACAGACATTATTTTGTTTTATTCAAAGAACTGCGTCTCTTGAAGGGCTTTGCCTGTGCTAGTGTGCTTGAGATTTTTAGACTCAAAAACATGTAGTCTCCTGAAGTATTTGTTACCAGAATTTTCTTTCTACAGAATTTTTTAGCAAAGTAGTTTATGATCTTGTCTACTTGATGAGACTGGACAAGTTAGCAATGTGAGAATGAACTTCAGCAGACAGTACAGCTTTTTAAAAGCAGGATTGTGTATATTCTTTGTCTTCTGTGAAGGACTCAGCCCTGCATTTGTCCAGAGCCTACAAAGAGAGTCGGAACTGCCACAGCCTACTCAGCTCAAAGCCACGTGATCTCATTAGCACCGTGCTGAACCCAGACTCCTGAGCATTATAAAAATGGAGCTCAAGATGCAGGGATGGTAGACATATTCTCACATATTTTGGTTGATTTTGTGCTCAATGTGATTAAATGCACCATCTCATAATAGGTTGTTTGCATGCAGGCAGAGTCTGAAGGACATGATTTTGTAGTTGGGGGAAAAAAAATCAAACTTTTTGCATATTTGAGAACTGGTTTATACACCTTTTCTTTAGAAAAATCAGTGATGATAATGTCAGATGCAGGTACTTCATATGCAAACATTTATGATTTACCGCAGTCATAGGAGTAGAGTTGGGAAGCCGGCACTGTCAACTTCCTAAGCTAATGTGACTGCAGAACTGGCATATGATGCCAAGTTACGGGCTAAGGAGCAATTGTTCACTTGAGAATAGCTTCTGGCTAGAATCCTGAGCTTGTCTCTCCTTTAAACTGGCATATTATTCACACAATGAATCAATTTAAAGTATAGGTTTGCTTAATATTTTCCCATTTTTTGATAAAAACTATTGATACTTTGAGATAATACTTTCAGTAAAATTATATCTGGAGTGACTCTCATTTGGTAATATGCACTGTTACAAATGTCACAAATATGTAAAGAACTTCTATTTTATCTTAATCTTAGGGAAGGTGGAGATAATGTCTTTTACTTAACTCAATATGCCAAATTCAGACTGGATCACATGGAACAGTTTGACTCTTTATATGTTTGTTAAATTGCTGTCAAAAAAGATCATATGAGGATGGGAAGCTTAGGCTGGGATATCTTGGTCAGGCCTCTACTTTTCTCTTAACTTATCCAGAAAAAAAATCTCTAGTTAAAAATGAAATTGACAAGGATCTATATTAGGTTTTCTCCAATGAAGCCTGCTGTTTTAATTGGCAGGCAAAGTGAAAGTTCCCATGAATGAGCATCTTCCTATGCAGTTCAGAGGAAATGGAGACTATCCAACACTGTTGTACTAAGCTGAAGGCTTTATTCTTCACAGAGCTGGAAACAGAACTCCTGTTAAAAATTGATTGAAGTAGGGTAGCTAAATCCTTAAGATATTGTGAGTGTCATCAATTTGTCTTGTAAAAAATGAGGCAATTTGGTTGCTACTTTTCTCTTTGTTTGCTGGTTCTGCCATCGTAATGGGCATCAGTAGATTTCTTGAGGATTGCTTTTGCTGAGCTTGCTGGAGTTTTAAATTTGTTTTGACTTAAGATCTAGTAGCAAGTCTTGTTTTTAATTTGCAGTGCAAGTTGATTGCATAATTGTGAAGCTGTTTGACATGTGTGATACAATTTGATTTGCATTGCTGCCAGTTTTCAACTGTAAGAAACAAAATCTGTTAGTAACAGTTTTAGCAGGAGTCATTGGAGAGTTCTTACGGTTTGTTTTCCATTTCCTAGAGATTGAAAGATGACACACTTACAAACCTATTGGAACACTTCGCATTATTGTTTTGCTGAACTATATATGTCCTGTATTTTCAGGGAAAACAGAGTAAAAATATATTGATACATGATATGTAATATGCAGTATGAAGCAATATTATGCTGACAGAAACAAGGATTTGAAAAAAAAAAGTTAACTGAATTATAGCAAATAGCCATTAGGATGTCTTGTGGGAAGGTATAGATTTCATTAATGTCTAATTCGAAAATTTGAAACCTGTGCTTATACTGGTAGAGAGGTACTTTCCCCTGGAAGGATATATACTGTGTGTATGTGTGTTTGCCTCAGGACCAACAGATCCTGGAAATCTGTGAAGACATAATTTTTCCCATGCAGACAACAGCTATATTCAGGCTGGCCTGAGCATGTTACACCACTGTAGTTTTTCTTATGATGTGGCTCTGATTGATTTTTTTCTTTTTTTTTCCCATTATGCAATAGCTGGTGGACTTGAAATAACATTAATTCTCTAGTAGATTTTCTCTAGCCACAGAGTAGATTTTCTTTGGTCATGGGATAAGCAGGTGATGTTATTGTAGAGAGAAAAGGAAACTGAAGTGACAGAAGCATATAATCAGATACCAGTATAGGTAAAGTAGTTTAAAAGTATTAACAATTTTACAGTAACAGAAATGGAAACAGAGACCAAACAAGTCTAACAAATTATGCAGTGGAAGTGAAATAACTGGCCAGAGACCAAAAAAGTAATTCTGAAGATGCAAGATCTGTGTGGTGCACGAAGAGTAGCTGATTTAGAACCAAGGTGGGTTGTTCCAAATGATGCCTTTTCTCTAAACTGTTACCAAAATATGTTATTGTTACTTGCTTTAAGTACTTATACAGAATTACTATAAATTTATATAAAACATAGAATCACAAGGTTGGAAAAGACCTTTAAAGATCAAGTCCAACCATTCCCAATGATTCAGTGAAATATAATAATGCTGAATAGATTGATGTAGATGTAGCTTGAGGCAATTAATATAACTTTGATTTGTGTATTTTAAGAATATATTTGTTTTGGATTTTAGTAGAATATGGCTGTGCTGTAACTGTGTGAGCTGTTTCATGAAAGCAGCTGCAAAACTTAGCCATAACAATAGGGTAGCAGCCTTGAAGCCAGAGGGAGTAGAAGATAGGGGAGTCATGGATGGTGAGACTGACGACCAATTGGGAGATGGAGTGTATCTTGTTTTCAGCTAAAAGGAATGTGTTTTTGAGCTCAGATAACCATGGAGTAGAAATGTAAAGAGTATGCAGTGAGAGCGAGGAAGACGCCTGAAGACCACCAGAAGACCCCCTAAGTGTCACTGAGCATGCCCTATCTGGGAGGAGTTAATGCCAATGGAACATATCAAATAGTACAGTGCCTCAGGGCAATAAATAATATTGTTAAAGTTTTGCACCCGGTGGTAGCTGATCCCCACACACTTGTGCGGCCTTGGTCGGCAGCGACTTTGGCCTTGGGTTGGCCGGTGTTTACTGTCTGGGGCTTGCAGTGAGCTGTAGCTCTGCTGCTTGCAAAAGCCATCTTAAAAACAGCGACACAAAACTGCAACAGCACTGCTAACAAAGCTTAATACACAGGTTTGGTTTACAGTCGTAGACTTAAAATATGCTTTCTTCTGCCTGCCATTAGCCAAAGAAAATGAAAAGTTATTTGCATTTTAAATCCTACCACTGGGAGGAGAACTCAACTTACCTGTACAGTGTTACCCCAAGGTTTTAAAAATAAATCCATCAATCTTTGGGAATGAGTTTGCAGGAGAACTTGAAGCATGAGACCCTCCCTCCAGAGATGAAATCTTTCTGCAGTATGTGAATGGCCTATTAATAGTAACTGAAACAAAACCTGACTGGATTCAAGGGACAAGTTGGTTGAATTTTTGGGGGCTAAATGGACATTGAGTCTCTCAACAGAAAGCTGAAACGGTACAACAATGAGTAACCTATCTGGGATGTGAAATTTCTGGAAGACAAGGAGAATTGGATATTGAGCAAAAGAAGCCATCTGTAAGACCCTTAGAAGGTAAGAGAACTCAGAACATTTTTCAGAATTGTGAGCTGATGTCAGTTGTGGAATAATAGAGAAGCCTCTTTATGAACTCTTGAAAATTAACCCTGCTCAACTGGGCAAACGAGGCCTGGAAAGCTTTTAATACACTTAAAAAGAAACTTATGAGAGCTCTAGACTTGCTCTTTTTACATGAAAAGCCCGGAGTAAACCTGAAAGTCCTGGCTCAACATTTAGGACCCTATAAAAGAGCAGTGGCATACTTGTCTAAACAGCTGAAGGATGACATCAAGCAGAGGATGGCCAGGGTGTTTACGAGCAGGAGCTGCCATAATACTTAACATTGAGGAAGCCCAAAAATTCACTTTGGGACAGAAGAGGACAGGAATGATCTCTCATACTGTGTTCTGGAATGAAGAGAAATCATTAGCATTTCCTATTCAGATTTCTGAAATATCAAGGTATTTTTGTGGAGCCTGATAATACTGTAATTGAAGTAACTAACATTGTGAATCGAGCTTCCTTCCTCAGTGAAACTACAATCGAACCACTAACACATGATAGCTTGGAGACAACGGAAGCTGTGTATTCTAGCAGACCTGATTCAAACAAAGAACCTTTGGAAGATGCTCAAGATTCCTGGTTTGCAGACGGTAGTAGTTTTGTCCGGCAAGGCATCTGTAATGCTGGATAAGCAGTGACCACTACTGACCAGGTAATAGAATCAAATTCTTTACTTACTGGAACTTCAGCCCAAAAGGCAGAAATTATTGCCTTAACCAAAGCATCAGAACTTGCAGCAGGAAAAAAGGATAACTACATGGACAAATTCTAAGTATTCCTTTGGAGTTGTGCATACCCATGGAGCAATTTGGAAACAGCATGAACTTTTAACAAGTCAAGGGAAGCATTAAGCGTGCAGGAGAAATACTTTACTTATTAGAAGCAGTTCAACTGCCAACCAAGATCACCATTATGCTCTACCAAGGACACCTGAAAGGTAACACTGACCAGAAAAAGGAAGTAGATTGGCCAATCATGAGGCTAAACAGGCATCAGAAAGATTGCAAGAGATTCTAACGTTAATTCTGGAAGATAGAAATAGGAGTTTTGAATGAGCAGGAAAATATTGAATACTTTTGGGCTGATAAAGAATTACTAGAATAACAGGTAAAGGGAATTGTCAAAGACCACCACTGGGGACCGTGTGTCTTATTTGTACTCCCTGTATAAAGTTTAAATCAAAACTAATTAGGAAGAATCTCTCTCTCTATATATATATTGCAATTTGACAGTGACTCAGTAATGTTTGAAAAACAACCCCAACACAGATAACCAGGTGCGATTAGGGAACATTGGAAAATGAAACATACCAGGGAACTACTGGCAAATTGATTTCTCTGAGCTCCCAAGAAAAGGGGGAGTACAGATAGTGATTGGTACTTACTGACACTTACTGGTACTTTTCTGTCCTAAGGAACCTGCTCTGGCAGGGGGGTTGATCTCTTCTGTGAGTCTGTGACACCTTTTCTGGATGACCAGAGCCACTTCCTTGCAGAACTAAGTGGCAAGAGAGGTAACTAAGGTGATCCACTTTGGGAAAAGTGAGAGGAACCATACCAGGTGGTGTTAACAACTTTCACAGCCCTAAATTGGAGTTTGTGTTTTGACCAATGTAAAGGAAAGGCTTCTTGTCAAAACACCCCCATACCAAATGGGTGTCCACTCCCTGTAATTCAGGGATTAGGGAGAGATATTTCATTTGACTGTATTCCTAAAGGACTATGGTGGCTCTGTGGTGATGGAAGGGCCCGAAAAGTATTACCACATAAATGTACCTTAGGATACCTAATTCCTGGAGACTGGATATTTAACCACTCACGTCCTCCACCAGGAATTCTATGAACCCCTTGGAGGAAAACATGTAAAAGGGGAATAAATCCCCTAATAGTATGGGCAACTGCTTTTCGTGGCTTTGCAAGGGCATTCCTCCCATGGCTTGGAGTAAGTGAATTGGAAAAAGCTATACTTAATATATCTGCTACCATGGAGTTATTCCAAAGGGACACAAGTGATGCTATCCATAGATTGCAATTAGAAGATTCCTCCTTAAGTACTTGTCCTGGTTTCAGTCAGGATGGAGTTAACTTCATTTGTAGCAGCGGATGGAATGCTGTATTTGAGAGTTAAAATGAGAGCAGTGCTGATAACACCCTGATGGTTTTAGTTGCTGTCAGACAGTCAAGGACTTTCTCAGCTCTTCATATTTCTCTATTAATGAGAAAGGAGGGGCAAAGCCAGGACAGGTGACCCAAACTGGCCAAAGAGAGTATTCCATGCCAATTAGTCCTGCTCAGTTCAACGGGGGGCTGATAGGAGGAAGAACGCGGGGCGGCTCCGGGACACACAGTTTTCAGGGGACAGTCGGATTCCGGGACGGCTCTGGGTGGCATGGCCTGAGCTGTGGGTTCGGTGAGAAACTGCATTTTATATCAACAGCTTCATATATTTTTGCTCTAAAGTCCTGTTAGCATTGTTATATTTTATCTTTCTGTTATCTTAGTAAACTATCCTTATCCCAACCCACGGGCCTTTTAATTTCTTGGTTTTGGGGTTATTTGCCCCTTCCTTTTCCCTTCCCTTGCCTCTCCCCCACCCTTCCCCCTTCCCCTGCTCTTTTCCTTTAAGGAGCAGGCAGCTGCGTGGATCTCAGCTCTTAGCTGGGGTAAAACCACGACAGTACTGTAGTTAGACAAAGTCGGATGGCCTTAGATCTGCTACTTGCCAAAGAAGGAGGTGTGTGCATGGTAATAAATCAAAGCTGTTGTACATACATAATCAGGAAAAAGAAATTGAAACAGATTTAAATAATAAGTGGAAGCAAACAAAGATTCTTCATCAAGTAGCTCAAGATGATACATCATGGGGATTTAAAGAAGTTTGGAATAAGCTTACTCCCTGGCTCCCAAACCTTGCCTGGCTCAAACAACTTTCCACATTTGTTATTTTGATAAGTATTTCAGTTTTAATTTCTTGTGTGGTGATTCAGTGTTCTTTGTGGTGTTGTAAACAGACCACTATAACATACAGGGATTGGAGGAGAAATAGAATAAGACATCAGGTAGAAACAGGTGAATACTTTTCAAATTCATTAAGATAGGATAGTATAATTTGAGATTACAAAAAAAATTGTAAGGATAATGAAAATGGGGGAATGATTCAGTGAAATATAATAATGCTGAATAGATTGATGTAGATGTAGCTTGAGGCAATTAATATAACTTTGATTTGTGTATTTTAAGAATATATTTGTTTTGGATTTTAGTAGAATATGGCTGTGCTGTAACTGTGTGAGCTGTTTCATGAAAGCAGCTGCAAAACTTAGCCATAACAATAGGGTAGCAGCCTTGAAGCCGGAGGGAGTAGAAGATAGGGGAGTCATGGATGGTGAGACTGACGACCAATTGGGAGATGGAGTGTATCTTGTTTTCAGCTAAAAGGAATGTGTTTTTGAGCTCAGATAACAATGGAGTAGAAACATAATGAGTATGCACTGAGAGCGAGGAAGACGCCCGATGACCACCAGAAGACCCCCTAAGTGTCACTGAGCATGCCCTATCTGGGAGAAGTTAGTGTAAATGATTTCCTGGAAATAATTTGCATAACCCGGCCTTTTCTTAGAAATTATAATGAATATGATTAGTTAATCTGTATAAATATGAAAAAATTGGCTTTAATAGGCACACATTTGGAAGAGCGATCCCCTGCGTGCCCAGCGCTGCAATAAGGGATACCTGCTTACTAGTCACCAAGGCTACTGAGTTTTGATTCTGGCTTTCTGAGGCATCACCATCCTAAGCTAAACCATATCCCTAAGTATCTCATCTACCCTTTTTTTAAACACATCCAGGGAAGGTGACTCAACCCCCTCCCTGGGCAGCCTGTTCCAGGCTCCAACAACTCTTTCATTAAAAAAAAATTTTCTAATATCTAATCTGACCCTGCTCTGGCCCAGCTTTGTGCCATTTCCCCTTGTCCTATCTCCTGTCACCTGGCTGAAGAGACCATTGCCCACATCTCTACAACCTCTCTTCAGGTATTTGTAGGTGGTGCTAAGGTCTCCCCCCAGCATCCTCTTCTCCAGGCTAAACATTCCCCAACATTTGTTACTGCAAATGTGTCAAGCTAAAAAACTGCTAATTGGTTACACACACTGTTCACACCACACTGATTGTAATTAAATTACTGTATAGTAATTATAACGAGTTCTAATAAACATATCTTATAGCTAAATATCATCAGTTTACCTTTGAAGCCTAAAAGCATCTGCACACCTGCTGTTTTGACCATCTTATTATGGTTGGTTCTTAACATGTTCCGTTATTCCCAAGTACCTTCCTATAACTGCTTCTTGGTTTAGGGTAGCCTGTACCCCTATCATCAAGGCCACTGTGTTCTGAGAATGTGATTATTAAAATCCTCTCAGCATGAGTAACTTTTTTTAAATTATGGGAACAGGAGGATATTGTCAGAGCCTAATTCTTGGGAGAAGAGAGCTAGGCCGCTAGCAGGCCTGCTGTCTTCCCCAACACTACTATACCTTGTCTACTTAAAAAAACAACCCAACAAAACAAACTAAATACCAGAAAGCTACAACTGGTCACAGTTCACACAGCTGTGTACTAAAGTAACTGAATAGAGAATTTGGTCACCAATATTTTAAAAGTTTGTACCACTTTCTCTAGGAAGTTTCTGGAGATGTTTTTCTCTGATGCATTCTGTCACGCCTATTAAAACCATTCTTCAAAAGAAAAATAGAAAATAGTGACAAAATAGCAAAGCAACACAAGGAAAATAATTTTTTAAAATATTTCTCTTGCACTTAATCCTTAAGTCTACAAGTGCTTTCAACTGAATAGCTTGAATTCTGCTGTGATAGATTGGTACTTTTTAATTTGCAATACTCCTAAAGACTGTAACCACAGTTCTTAAATCTGTTATTCACCAGGGAGGTATAACAAGCTGGTCACTGGGTCTTCCCTCAGTATGTTTAACAGCCAGCTAATAATAGGCTCGAAGCCAAGTATTTTTTCACTTCAACCTCTGCATACATGTGGCTGGAGTTAAATTGTCTCCTTCTTGGTAGTGGTGATTTCTAGTCAATTTTATTTCACAGCTATGATTCTATTTTTTTTTTTCCCTTGAAGTGGCAATCTCCTTTTCCCAGTGCTATGGCCTTGTTCCTTACTTGTTTTCTGTGTTTCTCTGACTGGGAAGAAATAGCGTGTGCTATGACTGATCAGTATTTTAGTGTGCCAAGGAAATGTTTAACAATACAGATCTGCTCATCTTTTCCTTTGTAGAGTCACTAATTTGATTCCCTCCTCTTTACTAGCAGCTAATTATTATAAAAACTGTAGGAACTTACTTTACAGTGTTTTACTTTTTAAAATTTCAACAAACTTAGAATGCTTTGCAACACAGCTTTACCTTACTCTTGAAATGTGTATTTAATGCATTTGTCTTGTTTACTTGCCATTGGTGTAATAATAGAGATGTTAGCATTTTGCAACCTGCTTTGCTACTTTAGACTATGAAAGAAGAGTAAGCATAAATGTATATACACACACAATAAGCACTATTATGTGCTAATATACAGCATTTTAATGGAGCTCAGTAGGGATGAAGAGAAGCCCTCACAATAGGCTAAAACCCCATTGCTGACCATTTTCATGAGTAAGAGATGGGGATGAGAATAACCTAATTCCTATCATTTCCTATAAAAATCAAAGGCCATCTTCACAGTGAGCATAGTAATATTGTTTATATGATAAACAATGCCACTGCTCTTTGCCTAAAAAGCAAAGAAATATGATGCATGATCCCAAGATAATGGCAAAGACAGTGATAATGACAATAAGAGTTAAGTTTACTTCCTGCAACTAAACTGTATATATATGGGAAAGTACAAAAAATGCAGCAAGGAAATTCCAACTGGACCTAATGAAAAAAATTGACAATGAGGATTGCCAAGGGCTGAAACAGGTTGTCCAGAAAGGCTGTAGAATTGCCATACTTGGATATATTAAAAATTATTTTGATAAAGCTCAGAAAAATCTGATTTAACCTTAATGTTAGACCTGCTTTGAGCAGGGATGGGGGACCAGGTGGTGTCCAAAAGTCACATCAATCCCAATTAGTGTGTGGTACTATCCTAGATACTGTTCTAGTGGATAGGGAATTTAACACTGGAAATAAAAGATCCAACAGTGATTTTATTTGGTCTATCTTTCTTACCTGAATAAATATGCAGTAATTTCAATTAAGTCACGAGCACTTTGAGGACGGTGATCTTCCCCTCTATTCAGTACTGATAAGGTGATGTCTGGAGAGCTGTGTCCAGTTCTGGGCTTCTTGGTGCAAGAATGATATGAAGTGAATCCAGTACAGGGCCAAAGAGAAGACTGAGGAACTGGAGTATATTTTATATAAGAAGAGGCTGAGAGTACAGGGACTGCTTAGCTGGGAGAAGAGGAGGCTGGGGGTGACTTATCAGCATGTATAAATACTTGAGAAGGAATGAAGTTGAGGAAGTCAAACTGTTCTCAGTAGTGCTCACAGACAGGGTGAGATAATGGGCACAAAGTGAAACATGAAATCCCATCTGATCACAAGAAAACATTTATTCACTGTAAGAGCAGTCAAAACTGGAACAGATTGTCCAGTGTGGACACAGTCCTAGAAAACCTGCTGTAGCTGACCCTGCTTGAGCAGACTGGGTGGACTAGCTGACCTTGTGAGGTCTCTTCCAACCTAAACAATTCCATGAAGTTTTCAAGATTTTAAAAGTTATTAAATGGCATTTCCATCAGATGTCTAGAGACTCGGTATTCAGGAAAGATGAATAAATACCATTCAGATTGTTCCACAATATCTATTAAGAAAAGTAGGGAATTTTTTCCCATTATTTTCCTAGTCCAGATGTGTCCCAGTAATTCTTCCATCTACAAAATGCAAGTAACTCTTAGATAACTGGAGGGTGATTAGAGACTTGCCTAGAAACAGACTCCAGCATAGCTCTATCGAGATGTAGGGTTGCACTTTATGTGGATCTACTTGAAGAATTAGAATTGTTCACTCATTTCAAATGTTACTGAGAACTTAGCTGTATTGACCAATGTTTATTTTCTCTCTGAAATTTACTTAAGAACTGACATCAAACATTGGTGTCTTTCAAAAATGTTAGAGCTGCATTAATGAGTAAAGTTAATTAAATCCTCAGAGTTCACAGGTTCTTCTGTGTCCTGGCTGTTCCTTTTAAGAGGATGTATTTTATTCCTATGTGAAGAATTGCTATGTTTCACTGTAGAATGATCCAGTACATCTTTGGGGATTTCAACAAACTACTCCCCCTCTTTGATCATGCTGAGAAAGCAACCTTTATTTTCAATGTGTTAGATGCACTCATATATGTAAAAACAACCTAGTTTTTTTTTAAAAACTAAGTACTGCTAGAGGACATTCTGAGAACTACTAAGTACAAGTCAGTCGATAGTAAAGTTAGCAGTTTAAGAAACACTGAAAAATGAGAGCAGCTGTATTTTCATCCCTGAGTTGAGGGCTATAAACATCTTCTTGATGCCACCTTTTCTGTCGCTAATATATGGTAAATGTTTACTGTGACTGATGAGTTTATTTTTTTAATTCTGTTTCATAACATGTACATTACAGATTCACAGAATCATAGAATGATGGGGTTGGAAGGGAACTCGAAAGATCATCTATCGCCTTGTTTGATTAAAACAGTATTCCTCTTTACCTCTTAATTGCTATAAGAAGATCAGAATGCTCATATCACATGTATGGCCCTGTATTTTTAAATAAACTTGTAAGCAATGCTAGGAGTTAACCATCTTTGAAATGGTAATTCATTCATAAGCATTTATTAACAATTTTCTTCCTCACAATATAAAGAAGGTCTAGGTATTTAAGGATCTTTGTTATACTACTTTCCACTGTTAACGAGAGCATTTTCCTGCCCAGCTTCTCATTTGTGGTTTATGTTGTGGTCTTGAAACGTGCTGAATGCTTCAGCTTTCATTGCGTTCGGTGAGAGTTCAGGGCACTCAACGGCTCACAAATAGAGCTTGGAACTGGCAGGACTGAGCTCCTACGTTGTAGAGAAATGAGACAAGAATGTTGTGCACACTCTCACTTACCTGGTAGTCCTTAAAAGTGGGGCTTCAGCAGGGCTTGTTGGACTCTGTACCAGTTGTGTGTGTTTGCAAGTATCACAACTGCTGCCGAATTACTACTGTACAGAGGCTACACACTATAATAATTGATGTAACTGTGATTTTAATGTGCTTGGATAGAATATTGCACAACCATTATTGTATAAACATGAGCTTAGGTGATAAATTTGTTTAGAAAGTACTGCTTGGAGTTTTTGGAGGGGCGGGTGTTGTTGTGGGGTGGGTTTTCTGTTGGGTTGTGGGGGGTTTTTTTTACCAGTAGGGTCACTTGATAAACTGTGCTTTGAAATCTCACTTAGAAACCAGTTTAGTTTTAAAACACATCTTACCAGACACAATCATTTTGAAACAGCCAGGAGAACATCAGGGGCTGCTTAAGCTGTACGTATGTAAGCTTAAAAACGCTGTATTGTTCTTCGGCCGCGCTCAAGCAGGGCCGTTCTCATGCTCATTGTGAAAAATGTCAACTTCTGCTATACTGACACAATGTGACTACTAATTAAAATATTCCTATGGGATATATAGAGAGAGATATAGCCTATGTTGTCTACTTTCTCTGTTAGTTTAGCGTTCTCTAACCTTTGACTCAGCATTTGTGCTTTATGGTTAACAATAGAAGGCCAAAAACATAGAAACACAAGTTTTTTGTTAAACTATGCCACATGCTGCTTCAAAAGATTTTTAGCTTTATAAACCTTTGTTCATGTTGTGGAGAAATAATCTCATACAAGATGAATATTTAATTAGGAAAAAAATATGTACGTTCTGTTGAATTACCTTATGTCAGGTTTAGCATGCATTCACCTCTGCACTGTAACTAATTATAACAGTTCTAATGTACCCTATTCAGTGTGGCAATTGAAATGATGCAAATGGAGATCTACTGGAGGGTAAATATTCCAGAAGCAGGAATGTATGGCAGGAGTAGCCCTAAGTTATTAAAGCCTTCTGCTGTTGCAGCACATACCAAGGATGAACTGCACTGGAGAGCAAAATGAGTATTTATTTCAAATGCACTCTGGAAAAGCAAAGACCTAGCACCGTCACAGGTCATGAGGTGGTATCACAGCTAATATAGGACATATGCCTCATATTTTTGTTATTATTGTTAAAAGGAGTGTAGAAGACATTTTCTAGAAAGAGTGCAATTGAAAAATACCATTAAGGCAGCTTTAGTTTTATGGGTAAGTTCCTGGTACTATGGTGCATTTCTGTGAACAGAAGAGCAAAAGGCAGAGGCGTGAGCCAGAGAGACGGCTTTCGCTGGTGCTTAACCGTTCTCCGGCTGGTCGGTCCGAGTGAGAGGAGCACGTGTAACATTGTAACTGTTGGGCCTGACTTAGTCCCGTGGTTTATTATTTCCTCCCGAGGGGTGGAAAAGCGGGTCTAAGTTCCACCCTTCCACGGGCAGAAGCTGAAGCTGTTAGTAAGAAAGGGCGCAAGGGGCGAAGCGGGGCGAGTGACGTGCGGCTGGGAGCGGGCTGGGGGCGCGGCGGCCGCTCCTGCGCTTACCTGTGCCCGGCAGCGCCCCCGCTCCGCTCCAGCTCTCCTCACCTCCGCGGCTACCTGCCCCTCCGGCTGTCCCGCTACCCGGGCGGCAGGGCCGCTCTGGGGCTTCCGGCGGCTCCCGCCCCAGAGCGGCGCTGCGGGCCGTGGCGCAGCAGGATCGGCCGGGGAGCAGCGCCTGCGCGCCCGTCCCGCCCGCCCTGGGACCGGCCGCGGCAGCCTGGCGGGGAGGGAAGGAGGGAGGGCTCGGAGGGGGCGGGAGTCGCACGCCGTTTCCCTTTCTCTTTCGCTGGGCGGCCGCCCGCCCGAGGCTGCTGGGCTGCGCCAGGTACGGGGAGGGGTGGGGGGGAAAGACAGGAGCCGGGCGAGTAGGGGGGGACAGCTCGGCGGCTGCTGCCGAGGTGCCCTGACCGCCGCCCTCTCCTGCTGGCGGGCTCCCGCAGGGCTGCGCGGCGGTGGGGCTGCGAGAGGGCTCCTCCCCGCGGGGGCCCTCCGAGGCCTGTGGACCGCGGCGCGCCTCGGCGGAGTGTGCGGGGCGGGCAGCGGGGCGCCCGCGGACCCCGCAGGGGCTGGCTAGCGACCCTGCACCTGTCGCCGCTGTCCCGCGGCTCCCGGCAACTTGTCCCGCGGGCGGCCGGAGCCTGGCGGGGGCAGGGGCGCAGCCTCGGACCTCGGCTGCCGAGCGCCGGGCACAGCCGCTGTAATGTAAATATAACCGGGCTGCCCCTGCCAAGGCTATGGCGACGCTTGTGCTCCGGGGCATCGTCACCGGCGTTGTGCTGCCAGGCTTACGCCGCACCTCTCTCTTTCCACGTGTGTTACAGGTAGGAAAATGATTCGCCTGGCACAGGAGCAGGAGATACGAGCCATGTCCCAGTGAGTCCTCCAGAATTAAGAGCAAATGCCTGGAGAAGTCCAGTTGCAGAGAGCAGCGCTGTAGCTCTTGTGAACTGTGGGCACTGACGCCTCTCAGACTTGCTCCTCTGGCCCTGAGCATTCTGCCAGCATTTCCTGCCCCACGAATGGCTACTCAGAGGAAGCACTTGGTGAAAGATTTCAATCCTCATATCACCTGCTATATCTGTAAAGGCTATCTCATCAAGCCAACTACAGTGACTGAGTGCCTCCATACCTGTAAGTAGTGCTTTGCGAAATATCCCTCCTTCGTGATACTTCCTCAGTCCTACGTGTTTAATATGGTCTCTCTGCGGGTTTTTGTTTACTTCTGAAGAGTTGCATGACATGGTATGTAGTTTCTGATGGGGTTTCTAGGCACTGCTCTGCTATTTGGGTCATCTTGGTGACATGTTGACTCAGCTTAACACCTTGCAGAGTAAAAGTACCCCTTTCCCCCAAGCTAGTGGTGTTGGTGCTGCCTCTAGCATCAAACATGTATCAGTGTGGCCTTGCTGATCACATGTGAGATCACTAGGCTCAATGTGGTATTTTGATAATGTAACTATGCTTTTGAAACTTCAGCCAATGTGTCTGTTGGCAGTGTGCATGATGGATACACCAGTTTGGTCAGTACTGGCTCACAGCTCTCTGTAATGTGTTCCGTGGCACAATGCATACAAATACTTGAAAGTTGGTAAAATGTTTATTTAGGGAGTAGATGTCTGTGAATGAAACTGACTCAGGAAAAATTATTTGGGATGTTCATATAAATCATATGCAAACATTGGTGTGTATGAATTATATTAAGTACGTGCATGGTCCTGTCAAACTGAGTTGTCTTACTTCCACAAGGTAAGTTACTTACACACTTGAATTGTTAACTCTTTTTCATGAATAGGAAAGCATTTGCTTGGACCTTCTTGAGAATTTAGTGTCTGTCTAAATAAAGTTTGAATTCTTCTGAAAGAAGAGTAAGGGGAACTATATGTTTTCTGGTAGATTTCCCGTTTTAAAACGTTGAATAAATATCAGTTAAAAAGCCTTGTCTTAGTTTTTGAGAAAAATGTAGCGTTGAACTGACTTTTTCCAAGGCTTAATATCAGCTAAGGATTACAGGTAGTATTAGTACTCTCTTTTGGGTTACTTGGTAAAGCAATTTAAGTTCAGGAGGAGAAAAGCAAAGTGTCATAGTAAGAACTTGAAATAAAACGGGGGGAGAAAGGTATATTAACTGTTATTAAATTATCTTTACCTTTAAAGAAAATGGAAAAATTCCAGCATTAGTTAATTTTTTAAACAGTTGAAGTTTAATGAACCATACAAACTTTTAAAAGCTTGGGGTGAGCTGAAAAAAGTTACATCAGACATCAGCTCAGACTTAGGAAAAAAGTATTTTTCTGTCTGGATAATGTATGTGTTTGTTTACTTTCATTCCCATTACAAAGCCATAAAGGCAGAAGGAGTGGGTTTTTTTTCCTCAGCAGCATCTGTTTCTTTTGTTCACTTGTAGATGGTGAGCTCTTTGCTGAGACAGCTCTGTTACTGCCTAGTCCCCACATGAGTGCCCATGGCCTTTACTGAGCTACCATATAGTTGCTACCATAGTCAGGTTTTGTCACAGAAAAGCTGCCACCTGTTTGGGTTGTTAAGTAGAACTGCAGCAAAGAAGGTGCTTTTTTTATAACACAAAGTTTAGTTGCTGGAATGTGAAGCCTGCAATGATGGAAAGGAAAATCAGTAACTTCAGGTGGTGATATGGAAGTCATGGGTGTAGAGGAAAAAGTGATCTGTACGTGGCAGAATTCAGGAAGATGCTCTGATACAAATTATTTTACACTTTGTCTTTTAAAAAGTATTAAAACCCCCACTTTTTTTTTTTTTTGAAGTACAGGTATAGTTCTTCAGTCATATCCAAATATTTACCACAAAATGCAATGATTTTAACTCTACTTTGGTATTTGTGTTGTACTTTTAATTGACATAATTCAGAACAGTGTTGCACAAATGATTAAACCGATATTAACGGTGTAAGAAGCAGCATAAATTCATTAGATGCTGGTAGTACAATATATTACTCTGGACAAGATGAAAAGCATGTATTGACGTAGATATTCTCCAGTGATCTTAGAGGAACTAATGTGATCAGTAGTAACCAAATCAGTTAGCCTTAATTCACATCTTCTGTGTTCATGAAAAATGTTAAATAGCAAAGTTCTGCTCTTAGAAATGTGTGCCCTTATAATAAGAGATGTTTCTGGCGGGGTTTTTGGAAATGTTGGGCAGACAATTTCACCATTTACTGGGAAGAACAAATGCAACCTGGGCATCAGCAGTACAAACTTTCCACTCTTTTGGGAATGAAATGCTTATATTACTGCAAAATAATTATTCTACTAATTTAGTACTTCATTTCTTTTTTGCTGCTCTCAACAGAATGGTTTTATCTTGCGGACTTAGGCCTTTTTTCTAGTGTGTTACACAGTTGTCAAGGATGTTTAAGAGCTACCAGTTGAAGCGGGCAAGCTGTGAGGTAAAGGCTGTGACCCATCATCTGGCTCCTGAGTCACACTAAACGGTGTTTAGTACAGAGTGTGCTGACAAATCTTGGAAAATACACTTTCCTTAGGAACTTTCTTTAGTGTCCTAAAAAATACCAGACTGTTTACACAAATGTATCAGTGTTGGTTGGAAGGGACATCTGGAGGTTGTCTAGGCCAACTTCACACATGAGACAGGTTTATTGCCAACACTATGCCAGATCAAGCTATGGCTCTGTAGAGTTGAGTTGTGAATTTCCAAGTGTGGAGTCTCCACAGCCTCTCTCGATAACCATTTCCAGTGCTGTGCTGTTACATAGTGAAGATTTTCTGAATGTCCTACCAGACAACAGCTTGTGACCATTACTCCTTGTGATATTATTCGCCACTACCAGGAAGAGCTGGGCTCCATCACTCCTGTAATTGCTAGTCAAATGGAATAGGCTGTTATTAGATCACCTATTAGCCTCAACCATAATTTGTTCTTGGTAAATTAATATTGCCTATTCCTGGTTATCTTTTTGTCTTCCACATAGTTAGAAATTGATTCTAAGGGGCGTGATCTGATCTGCTATCTTTCCAGAGATCTAGGGGGGACTGTTTAGTTTTAGTTACCTGGGTCATCCTTCCCTCCTTTCTTAAAGGTGGATGTAACATACTACCCTTTTGCAATCGTGAGCATCTCCCATGATCACAGTGATTATGGTGATAAGCTTTCAGCTTAGCGAATCCTACCTGGTCTATAGCTTTGAGTATATGCAGCTTTTCTCAGCAGGCCCTAATATGCACATTCCTGTCTGGGTCATCCCCCTCCTTCTCAAATGATGCTGGTATGCATGGAGATCTGGGATCAGACTTTGCCTGTGAAGACCAAGCCAAAGAAAATATTGAGAACTTCAGATTTTTTATATAATCTATTCCTAAATGGTTTCCCTCATTCATTAACAGACCCACCTTTTGTTTGAACTTCCTTCAGTTGCTAGCCTGCTTACAAAAGCCCCTTATTTCCCTCACTGCTTTTAGCTATGATTGGGCTTTGACCTTCCTCATTTTGTCCCTAAGTGCTGGAGCAATGATTTTATATCCTTTTGTTTCCCAGTCTTGTTTTCACTTCTAATGTGCTCTTTTTTTGCATGTTAACTAGGAAGCCTGTGCACCAAGTAGTTCTTGTGCAGTAAGCAGTTCTGACAAAATTCCCAGTACAATGGGCTGGTTAGCTCTTGAGGTGTAAATCAATTTTCTTTAAAATAAACCAATCAGCTCTCCTAAGGACATTTCTTTCTAATGATAGCTTCCTGGGGAAATCTGACTATCAGTTGCTTAAACAAGCTGAAATCCTATCCCCTGAAGTTCAGAAGCCTAGCTCTGCTGTATAACTTCCTGAACTTGGTCACTTTAAGGCAAGCTGCCAACTGCTGCTGCGCTCATCACCAGGTTTTCCCTGTTCATGATCAGCAGATCAAGTTGTGCATTACTTCTAGTTGGTGTCTCTAGTATTTGCCTTAAATTGTCAACAAATACAGTCTAGGAACTTTCAGAAACGCCCTTCTATGCAACATTTAAAAAACAACCTAGGAAGAGTCTTCTCATTGAACAATATGCATGTAGATATGCACAAGTTCTGTACTGGTTTTATTTGCACAAGATGACGTACAGCACAGTCCCGTCTCTATTTTTCAGCTGATTACAAGGATCTGAAAGAATGTGTGAACCAGATATCTCTGTGTTGGAAAACATAATGTTTGCTGTGGTTGCCAGCCAATGAGCATATGCCACATAAGTACTTTTATCAGCTGTAGTAAATCATCTTATGTGCGTTTTAACTTTTTTTATTATGGCTCCTCTGTAGTGTCACAGTACTGCCATGAATTTCAGGTCCCTGTTTCACTGGCACATGTAGCACATACCTCAGCACATACCTCACAATTCTGCAAACTGTACATTTTGGTTAAGCTGTTTTCTTTTGCCTGTCTGCTATCACACCACGACCTACAGTAGAGCAAGTGAAACAGTGGTTTTTGTTAATCTCTACTGGAATTGTTAGAGGCGTTTGGGATTTTGTGGAAAGTTTTCTGTTTGGTTGGTTTTATTGTTGTTGTTTTCTCCCTAAGGTGGTAAATTAAATATATCTGTAATTTAACTGTGTTGAAAGATTCCCCTTTTCCCTACCTTTTTACCTAAGACTTCATCCCGTTCTCTGAAACTTCAAAGTGATAAGATTTGGGAAATATTCAGTGGTTTATATAGAGAATAACAGAGGATGATTGTATCTATCATATCTGAAAATGCTGGCAGATGATCCTACTCTTACTAGGAGTATCACATCAGCTCATTATTCTTGAGTGCTAGACTATTTATCTATTTTTTTACTTTTACATTGCTGTTGGTAAATCACATTTATTTTTGACAGGAAAATCCTCATAGCACCATACCTTTACATGAGAAAAAGCAACAGTTGTTTTGGATTGCTACTGCATTGATTTACAATTTCAAGGGGATTGTCGATAGTGTAAGATGACCTTATAATTTGAGCTGGCTGCACAGACTTGATCCACATCTTTATGTTTGCTGGGGCAGGAAAGATATCCGTATAGGACTAACTTAAGATTCTTGGTCCATTATGATGCTTAGTCTGTTTGTATTCTACTCAAAGACCTCTCTTACACTGTAGATTAAGCTCTTCATAAATCATTAGTCTCTTCCTTGGACCACCTATGGCTCCTTCTCTCTCTCAAAAAAGGGTATGAAGAACTGAGGAATTCAGATCCTTTCCACAGATTGGTTTATATTCTAAATATGCCTTCGAGTTACATTTGTGTGAATTTTATCAGGCTTTATGTTTTGGAGTAGGGTTTTGTGAGGGTTTAGGGAGTAAGTCATCTGACCCCGAGTACTGTGTTCCGTTTTGGGCCCCTCACAACAAGAAGGACATTGAGGTGCTGGAGCGTGGCCAGAGAAGGGCAACAAAGCTGGTCAAGGGTGTGGAGCACAAGTCTTATGAGGAGCAGCTGAAGGAACTGGGGTTGTTTACCCTGGAGAAAAAGAGGCTGAGGGGGGAGACCTTATGGCTCTGTACAACTCCCTGAAAGGAGTTTGTAGTCAGGTGGGAGTTGGTTTCTTCTCCCGAGTAACAAGCAATGGAACAGAAGGAAATGGCCTCAAGTTGCACCAGGAGAGGTTTAGATTGGAAATTAGGAAAAATTTATTCACTGAAAGGGTTGTCAGTCATTGGAACAGGCTGCCCAGGGAGATGGTTGAATCACCATCCCATCCCTGGAAATATTTAAAAGATGTGTGGATTTGGTGCTGAGGGACGTGGTGTAGTGGTAGATTTGGCAATGCTAGGTCTATGGTTGGACTTGATCATCTTAAGGGTCTTGTCCAACCTAAAAATTTCTACAATTCTATGAATTATTTAGGAAGTGCGTTATCTATCCTGTGGCATAGAGTTCTGAACAGTAATAATTCCAAATTTCTTGTTCAGAGAGGCCCTATTTTCTTCAGGTTGGAAAACAAGCAATAAACCCATCAAAGCCAAGTTGAAAATATCTTTATAAGACAAATCAATAAGTCCTTTTCAGAGCAGTCAGATCAGTGTCATCTCATCACAGACTTCAAGAACTTCTCTGACATGAATGGAGCAGAGATGCCACGAGCAAGGGAAAGGAATTAAATCCTTCTCAAAGAATTTCAAACATAGGTTTCTTGAAACACAGGTAGAAGGATGGAGGCTAGTAATTGCGTGCAGAGAAAATAACCCAAACACTCTGGTATTGATACAAAGCCATTGGTAACTCTTCTGAAGAATTTTTGTGCTAATCCTCTTAGTCTCCATTGGTAAAAATTTCCCTAAAAATGAGAAAGTTAGGAGTTAGGTTTATCAATTGCAAAATTAATATTGTCCAATATCAATTATGTTTATACCATTTTTCTTTTTTTCTGGGTTCTGGGGTTTTTTTAATTGTCATTTAAAATTGTTGTCAAGTTAAAAACGTTGACTCCATAGAGATGCTGCTGTTTCTACAGGAAAGGAGGCTTAAAAAAAAAAAAAAAAAAAGACCAACTCCTTCCATTATTATAGGATATAGCAGAAAAAGAACACTGTCTCACTTGAGGTTGTGCTTTGAAAAAGAGTTATCCCTAAGCTCAGTTTCTGTGAAGTCAGAAAAGACCTAGAGTAAACTGTATCCTTGTGTTACTTACCTCAGTGATTTTCAGCTGACTCTGTTAGACTTCATAATTTAATCATCAAACTAGCTTCTCAGCCTTTTTTACCCAAACTCTTTAAATTGAGGTTCTCTAGCTGATGTAATTTCTGAGATAATAGCTGATCCTTAACCTTTCAGTTCTCATCAATATTGTCATTGCTCATCACTGATCTGTACAGTTCCTCCTGACAGAGGTAGTGTGCCATCTTCATCTTCAACACAGTATAGATACTAGGATTATGAGATATCAGGTGCTGTGGTTGAAGATCTCAACTGACAGTAGCACACTTCACAGATTCCTTGAGAAGCTGGGGCAGAACATAGTTATTTTCATTCTCATTGAAGTGATCCAGGAAGTGTTTGTTCTAGGACATCTGTTTCAGACTTCTACTGTATCTGACATTGGCTTTATTAGGTTAATCTGCTTTAGTCCTTTGGTATATTTCACACAGACCTGGTATCTCTATATTTAATTACTTTGATACTTCAGTAACATAGACAAATCATGCCCCAAAAAATGCCCTGAATTTTTTTTTAATGAATAAAGAGGCATCTCCTCAATTAATACAGAGGGAAGATAGGATTTTCATCAATGTTAACTACTTCTATTATTGACAATTTTGTCCCTTTCTAGACTATTTTCTTTCCAAAAATCTCTGAGATGTATAAAATAAATTTTAATATAGTTTAGCCACTATGTCTGCAAATGGTCTTCTCTTTAAAATGTTTCTTTTTTTATATGTAGTTGTTACAATACATATTACTATTAATTAAGGAGCCTTGTCCATAACAGTTTTGTGCCACGTTGTCTTGTTTCAGTTTTCCTGTCCTGCTCAGAGTAGGACCTTTTTATGATTAGCTTATTTTTTCACAAATGAAGAGCAAGATAAATGGATGGCTTGATACCAGGATGGCCTGTTTCAGAAAGAAATGTTCATTTCATCCTATCTCTCTTGTGAAACATTATGTCAGAATTTCATATTAATTAGTGTTATTGGCTGTTGTTTCTTTCAGTTGAAACAATGTGGCATGCTTGTGATATAGCTGGAGCCATATTTTTTTTACTTAATAATCTTCAGGACTACTGTATCAAAAAAGTGAAAGTACAGTAAATAGAGTTTGAAGATAACAAAGAACTTTTTTTTTTTGAGAATGCTACATTATGTAATTTGGCCACCTAATCAAATTCTGTCTGTGCACTCAAATGGGCTTGGTGGCTTCTCACAAGTAATTCAGGTCTGGACACCAGTGAGGGTTTCTGTTTGTCCCTTAGTACATATTTTTACAGAGCATTATGTCTTATGACAATGCCTATTGAAAAAGTACAACTTTGGGAAAGTGAAGCTCCTTCTTACTTTGACTCGGAAGTCTTAATTACATGTATTTTAAGTTATTGGGACTTTTGCTTTAATTTAAGGATGATGCTTTGTTGGGCTGGCATGAAGATTTCTATGTGGGTGATGAAATTCTTTGTATTCTGTCAGTGTAGTAGAAAAATGTTTAGTTTCAGGTGTATTAATTATAAAAAGTATACAGAAAAGTGAAGAAATGTCAGTATGGCATATCACACTTGCTGCTCTGTATTAAGACTTTTTACCTTGTGGAAGTGTTAGGGAATGCATGTGCAAAAGTCAATTAACTCTGGTAATTTAACAAATTATAGAAGATTTGTGATACAAGAAGAGTTCTGTGATTACAGGTTCTTGCATCTGTATGCCAGTGCTAAATACCTCACAATTTGAGGTTAGGAAAGAATTAACTCTTACCTGGAGGGCTGAACGGTGCTCTCGTACCATCAGTGTTCTCAGCTCAGCTTTGGAGTCCCAATGTGCAGAGGACAGCACTGCACCCCAGGTACTGGGCTTGTTTGGCAGAACTCGTGGGCTTCCTGAGCTCATTTTACCAGACTATCAGAAATCTGCCCTGCACCCAGCACTGCTGTAGAGCCATTTAGCTTGGGGAGAGTGCCAAGAGCCAGCCAGCGAGCTCTGAAGTCTGTCCACAGGGGAAAGTGCATTCTAATTTCAGCCAAGGCTATGAAGTTAATGTCCTGAAGTTAGTGTTTTAAACCAGTTAGAAAAAAGACCTAATGTGTGTGCATTATCAACATCATCTGATTTGGAGTAACTCTTCTGAGCATACCAAGGCAAAGGTAAATGGAGGCTTTGCCTGTTATGTGGCATTTTGTTATGTGGCACATTATGTGGAATTTCAGGATTCCTTAAAGATTGTCATATAATCAGGATTTACCAGCTTGTTTTAGTGGTACTGTTAGTTCCTTAGGTAATTGATGAAAGAAATTGCACTGTTTCAGCAGAAAGCATACTGCAGTTGCATCAGTCCATTTATTTTTTCAGTCCATTTACTGATGAATTTGCAGTTCTCATTTCAGTTTAGGTGAACTAATAATAAGCAGAGGATAGAGTTTATCTCTATCCAGAATGTTGTAACACAATAATAATAGCAGGCATATTTGTTGTCATCAGCTTGGCTTCTATTCTTTTATTAATGGCAGTAAAATCTACAGTCTGCAATTAATCATTTGGTAGCGTAGCACCTAGTTTAGTTAAATTTCAGTTTATTGGATTTTAAAATCACTTTGTTGTTATTTTGCCATGGTCATGATCCTGAGTTTTCATTATAAAAATCAAGTATTGTTTACTGTAAATTGTGCTGTTGCTTTTGAAGGCCCTGTGTCACAAGGGAAACAGAACCACTTCGCACCTGTGCACAATGTCTGTGAACTTTTCTCTTACAAGAAGTATTTACACCAGTATTTTCAGTTGCCAGCAACACTGTTGGAAAGAAAATAATGTGCATAAGTCATTTTCACATTGTCTGAAGGGATGATTGGCTCTGCTGAGCTAGAGCTTCCCAGCATGCACTTTCTCAAAATTTGCGCGTTACATATGCTACATGCTATGGGGTTTGCATTTTATGATGCCAGGAGACTTGTAAGTAGTAAAAGTACTGCATACCTTAAAGCAGTGCTTGTCCTGTCTGGTCTGCAGAACTCAGTGCTGTTGAACTCTGTCTTGGCAGAGTAGAATTAGCTATGGCTTTGAGGAACAAGTGTGTAGGATACATTGTAGTTATTTGCTTAAAAATTATAGTCTTTTATCTTTAGTGCATGAACTAGTTGGCTGATACCATTAGATCGTGTTCAACCAATATTATTTAGAACTTAGTGTAATTTTTTTTTCTTATTTCCTTTTTTTTTTGCCCCTCAGTTTGTAAGACTTGCATTGTTCAACACTTTGAAGACAGCAATGACTGCCCCAGGTGTGGCAACCAAGTGCATGAGACCAATCCACTAGAAATGTTAAGGTAAGATGACATTTTACAACATTTGCTGAAATGGAAGAACAAAAAATATTAAAAAAAAAAACAACAGAAAACCCATAATGTCTTTATCCTAAAAGGGACTTAATTTTTTTTGCTTATTTGTGCAATACATATACCAAATGTTCTTGGCCACAGATTCTGTAAATTTCTCATGTCCCAGTGAACTGTAAATGGGTTTCTTTCAGATATAACAAAAGGAGGAAAGATAAGTGGAAAAAAAAGCAGTCCGAGTCTATTGTACAAATTAAAATATATACTTTAATATTTCTACTAAATAAACTAACCAGATAGTTTTTATTCTTTACATGAAATTAAATGTAGTTTCTTTTTTTCAAATGATTTAGGGTATTCGAAACTCTGTGAAACTTTTTTTTCTTCTTACACTAATATAGAATAATGCAAATAACTGAATGTTTTCCAGGGTATAGATCTACTTATCTGAATTGAAATCTGCTGTCAGATTAAAGAAGAGGCACTCATGAAAGAAAGTTTTGACAGAGAAAGTGCCCTTTTTTGAGAGTTTGCATTTTTATATCACAGTAACACATCTTTGGTTAATTACGTTTCTTGAAATTCTGGATCCTGTTTTATTGCTGTTGTGTTGAAATAAAGGTAATAGCCATCCCACATGTATACTACAGAGAGATCAAGAACTGTCATCGTAAGGACAACAACTTCATGTTTTCCTAAAATGAAAAGTCACTCCCAACACCCCCTCTACCTTCCCACTCCCTTAGTATTAATTAGTTTGTAAGGCTTCTGTGAATTTAGGAAGAAATATTCCTCCATAAATTTTAAACACACATGGAATTTACAAGGGTTGGTATTATTTCGAAATGTTGTCTTGTTTGCTACAGTTTGCTGTATTTTGCTTTGATTTTTATGACAGATATGTGTGTGCAGAGCAATTCCCATGCTTCAGTTAAATGCCAGGAGGATAGGTGAGAGAGATTAAATTCAGCAACTCTAAAGGGTGTTATTAGCCTAAGTCTTTATCTTCTGAGTGTTTTTTGGAAGAGCTAAAAAGGTTTCTGTAGATGTTTACCAGAAGTATTTTTCTGGTCTCCTGTCAGTGTCTGAGGTGCTGTGTCAGCTGTAACAGAAGGTGCTGTACAGAGTGCATAAGGCTACTAATAAGCTGAAAACAAAAGCGTTTTAGAAATATTTCTTTTATTCTGACAGGACCATTTCATACAAACTGAAAAATGCATTTTCTGAAACATCTAGTAGATGTTTAGTAAAATAATAATACACTTTAAGCAGGGATTGATAGGAGGGTGAGAAAAGCTAAGACCACAAGCCAGAAATGTGGGAAAAGCTATTTCCTCTGCAATTATTTCCTGAAACTCCTTTTAGAGTAATTGGGTTTATTTGCCAACAAACAGCGTATAACTAGTAGTTTGTTGGTTGTGTTTTATAAAACAGTCTTAAACATTTGCTAAACTAATAATCAGAAAAGCATCTGAGCAGTGTGAAGAAGTTATCTTTGATATTGCTTGCCTAACTTCATTCCTGTCTTATACTCTGACTAGAGACTGGGCACGTCATTGCTTCAGAATGAAGTCATTGTCTGAGAAGTGGTGTTGAATGCTCTGGATAATATTTTTAACTGATATTAAAACTTTAACACTTAGGGATTGTTGAAACTAATAGCCTAAGTTGCAATTCAACATGGAGCTTTAAAATTAAAATCCCGGAACAGTGTTAAGTTCGAGTATTCCCTTTCGTGATGTAGCAGAATTCTGCATCAGTAATATCCAGTTGGGTCTGGGCAGTTTTCTTTTTTTTTCTTGGTAGCCTGCTGCTTTGGATTCAAGTTTTCCTCAGTGATAGTCTTCATTTGCTTCGCATTAGATAATTAGCGATTATCAAGGAATAGCTTTGATCTTAAAACTCATTCAATATTATAGAAGAGGTGAAGAAAGAAACTATACAAAGCTGACATAAATGCTTGGTGGTTCTTTCTGTGCTTTCTGGTTTGGAGGCTGGAAGATGTGGGGGTGGAAAGGGGTGTGTCTCAAACACAAATGCTCTTGTTTCAGCATTACCTGGAAATACCGTATTAAATGACCGAGACCAGCTTTGGAGTTGTCAAGGAGTCTCATTTTCAAATGAGCGTCATGTGTGACTCACAGAAATACACATCTTTGTTAGAGCTCACATCTGGATAACGGGAACACTGTAAAACGCACCTGAAATTCAGAATATTTTTATAATTTCCTTTTTTTTCCTATAGTTTAAATTCCGTTTCCCTGTACTTAAAGATCATATAAGTGATACGTTTTCTACATTTTTAAAGTATTAATTAGATAGGATAAAGGATAAAGAAGGTCTTTGTTTCAGTCACTGACTAGAATAGGAAGCCAGTTCTTGCTCGTAGCTTCATAAATTTGCTAAGTATACTGGTTTTCTTGCTATTTTAGCATTACTAGTGACTTTTCTGCTGGGCCATTGAAGACAAATTAGGAAGTGCTAAGTGGGAATCTTAAAACATGTAGAAAAATGAGCATGTGTTATACCATCCTGAGGAATGGTTAGTTAGATTTTGAATTAAGGTTGTGGTGTTCTATTTTTAAGTCCTTATTTTCTGTCTCTTAATGAGTAAGTTATGAAGATGGGAACTTTCTTACAATGTGAAATTAATTCCAATTTGAAGAGAGGTTCCCAGTGCTCTGCTGTGGGAACTTCCTAAAAAAATCCAGCACTATCTAGTTGCATTAACTGTTGAGAGGAGAGGCCAGAAGAGATAACGTGCCATTTGGAAAAGCAGATCTACAGTGTCATCTATCAGAAAATAAGTCCTCTGACATCCCACAATTTTACTTTTCTCACTTGTGATTAAGTTCTCTATGTGATGCTTTAGTTTAGGGGAGATCTGTTTTACTTGCTGAGTTTGGGTTGGTTTCTTTTTCTTTGTCCTTATAAGAAGCAGTAATTAAAAATAGGTTATGATCATAGCTGACATTAGAATACTCTTATGGTCTGAATGTCTTCATGAACTGATGCATAACATTGGGAATTAGTCTTGAAACAAGATGATTGGTAATAAGTCTGAATTGTAAAGCTTGACTTACAAATGCAAATTCTGCAAAGAGAAGCAGGAATGCTGGTATATTTATTATGTTACTTATTAGAATGGCATTCCTCAACAATAAAATCATTCACTCTTCTTCCTACTTTGCCACTCCTAGTAAGCAAAAGATAAAACATGCAGCTGTTCTCTATAACAAGCCTATAGTGTATTATTAGCATGGACACACACATGTATGTATATATGTAAACATATATTGAGATGAACAATTAAGTCAATTAAAAATAATCAGAAACAATTGTATTTTAGGTTCTGACTGAATATAAAGGTACTTAATTTCTCTGGCTGTATCACTTGATCCTTCCTTGTTTAGGCTGGGGGCAGTGGGAGTTACTGTTTGCAAGATGAACAGGATAGAGGAAAGGAAAATGAAACAATGAGAGACAGAGGAAACCAAAGGATAAATGAGGCAGGAAGTGGGTTTAGAAAGAGCATAGGAGGACAGGTAAAATTAAGAGAAAAGAAAAATATTTTCACTTCAACAACAAAGGCAAATGCACTATGTCCTCTGGAGGGAACTATAATAGCTATTTTTGGTACTATAGAGAACAATAGATCATTTCAGGGGATCAGAGGATATGTCTGCACTGTGTTCTGTCAACTGGTAGACCAACCCATGGCAGATTTAAATAGTTTAAATTAATTAGGTTGAGTACTGAGAGCTGTCTAGCCAGAGCAGCATGGTTGCTCTGTGGTCTTCTTTATCCTGCCAAGATTGGTTTGTCTGTGTTGTAATGAGTAGGGAATAGTCAGTTCAGTTTTTCATAACAGCCCTATTACAAAGCACTTGAACACTTAATATGATAACACAGTTAATAAATTTCATGCCTACTGTTCATGACCTAGACCTTAAAATTGGATGCTACTTTTCCAGTTTGTTCCCTTTAACACAACTATTTGCATGTAACACAATTAAAAAAAAAAAAAAAAAAAAAAACCAAAAAATTGAGTATCATGTGTTTTCTCTTTTCTTTAATTTTTGCCTTTATATATTAAAAATAAATTCCTTGGTTATTTCTAAAAGAAATCAAATCAAGAGGTGGCTGAGATAAGCTTTAATGCGTTCTGTCTCTCAAGCTAAAATCAATTGGGATTTACATGACGTGGTATTTACCAAAAATAGACAACGCGTTTCATTACTTGAAATTTTTTGTTGTTTAAAGGTTAAAAATGCTTAAAATTGTATTTTCTACCTAATGTGAAATATTTTCCTTTTCCTTTAAAAGGCTGGATAACACCTTAGAGGAAATTATATTTAAGCTGGTGCCTGGACTTCGAGAACGTAAGTTTCTGATTTTGGGTACCTGTTTGGCTGATAGCGGGAGTGTGGCTGGTTTTAATCGTATACCTGTAGTCTTGATTTCAAAATTCACCTTCCTGTTCTTTGATGTTAACTAGAGGAACTGCAGCGAGAGATAGAATTTTGGAAGAAAAACAAGCCTCAAGAAAATGGACAAGGTGATGATTTTATTTTTTTTGCCCCCCCCTCTCTTGTATGTATGTTAAGTAACTGCTCATTAATCCTCATTTCTTCAAATATTTATTCATCTACACTGGCTTTCCTGAATTCAAAGAGACTACAGAAACTCCTAATGAATCTATGTAAATGTAGTCTGTGCCTTCATGCACTGTTGCTTATCTTTTAACCAGTTGTTTTACACCACTGTTTTACAGTTATTTTTGTTTGCATTTTCCTGTGCTCTCACTTTCAACATTCATGTGATCTTCCACTTGAATCCTTAACTCTCTTAATACAGCAAGATGCAGAACTACTTGAGATTTTACAGATTATTTTCTGGTACTGAATTTGACCAGCTGTTCAGTAGGAGGTTGTCAAGAATTAGTTATGACAAGTAGTAAAACAGTTTTAAACACTTGCTAAACAACTGTTTTATATAGCTTCCAAAATGCTTTTTCTTTGTTTTCTTCCACTTTATTTTTTTTTGGTAGTTAACCTATGAACTTAGAGAGATCAGTATTGAGGTGCTAAGTGCTACATCCAACTGTTTTTATGCCTCTTTGATTTGGCATCAGGATTCTGATACTATATTGATGGCCTATTTGATTTTTCTGAATTTTTAAAAAGCTGTGCTAAGCTAAAGAACTAGCTATTTTTAGTAAAGGATCACTGTCAAGTTAACATCTTACAATACTCTTCTGCACTCAGTTGTTTATATCTTCTTTTCAATTTCATAACGTTTCGTTTTCCTTCTCAATGGTTTTGCTGATTTGCGTTGTCATCCGGGACACGGTTCTTTTCTCTTTTATATAATTAAGTAAAGAAGTGCTGGACATTTCAGGTTAAATTCTGTTAAGCTAACTGCAACATACTCTGTAATGTATGCCTATTCATTTTACAAGTACTTAGAAAGTATTTTTATGAAATACATTCATTGGCTGCCTAGAAACCTACTTTCTGTGATGTGCATAGATAGAAAAAAAATATAAACTATGATTTGCATATTTGTAGAATGTGACTTTTATCCAAATTATTCTTCCAGTTCTTAGCTTCCTCCTACAGTTTAATGGTAAACTTAATGGAAGTCAGTTACTAAATGTAACAAGTCATGGGACTGCTGTAACAGGAAGGCTCTATCTCCCAAAATATTCTTTTAGGTACCTGCAGATATATCCAGCTCTATTAGTGATTGTACCCTTGGGCTATGGAAATTTGGCTCTGCTTATCATTTGAAAGTTGTAACAACTCATTGAGACAAATTATTTGTCTGTACAAACATCATTAATTCTAATATCTGCAAGGATTTTTTGGTAAACAGTGTAGTACCATTTATGTGGAGAAGCATTTGAATTTTTATCAGAATACCTTGAAAGATATGACCATTTTGTGTGCATGTTTCTGGAATAATTTTATATTGGAAATTTGCTAATTTTCCTAGTTCTGCAGTTTGTTTGCCTGTCAAGACTTTTATAACTGCATGACTAAATCTTCCTCCATAACTCAGCAGCAATAATCATTGAAAGTTGTGGATGTGTTTGCATTGCTAAAGAATCTGTGAATCATACTCCTCAGACAAATGCTTGTGACAGGTAGACTGCACCTGCTTGATTAGGAATTTGCTTCCTGGACTTTCACAAAAAAGAAAAAAGACCTGTAGTTTGATGCTCTAAGTTCTATTCATATCAGGATGAGAGGAACAAAATGTTTGTATAATACACGTTCAATTAAATGTGTCAGTAGCTCGTAGGGACTTGTGGACAAGTCTTCAATTCTAAAATAGTTAATAATTGTAGACAAGAATAGCAATTAATGGAGTTTAAAACTCCTCTAGGATATGTAAACTGAAAAAAGTAAACAGAAGCTTAGGCATAGATTGATATTTGTTGAAGTTTTCATTATGTCTTCTCAACTTCTAAACAACAAAAAGTTTGTGGTAAGTGTAGGAAAAAGCAGAATTTGATGTGAAAGTTTCTCAGGAAATGGAAAAGTAGCCTATTCAAGTTATTTGTGGTAATGTTTTATTCCAACAGGGAGCAACCTTTGGTTTAAACCAATATAAATGTTTGGGATACAGAAAAAATCATTACAATAAATTACATAATAGGGTTGTTGTAAAAAACTTACTCCCGTTTTATGGTTTATTGTATGGCTATTATTTACATAGATTGCAGCCTTATGTAGATGTGCTTGCTAGTCTTAAGATTCAAGTGTTCAGCTATACTAAACCTTTGAAAACTGTAGAAGGTGATACCTTTTCCAAAGAGTTAGATTCTGAAACCAACAATAAATATAACAGGTAAAAGAATTAGTGAAGAGATATAAAGCTGTATGTATGATTGTATAGGATATATGTGCTCTGCCAAAAAAAAATATGGGGTCAATTTCTCTTTTCTTGTATTATTGCAAGAAAGATGCAGTCTTTCTGGATAGAAACACATGGAGTTTTAACAGTTATATTACTTCAGACCAGGTCAAAAGTGGATGAAAGTTAAGTTTTTCTTCCCTTCGCTGACTGCATGGTAACGTTTCAGGAACCTGTCTCCACTGGGTTATTGTGGCAGACAGTTAATATGAGTTGATTAGCCCTCTTACATTGATATACAAGAATTAGGATTAGTTATTCCACTGTTTATTGAATAGCAGTGATTTTTGGCAGTGAATTGCCATGCAATAGATTAGGTTTATGTAGTTGAGTGGTATTGATGCATGCGTAGTTGTGGGGTTTTAATCACTGGACACAAATAGAAGAGAAATAACCATTAATAGTCCATCAGCCTTATTATCTTCTGTTGCATAGAAATTTTGCATGCTACATTAAAATTTCAATAGTAAACCTTTGTTTTCAGAGATTTGTAAATTGATTGATTTAAGAATGCACAGAATTAAAATTGTATAAATTTAATCTGAATGAAAAAATATGCTCTTGAAAACCAAGTACTACTTTAAATATGTTTTTTGCTACTGTGACTCTTAGCTATTTTACACTTAAATAGTATGATCTTCATATTTTACAGATGAAAGCCCAAAGGCTGATAAACCCAAAGTAGATGAGGAGTGTGATGAAAATGAAGAAGATAAAGACTATCACAGGAGTGACCCACAGATCGCTATCTGCCTCGACTGTTTACGCAACAATGGGCAGTCAGGAGATAATGTAGTCAAAGTGAGTACTAAAGATAATCTGTGCTGTTATTGTTGGCAGAATAGCATTTTACAGGAAACAAATCATTTTATAACCATAAATAATAAATTTTAATGTTGTGGCCTGTCTCCACTTCCACATTTATTTAGTCCTTTTGTTTGAAACATTTCAATTAATCTTGAAATTTTGTGAAAAAATACCATTCCATACAGAAATCCATCTGCAACAGTGAATTTTATTTTTTTTTAATGGATAGTAATTTTGTGCTCTGTGGCCTTGATGGTCTCCAACTGCATTAAACAACAGCATACCACAGAGGTACTTAAAAAGCCAGCTGCAGGTGAGGTGTCTCACACTTTCAAGATTGCTATCGTACCATACCAGCATGAAGCTGCTTTTCAGCTGTGTCGTGCACTGAACGACAGGGATGCAGACCTGAGGTGTAAACCTGATTGTGACACTGACATGTTGTCTGTGGCCCTGGGCAGGTCACTTCTATCTGTAAAATGTGCAGGGTAATACCTGCTACTGCTCTTTTAATAATTGGGGATAGCTGGGTTCTGTTCTTGAGAATGATGTAATGGTATTGAGACTAGAAGAATGTGTTTAGAAGTCCTCTTAGATTTTAATAATGTTTTATTAAGTTTAGTAATACAAGAATTCAAAAATATTTTGAAGTTGTCTAATAAAACACTACTTATATTTTCTGTGTATGATGTTACATGTATAATTTTGGAAGTTCTTACATGGTAAGAAAGTTTTGATTCAGGAAGAAAGCATATGTATGTGTTATCACTGTTTATGCTATAAACAGTAAGAAATCTCTGTTTCCATCACCATGTAGGAGTCTCAGTTTTTCAGCCTTCCCTTGAATCAAAACTAGTGGATTCTGGATCACAGAATCTGTGTTAATAGATCATGTCAGATTTGTAGCTTCCCTGTATTTTGAGTATATTTTTACTTCCTATTTCTCTTAAGGATTGAAGAACTTCGAAGAAATATAACATGTTTGACGCCAAACGTTATGAACACAGACACTCAAGATAATTAAATTCTTTTTGGGCTTGTGGTAGTAGTGGTTTATTGTTGTTTTTTTAAATTTCCTCCCTTTTGTATCTTTTGAAATTTTTTTTATTGAATGAAATTGACTTGTTTCTCATGTGAATTTTGGAAAAAAAATGAACAAAAATGAACCCGTGTTGCTGTTTTGAATTAGAAGAGACTGCAGTAAAATTGGTTATTGGTTCAAAGAAAAAATACCAATTACAGCTGTTCTTGCACTAAAGATTGCTTACATGCTCCAAAATTTCTAATGTGCTTTTTCTGCTTTGTTGATGTTTAATCTTTAGGGTTTAATGAAGAAATTTATCCGCTGTTCAACTCGAGTGACCGTGGGAACTATCAAAAAGTTTCTCAGCTTGAAATTAAAACTTCCAAGTTCTTACGAGGTACTTTTGAAAGAACTTTGCTTGTATTTTTATTTTCTTACAAAGAATTAGGTTTTTATTAAATTTAATCGTATTTTAGGAATATTTTTTAACCCGATCACACATATTCCAAATTATATTTTCTGTCCTTAAATAAGAAGTGATGGTTTCATCATGATGATTAAAATTGCTAATCAAGGAACTCACACAGTTCTAGTAACTTCAGTTTGTTGCTTTCCTGTGAAGGAACAGATGTGTTAGGTTTGGTACTTTTATGTAAGAAATAAAAGTCCCTTTCCACATGACTGATGAAAAAGTCAATGCAGTTCTAGCCTGGTAGCTACTGGGGAAAGAAGACATAAGGAGTGAGGTGGTTTGCCCCTGGCTAGAGGCCAAACGCCTGCCAAAGCCGCTCTTTTCAGCTGGAAAGGGGAGAAAACATATATTGGGAGGCTTAGGAGTCGAGATAAGGACAGGGAGAGATCACTCTGCAATTAGTGTCATGGGCAAAACAGACTCAACACAGAAGAAAGGAAAGAAAACTAATTTATTACACTACACCCCACACCCAGTGAAACCAGAGTTGGGTAATGAGAAGTGCAGCCAGGTCTTAAAGCACCTTCCCCACACCCCTCCCTTCTTAGCAGACTTCACTTTAGTCATGATTTTTCTCCCGTCTTCCCCTCCAATCATGGCACAGGAAGCGGCAGGGACTGAGGGAAAGGGGTTTCGGTCAGTTCCTCACAAGCTGCTTTCTTTCTCCAGATCTTAAACCACCTCTACTTCCCCCTACCCCTCCCCTCTTAGCAGATGTGAGTCATAATTTCGCTCCTTCTTCCCCTGGCATCGTGGCACGGGGTGGGGCGGGGAATGGGGGTTTCACTCAGTTCCTCCCGAGTTGTCTTCCTTCCTCGCTGGGGTGGTAGGCATTCCACGCTGCCTTCCCCTGCTGCACTGTGGGGTCTCATCCACAGGAGACAGTCCTCCATGAACTTCTCCAGTGTGAGGCCTTGCTATCAGGGCGTCATCTCCTCATCCATCACCTCAGCACGGCTCTCTTCCATGGGGTGCTGATCTTCAGGCCCAGACTGCCCCAGCCTGGTCCCCCATAGAGTCACAAGTCCCCCAGCAAACCTGCTGCAGCGTGGGTTGGTGTCTCTGCAGACTGTAGATGGAATCTCTGCTCCCTGTCATTATCCATGGGCTGCAGGGGAACAGCCTGCTTCACCATGGTCTTCTCCATGGGCTGCAGGGGAACCTCTCCCACACCTGAACTGCCTCATTCTTCCTCCCCACTCCTTCTTCCCTGGCCTTGGTGTCTGCACGGATTCTTACATCTTGCTCCCTTTGCTGGTGGCAAAATGAAGCAGCTAATGGTTTTTTTTTCTCCTAAATGTGATTCATGGGGCCACTATGACCATCGCCAGTTGGCTCGGCCCTGGTCAGCAGCAACTCTGGTCTTGAATAGGCCGATGTTTTCTCTCTGGGGCCTGGAGAGAGCTTCTGGCTGCTTCTTGCAGAATCCGCCCCTGCAGCACCCCCCCCTCCCCCCCCCCCTTATCCATTAGAATCCAGCTACGCAAAACTGCACCACATTTGAATCATTCAAAATGTAGATACTTTCTTTGCACCTTCTCTGGAATTAGGTGGAATTTGATGGACAGTCTTTGCTCCATGAGTGATTTGAACTTGGCTAAGACTGTTCCCTGGGCAGACTTCCGAACATGATAGAAATTGTAATGTAGAATGGAGCTGGGAAGTGTGAGACTCCTGCCTCTGCTTTCCCTCTTCCCAGGGATATGTGAATTTTGACCTCAGCACAGACTGTATCTTTGGTTCTGTCACAGGAGTCAGTGACTCCATGAACTGCAGGCTGCCTTCATCACAAACGGCAGCATCCCAGCTTTGATCAGAGGTAGGGCTGAGTTATGTTCTTGAAGAGCAGGAGTTGGTCACACTATTGTAACGTGCTGGCCAGCCATTTTGATGTGATTTGGCTTTTTAAATTATATTAATTTAATCTGTCCCTGGTGTCTTAATGCCTTGGGTTACCTAGTATCTGCTTACTTCAAAATTTGGACTGTTTTTTTCCTCTAAAACCCAGAAAATCATTGTGACTATAGTAATAAAAGAATTTTCAAACATTTTCAGTGGAGAAGTAAGATGCTCTAATATAGTTTAAACCAGACAATTTTCACAATAAGATCATTACCTTTCTCTTATTTTGCCTTCAGTTAATGAAGAATCATGTTTCTATACTCACAGATGCATTTTCTTTATTTATTTATAGCTAGTTATTATAGTTATTATAGTTATTTATTTATAGTTATTGTTAAAGTATTTTTTTAAATTGCTTTATTATTTCTTTTTTTAAAAAATTAAAATGACAGTGCTTCTGATTTGAATCTTTCGGTTTGAAAAAGCATTGACATATCTTAGAAGACCTTCAGAACAGAGCATGAGGCTTTCTCTTCAAACAAATAATGTGTGGTATTGATAATCATAGGGAGTGTTTGTCTGCTGACGATTTCCTACCTAGTTTAAGTAGGCTTTCCTCTGCCCATGCCTTAATTGAAAACATACAAAAGAAAAAATAAAGTGGATACTACTATTAAAAATGCAATATAGTTTATTTTAAGTATGTTGTATTTATCCAGGTATACATGTGTGATGGAATTATTGTATAATGATAGGAGTTGAGGAATTAACTCTGAGATTAATTTAGGAGTTCATGTAGGCATTAAAATTTTGCATTCTTTTGTCTTACTGTTTGTTCTGTTGTATTTTAAGCTGGATGTACTATGCAATGGAGAAATCATGGGGAAGGATCATACTATGGAATTCATCTATATGACGAGATGGAGACTAAGAGGCGAAAACGTAAATGCTGTTACGTTATTAATACATGATGTTTTGGTATATTTATTATAGAGACCATACATGCTTGGTCCAAACTATAATCTATGACCTTTCCAAACCCTTTCTTTTTTAAAATGCATTTTGTATATTTTTCTGGATTTCTTGTATTAAACGCTGTAAGTGAAACCCTGCGGCACGTATGTTGTGCAGATTCTGAAATGTAAAAATAGCAGGTATACAAAGTTTACAGGCAAGTTCTGCTCTGAGTTTCTAGTCAAGTATTTGAAACCCAAGCACTTGTTCTTTTTCTGCAAATTTGCTTTTGGTGACCTTTTGAGTTACAGTAGTTGGGGAATATGCACCCAGCAGTTCTTTATTAAGAGTCTGTTTTATTTGGTAGTAAACTCCAAGTGACACTGAAAAATGATTGGAGAAATCTTGGTGGTTTATTACTGTTTCTTCTAACACTACACCTATTTCTTTAGATATGCTCTATAACATTAACATCCACATAACATAGCTAAATGCGTTTTCCTTGCTGCATGCATCTATTTTAGCATTGCAAAATTATAAAAAGGCATTTCTTTCAGGTCTGATATTCAATTTTATTTGGTAGCCCTTATATTGCCTTGGTTGTGGGTTCTTTTGGGTTTTTTTGTTAAGTCATATCCCCATTTATTTCATTCATGTGTGGCTGTTGATTGTTTTTCACTGTTTATTGCTTTGTAGTGTGCGCAGATTTGTTGTCTATCGCTACCAGTGGAGGCTATATTGGAGTGCAGCTAAGGTTAAGCACTTAATAGATGTTAATGGGCCAATCTGTAACAAATTCCAAACTTTCTGTTTTGTTTTTGTTTGTTTGTTTTTAAGCTTCTTAGTACTCAGAGTAAGAAGTGCTGGGACACAGGCAGAGAAGACAGACAATTAAGCACACTGTGGAGTTAGCCATTCACAAGTTTCTTAAAGTTTTACCTTAATCTAAATGGGGTGGGAGGAGAAGGATAGGGTTTTTATAGGAATTAGGGGAGTTAAAGTATATTGGCAAGTATTCATTAAATTTGAAAGTAATACTACACTGAAATTTGATGATTGCTGAAACCCCAATGTTGTACCAATAAGGGAGCTCTGATTAGGATTTTTTCCAGTACTGCCTTGAAACCAATCAGTGTTTGTTTGGCTTACCATCTTATATTTTGTTAGCATTGGCTGTACTATTGAGAAATGTTGAAGCAACAACTTGAGTGATAATGAAATTCTTTCAGGACATTTAATTCTCCAGCACCTTCTTACAAACGGACTTTTGTCAGTTGTATTGGTTTGGAAGCAACAGTAACTATGATATGCACAAAAAGGACTTTGATTGCTGTGGTTAAAGTTAGAATTATAGTTTTTAAAATACAGGAATTGACAGCTCCTGATTTAAATTTTCATGTTACATTTACATACAGATAGTATAGTCAGGTACATGCTGTCTTTTCCTTTATGTAGTTTTAAACCACTCCCCTGAAGTCAGAGATGACAAGCTAAAACCTGTAAACATTGTATTTTGCTGGTAATATCTGGGCTTCTAGGATTTTTTTCTCTCTAGCTGGATTGCAACTTGTTATAAAACAGAAGTTACAATGGTAATTAATTAACAATCTCCTTCTTTTGGATGGGGATCAAGTAAATCCATTATCACCATCTTTGGTACTATTCACCACAAGCTTTTACTGGCACACTTGTGGGCCGTACAAGATGTAGACTAGTAAAGGGAAAAGACCGATTTATTCATTAGGGTATTCTTTCCTGTTTTAAACAAATAAATTAATTTTAAGCATTACATTTGAAAAATAAAATAAATTAAAAAATAAAATAAATGGTAAATGTGTATGTGCAGCTGTGGATGCCTCTTATCTGATCAGAAAATCATCTCCTCCGCAGTTTCGGTGCCAGAACTGCTCATCTTCGCAAGTCTGCTCACAGGATGGCACATTTTATCAGGTAAGAGGCACTCACGACTGTACATACTACAGTCAGTAAGGTTGTGTCAGACTTCAATTATAAACCATGTTGCGGAGATTTTATAATTCCTTGCTACAAAGTGCTAAAACTCCATAAGCAAGGCCTGAACACTTTTGATCATTCAGAGAAAGCTTTATTGAAGGGAGGTTGTAGAGAGGTGGGCGATGGTCTCTTCAGCCAGGTGACAGGAGATAGGACAAGGGGAAATGGCACAAAGCTGGGCCAAGGCATGTTTAGATTGGATATGAGAAAAAAATTTTTTACTGGAAGAGTTGTCAGGGCCTGGAACAGGCTGCCCAGGGAGGTGGTTGAGTCACCTTCCCTGGATGTGTTCAAAAAAAGGGTTGATGAGGTACTTAGGGATATGGTTTAGCTTAAGATGGGGATGGTTGGACTTGGTGATCTTCAAAGGTCTCTTCCAACCTTGTAAAAAAAAAAAAAAAAAGAATGAATGAGTAGAATCCATTCAAGAGACTTAGAGATTTCTTTCACTTTACATTAGGGTTTTTGTTTTGGGTTTTTTGTTTTTGTTGGGGTTTTTTTGAGAGGTCCCATTCAGTAGCTGATATCTGTATCAGCTGGAAAAGATTACCTAGCTCTTATTATCTTATCCTTCTAGCTACTAGTGTTGGGCAGTCACTGACAAGGGATCAAAACTGAAGAGTGTGAATCAAAGGAGATTACATAGGTTTCATCTCTTTTTGGCAATTCATGTTATCTTTTATGGAGTAAAGTAACACTAGATTTTTCTAATACTCCTTTCACATCTTTCAAAATTAGAAAGGGAGCAATGTCTTGTCTCCAGAAAATAACAAACAAAAACCTCCAGAACCTGCAAACTGAAGTTGATAACTAAATTTCATTGATCAAACTAGTTCTCACCTACATGAAACTGAATCTCAGTTTTCTCATTGAGAATTTTGATTTGAACTAATTTCTAGAGATTACTTTGGAAGATTGAAATAATATTCTTGCTTGAGCAAAAAATTAATAATAGAAGGTCTCTCCCAGCTGTGGATGGGAGTGACCTACTGCAGTCATGCCTGCTTCAATAATTAGAATTGTTCCAGCATAGTGCATTTTATTTGCACAGCTGGTTTGTGATTTTATTTGCAAAGACCATTGAGCCTTGCTGGTTTACATGGCAATTTCAGTGAAGTGACTGGGATGTGCACTCTGCCTGTGTTCACTTCCAGTAAGAGTTGAGTCATTTAGGAGACAATTTAAATAATCAAAGTGAAAAACATGTGAGATTGCATTTAAATAATATGGTAGTTATATCCTATGCAAAAAAAATATCAGACACCAAATAATTTATGGTGCCACAAATACCTGCTTAATTGCACATGCGGACTACACACAGTGCTCCCTGTCTTCTCTCCTAAGTGTTCCCACTACTGGTGAATACCTCTGATTTTATGTTTTGATTTCTTTGCACTCCTATTTGTAAATACCCAGCAACTATGATCACATTTAGTTCTGGTGATCATTTCATTAGCATGGCATAGAAAGTTGTTTTTTAACCCACATAAATCTCTGCAGTGATAGCCTTTTTATTTCTTTTCTTGGTCAGTGAAGTTCATCTGTATTGCATTTGAAGGATGCAGTAAAATATTTCTGGTTTTAACAATAGCTTCTGTAGTAATTATTTATTATTTTGAATTTGCAGTAAAAAAAAGACTTGGTGATATTCCTCTGCTTGGAGGCAGAGAGGTAGATAAGACCAAATGGTTACTAAAACAATAAGATTTTCCCAGGGTTTATGCAATAGAAAATATCAGTACCCTACTGAAGTTAAAATGAAAACATCAGACTTTAATTAAATGCTGACTGAAAAAATAAGACATTTAGTAAAACAGACCTTCCAGCAACAAATGCCAAGGTATTCCACCGCACTTTCTGGAAACCTACCCACTCTTGCCTCCTGTTCCACAACAGTTTTGTCCAGGTCAGGGATCCAAGCAGTTTATTTGCCACTTTTTTTCCATTAAGAACTAACAAAAAAGTATCACTAGATCTGAAGTTGAGAGGTTGGGGGAGAAGTTACCCTTCATCTCTCAGTAAATCAGATGACAGCTATTTGACCTTTTTATTTTTTTTTTTTTTTTTTTTTAAGATCTCTGTCTAGCTCCCATCAGCTAGTGCTGGCTACTAGTATAGCTATGGAACCTCCATGTATTAAAAACACCTAAAGTATGTGATCTATAAATGGGTTTTTGATTAGAAAGTATAAAATATCAAGATCGCTTTTCCTCAGACACAGCAACGCAAAAATAAGAGTTGTAGACATATGTGTATATATAAAATAAACTATATAAATCCTGAAATATATAAAAGCAGATACAGGAATTTTATATTAGTGACAAATAACTACAGCTAACTGACTGAGAGATTAGATTTGAAGTAAAGGTATGGATTTAATGGTTGAAATTTATAGAACTGTTTTGTATAAGTTAATCTGATTGCCGTAGACGTGTGTCTTGGGGATAAGGGGTGGCTATCCTTAAGGCACTCTTTAATTGCTTTTTTTTTGTATTTTTTATGAATTATGTCTTCATGTTTTCTTGTCTGTTTTTGTTGTTGTTTTTGTTTTGCTTTTGTTTTCAGTCTTACCCTATGGTACTTCAGTATCGACCTAGAATTGACTTCGGTTAGACCAAAGGGCCAGATCCCACTGAGATGAATCCTGCACTATTTGTTTACCCATCGACAGATTGCACAATGAATGGATGTGCCTGGATTAGGGGGACACAACCAGATTTTCAGCATGCAAATAAGGACATTGTCTTTCTTAAAATTATCAGTTGCATCTCTGTTGTTTCTATTAGAGCAAGCAAAGTGCCATTCTGCTACTGAAATGTGCATAAGATATTTGTGTATCTTACGAGTGTGCTGCAAATCATAGCCAAAATCATGAAGTGTACAGTCAAGATTCAAAAACTATGGAATATTTTTGCTTGCGTGTTAGACAATTTTTCTGGTCCTAATATTGATTACACTAGCAAAATGGCAGAGTGCTCATTCCATGTGGTGTTGCGGTTTCACACACTTACTCTTTTATTGAATATTGTTGTTTAAATCATAGAGTACTGTACAAATAATTAAGGATTATACCTTGAAAATATTTTGTATAGAAAATATATTTAGAAAAGTGGTGATTGCGCCACTACCTTTTTCTTGATAAGCTTCTCATGGGTCCAGGTATAGCTCACTCATGAGTGTGCAACAGTCCTTTTACCGTGAATGAAGATAACTTACCTTTAACAAGAGGTGTTGAATATGGTAATTCAAAACATTTTAAATTTTAAATCTTCTAAATGGATACAGTTAATAGCACTTAAAAGCATTGCAGCCTTTGTGATTGCACTTTTCTATGGTTTCCCTAAAGATTGGAATTTGGGATACTGGCTATTTTTGAAAATTGCTTCTGGTCAGATTACATTTCTTCTAATAAAGCCTCCATAAAAAGGAAGTTAAAAATAAAGTGTCTATGGAACAATTAAATTCCGCTGTAAGATTCCAACCGGCCAAAACTTGACATAATCACTGCCTTTCATAGTAAGCATTTCCTTTTAGGATTGGTTGGAGGTATATCATACATTTAAAAAAAAAAAAAAAGCTTTAATTACATTATGTATCTCTTGTGACTATCTGCAGTTTAGAATTCATAATAGAAATTTTCATTCTTTTTTTTTACCCCCCCTTTTTTTGTTTTTTCCATAAAATTAGAGGTAATGCAATACTGAAGATAAGCAGTCTGACCAAAATAATTGTTCAGGTCTTCTTTTTCCTAAGACCTGGTAGTGCTGGATAAAAAGTGATTGTTGCCTTAGGCAAGCATAATGGTTCTAATATAGAATGTTTACTGAGGTTTCTATTAATGTTCCAGGGAGTGTAGTAAGGCGTATGTTTTCTGTAGTCTTCCATTGTTTTCACTCTGCTTATTAAAGTCAGTTGAGTTTCTTAGTTCTAATTATGTGGAGATACTCATAGTTCCAGTACCTTTATCTAATTTCTACTTAATACACGCCTGCTAGTATTGTAGATAACTCTTTACTTTCTTATGCCTTTTGCGTATAGCAAAAAGGAACCAAATCAACTTTTCAGAAGCTACTATAGAGTGGACTTAGGTAAGAAAAAGGGAAATTCTATTTTGGGATTGAGTGTAAAAGATAAATGCAAGGCTGTAGCTCCTTTAAAAATTTTTGCTTATGTACATTAGTGTGTTTCTGTAGGAGAAAGAAGCATGTTGTGGATTAAATCTGGCCCCTTTAACATTGATAGGAGTTGTAACATTGATGACTTGTGGGATCCATATGTAATCGGGTTAACTTCTACCATTGCACTCCAAAGCCCGTATGACGTGCAGAAATAAAAGATGCTGTAGGTAGCAGTCTGTTTAGGAAACCTGCCATTGCAGGTCAAGGTTGCACATATTGTGCAGTTGCCAGTGAACCTGGGGAAGCAAAATATTTTGGAAGCTGCTGCTTGTTTCTGCAGGCGTAGTGCGCTGACTGGTATAGGCACCGGTTTGCCCACGCCGTAGATGGGAAGGGATGTACATGCTGGCTGCTTGTAGTGGCCATCATTTTGGCCACACAGTCTACGATGTGCTCCTTGACAGAAACAAGAAGATACTTCATGTAGGGAAGGCTCTTCTCCTCTGTAGAGTCTCTAAGAAAAAATAGATTCTTTGTGTATATAGAGATCCTCCTCGGGGAGCAGCTTGGCAGAGCGGAGCATGTATTCTAATTGCAAATCATTCTTCTCTTTAGTATATACAGTTGTTTTGTACGGTAGAAATAAGGTATTATTTGTAAATATTTACATGCACATACAAATAACACAAGTTTTATATATTTCACGTGTTTTTATACCAGAATTTTCACTGTAGATTCACTTGACATAAAACGCCTGTTTCAGTTTATCACAAACCTAATGGTCCTCCTCTTAAGCATAATTTTTGCTTGGTTCAGGGGACAATTTTTTTCTCTGTAGTTGCACTTGCAGTTTTGACAAATTTGAACAGCCTTGTTTTAGAAAGAGAAGCGTTATTTTTATTATTTTTAATCCATTTTCAGTTATCTTACAGGCAAGTTTGCATCCACCTAACAGGGCCCCTGAAATAGGACCAGTTTGTATTGGCTTTTGAATGGCAACTAGTAGAGGATTTAACTGTTTATTGACTTTCTGTATTCACAGTTCAGAGAACCATGAATTCTCTTGATTGGATTTGGATATTGGTTTAATTCCTGGTATTTTCTTGATACATCTTAAAACTTCAGTGCAGAAGGCAAATCTTCATTTTAAGCATGAATAATACTGACAGATATGATTTGATGTACCCAGCTGAGACTCACGGCATTAAATGCATATGATCAAGCCACCAACACTTCATGCATTTCTGATCTGATGGTGTGGTGCCTGAGTGCTGGTATAGTTCAACAGTTTTTGTAGCGCTGAAGTGCCAGTGAAAGACATATCTTAACTGGGCAGCTTGTATAACACGGGCATTGCCTGCTTTACAGGAAATTTCTTTCCCATATAGTACCTATGTGTCTACAGATATGCATATTTAATTCACTTGTGCCAATTAAGTGTATCTGAACAGCATAGGGAATAGCAGTATGCATGTGCAGATTCCTGTGTGCCAAAGATGGGGGTAAACGAAACGAGTACCTAAGCACTCCGTTAAACCGCTCCGTACGCCGTCCGAGAGCAGGTGGCATAAGAGTCACACTTCCTGAGCATTTCCATGGCAAAGTCTCACCACTGCATCTTTGTAAAGAATTGGAATATAAAGTGAGTGTTGCTGCCACAGTGTTTCTATGGCTTTCCCCTGTTGGCAGTACCTAGCTGCAGAGGAAGAAGACCTAACAATTCCACGCTACTACCTAACCTTACTGTCTCTTATTGAGCACGTTTGGTGCGCTGCTTTTTTTTCCATAAAATTGAAAAACTTTTATCTGTGGGATAACTCATTAACAAAGGTGATAAGCAACTTTCTGTTGAACATAGGTGTATGCTGCATTTGTCTAGCAACAAACTGTAAGCTAGATTTTACAAGTCAGATCCTAAATCTCAAACTATATGGAATTCAATGATTAGGCAAGAAGTGTATCTTCCATCATAAATTACTACACTGCTGGTAGCTAAGGCCCTACTCAAATAAGCATATTTTTATTTGGATGAAATACCAAATAAGATTACTGCAGTACTCTAAGTGACTCATCGCTGTAGTAGGTACAGTTCATATGAAAGCTTCAATATAGCAGTGCTATATTGTGCATACTCAGTTGGCTTGCAGTTATTGTGCAAAAAAACTCTGAAAAGTATTATTTTGACTTTACTGAAAATGTTATATAAAGCAAAGTGCCTGATTATTAATACCTTTTAAGCCCATTATTTGCATTTGACAGGGTATTTGCATCTGTATTTTATCTGTGGTCTTAATATTTTCAGCAAGAATATTTCATAAACATGCTGTATTGAGAAGCTTGCTTTCATGGGAAACAAGCAGAAGAAGAAATGTGTTCTGTTAGATAATTTAAAATTGAAAAAAACCCCTATCTCAGTAGAAACTGTATGAAAAGAATTACTTTTATATTGAAATTATTTCATTTTCTGCGTGATGAACCATTGAATTCTGTATCTTGGTCTTTCTCCTTAGGCTCCAGCAATTTCACTTGACTTTTACAGTTATCAAAATGAGTTCCAGTATATCTGCAGGAGGAAAGAGATTGATCACAGTTCCTTTAGATATAAGTTAGGCTCTTGTTCTGTGCTGCAGTCAAAGGGATATGTTCCATCTCATCTCTCCCATGTATAATTGTTAGACATGACTTTGTGAGAGAAGTGAACAATTTTCCATCTCTGCTGCTTTCTAAAATAAAAAAACAGGCCAGTGTTTAGCCATTTAATAGAACCAATCACTGAGTTGTATTGTTCCTTTTGTGGTTTTGGGGTTTTTTTTTACATTTTCATATTACTAAAGATAGTAGTTCATTCACTCTCCAGAAAAAGTATTTGGAGGACTTGCAATAAAAGGAGTAACATCCAGCTCAGGCAGGTACTACATCTGGTAGTAATATTAAAGAACAGTTAGTTGTTCAGAGTTTGTCACTGGTCTCACAATGAACAGATTGAGCCCTGTTTCTAGAGATGCTGCTTAGTACACAGATTTATTACATGGACTGATCAAACATCTTTTTATTCTGGAAAAAAACAAAGGCAGTTAAGACTTATATGCCTATCCACAGCAAATACATAAACATAGAGGAGTTTAAATCAAGAGCTTGATTCACTTTCTTCACTTGACCTACACAGGTTGAAGGCATCTGTTTGATTCAGTTGAAAATGCATATACCATGCAGGATATTCCCCTCTTATTTTACTTCATGATATGTTATTTTATTATTTATCTGAGTTGAAATGTCTATTCAGACATGCCCTGTAATTAATTCTAGGTTCCTACACATCATTTGCCTATTTCCACACCCCACCCCATTTCATGCCCAACAAGCAGAAGCATTGAGGAGTTAAAAAGGAGAAATCACACATGAAGAATGCGATTGGCTTGTCAGGCAGCTCTTGTGGATTTCAGTGAAGTTTTCACAGTTTTGCATTTTGAATCCTTTATAGCCAGTTTGAACAATGCTTCCAGTAGGTGTTTGGCTAAAGACACTTCTTTGAGGAAGGATTGCTCTCTAGTGGAGCATGTTCTAGGATGGATTCTAAGACACAGAGACTGATCCACCCTAAAGGTAAACATGAAAGGCTTCCACCTGCTCATTTACCACTAGTTTTATCACATAGCAGTACTCTGACCTTCAAACTTCATCTGAACCATCTTTCTGCAGAAATGTCCTCCAAAAGATGACCTTATAATGGTAATAGATTTTTCTCCATACGCAGATCTACCTGATGGTTTCTGGGTTTTTTTTCTAAATCTTGCTGTCTAGGCTGTCTGTAGATCAGATCAAAACATCAGATTCCAGAGCAGGTAACTGTTTTATTGATGAATTCCTGACACATTCTTCCATCCAACATATGTGCCATAAACCATCTTCTGAATTCAGGTAGCTTGCTACTGCAGTTGATCAAGGACATTGCTTCATTCTCTAATATGCAGTTGAGATTTGTGCAGTTCTCATGTGTGGCAGTGAAACGGAGCAGCTCTATAGATGGGTGGAAAGATCCAGGCTACCTTTTGTAGTTGCAGAGAGAAACCCATTTCTGTCGCCTCAGGAATGAAAGATGCCTACAAATGGAAATTTTTGTAGTTACTTTAATTTTAACCAAAGAGAGGCATTAGTTGGACTTTGCATGTTTATCTACACCATTAGGCATACTTGTCTTTGAAGTAACTTTTACATCTATTTTTAGCAAATGCTTCTGAGAAGGTTCTAATAATGTGACAGCTGACAGGGTGAGGTGAGCAGAGGTAGTTACTGTGCATTTTCCTTCTTCCTTATGGTAGTGAGTGGAAAGCAAAGAGCTGAGAGTAAGTTGCTATACACCATACAAAATGTGGTGCAATGTTTGTGCTGCTGGTTAACATACTGAGGTTTGTGTTACAATTGAAGTTGTAATAAAGATGTTTGGTATCGAAGTGTGCAAGGCACATATTTTATGATGGCATTCTAGTCCTAAAATTCTGGTTTGTATTATATTGAGTAGAGTAGACATTGATTGTTGCTGTTGTTCCATGATTTTTGATGCAGTAAATTGAAACGTGATCCCTTTTTACTGAAAAATACCACGTACTAATTGATTTTAAATTACTCTGTTGTCAGATATTTAGTTTGTTCATAAAAAAGGTGGGTTTTTTTAATAAACAAACTATTTTTATGGCTAATGATTGCCTAATAGTTCTAAGGGGTCTCTTTAATACCAAAGGTAAAGCCACCCAGAAACAGATTTGGAATAAGGCATTGATACTTTTCCAGAATGCAGTGCTCAAGAGTTACACCAGGAATCAGTCCTGCAGAACTTAGCTGGTGGTAGCTGTGTGTGTCACCAGGCTAAAGGGTTAGGCACACCTGGCAGTTTCCAAAACAAAACAGAGAAGGAGGAAAAACAACAGAAATGTCATGAAGATTGAGGTGAGGGACCTAGAGTAGCTCTTTGAGTAATAGTTCCTGTTCATGTAGAAAAGCACAAAGGCTTGCGTTACTGATGTGTCTGCTATACCTGGCCTGTGAACTCATAACAAAACTCGGGAGTGCTGTCAATCCTGTGAACCTTCCAAAGCACAAAGTATTCACCAAGCTACTTTTGGGGTTTCTAGTCGTCGTTCAGTGATATTTTGGAGGGTGGAAAGGACAGGCCTGGAGGATAATGAGAAGATATTCAGTATGTTTCATAGATTTCTATAGATATTTTTCTAGCAAATGGTACTGCTGTCCTCAGCGTGAGACCATCGATTAGCAAGAAGTTGATGATTTTACTTGCGCAGTATAAAATAGAAAGAACAAAGAAATCCAAATATCCTGATTTCCTTTCCAGGATAGTGATGAACTAAACTGAAAAGTGAAGGGACAATTTAATTATTTAGCTGACTGAAATATTTTATTCTGAAAACTTACTGATTGTATTTTTTTTCTCAAATACAAGCTTCTTAGAATAATCATGAAGCAATGCATCAGGTTTTTTCCCCTTATTGCAGACTTAACTATTGAAAGGAAAAGAAGTTGCATTTTTTTGAAATTAATGCAAAGCCTGAAATGTTGGATGTTCCAGGCTACTAAAGAGATGAGCTACAGTTACTCTCAATGGATGTTTTTTTTGGGATGGGGGCCTAAGTGTCCTTATATAAGCTGTGATCCAAGTTATGATAAGAAAGGAGCCTATGGTGAGCAGTAATAATGTTCTAATGCTTCCTTGCATTTGATCAGTAGTTACCGGTTTTTAATATAGCAGCCCTCACAGTACTTAGGAGCTCATAGAACATATTGTGATGTTATGTTGCTAATTTGTTTTAAAATATAAAATGTTTTAAGCTTTTTGTCAAAAGTGATAACATCATATTAAAAATAAACCTTTTTGTGGTTGTAAAATTTAGCTTATAAATCATTCAAATTGAAGTGAAAAAAAAACACAGGTCATTGTTAATGACAGTCTATCCTACTATTAAGAATATATGTATTTTTGTAAAGGAAAAGCACTTGTAGATATTTAATCAGTCTGATATCTATCTATGTTAATGTTTTGGAAAAAAAGAAAACAAAATGCTGCTTAGAGAATCACGTATTTTATTTTTTGTGCTCCAATGCATTTTCTGTTGATTTATCGAATGTTTATTCTGTGTGAAGCTGTATAGTTAGTACAGCTGGGCTAAATGCATTTCTTAACTTAATCAGTTGTATCTGAGTACGATGGTATTTTTTCTGTCCTATCAGAAAGCTAATTGCAAAAGATAGACTGGTGGTGCTGTTTTTCGTCTTTGATATTAGCTTCATTCTGCCTTATATTTCTACTTCATAATAATTATAAAACAATACTATTCTTTTTGGTGATTTTTGCATTTTAATGGATAGTTCAGGGTATACTTGGTTATTCAGTCAAATCTTATTACAATTATAAACATTTTTATGAAATGGTGACAGAATTTTACGTACAGCATTTAAAATAAACAGTTCCCCAGGTGAAAAAGTGTGCCAGATTAGTCATGTTTAATACTTGCTTTCCTGCAAAGGAAAGTACTGCTGGGTACACGCATGGAACATGATTGCATCACTGAAGTTTCTGAGCACTTGTACAAAGTATTTCTTAAATTCAGAATAACTCATTTCTTGTAACATTTTGCAGCTATTTCAAGCCTCACTCTTAACTGGATTTTGATTCAATATAGTGCATTAACACAGTTTCTGGCAAAAAACCAAACAAACAGTAAAGCAAAGAATTTTATTAAAGCACAGTAAAGAGTGTTGACATTTGTTTGTAGTTATTAGTGTATAATCCAAAATCTATTCAGTGGGATTCTACAGGGGTCTATTCCATGGGCCCGATGCTGAGTTAAGCTCTGCAGCAGGACCTCAGCGGAGCTACTTTCTTTAATTATCCTTGTAGGCCTGAAATGACCCATAGTTCCCACCTGCTCACTAAATTTCCTTTCATGGGTGGCTGACAGTGTTTAAATTTAATCTTATTATATTAACCTTCCTGGAAGTAAGTTTTGCAACATTGAATGTGTACACTAGCAGTAGAATTCAATGTTAAAAACTCAGCTGAATAAATATATGCATAATTGTCAAATTGGGGGAGAATTTAACTCAGACTATGAACATTTGTAATGCCACTATCTCATTAATACCCATGCTTCATAAACATCTGCAAGCCATCAGGTTTTGATGTGGTTTATTATTTGAATATTATCCATCGTAACAATTTTTGTCAAGAGCAAATTTCTGTATTAGTTCATTGGGAGTCAACATCTCAGAGCCCAAAAAACAGCAGTTAACCTTAGGTCCACTTGAGCTGAGTGCAATACCACTGTTGCAGTCTTGTGTCTTTTAAAGAACCAAACCTGTCATGCGGTATTTCAAAAAGCACTGCAACTTTCACCCAGTTTTACCAAAGGAGTGGTTGGTTGGTTGGTTGGTTTTAATCTGTGATAAAATCCTAGGAAGCTGTGTGTGGCCTTGAAAAAAAACAAAAAACCCCATTATCTGCAACTGAGCAGCAGTGAACAACTTTACAATTAGGTCAGGGAAGTGCTGGTACTAGAGGTTGGGGCATTCAGCAAAGGCCTCTGGTCCTGCCTCTCGATGTGAAGTGCGCCGCATCGACATTTGTTAAACAAGATTGTTTTTTAGAACTACAGCTCATGGAAACCCTGTAAATGGGTCTTTTAGAATCTTGTGTGTCCCATGTGTATTGATATCTCTAATTATGTAACTGCCTGTATGGCTCAGTACCCGTGATGTTAAATTGGAGTGCTTCATGCTAATGTCAGGAATACTCACAGCACCTTTGTAATGGCTGGTAACAAATGACAATTTTGGTCTGACCTGTATGCTGCAAGATGCCTCTAGCCCAGTTGGATTAATTTTATGACAAATCTAGATGAGCAAGAAGTATAACTAATCTGCTTACTAGCACTGAATTGCTCCTTTCTCAAAGCAATAAATATATTCATGTTGTAACATCTGTTGTGCAGCCTACAATACGAGTTGTTTTGTTGCATTGTTTCTATATAATTTATTTTGTGCAATAAAAAAATCTCTGGTTTTATCTGACTTTTCTCTAGTTTGTAATTTTTGAATTAAAACATTTACTAGCTTTGTATTTTATCATGCAAGCATGCTATCAACTCACAGAAACACGGAGTATAAAACGGAAGGCAGGAATATTTTGCCTTACAGAAAAATCAGAAGGCTCTTCCATGGCCTAATTTGGTTCTTGTAATGTCATAGAGAGTGTTACCATTAACTATCATGGGTGCAAAGCCTGCCTAAAATGAAAAATGACTGGGTTTGGCACCCCATTTGTAAAATACAACCAGGTGGGTTACACAGTGTGACACTGCATTTGAGAATTTTTTTAAGTAGTACATTTCAGTGCTTAAAAATCCCATAGACCTTCTGCTACGGTTTCTTTCAAACCTAATTTCACTGCTGTTTATCAGGTCAGATTTATTTTTTCCTTTTTATTTTTTTGAGTTAATATGGTTTTTCAGTAGTTTCATTTATTGTTCTATGCACTTACCTTCTCATTAACATTTATTATGTTGTTAGAGTTTAACTCTAAAGTAACATAAATAAACGTGCATGCAAATTGGAAGCTAGAGGATATCCTTATAAACAAGCCCTTGGTCTTCATACTGCACACTGAATTATTGCAAAGAAATAAAGAGGGAGAGCTGTTATTAAAGAAAACTCACACCTTTTGTCTGAAATGCTACTGTGAAACCTGCAATACCACCGCCTGAGGTCTGCAATGTGGTTCCGAGTTGGCAATGATAGAAAAGATTGCTGATTAACCTGAAATAACCAGAGACAAATCACAGTTTGCATCATCTTGTGAAAGGAGAGAGCAATTGCACACAAAATGTGAAGGTATATGTAGTATACAGCAATATGTACATATGATTAAAGGAAACATGGTTTCCAAGGGATTCCCATGGGATTTCTGCTCCTAAGGGGGGAGCCATGCTTCACCAAGCAAGATTTCCATTAAAAATGGTGGTGGCTACATTATTTTAAAGAATTACTTTCGTTTCAGGTAGCTAAGAAGGGAGCCATTGTGGGGAAAAAAAACAAGCACAGGACAAGTAACAAATGGCTGATCAGTCATAAACCCAGATTATGTTTTATTGAAGGAGGAAGGTGGGTGGTATGCAAACAGCTATTTACATCAGGTGCACAGCATATGAATTTCCCTGTTAGAACTGTGATTCAAATTGCTTTCTATCCTGATTATTTTTTCTCTTTCATTCTAGAGGAGAATATGCTCTGCAACATCATTATAGGCAAAAGTAGTGTTTTTCAAAAGAAAAGTGATTTAGTAATCTAGTTTTCATTAAAGAAACAGAAATTTGCTGGCAGTATGTAATATGAGCACCTCATTCCAGTGGCAGGCTTCCAACATCTTCATTTGGAAAGAAGACTGCTGCATTCATAATTCATAAAAGCATTGGCATCTGTTAAAGTAACACAGGAAGAGAAAACATTCTTACATCCAAAAACACTGTCCATCTTTTCTAAAAATAGGTGAAGCTCTGTCCTTTTCAGCAGTGCACACATAATTACAGAGCGTGTGTTTATAGATATGGAAAATAATTGCAATAATAAACCTATTCTAAAGAAAAGCTGCACTTAATATCAGTTTTGGTATTCCTTGGATTTAAGGTCATCCTTTGGTGATTGAAGATAAACAGCATGTGTGTGTCAGTGCCCATGCAGACTCCCAGTCCTGCTGCCAGGAGCCTCTACAGATTTAATGTCCTCATACATCTATGGGACTGGCAGGGCTTGTTACTAGCCAATATTCTTCCTTGAGTTCTCCTGTCTGTGTCTGCCTTAAAGCAGTATGATTTTGCCTTGACTAGTTTTATTCCCATTCTCCTCCCTATAAACTACTAGAAGTGATGCAGATATAAAGAGACTACTCTGTATGCTCATCTTGCCCTTATGCTGCACACAACATCATCATTTCTGAAGATCTTAAAAAGTAGGCTCATGAAGTTTGCAGCTGCTCCTGTGCTTTGCCAGTTTATGATGTTGATTTTTGGAAACCACCTTATTAGTCATTAAGAGCTCCCAGCAGAAAAATGGCTTTGAACAGCAGATCCAATGGTCAATTCTGAGAGACTCATGTTAAGAAATAAACTCATGCATGGCTCATGTGAAGAAATAAATTATTTACTTGTGATATAAGGGGCTACTTGCCTAATTCCACAGGACTCTCAAAATTCAACGCAGTAATTTGATTCCAGTTCATGTGAATGTTGTGCTTGTTACCAGTTTTGATGCTAAAACAATTTCATTACTGCAAAAAAGGGCATTTCTTCTAGTGTACATCTAATACATCAGTGCTAGCATAGCTGAAAGTAATGGATTTCCTACTATTCATTGTAAAACCTACTATACAGCATTGTGTACAGCCTACATAGTAGGTTTTATACTGCAGATAGTAAATAGTTCCATAGTAGAGCATCCAGAATTGTCTATCTGGACAGCACTGATTTTCTCTGGGTTCTGGAATGTATTTGAATCGATTAGAAAGGAAAGGGAAAGGGATGTAATCCCAGTGGCTACCCTTGGAAGCAAAGAGCATCCAGAATAGCACCTGTATTTTTATATGTATTATTTCTTCACCTCCAGCAGTGATTGCATTATGATGTTAAACAGCAATTTCATGGACTTCTTGAAGACCCTTTCTCTTTCTGCAAATGTTCAGCTCAGATTGTTGTTCTCTAGTAATGAAAATCCCTGGAACTAGAACAAAAAGAAGAGGCATGGGCCTGTACTGCTAAATAGTTCTGTAACTTGCAGCGGACAACCTGCCCTTCTTTTCATGTTCTGCTGATTGCAAGAATCTTTCTTATTAGAGAAAAAAGGTGCTTCCAGAGTACTGTATAAATAAATGGAAGAACATTGCTAATCTGCTTGAGGTAAGCAGTATGAACTTGCTTTTCAATTTTTGAATAATTGATATTTTGAAGAGCTGTCTGGCTAGTACTTGGAGAGGATGACTGGGCATGTTCAGAGCATTACCCATTATCCAACTTTTTTATTTATTTGTGAACATATAAAATAAAAAATGTTTGGTCATTGAGACAGGATAGTGGAAATTTGTGTTAATACAAGAATAACTAACTAGCTACATAACGCTACAGCTTAGTTAGAGAACTTATACTATGAAAGATAAAATCTATGCCCTTCTTCATTTCAACCAAAGGCTGCTATAAATTTCTGCACCACAAGGAATTGTGTTGCGGAATGGTAACAGCATGAAACCAAGGACATGTTATGTAGATGCTTGATCCAAAAAACAAGCATGTGCTTAAAGCACTCACATGCGTAACATGCCACAAGTCTGCCTAGGACTTAAGTGATGCTATTGTAGCAATATGAATTGGCCTATTGGTAGCATGTTCTCCACTTGTTTTACAGATTGTATCTAAACCAAGAAAATCACCTGGAAAATAGATGCCTACCCTGTCAAAGGAATCCAAAGTGCTTTGTAGGTTATATATTTAAAACATACAAATGCAGCAATGACTTTGCCATGGCAACGTTGCCATAGGTGAAAGTAGAATAGAGCAACTTAGCACAAGAAACTAATACTGCATTCAGCTGCAACTGCAAGATAAGTTTTTAAGGTAACAGTAATATGAAATCAGAATTCGCACCGAAATCTCTTCAGGTCTGTCCCCTGGCTTTAGAGACAAGTGCCTAGAAAAACCCTTCCACTGACTGCTCATGGTGAGCTGCTCACCATCTGCGTTCAGCCTCCAAACACTCACTTCCACCTGCAGCTCCTGGCCAAAGCCTATTCTAAAAAAATTCTTTTATCAAGAAACGGAGCAAGACACTTTATCACTATGAGCCTTAAAATATGTTCATTTCCCAGCATGAGGAAGCTACAATAATCCCTGCTAAAAGGAGCTGAAGAAAAGCTAAATTCTTTCAAGTTCCTCATAGTATCTGCTGCATTTTGAGAGGGGGACAGACGTGGAGGCCAGATACTCCTTGTCTTTCCAAGGGAGAGAGCTGTGTATTAATTTTCTTTATTCTGATGTCATCTGCTGTTAGTCACAGGAGGAGACTGGCTAAAGCCAGAGTTGAATAGCCTGTGAGAAACTCACTCTTCAGTTCTAGTAGGTCTCAGCCTTCTCAATTGCACAACAGCAGGTGGGGCCAAGAATTTCCAAAGACACAGCACCGCAGGTAGCTCTGTGGGGAGGAAACGGAGGGGAGGCCCAGGCAGCACCCCGCAGAGCAACAGCGAGGCAGCCGCCGCGTACAGACCGCAGCTGCCCCGCCACGGCGCTGTCCAGGCTGTGCGCAGCTCTGCTCTGAGGGGGAACTGGCAGCAGATGGGCGGTGGCTGTGGGGTTTGAGCCAAGGCACCAGCACGGGTCATTGCTTGCCAGGCTACCTGCACACCGTGCTACAATGTACACAGTATGTTTGCTGGTGGGGTGCATATAAAAAAGTTTCAAACGATATTGTGCCTTTCACCAACAAATCCATTTTCAGTATCACCCATCTTCTTAACTGCTGCCAAGCCGTGCCTCAGGTTAAAATAGGTCACCAGAGGGTATGGCTGTTTCTTAAATGTCCTCACATTTTACTGCTAGGAAGCTCAGGCTTTGTTCCAGCTACCATTAGCTGTAAGTTACTAAAGAATTTGACCTTAGAAACAGTAGAGGGGCATCCTAGAGCCTTGCCATAGAATTACAGACAGAAAGAAGGGTGCACTAGCTCTGGCAGAAGATAGGTGACAGCTTCACGCTGTGGCCATCAGCCTGAGATTGAGTCTGTGAAACCCAGGGCAAGACAGCCTGTGGAGTCACAGGTTTCTGGTTGCTAAACACTTCAGAAGCGTAGGTCTTGAAAAGGGAAAGGAACCTGTTACGAAGCAGCTCTATTGTCCAGTCTGCTTTTATTTGCACACAAGCAACTACTGGAATAGGGATATTTATTTGGGAGTGGTAATGGTGCAAAATAATGTGGTAAGGAGTACACAGCTGTGAATATAAATAAAACATTTCTGTGAGGAGGTGGGCACTAGATAGAGCTTTGTACTATTAATAGCTTCTAAGAAAAGATACCATGTCCCAAGAGCAAAAGCACAGTGGGTTGTAGCCTGCTACTAAGAGAACTTACCTAAATGTAGTCAACACAGAGCCTGGCAATTGTTTCCATTTACTCAAATGTTTTCTTCCACTTCAATACGGGACCAGCTATACACATCTCTCAAAGCCTACAGGTACAAGCACCGCTCATGCAATGGGCCACAAGGCACATATACATTCCTAATTTGAGAAGCTGAATCTGCATCAACTTGTGCATCAGTAATACCTAGAAAAAGAAGAGAAATCCAGCTTTGGTGAGTTATGACCTGTGAAGGTTGCGTTAAGAATGCTCAGAGTGTCAGAGACTCCTCCCAAGCAGCACTTTAGATGCTCCAGTTGCGCTTCTAAAATATTCACAAAGTGGCAAGAAGGTTTTCCCTGACTTCAATGAATATGTGAGCAAGTCAGCATTGCCCAGATACGATTCTGAGTAAGGATGAGGAGCAGCAGCACAGCACAGAGACTGGTGCTGTTCCAGACCAGGACACGGAGAAAACAGCGGTGTCCATTCTGAGGAATGGGAGGAAGAGTCTTTGCATGGTTCTCCAGAACTAGATGGATCAAGGCTTGTTGAAGTTTCACACACACAGACACAGTGGTTTTGTCAAGGGTGGAATGCATCTGGAGAGTTTGCACTTTGCATTCAAAGAAAAATGACTTTCTGATAATTTCCCAAAAGCCCCAGGCATTATTTTTTTTTTCTAAATTTAAAGGTAAAACCCAATACTGCAAGGCCAGAAGGCAAAGCTCCTCCCTTAGCACTGAGAGACCTTCAGTGACACAGAGAGACCTCAAATGTGACAGCAGCAAACGAAGAGGGTTCTGTGATTATAAAATGTCTTATTTAATAGAAAAATCTACAGATGATTTAAAAACTATCTCACTGGGTTGCACATCAAAATAGAAGCCAAGGAAAGCAGGTTTTTCTGTTTTAAAAAAATGCTTATTAATGGTTTTACAGATTTTCTCCATGCTCATTACTACCTGGCCTTTTCCCTGTACAAAGACAATGGCTGAGCTTTAAACTGTTAGCATAGAATTTACTGCTATTAATGGTCAGTTCAGAGCAGCTGCTGCCTGGGTTCAGATCTGCCCATGTCAGGGTTTTGAACTGTAAATAATACCTTTACAGTGGTTAGGCAAAAAGTAAGCCTAAATGCAGGAGACAGCTGCTGTAGATCAGCTGTGGTAGCTGGGGAGGAGTTGCAGAGAGTTATCTTAAGGTTTGGAAACTCCACCTGTTTGTAGTCTGTCATCAGTCCTGACCTTTAGGAGCTTGGTGTTAGTTAAATAGAGTGCCTCCATGCCCAGGCAGGATGAGACACTGAGCAGTGCTTTGCAGCTCTAGCTCTCTTGTGTGGTAAAGATTTCTAAAAACATCCTTAATCTCTAGGATCTGTTATTGTCAACAGGTGGGGCAGCCAGAGCTGGACCCTTCTGGTAGCATTAGAAGCTGTAGAAGCACTAAGGTAAATTGCCCTAATGCTCTGCAATAAGCAGAACAGAGAGAGCAAACAGTTACTCATATTCAGGAGCTGTTGGTAGTGATGTGCTAGACCTCCATGTTTTAAGTTTATTACATATGACACATGCCACAGGTACTTGTTTAGTTTGCAGAAGGGTTTTTCTCACCATCTTTTGTTATCAATCCAGTTCAAGCAGCCAGTGGGCTGGTGAAGCCCTGAGCTTTTGCCATTAGTTTTAGCAGCAGCGGTGACTCCGCTGCCTGCTCTCTGTACCACAAGTCCCACTGGGGAAGCCACCTGCGTTGTGTTACCAGTTTCCATCCTTTCAGATTGGATCACTTAGCAGATCTCCTTACAGAAGATTCTCCCCGTTTGCCATTACAAGATCTTTGTCTTTTTAATAGTAACAGCTCTGTTTGAAAGTACAGTGGTTAATTTCTTTGCAGACAGCTCTTCTGGTACTGCTTGTGTCAATGGGATGGAAATTGCTGCTAAACCAGCAGCCACAGGTATGTGCTGCTGCTCAGGTCTGAATGCAAAGCTCTCCTAGTTTTCAACCGCTCCTTCTTTATTAGCATGACACCAAAGGGTGGGGTATCCTCCCCAGGGAGCCCCTACTCTGGAAAGTTCCCATCCTGCCCGTGTGAACTAACACAGGATTTCCCTGGGATCTCCGGGTAAGTCTTTGATCTCTTTCCAGTGTGGACCTGCTCCTGTGACAAAATGAGACAGTGAGAGTAGTTCCTCTGTGCAGCTGGGCCAGCTGTAGTAATCTGTGCTGCTTGTGGGGGACGCCATTCAGGGTTAATGTCACCTTTGACTTTATATCAACATGAAAATAGTATTTATAGTAGAAGTGGCTTGACTGTAAGCAGAGTGAGAATGGACCAGAGCTTATTGCTGCTGTTTATTAATTTATCAGTTAGCTAATTAAAGCAGCAGAACATGGTCTTGCTTACTGCATTACTTCCTAGTATAGATAAAGTATTAATTTCAACCTTAGCTGTAGGAGAATATTGGCAAGAGATGTTTGGATCTGAGTAGGTTTCTGGCTTTGTTTTAGTCTGTTTCTGAACATCTGCTTGGGTGGGTGGCTGCTTGGGGGGGAGTGAAAATTAACTTCATTGATTGAGTAATTTCCTTTATGAAGGATCTGAAGGGGATGGCTGCCTGCAGAAATAATATTTGTTAAATGGCCATATTTGGAAAATGAGTCAGTGAGAAAATAGCATGCAAATCCCCCAGCTTATCTCCAGCAGGGAAAGAACAGACATGCTAAGAAAGGGGGAGAGGTGCTGAATTGGAGATGCCAAGCTAAAATGACCCTAACAGGAGTTTTGTTTAATTTTGAACTTAAAAATCCATCAGGAAAGTGTTGTTACTGAACGTTTCAACTGCTAAAACATCTTCCTAAGAAAAAAAAAATGTGCTGAAATAAACATCCACCTGTAAAATATGTTTAAAATCAAAGGTGCCCTTTAATCTGGGTATGTAAGATTTTGCAGCTCTGTCCTTTGGTCACCCTCACTTACTTTTTTAGAAAAAAGACCTAAAGGAGAGCACAATGATGCATTTAAGGTAATAAAAGACAGGGAAAATAAACATTTTTGTGTTGCATGAGCTACATCAGCATAATATGCAAGGCTGGCAAGGCCCCAGAAAGTGAAAATACAATATATTACAGACAAATTCTTGGGTTTAGGCAGCTAGGCAGCAGCCCATCTAATTAACTACAGTTACTGTCTCTTTAGCTGCTTTGTCACCACTGACCTTTCTCGTTTGCTGTGAGTCTTTGTAGAGGACATTTTCCATAGTCTTTTGTCCTGGCAGCTGGCTCTTCAAACCCAGGAGCAGACTGATTTTTTTTTTTTTTTTAAACCTTCTACCAGTTTGTGGGTGTCTTGGGTCTCATTTTCTCTTGTATTGCTGAAAAGATGCCATGGCCTCACTTGGCTTTGTGTCGATGTAGGCTTGGGTTTGCTAGGGAAGTGGTAATGCTTGTTATCTGGAAATTTGGGAGCAGGGAGAGGACACCAGCAGCAAACCGGTCAGGTTTACAACACTGTTACTCATTGTCACCACAAATCCTTCCCCACATTACTGTGTGGTATACAGATCGCTAATATCAGTGATATTTCTCTTTTGAAAGTGCATGCAGCAAGCAAAGGAAGCCCTCCACAGCCCTGGGGCTTTGTGGAGTGCCGGGAGGGACCTGGTGATCCAGCTGTGCCCTGGTGTCAGCACGTGCCCTTTTCTTCCCCCTGGTAGGCGCCTTGTTGTTTCACATCTGTGTTCCTCTCCATTAAGCTGTTGCACGATCAAGAGACAGTAGAACACACACTTTCAAAAATACTTTGCTTTATCATCATCTGATACCAACATTATTTTCTTTCCCTGCTGAAGCCAGGAAAAACACAAACTGCATTAAAGCAAATAAAAGACTCCTGAGTTTCATCTGTGACAAGGAATGTTTTCCAGCCCACCTGAAAACTGTTATCTCTGGAGGAGTGTTGCTGTCTAATTTCTCAAAGATGTAAGTCTCCATACTTGGCACTGGTGAGGCAGTGTTCAGTTTTGGGCCCCTCATGACAAGAAGGACATTGAGGTGCTGGAGCATGGGTAGAGAAGGGCAACGAAGCTGGTGAAGGGTCTGGAGGACAAGTCTGATGAGGAGCAGCTGAGGGAACTGGGGTTGTTTAACCTGGATAAAAGGAGGCTGAGGGGACCCAATCACTCTCTACAACTCCCTGAAAGTAGGCTGCAGTTAGGTGGGAGTTGGTCTCTTCTCCCAAGTAACAGGACAAGAGGAAATGGCCTCCAATTGTGCCATTAAGTATTAGGAAAAATTTCTTCACTTTAAAGGATTGTCATTCACTGGAACAAGCTGCCCAGAGTGGTGGTCAAGTCACCATTCATGGAGGGATTTAAAAGACTGATAAATGTAATGCTTAGGCACATGGACTTGGCTGCTAGGTTAATGGTTGGACTTGATGATCTCAAGGGTCTTTTCCAACCTAAATGATTCTGTGATTCCAGAGGTTATTACAGGGAATCACTTGATCACAGCAGTATTGACCTTATCATTCCCTATAACTGCCTGCAAGGCAGTTGCAGAGATGTTGGGGTTGGTCTCTTCTCTCTAGTGACAAGCAATAGGATGAGAGGGAATGGCTTGAAATTGCACCAGGGAAGATTTAGGTTAGATACCAGGAAGAACTTCTTTACTGAAAGGGTTGTCAGTCATTGGAACAGGCTGCCCAAGGAGGTGGTAGAGTCACCATCCCTGGAGGTATTTAAAAGGTGTATAGATGAAGTCCTTAAGGACATGACCTAGAGGTGGACTAGTCAGAGTTAGGTTATGGTTGGACTCAATCACCTCCAACCTAGGCAATTCTATGATTCTGTGAAGTATAGTGCTGCAAATCTGACCAGTGATGGGAGGATTGTAATGTGTAAAGTGTGCAGAAAACAATCCACAACAGAGTGAACTATAATGGGGGGCAGGGGAGTGGCCCTTCATTGGGGATAAGGTTGTCACAAAGACAAAATATTTCAGGAAAATGCAGCTCCTTTAAATGTCAAGAGGGCCTTACCTCTGGGCAGTGAGGGTTTTGACAAGCCTTTGAAAGATGATCCTTCTAAGAATTATATTTAAACCCTCTATTTACAGTAACGGTTGTGTTCTGGCCATGGACCCTAGAGCATTGTTACCCTTGTTCTGTTTGCTTTAATAAAGATAGATATATCACCTTCATGTCCCAGTGAAATAAAAATTAGGTTATTTCCTTCTAGCTGAAGCTTCCTCTGTGTCTTAATTGAATGTACTCTAATTTGCTTTGTGAGGTTGGGGAAGAGGAACGTGGTGTGCAGAAAATCCTGCCCAGTCCTTGCTGTGTAGGAGGCCTAATAAGTTGGGTGCTGAGGGGTCCATAAGATGCTTTGATCTGCGCCAGAGCTTCCATTTCAGTATCCATTGGCTTGCAGCAGACAAAAAATAACTAAGCATTGCATAAAGTGTTTGCATGTTACTTACAGGTGGATGAAGATCTGCACTAGGGCATGTAACATAACACTATTATTTAAATGAACAGCATGTTTATAAACTGTTAAAGTCTTCCATTGACATTTTTTCTCAGGCAGCATATTCAGAATTTGAAGTAGGTGTTGCTAGTGCCCTTTAGATGCTGGCTGCATTACCTTGGGCTGCACCCTTTCTGTTAGACACTAGCTATATGTTAGCTAGTTCCTGTACTGAGGGTTTCTAGGGAAGTCAGACAAGTATCAATTCTGATCTTTGTTCCAAAGTGACAAACATTAATTGGCTTTGGCACTGGATTGTGTAGAGGATCAGTTAAACCTCTATGAAGAGCAATGTCAAACAATGCTGGACTTGCTGCATAATAGTAATTTACTCCATCCCTGTATGGATTTCAACAGGGGCACAAACAACCCTTGTTGACTTGGCCACAACCGGTTCCATAGGGAAGAAGCTAAATCCCACCTTTAAAAAAACCCCACCACTTTAACATCTTTCATCCTGCACAGTGGTGTAGTTGAGATTACTTCAAGTAGGAAGACCAGCAGTGTGTTTTGGTGTTTTTTGAACAAGTTCAATTACTGACAAATAGGGTCAGTTGTGAGCCATTAAAACAGAGCAGGGAGAGGGCAGGAGGGGGTGGCGCCAAGGGGGAGTCTAAACATATGACAGAGGAGAACAGAGCTAAGGGAAGTGAACTGAGAGCAGAAAGGTTTGAGGGGATCTAACTCCTCTAATACCAAAAAGGACGTTAGAAAGTTAAGAGGTAATTTCAAAAAACAGAAACTTCATTAAATCCTGTAATTCATTGTAGGCACAGAAACAGGGACTGTCACTGAGGTTGCACAATATTTGGGATTAGCATATGCTTGTCTATTGCTAATACCTGCTCACTGCTAGAAGAAAGCAGTTTAATCAGTGTTCATTGCATATTCCCTTCTCGGGCAGGATCTGGGGCTTTCGGTGTTCTTGCAACTTCTGAGCGTGTCCAGTGTCCTTGGGTTGCTGTCCTGACAGAGGGGGGGGAGAAATGAAAAAGCTTTAAGGTAACAGCCTGGGTTTCAGGGGAATTGTAAATGTGTCCACAAATTTCAGTGGACCTTTAAGCAAGCAAAATGAGAGGCTACTCCAGTGCCTCTGCATAATCAATTTCAACATTTATGGCCCAGACTGTGAAACATGCAAAACACTGAATTATTCACTTGGGGACAAAGAGAAAAATAAGGCAGTGAATGTGAAGTATCATTGCAGGCCAGCAGTGGTTATGTTGAACTTCTTCAATCCTGTCAGCATAAATTAACTGAGAAGTAGCAAAACAGGCTGGGCTTTTGGATATAGAGAATTTAATTTCATAGATTTTTTTTTTCTTGCACTTTTCTCAAAGCACAGAAAAAGGTTAAGAGAAAATATGTATATTTGTGCACTGGATCAATGTGATGTAACATAACCATTATTTCAGTCACTTTTGATCATTCACGCACAGGAGAGTAGGGCTTAAAGACCAGTGGGGTCACAGCCTCTCCAGTCCCTGGGCCTCTGCTATTGATGCCTGAAGTAGTCATCATTTGACACCTTCACAGCAGCCTACAAAACTCAGCATGTGATCTAAGCCCAGCTTGTGAATACGTGTTGGCGTTTTTCCAGAAAGATCATGCCCTGAGACAACCTTTCGGCAGTTTGACTTGCTGTAAGGAACCCAGACCCAATACTAACATTGCTTGAAAAGAAGTTATGGGGGAAAAGAACATTTCAGTCAAAAAAGTAACTAAATCAGGTACAAGACCATCTCACCTGAACGGTAAGTACAGTGTAGCACTTGGGCATCTTGGCTCAATCCAGAAAGTGCTGTTACTACCATATTAATTTTTAGGCAACACCACTGGGTTTGGGTGGGGGGTTTTCACAATATTTCAGATTAGCAGCCAAAAAACCCATGGAAAGGGTCATGCAAAGTCTGTATGCTCAACAAGTTGCCTGAATAATTACCTGAGTGGAATGTCCTACTATTAGCTTCAGGGAGATGCCCCCCTGCAGGACCCTGCTCCTGCCTCTGCCTTGGGGATGGTTCCAAGGTCTGTTCCTTCAAGGAGCAGAGTATAGTTTGCTTTGTGTGTTGGATGTGCACCTTTCCCATGGCAATGGGTGGTTACAGCCCTTGCAGAGAAAGCATGGGATTTACATTCAGTTCCCTTCTCAGCTCTGAGAGAATCCATATCCACATGTCCTAATTTCAAAGCAACTGCTTATCCTGGAAGAACAACCTTCCCTTCTCCTTTTGAATATATGCCACCAAATCAAAATTAATTGACATAAGAGAAATGATAAATACAATTAAATAAGCAACCTGCAGGACTGTAGGCTAATGCTTAGGGCGCTAAAGGAAGATGGATATTGTGAGCTGTGGTTCCTGACCCCGTGTTTCTGGTGTCAGAGAGACTAAGCAGAACTCCCTGCTTGCCCTGGAGTGACCCGAGCACGGTCAGGGATCCCCTAAGCAGCATCACAGCTGCAGCTGGTGGCACGGGGAGCATTCTCTCACTGAGCATGAACCTGTTGTACAGTGACAAAGACATCCTGCTCAGAATCACAGGTTTCTTGCCCACAGCAGAAGCAGCTAAGCATCAGACTGATGATGAATTAAGAGGACTCCACCTCATCTCTGTTCTACAAGACAGGAGCCACCACTGTATCTGTCTGCATCTCTGAGACTTAGAAAACAACAGCACCATGAACAAGTGATTCCTGCCACCTATATGAGCTAAAGCCCTGTCTCTGGGTGTAGAGCAGGTTGAAACAGAGCTGGATGCTCAGCTTCTCTGCTCAATCTGAACTGAGACAGTTCTGGATGTATAAAGTGGCTCAGCATTGGACACCTGGGCATTGTGAGGTAGAAAAAGTAGGTATCTGTCACTTTGAGTTGTCTCCAGTGTTAGGAGGCAACCAAGCAAAGAGAGTCTGGGATCAGGTATTTGATGTAAGACCTGAATCTTGCATAAGTCCTTTTTGATGCTGCCTTGTGTCCTTTTTTGTCTTTTCCTTTTTCCAGCTCTGTTGGTCTGAATTCCCTCATTGCAAGGACCCCAATGGGTCTTTGAAAGGATGAGAATTTCAAGACATTAGATATTTTCAGTGCAAGTAAGCATAAGAAATACTCTTCAGCATAAGGGAAAAACCTGCTTCAAATTTCTCTGCTAATTTAAAGGTTGTCTATTTAAGAAGCTTCTGATGACAGTGCAGTTCATCTTAGTACTCAGTGATACTAGGTGCTTTTGAGGATGTGTGAGTTTGGCTGTAATGACTTTTTAGTCTGGACATGCTCAGCCAGGACATGTTCCTGGAAGAGGGATCAGCATTGGCTCGTTCCTGTTGTGTTGGCAGGCATTCCCCATCACTGATGTCAGTTTTCTTTGCTGCTGGAGCCAGAGAGAGGAGGCTGAAACAAAAGTTAGAACTGGCAAGTAAAGATTGAGGTGTAAACACATGAATCTCAAGATTCTACTCACAACTATGATTATAATTAGATATACAGCAAAGATTAAGTATGCAGCATGCCTGGGTACCTATATATCCAACTACTCCTGGATCGTTATCTGACAAGTAAATTAACAACAATGTTGAAATAGATACTCAGAATGATTGCTGAGGACTGGACTTGGCATTCTCTCATCATAGTGACATGGAGAGAACAGAAACTAGAGGGAGTATAGAAAGTGGCGAAGTGACACAGATTGCTCAACCAGAATGAGGGTGTTCAGTCTAGTAAACCCTGCATTGCAGCTAGTGTTGAAGATGAGTGAGCTTCTTCCCAATCACAATTTGCACTCAGAGCTTGCTTAGAAAACTCAAGCAACAAGGTGGAAGAGGAAAGGTTTCCTGTATGGCCAACTCACTTGAAAATAAATTACAGAGAAAAAATCCCCAACCAAAACCAACACCACCAGCACCACCCAAAAAACCCAAACCTTTCCTGGGGTTAAGGAGGTTCCTTTTCTTCTGTTTTCTAGAGTCTTCCATTTTCTTTTGCCTAAGAGTGGACACACTTCTGAGTCACTAGGCTTTCTGTGGATGTCAGAATAAAAGCATAAGCAGTAGAATGATGATGGAGCATTTCTTCAGGGTGAGCAGAATAAGGGTAAATACCTTACTAAATAAAGGTATTACTAAATAAATAGCTTCCTCAGCTGTAGGTGCTACACTTAGATATGTCATTGTTCTTTGGTGTGTGCTGACCAAACACCACACTCTGGTACAGAAGAATTAAATCCTTTACCCAAAGGAGAAAAATGCAGAGGTGGCCAGAAACGATAATATCTGTCTTGTGTTAAATGCTGTCAGCATTTCTTATTGTCTTGTCTGCTTGGGACAGAGAGGTGAAATACTGAAGTTTTAAAATTTTTTTACCTGTAGAAGATGCTGGTTGTATGGAAACTGTTTTCTGGAAAATTTCAGATGGGTTATTATACTGAGTTCACCTACAAGGACTTGGCAGAGCACCTTGATGATGCCTCAGCAGCACTCTGTCACACCGGTGGCATACGCTTCCTTGCCTTTTGGTCTTTGCTGAGTGTACTGCAATCCCTCTCTGTGTTGCTCTGATGGAAATGCACTGTCCCAAGATCTACAAGTTAAATAACTGGGTCTGTCCATCTACTCAAATGTGGAGATTTGGGCTGGAAGCCTTAATTCATGGAGGGAAGTTAACGCCTGTTGAAGCCATATGACTAGCAAATTGAAACTATTAAAATAGTGAAAAAGTGAAATAGGAGGCCTTGTAAGTGAATTGTAGAACAGTAGTCAGACCCAGCTCCTCTACTATTGCAGGTAGGTTTGAATTGTGTGGTTTGTTGGTAGAGAAAAGGCATATCTGTAGAGGATGGCACATCAAAGAGATGCATCAAAATCTTCCTTGGCTCCATGTATATATATTCATTAAGGTACTTTTAAAAATCTTTCTAAATTTCTCCTTCTTTCCTGGTTTATAGGCTTGTAAGTGTATTTGTGCTTGGGTTGTGGCTCCTCTTGCATACCTTGTGTTTTTGCAGAAGTTTGCTATTAAAGGAGCTGCTTCCAGTAACTGGCAGTGTTGTGGTGGAGGTTCTTCTCTGCATGTGAATGTCGGGGCTACTTTCATCCCCTGAATCAGCAAGTGAGAGCATCTCCTTGAACTGAAAGGTTTAGGGAGCCCCAGTGATGATAAACAAAACCAAACCACCTCATAAAAATGCAAGTTGAATAGGCTTATGCTTTCCTCTGCTCAATGATAAACATCTCTTACATCAAAATGTTTTCAGTTGCCATGTTTAGTCACCCGAGAGCACCGCCGCATGTTCTCCTGTGCTCAGCGCAATTCCTCGTTCTCTTTCAAGCCACAAATGCCCCATTCCAGGAAGAAATCTGGAAGATGGGCATGGAGGGGGATTTGCAGGCTAGTAGAGCCATACTCGGTTATTGCAGGCTTTAAGAAAGGTCACCACTTGCTTTAACATAGTTCCTTTACAAAAGCATTAAATGTTTTGGATGGATGTTTATAATTGTTGAGAGAAAACAGTAAGATGTAGTCTATGTAGCTGAGTGTTCATTTTCATTTTAATATGCTGGGTATTTCTGAATGAATGAGAAAAGCCCACGATGCTGATAGACCAAATGAAGTTTTGGAGTAAAAGCCTCGTCTTGCAGTCCTTAATCAAGCAAATCTCCTAATAATTCAGATGGAAATCTTACTGCAGGAAGGATCATTTTTTTTGGCAACAAACTAGTGAGAGCTAAAGCAAAACATGATTTTTTTATATGATTTACTTAATTTCTTCTTTGCAACTTACTTTTTTCTTATTTGTGCTTTTAACAAGAAATCTCCTCCTTCCTGCACAGCCACGGCGCCTGCTTTAAAACCCAAAAATTGTTATTGGCCTGTTTTCAGCTGTTTCTTGACGTCAGCAGGGAGATCTGGCTCTGCCTGAAACGCATTAAACCAGTGGATATGAATGTTGTAAATATATCAAGAAATAAAGGCATTTCTTCAAAATAAGGGAGCAGCAGCTCCTACTTCCACAGACATCCTGCCACCTCCACTCAGAAAGTGGCTGTTTGGATAGGTGCCCTTCTTCTGAGCTCTTGTCTTCAGTTCCAAAGCACATCTATTATTTCTAAAGGATTCAGTCATATCAGGTTAAAACTAAACAAAGGAAGGTCCTGACAAGTCAAACTAAGAACCAATATTATTTTACTACAGAGTAAAAAATAAACCAAATATTTACCATAATTTTATATTCTCTGTGCAGAAAAAATGTTTGCTATTCAGTCACGGTGACTGGATTTTTTTCACTGTGCTTTCATATTGAAGGAGATGCAGAGGGTAACCCAGGACATCAGTAAGTGGCTTTTCTTGTAACATGAGATTTCTGTGCTGCTCGCCTGTGAGCAAAGTGTTTATGTGCAACTCAGCAGGAATAATCCTGCAAAGATGATCATGCTTTGTTATTGATGGAAAGATGATACAGTTCCTCAGCCGCACAGAAGCAGCTCTCCCGATGGTTTGCATTAGTTCATATAGAAGGCATCCAGACTATGTTGCTAGCAGACAGCTCTGCCTTATTAGGATGAGGCAGTTTTCTTCTCAGAGGCTGTGCTTTCCTGTGATGCTCAGGAGCCTGATGAATGGGTAGATACCAATCTGACTCTTGCTTTCTTCCTGCCAAATTGATTATACAGTTTCAACGTAAACTCCAGCCCCTTTCCTTAAGCTGTATGTTGGCATTTCTTTGAGTCTAAATATGTAATTTCCTATCTTTGGGAAGGCATAGATTGTGTTCATCGCCATCTGTGGGTGAAAGCTATATTCTTTGCAGGCTTAGGTCCACATAAAATCGTACAGATGTAGATACAGCAGGTAGAATTTCTACCTGAACCTCTTCCCTCCTCAATCTGTTTGCAGTGGATTTTTCATGAGGGAACTTCCTGAGGAGCTTCTGTATTATTACTAAAGCTATTCAGACCAGTCCTCTCTAGGGCTTGAATGATACTACAGAGTGAACACAGATATAAAATTTTGGGCACTGGAATTTTGGCATTAAGCACATATCTGATTTTTTTACACCAAATAATTCAATACTTAGAAAAGCTGCAGCAGCAGAAGAAATAGCTTAAAGGAAACTAATTCTAGTCTCCCTCTTCCCTAAAGAAATTTAACGTGATTATCATGACTTTGGTCTAATTTTGCAAACAAAGCAGGACTTTCTGAATACTCAGAAAACAACTGACAATATTGTTCCAGAACAGACTTAACCAGGTAACTTAAAGAAGTCAGGCAGGAGGCCACATGGCTACTTAGAACATTTTCTAAGCCAGGTTTGTCAGTAATGGTTCTTTGATAGTGTATGTAGGCTTTCACAGCACCACCTTAGAAGCAGCTCTGGGTCATTGGTGAGGAGAGTGAGATTTGGAGTCTCACTGCTGGGAGTCCCACTCATTTCTATAAATCACAAAATAATAGCTAATCACAAAATGCTGACAGCTTCCCCAAATGGTTTAGAAATTCCTTCTGTTGCCTAGATTGCCGTTACAGCCATAAATAAGAAAATAGCAGAATAAAGTCCCTCTTGCTTCTTCTCCAAGTGAGAGGTCCCAGTAACTGCTATGGATGACCCATCATTGCTATGGTATTTAATTTCTTTTTCTGCAATAAGCTGTTAGTTCCAGAAGGAAGATATTCTCCTTCTAGGCATTCAGTCCAGAAGGAGATCCATTTCTTCTAAGAAGTTATATGAGTTCTCTTATCTAATTTTTTCCCTTTATAGCTTTTGTTTCTGAAAGTTTCCCCAGGGAATTCCCACAGTACTTTCACCAAAGCCAAGCAGCACTGCAGTTACACCCATAACTTCCTTAGACAGATTCCTGAGGGAACACACAATCTCCCTTTTCTTTTGGCTTGTTGTAACATGCTTAAGTTTTATAGGCATTAGACCTTTTAACACTTTCTAAATTTATGCCCCCAAAGAGGCGAGCAGTATGGAAGAGCCCTAAATTGCATCTATTATGTTGCGCTCTGTTAAATACACTCAAGAATGTAATGCCTCTCACCTTGTGGAGATTCCACTTTATATCAAAGGCATGTACTTTTAATTAATAAAAGCTGAAAGGCCTCAAGCAGAGGTGTTGTCTGATAGTCATTAAATTCTCAGGTCTCAATCTGTGGAAAAAAAGACAGGTTTAGACTATTCCGCTTGTGCAGAAGCTCAGTGCCTCCTCTCTCAAGGATTAGAGCCTTCAGCAAGAAAGAAATATGCAGAGGGTGGGAAAAAAGGAAATGAGAGGTGAGACATAAGGCTAACCTGGATAATCTGCCATTTCCTTAAATATGTATGTTTTTGTTAGCTACTAAAAGCTTGTTTCTCCATTGTAGAATGTTTCCAGTAGCAGCTTCATTCCTGTGACAGGTTTCTGCTCCCAGTTAAATTTGTAAACTAAAGTTCCTTATGGCCACTTTTACAGTGGTATCTCCTTAAGATATGCTTGGAAATTGTCTGACACTTCATCTTTAAAGACCATTCCCTGGCTGTTCATTATACTTGTTCCCCCACAACTCTTTTCTTGGAATTTCTATATAAAAGCAGAGTATTGGTTTCAGTTCCTCATTGTGGGCTTACCTTTAACTGTGTACAGAAGAAAGGATGTTTTTCTTTTTTTAATCCTCTGCAATGTTGGTTGGAAAGATGTTTTGGTTTCAGAACATCTATGTTTGGTCTGAAAAGAATAGATTATAGTCAGAGAACCTGAAGACATCTAAAATGGTTGCTGAAGTTTGAATGCCTTAGAAAAAGTCAGTACATCCGCTATAAAGTGCCTTCCATCTGGTACTTGCCTCCTTTGGCCTTGCAAAGGATTTAATATACTCCCTCATGGTTTTTTTTTACTAAGCATCCAAATTCTTTAAATTCTTTTTTTGATAACCTCACTGTCTCCTGGGAAATCTGCCAAGTTGCCTAAACAAAGGCTTTCAAACTTGGAAACACCCCCAGAATGGCCAGTTAAAATCAGTTTTTATGGCAGTCATCTCTGATGTGATTTCTACAGTATTAGACACATGGCTTTGGAGAGCAAGGTCCCAATTTGCCATTCATAGTACTAGTCTTACTGTATGAACCACATTACTAACACCTTTTAGGTAGCATGATGGATGTTTCTCTCCTTGGATTTCTGCAGCTGTTAGCATGGGGTTTGCTGTGAGGGGAGGGTGTGTCTGTCTCAGGAGCAGTTCCCCAGGTCTCCATCACGAATAGTAACAGTTTGGTTGCAGCCTGGTCTCATCCAGACTGTAAAGTATGTGGGGACTGGATCCAGCTGCCAAAACCCACCTAAGAGCCCTGTGTCTGAACAGGGACCGATGGCTGCTTTCTGATGCCTAGGTGCATAAGTGCAGTCTGATCTTCACTGGGGCCATGGGACCCTGCAGTTCAGCTCCCCACATGCCAAAGCCACCAGCGAAGTACCCAGGCTTGCTCTGAAGCCGTAGTCAAGTGATGCCCATCTAATCCTCTGCAGATGGTTGATAAATCCCATTAGCTGGCTTGTGGCTCAGCCTAATGTGCAACAACGATGGAAACACATGAAAGTAGAGACAATTCTGTCAGCCCTTCGGAGCTGCTCTGACATGAGGTACATGCCACCATTCATGCCACAAAGGCTGATGGAGCTGGGCTCCAGCGCACGCCCGTCACAGGAAGAAAGACATAACAGCAATAGTGCTGGTGTTGGCTGCCAACCTGAGGAATCCACCGGCAGCTGTGGCCTTGCTCACCTTTGCCTCCCTCCAACACATGAACTAGGCTGGTAATGGAAACAATTTACAAGGCAATAATTTTTAATTGCTGTCACCGATTAATGGCCACAAATGCCGCAGCAGAGCAGAAACTCATCTGTTAGTCTTCCAAGAAATAACTGCCTCAACCTTTATTTGGCCTTACAGTAAAAAAGATCATTTTAGCAAGGATTTATCTAAAATTTTCTGCTTGTCTGAGCAGATAGCTAGTATAAAAAGATCAACGCTTTCTAACAAGACAGGGCAGGGCTTGCTTTCATTTTATAAAGACAATAAAACCATCGTGGACTTGTATAATGGAATGAAACACAGAGAGCTGGGAATACTGGCTTTGCTGGGTCTTTCACTCAATTTCCCCTCTCATTTTCTGATCCCTCATTAACAACTTATTTTGCTGTTTCACTAAACAGCAAAATGATGGTCATGATGGTTGTTAGGACAAGAGGACTAAGTGGATGGCATCTCTATCCCCCCATTGAGTTTTTAAGATGCCTTAGAGATTTTTCAGAACATACTTCCATCTCAAGGAATTTAAACAGATTGATTTTTTTTCCTGTAAGATTTATGATGTTCTCAATTTAAACTCTATTCCATTTGTAAATGACAAATTAATTTGTGCTGCTAAAAAGTGGCATTAAAATAAGCACCAAACCCCCAAAATGAGCTGAGGTTTTCTGGGGGGAAAGCTTTAACACAAGACAGGGAAAAAAGTTTTCCTATGGTACTGGCCTGCTCAGGGCAGCTGAAGACTGTTATGGTATCTAATGTAATTTTATCCCAGGCTTTGCTTGAAAAATTATGTCTTGCTATAGCCTTGATGAAGCCTGAAGAACAGTACACAAAGCAAACCCATCACACTGCCACCTTTGTGGCTGCTGTGCTGTAAAGAGGGACAGGACTCACACAGCTCCTCCGCTGGGGGAATCCTTCATACTGTAAATGTTTTAAACTTTGGTTGAGGTAAAGAATACTTGAACTGTGGGGCTCCTCTACTTGTAAAGCTGCTGAGTGAGACTTTCAGATGAAGCCAGAATAAGTCCCTTCAGCTTTTAAACTTGATGTTTTACCTTCATGTCTTTCTAATGCTTTTAACTATCAGCCACCAGTACTGGAGTCACTTAGATAAGGAGGTTCATTTGTGCTGTTGTTCATATTGATTGTGGCACTTTGTTGGTTTTCTAGGCTGCAGGACAGGAAGGGAGAGGTCTGGTCTTTCTCCTGCCTGCATGTGAGCTATGCCAGGATGGGACTAACAGCACCCAAAAGTTTTCCTCCAATGATGTCTGCAAAACACTTTGTCATCATTGCTGGGATATGTTGGAAGTAGAGATTCAGGGCTTGGGTTTCCTCTTCTTTTTTTCTACATTCGCTACATGAAGTCCTGGTGTTGTGAGAATGAATACTCATCCCTAATGGCCTCTGCAGACATGTTCCTACTTGCTGTCTGTGTTCTTCTAACATCATAGCCCAGTACTGGACTACTGCCAGGATTGACATGCATTTCCTTAACATGAGAAAGTGAGACCATCATGCAAATATTATCTTTGAATTCCCCCTGGCTGGTTTGGACAGCCATCTGTCCAAACTGCAGGAACAATCATTTGTTTAGGCTGAATATGGTGCTCTGGTTTGGATCTATATTGTTGTTCCTTTCCATGGGATCTAACTTTCCCCCTCCACTCTATCCAGCACATCCCAGCACAGAGGTCTCTCAAGATGTGTTAAGGGTTTAAATCACATTTTTGTTACGTGTCAGATAGAGTAGGCTCTGATCCTGACTGAGACTTGCTCCATCCAGAATGGCAAGCAGCCAAGTGCTTAGGGCTTATTCACCAGCAAGGCAGCAGACCACGATGAAGCAAGGGCTCTGTCTGACAGGGACAGGAACTTGGCCTGAACATCCCTCCAGTGCCTCGAATGACAGGCTGTGGTTGTTCAGAAGGTGTCTCTATTTATACAAAGCAGAAAAGTTTTTCTTCTCAAAGCTACTTTGACAACTTAAAAAAATATCTACCTTTCTTTGATGACTAGTACCTAAGAGCCTGGCAGTTTAGTTCCCCTAATAGCATCTATAGGAAGCAGAGAATGTCTGTTTTGTCACCATTTTATAGACCAGGAGACGAAAACTGCAGTTTCTCCTGCAAGATAAATTAGCCCTAATAAAACAGAGCTCTGACACAGCTCTTGTCCAAGTTGAACCAGGTTCTGCATCTCTTGGTCTTGTATCCTGAGCAACACAGGCTATAGGCAAGCATGTTAACCGTTAAGCGTGTTCACCTGGTCCCCCTCAGTGGTGTATCCCATCTGGATGGAAAACCTTTCTAACTTCTACCCTAGCCTATGTAACTGTCAGAGTCTGGATCTGCCCTCTCCTATCTGAGTATGGATTCAGCAGCCAGGCTTGTATATACGTTTTGAAAAGATACTTTAGAAAATCTTCTAGTCAGGCAAGCTGAAAAGGCTACAATTTCTACAGGAAAAAACACATAAAGTATGCTTTTTGAAGGCTTAACTCTAGTGAAATGCAGTAATTGCCAACACATGTATCCTATTTTCTAACTGCAACCCAGCCAATTTCAGTTAATAAACTGGATTGTGTATTTGTTTACAGTACTCTTTGTTTAAAAGAGGAGTCACATTTATTATAATCACATACACATGGAAGTAATTTTATTCATGTCTTATCAGTTGTTCATGCTTTTAGAATATTCCTTATTCCAGTTTCACTGAAGCATGTGTCATTTTAGTTCAGAATCTGATTGAAGAAAAATTAGTGAAACAAGTTTGTTTGTGAAGCGCTGCAGATGAAGTGAGAAATATTTCTGTTCAAGTACCAGATGTATCCTGGGATTCCTGCTGATGCACACCACTGGTATCTCTTTGCCTGTCCAGTCAGCCACATGCCAGGTAAGGCTTTGTTGCTGCAGCTGAGTGACCAGCATCACTTAACTTTCCTCATTTAGTCCCATCATTTCTCAGTGTGAGTGCATGTTTCAGACATTTGAAGTATCAAAGTGCTGCTGCCATCCAGCACAACCTTTCAAACAGCGGCTTTCAAGCACCACTCTCCACCTTGTCCAGATCACATCATTCCCATGCAAATCAAGCCAAATTAATTACTTTTAAAGTTCCTATTACAAAAGAGTAGAAAGCATGTACGTAGAAGCTTAAAGGAACAAAGACTTGCTGCCAAAACTGATGGGGCATTTAATATCATATCCAATTGTTTTTAACAGTTACAAAACAGAACGTTCTCTTTTCCAGTTCATTTAAGTATTATGATGGGCTCAGTCTAAACTGTGATTGTATTAACAGAAGGAGGTAAATAGCGATGGATTTTCTGCTGTATGGTGGTTTGGCCCTGGCTAGAGGCAAATGCCCACCAAGCCACTTGCTCACTCCCTCTTTTCAGTCGAAAAGGGGAGAGAACATATGTTGGGAGGCTTAGGACTTGCGATAAGGACAGAGGGATCACTTTCCAATTAGTGCAATGGGCAAAACAGACTCAGCACAGAATAAAGGAAAGAAAAGTGATTTATTACTACTACAACTATACACCCAGTGAACCAGAGTCAGGCAATGAGAAGCGCGGCCAGGTCTTAAAGCACCTTCCCCCCACCCCTTCCTTCTTAGCAGACTTAAACTTCATCACGATTTTACTCCCTTCTTCCCCCCACAACATGGCGTGGGGAGGGGCAGGGAATGGGGAGTGGGGTTCCAGTGATTCCTCTGCTTTCCTTCCCCAGATCTTAACACTTCTACTTCCCCTCACCCCTTGCTTCTTCGCACACTTGACTTTAATCATAAATTTGCTCCCTTCTTCCCCCATCGCAGCACAGGGAGGGGCAGGGAATGGGGGGTTTCAGTCAGTTCCTCCCGAGTTGTCTTCCATCTTAGCTGGGGGAGCATTACACACACACACACACACACACACACACACACACACACACACACACCACACACCACACACCACACACCACACACACACACTTCCCCTGCGGCACCGTGGGGTCCCACCCACGCAAGAGTCGTATCCACGAACTTCAGCAGCGTGAGTCCTCTCTATCAGGGAGTCATCTCCTCACCACAGGCCTCTCAGCAGGACTCCCTTCCCCGGGTGCTGACATTTGGGCCCAGACTCCCCTGGCCTGGTCCCCTGCAAAGTCACAAGTCCCCGGCAAACCTGCTGAGGCGTGGATCAATCTCTTCACAGGGAGTAGATGTGTCTGCTCCCTGTCCTAATCTATGGGCTGTGAGGGGGCACCAGCTCCACCATGGTCTTCACCATGAGCTGCAGGGGAATCTCTCTTTCCAGCGCCTTATTCTTCCCTCTCTCCTCCTTCAGGCCTGCCCTTGGTGTCTGCGCAGCTTGTTACATCTTCTCACTCCCTTCTCTGGTGGCAAAATGTGTCTGCCTGCAGGTTTTTTTTCTCCTATATGTGATTCACAGAGGCGCTGTGACCATCTCCGATTGGCTCGGCCCTGGTCAGCAGCAACTTTGGCCTTGAATTGGCCGATGTTTACTGCCTGGGGCTTGCAGCGAGCTGTAGCTGCTGCTTGCAAAAGCCATCTCAGCGGCACAACTACACAAAACTGCAACATGTTGGAATATATCCTTGTTCACTGTGGTGCTTCAGCTTCCATTAACCTAGTCTTTATCGAATTAATATATTTGTCGCTTGTTTTCCTGTATTTCACAGTCCCAAAGTATTTAACCAAACAAAAAGTGGTTTTAATGATTCTGCCTGTTGTTGTTCCCCTAACTTCCACTTTCCTAGGAAATCAGATCAACCCTTATTCCCTTTGAGCAGTGCCTTGCTTCACAAATTGCATCGCTGACATCAGTGGATGTCCTTGTTATGTCTGGCCACAGCTATCAAACTGCAATTTATCAGCCCAGTGAGATTCTGGCAGTTCCAACAGGGTGACTAGCCTGACAAATACAATTGTTTGTATGGTTGCAAGCCCAACAGAAGTGGGATAAAATGAATTGGAATTTGGGAAGGGCTAGGGTATAAGCTAAAAAGCTGTGAACACAGGTATCATCTGGCCCTTGATCATAAAAGTTCTGACAAATGCTATAAGACTACTGCAAAGGTATTGTTTGTTTTGAAGATCATCTGTGCATGCCAGGATGCTGCATGCATACAACAGCTGCACTCCAATTACTATCTGCAGATACCATTTCAGCTTTGTGGCAGAAATTGTTGCAATAGCTTGTATGGACAAGTGGAAAATTGCCTTGGCTTTTTCAGCTACAATGTCATGAGGGATTTTTCTTTATAAGACTCAATCCTACTCACACCATGTCTCTTCAAATCATCCTACTTGTTTTGCTATTTCAAAAGAACAACCTTAAAAGCATTTATCCTTCTGTTTGCTAAATAATACAATAAGGGCTCAGATCAAATGCAGAGCTAATCCACAACATTTCATTTTGGCTAATTTATTACTTCATCATGTTTATTAAGTCATGTTTATTTATTTGTATTGCAAGAGGCCAAAGTCACTCTTGCAATAGTCAAGGAATGGGAGTTAGTTAAGATCCACATCAAAAACTAGGAAAGCTTATCAAAACCTATAGGCCTAATAACACCAGGTTGTTTTGTGATGGTAACTCCATCCCTACAGAAATCTGTGCTTCATAAAACTGGAATTGAATTGTTGCTTTCACATCTCTGATTAGTGAGAATAAGGATACCAGGCACCTGGTAAGGGCACACAAAGCTGCTTAGTTCTCCTTCAGAAAACTTAGTGTGGCTGAGTAAAGCGCATATGTAGGTTTTGAAGGAAAAGCTGCCTCAAGTACTGGAAGCAGTGAAGTGTGATTCTTGTGAACACCAATTTTAGAAAGTCAAACCTGATCTAAGTCATTCAGTTCAGAGGTCGGAGGACAACCAGTGGAAATCTGAAACTGGCTCTTTCCTCCTTTGAGGTGTTTCCCCAGCTTCAGGCTCAGTAGTCTGGAAAAAATTTTGCCACCGTTGCTCATACTGTTCACTGCTCTTTGGCTGCACTGGCCTTACTTCATGCTGCTCTGGCAACACAGAGCAGCAGCCATCGGCCCGTAATGGTCTCACTCAGGGGACTAAACCAGCAAACAGCAGAGAAACAAGGAACCTCAGAGGGTGAAAAGAAGACCCTGGACTTTCTCTTTTACAGGTTTTTCTTAGTATGCACAGTGCATGAAGGAACTGTGGCAAGTGTTCAGTGAAACACTGGCACCCCAGGTGACAGGCTGTACACAGGGTTGTCTTGACCTTGGCTAAGGTATGTGGAAAATATCCTGCTCTGTGCTGTGTGTCTTTCCATTTGATCAAATGATATGTGTTGGGTTTAGGGGGTTCTGTTATTACCTCTGGGCCCATATGATTGTGAAATGAATACACGTGGAGGGTTGTTTGCTTTGGGTTTGGTTTTTTTTTTTTTTGACTGTGGTGACAGAAGCAGGGTCTAGTGGAAACCCTAACTTTCTTAAGTCAAAATATGTTAGCAGATGTTGCTTCCTTGCTCTGTCATACTGACAGATATGGTTAAATGTTACTTTGCTTAGGGATACTGCTGTGGGAAGTGCCAGTATAGGAACTGAAGGTGGCTTTGGCTTGACAAGAATGGCAAGTAAGGATTAAAATTTAGTACTCTTGCTTTTTTTTACTAATGAAGCCATAGCTGGTTAACTGCAGGGTTTCCAAACCCTGCATCTGTTCAAACTGTGTCACTTCTACATGTGGGAGACACTAAAAAGTGAAAATGAGGCAATACTAGAAAAGAGAACTTTAACTGTCATGTGAAGCCAGTTTTATAGTGTTAATGCAGACAATATAGAGAAGTGACAGGGTTTGCCTTTAGTATAGGTCTTGTTGAAATAATTAGCAGTAAAGAGACAAAGCTTTGAAGAACAGAGTCCTGATAGGCCATGAAATATTAATTTCTAGCAAGTCATTTAAATTAGAAGTGTTGAAATAGGAAATTGTTCCAAGACTTCTCACAAAGTCTGTCAAACAGTTAGATGGGAATAAGGGGAGGGAAAGGGGAAAGAAGAGTTGTTTTGGGTTTGTTTTCTAACTTAAAACTTGAGATGTAGTTTACTGCTTGTATAGCTGATGAATCCTTGCTATTTCTCTCATGGAGTCATATGATGCTGACCACAACTGGGAAGGAAATGTTTGAGATGTGTGCCTAAGCCCCTTCTCCTGTTCCAGCAATTTGCATTGTGGGATACAGAGTAATATGAACCAGCAAAACTGCTCGAGGTGAGAAAAGAACACTTTCCTGCAAGATTTATTAAAAAAACATAAGAATTTTTTCTCAGTTGACTGACTTTATAGTAGTAAGATCTCAATGGGGAAAAAAAGTATTTACTGTGTGGCAATGATTGAAAAAAACCCCTTTGTACTACTGTGTTGTAACAGGCTGCCAGCCAATGTCATCCACATGTCTGCTTGGTAGCAAAAAAGATTTTCAACATTTCTTCTTACTAAAATGAAACATTTTATATCTATTTCAAAAGCATCCTGTCATTTTAAATTAGATCACACACATTTAATTTTACTTTGAAAATGAAAACAAGGTTCACACCACTACAGTTTGACTTCATTTCATATCACTCACTTTTTTTTCTCCTTATTTCAGGATCTTTCAGCAAAAACTCCTTTATGCCAGCCAAATTTAAGTGGAATTGCTTAGATTAAACAAGCCCAAGTTTGTACAGCAGAGAATAAAGGTCACAGAGCTACAACTCTGCTAAATGAAGTGCCATCAGTGGAGTTACTTATACAGCCTAGGACCCTGGAATGTGACTTACCACATGAGCTGAGCACACATGAACTCCAAGTTCATCACAGTTAATGCTTTGCCCACAAGACTGGAACAAGCTAAGAGAACAGTCAGATAGTCACTGGAGACATTTGCATCACGAGTAAATGGAAAACTGCTGAGGCAAGGATGTCTTGTGTCCTTGACCTGTGTTTTCAGCTCTATAGCAGTCTGTTACCATTAATATATTCTTACTGGTATTTTGCAGCTTCAGTTTGCCTTGGGACTGTGTTCTCCTTGGTGCAAAGACACAGGAGAGCTTTTTCTCCCTGGAATGTGTTTGCCATGACCCATGGACACTGGCCGCAGCCTGGTGTCTCACTAATTCTCTTGATAAATCTACACCAGCACCAGAGGTGCCAGATTTCTGGCTGCAGATCACCACCACAGCACACAGCAATGAGCTCTGATGGGACCAGATTCAGCCTTAGGACAGACCACCCGTCCTTCCTTAATTCAGAGACTGCGGCTTTGTGGCCATCCAAGAGGGTTCAGCAACAGTTCTTCAAAGATGAGATTACATTCTCAAAGTATGAGATTAAATACTTCAAACTCACTAAACAGCCTTTACTATCATGAGAAATTTTCAAACAGAATTGTAAAAAGATATTAAGCAAAGTCATTCTATTTTGGAAGCAGAGTTTTTTTGCTAGAAATCAGAAAGTTTTTATCCCCCCAACCTTCCCTGCAAACCAATTCTCAGATTGCTGAGCAGCCTATAACATAATTATTTCCTTATTTCCATCCATTAGCACTCATTTATTGTCTGTTGTACCACATGTAGATTGTCAGCTTCCTTTGGGCAAGCGATTTGATTCCAGTTCTATACAACATGCAGCACAACAGATTTAGGGTCCAGAAACAGGGATGAGTAATGACTGTACACAGCTCTGCTAGCTTCTCAAGTCGGACTCTTGGAAGTGTGGATAACAGTCCAAATTAATATAATTTTACCTCGTTCTTCCCCTTTCATAGGGACAATAAAGCAGAATCTCTCCCTCCAAAGCTGTTGCACTGCTGAACCAGTTACGCTCATGGTGAGGTTCCTGAGTTTCCTGGAGTGTCACTTCTCATGGGCAGAAAAAACCTGCCAGCCACCTCCTAAATATACCACTGTTCAGGTAAGTGATGTTCATGGTAAGTTCTGCTGATTCATTTTAAGTATAGTATGCAGGCATATTAAAGATCATGATTTTTAGCTAGCTATTCACCTGAATGGCCTTAAGTACTTACTTCATGAATAGTGTAGAATCCATAAAACAACTCTTTTAAAGAAAATTCACTGCTTTAAGCCATTTCATGCATAGCCACCCCATTACCTATGTAGCATAGAGTGTCATATAAACATGAACATGGGACAAAAATTAAGGTAATATTAAGAAAAACTTCATAGAATTCAATCAGTACTTTAATTATTATTTCAGAAAAGCTAGTCTCCATTTTCTTATACTGTAAGTACAAATTTTAGTAGTTACAAATCCTTTATATCCATATGAGTTTCGGATTGTTAATTTTGGGACCATGCCTTTTAGATACAATTACAAGGCACATATGTTTTTATAGCAAATGACTGATTTCTGTGTGCAACTGTAACCCAACTGGTGTTCACGTGATATTATGGAGAGCAAGACCTGCAGTTATGTGCACTCAGCTCCCCCCAACACCCACCAGACGTTGTCAATGATTCGGCGTGATGTTTACTCAGCCCCACTGTCTGGATCCACGCTCATTGCCCTAAGGTGCTGCATTGGTCCCGTCCGTGAGCAAGATGAGCAGCTGATTGCTTCATCCTACTTGTGCACCTGTTCTGGATTTATTTCCTTTCCCTCTACCTCTTCTCTGGATGCAATGTTGATTCTCAGACAGAAAAGGGAGATTGAGTGGTTTAATAGCAATGTGAAGAGTATTTTTGCAACATGGGAGTACAAAAGCACAAGTTTCAGTGGTTCTGACTGGAATTATTAAAATGCATAACAATGGAGAAGCAAAAGAACAAGTTTAATTGGTTTTATTATGACTGGCAATTTACTAAGAAGCAGATTGTTGTTAATGAAAATACTCGTTTGGGTAAAATGGGCAGGAGTTGGCTCTACAGCTCTCTAAGGCTGAAATCTAATCACTTTGGTTAATTTGTTATTTATCCAGAACATTTTGTTTACTACCTTATTGTCCTTCATAAATAGCCCTGTCTCTGCTTCCTCTCTTATGATTATATGATTGTAGAACCTGAATGTATCAATTTCAGTAATTCTGCAGTTGCCCCTGTCTGTAACTACAATTTCAAACAGGGTCACGGGTGTTTTTCTAAAAAGGTTGACAGAACAGCTTCTCTTCTGGCTGCTCTCTTAAATCACAGTCATTGTGTGCCACCCAGAGTTGGGATAGCAGAGCCAGGGCAAAAAGTGGATTTGGAAGGGAGGATGAGTCACCAGGCTCCTTTCATGTGGAACATCCCCTCCTATGTTTCCCTGGAGGTGAGTGAGTTTAAATACAGCTAAAAAGTAAATGCTTCTTCGTATTACAAAACGCAGGGAGGAAAACATCTTTAGGAGCTACATAGACATGATGTCTGGCAGAAAACTGATACTTTATATCGTGCAAATGCTATCTATATATGTTCTATTTAACTATGACTCACTTCTAAACAGATCATTTCTCACCCTACCAGGGGCAGGGAGGGATAAAGAATGTCAACCCAGTCACAGATTGTCTTGCTGGCAATACAAAAAGGCTCACCTTAAAATGTCCACTGCTACATTTTCCCCCTTCCCTGTGGTGACTTCTGCTGGGACTGCCATTCCATCTACCCCTTCACATGTGATAACATTCCGCATTTCCATGCACTCAGCAGTATTTTTAGCACAAATTGCAGTTCCCTAGATGGCAAGCAAAACCACAATGTTGTATCTCAGTCCAATGGTATCACTTCAGGCTGCTGCCACAAGCTGGTACTTAAGTCATACATCCTTAATTGTATCAGATACACTAGGATCGCATTCCTTGCCCCGGAAGGTTACTGTGGTATGTCATGTGTCAAATCACGCCACAGGCAAAAAATATTCACTGTACCTTTTTAGGGCAGTTCTCACAAAATACAGCCTGAGTACACATTCCCCTTCCATGCCATAGGCAGCCGGGCACCAGATGTGAATTTGACCTCTGACGCCCAGGGGTGTCCTGTTTGAGTATCCCTCAGGGATTCATCCAGTCACCCATTCCTGTGCAGCACCTACACTGCTGTGGTGAGTTCCAGCCTTGGAGCTGGCGCTTAACCTTCAGGCATTGCATCAAGACACTGCTGAGCCCAAGTACTGCTGTTATCCCTCACCATCCTTCAATGAATGTTCTTGGTTTTTCCCTGGGTTAAGCACTACTAACTCTCCATGTGATGAGAAAAAATGTTCCTGCAAACACCAGGGCAGGGGGGAGCAGTGAGATGACAGCAAGTAGCTGGAGGGTGGACAGCTTTTTTCAACATCATAACTGCTTTATGCTACCTGAAAGCATCCATGGAACTACAGCCACTGGCAACCACCAATGGAATGAGCAGCATAGCAAAAAAAAAACCAAAAAAAAACCAAAAAAAAAAAAACCAGTTTCTATTAGTTTTGCTTGGATAGAGGTACAAAAGAAACACTTTGGAGATAGGAGACTCTGGCATGGTGTTTCCTGAGGGGAAACACTACAATGCATCCTGGAGTTTGTGGAAGCTGAGGAGATGCAAAAAGCTTCTGGGCAAGGTGTGCTTCTCTGGCCCATTCCCTCCGATGGCTCAGCCCTGGGAGATGGCTCACTTCCAGGAGAGGTGCAGAGCTACTGCTGCTGCACACTGCCTGAGCACACATCATATTGAGCAGAGAGGACACACTCAGAGCTCTGGATAGAACCAAGTGTCCTAGAGAGCCGTGCTGATTTCTGAAAGTGTGAGTGCTGGGCACTGTGGCCATTCTGTGCTCCACCTCCTCAGGCTCTCTCAAAGGAGAGTACAGTGCTAAAGAAACACCCTTTTAAGTCCACACAGCAGCAGTAGATGATGTATGATGTGAAGATCCCTGCACTTACACAGCTACAACATGTGGTCTTGGTAGACAGTAATGCAAACATCAACTCTTCTGCACATATCTTTCTGGACAGTCTCATTTTTATGCACATTAGGAAAAAATACAATCTCTAAGTATTCCTTGCATTCTCTCTCCCATCCTGTTTTTCAGGGAACTTACAAAAAAAAAGAGATCAGAGTGTGTCATTTTTATATTGATCTGCACTGCCCTGCAGCTGCTGGCAGGACACTGTGAATGAAAGGTCCTGTGTTTCACATTATCCTGGTTTTATTTTGTAGTTTGCCAGAATTCAGGTTTAACTTCAGGATGCAGCAGTGGGCATTTCTTTGCCCATGCAAAATGGAGCAGATGGGTTCACCTGTGGACATGTCTCTGGGTTGATTTATTCTATGAGGTGCAGTTTTTTACCATTCAACAGGTCACTGAACATAAGTCACTGAACATAAGTGATCCATACTATTATTAGTTTTCTGAATCATGATGCCTTAGCTTGAATGCACATACTCAATAAATACCATGGTGTATGTAGAGCTATCCTCTGCAGTGATTACTGCAGAGCAGGAGGTTGCTGTCATCACTGGGAGGAGTTGGTTCCTTGTCTAAAGGAAGTGTTAGGGACACTCCACAGTGCTGAGGATTTCATCTTCCCTTTCACTGTCATCACTGTGGGTAACGTTCACTTCAGGTGTTTTCTCAATATTTTTCTTTACAGTGACTCCATAAAGATAGTTCTGTTTCATCAAAAATGACTGTTACTGACACCTGTTTCCAGGATTCACCACCATCCTTGGATTATTACTCCAGTTCAATGGCTTGCCATTTTATTCCTCATGGTTTGGGACTGTAATGTTGGAGAATGGAGGAGGGAGGGAGGTGATACAGTAAGCTTTTGTATAGTTGAAATAGCCAGAAAACTAAAGCATCTGCAACCACTGCATAAATAAGCCATTTGACACTTTTAAAAGCTTTAACATACTCTATTTTTGGAATAAAAGTAGCATCTGTGCTGACAGCTTATATGCCAAGTTTCAGCTTGAGGCAAATTCGAAAAGTCCTGAATAAAAACTGCTAAAGATCAGGAGTGTATAAACACTACCTGATCCTAACTGACATTCAAAACAGACAGTAGTTAAGCTGCAGTATTTATATAGTACACGACTTCATACCCTGGGAAGATAGAAAGTAATCTCCTTCTTTAGAAGCACTTAACCAAGTACATGACTGGGTCACCTGAAAGGCTACTATTAAAAGAACTACTTGGCTGAATACAAATGACATTATAGCTTGGCACCACTGTCTTGGGAAGGAGCCTGAACTCCTGCAGTGCTCTCCAGCAAATCAGACCCCTCTATACTCAATAATAAATTTCTGTGATATCAGCTGAAAACGTGGAAGACTGTTCTGCAAACACAGCCAGTTCCCCTGTTCCCCTGCTGCCAGCTCAGCCTCTTGGAGGGAGAAGGGCCACCGCTGCCTGGCTTGCCCTCGGCACCCTGCCAGTGTGGGCACCCCTGCTTGCCTCTATCCAGGCTTTCCAGCACAACAAAGATCTATACACAACTCCTTATTGCCTCATGGTTTTCAGCTTAAAGAACTGTATAATTAATAGAGGGACCTGGTAAAGCTGTTAGTTTTAATATCTCTTATTTTTATATGAAAACTGTTTTGTAACTACAGTTCTCTGCTGCCTTACTATGTGTCTCAGGGCTCCAGTGAGCGTGACCCTATTAGAGATTATGTAGACCTGAAGATCTTTGCCAAAAAAAAAAAAAATCAGACTATTTAATTTTTAAGGAGAATTGGTTCAAGGAAAGTACAAAGGGAAAACATTTCTTAAAAGGTAATTATTCAGGAAGAGGGCAGATCTAACAAACCTATTATCTAGACCAATGCTTTGCTTTTTTTAAAGTTTCTACTGCTGGATTTGAACATGGTGGTGGATTTTTATTTTTATAGAGGGGCTGTGTGAAGAGTGGCAGGGGCACAAAGTGTGATTATTAACCGCTTGGTGAACATTTCCTCTGAAGATGAAAGAAGCAAAAGAGCATTATTTGTTCATTTATTACGTACATTCAGTCACCATTACATTAGTTGTATTTTTCCACACACACTGAGGGTATGTGTTTGTACTTTATATTGGGCACAGAGGTTTTATTAGAATAGATACTGTTCATTCAGGAACAGGTTTTGAATTAGTATATTATTTATGTAAAAGAAACTAGCCAGTAGCCATAAAATCTATCTAATTCTTGTTTACTTACATGTGTGCACTATTTTTAAAGGCGCTTGGGGGACTATGCTAGTGTGACCTGCACTGGACCCTGTCTGCAGCTACATGCCAGCCCCTCAGGGTGTTCGAATGGCATCCACCCTGCACAGCACAGGGATGCCCTTGGCACCCATTTGATCCCATAAGCACTTCTGGTGCTCCTGGAAAACTTGCTGTCTCTTGCTGGCACACAGGGAGCTTCTGGTGTCAGAGTCCATGATGACTAAGGATATGTCCTGAAGCTGCTGTCTTCCACTAAGCTGCTGTGAAACATCAGGTGTGGTCCTCAGAGGTATGCTGAACATTTTAGTGTGCATGAGGGGGTCTATGATGACACTACAGTTTGGAGTACTGTGAGTTTTTCTCTTCCTCCTATGGTTTTGGTCTGTGGCTGGCATAGCACAGCACAGTGTTCCTTATCTCCACTCCCTCTCTCAGCTACACCAAGCAAGCTGTTGAAAGGCAGTGTGTCTATAGCTGTGTCCAAGAGGAAATTTGTCATTGAGACCAGTGGGGGAAAGTTAAGAAAATCCTGTAAAAGTGGAAGAGTTGAGTTTAGAACTGATGGTATTGACAGGAAGCAGGGGAGAAAGCCCTGGAACATGTTTTGAAACAACTGACTTTCTCAAATAACTTATCCTGAGCAGGGAAGTAGAGAAAGTAAAGCAGCCCTGGAAGAGCAAAGGCTGAGGCTAGGAAATCCAGGTACCAGCCTGTTTCACACAGCACCCAACAGCTACCGCTCAGTCAGGTGCTGAGTTGGGACACATCGGGGCCTACTATACAGATCCACAGGTGGGTCCACACGTCCAGCTGTATGTGGGGAACAGGATTTGGGGAGAATTGTCTTCAGGGCTTGATCTGCTGCAGGACCAGCCCCACTAGCACTGTAGGAGAGGTTTCCCCACCACTTTGGGTTCCCATAGGCTTGTATCAACTGATTAAAATCAGAGCTGGTTTATTTTACAGACCAGCCTGAGAAGTGTGTCAGGAAAGGAGCAGATTCATTGTCAAGAATGATGCCATTCAGCAGGTGGAAGCAGGTAACAGCCCAGCCAGCTGATTTGGGTTACCATCCTATCTGCCAGGGACCTTTACTCCTGGGGAGAGTCAAGACCTCTCTAAACTGTTCAGATATCTCTCTATGTATAAAAGTTAGCCATAAATAGGAAATGCAATAATGAGAGCTAGCCAAACCAAGAAACTGGAAGAAGCAGGCACTGTACCCATGCCTTTTAGATGTTAAAAAGGGAATTAAATATATGAAATTCTCAACGGTCTTCAAGCATTCAGCTCTTAATCCTGCCCAAACTAACATACGAGATTAATTTTGTCTATGCCACTTGCCCTATCACTTTCCAGGATACTCATGCAAATGATTGCATGATCTAATCCCACACTTAACTACTCTTAAAGCTCAAAATCTAGGAATTTCTACGATATCAACCATGTCTGTGAGCTAGTAAGTAACTTCCAAACGCTCGGAAGCGGGGGCGCAGCCGTGCGCGACGCTGCTTCAGCCGAGGCCGGCTCCCCTCCCGGCCCAACGCCGCCGTGCCGGCGCTGGAGGGAGCTGCAGCCCCGGCTACCGCCGCCTTCCCCGCACCGCGCCTTTCAGCCAGTCATCTTCAGCAAAGAGGAGGAGCGTGTTTAAGTTATTTACATTTTATCCCTCGCTGTCGCTTCAGGGATGTTCTCTTTTCAGAGAAATCAGGCTAGGTTTTTAACCCGTAGGTGAGCAAAGATTAGCAAAGCCATGCTGAACAGAAACTCTAATTCTCACAGCATCTTACAATGTTATAGGTCAGATGATAACAGAGGTACAGAAGCAACTTTCTGAATTAAACATTACAGACTGCCTCCTCATTTGAACCCTTTTGGCACACTAGTTTCCCATTTCCATACTGAATAGAAATTGGATGAACTTGTGTGTCTAATATTTGCTTCTATCTCATTTAAAAAATAATTTCCAGATCAGACATGACAAAGATTGAGGGCTGTTGGCTAGCCTTAACATTTTTACCTCAGTATACCTTGGGGGAGATTATGCTACTGTTACATCTTTTAAGAGATGAAGTGAAGTTAACTGGAGCTTAAAGATCGTACAACCACCAACAACCTTCTGGAGAGATGAATCGGAAACCTTAGTAAAGTTGCATGGTTGCTGAGTTCATTCTCTTCACTTGGTGAATTTTTCTCTTGCTGTGGCTGTCTTTCAGTGTTTGCATACACTATGTTACCACAGATGACCTCACTCTGGACATCACTAAAATATCCATAACATTTCTAAAACATGGGCTAATGATTTCTTTCAGCCCAAAGCTCCTGTTCCATGTCAAGGGACAATATAATACTCAGCTTAATCAGGCAGACAAAAAACCAAAAGAGTTAATCTCTAACCTAAAAAATCAGCTGTTGCCTAGGCACCAGTGTCCATGAACCTTTCACAGTCACCTGACACAGATGTTGTATTGTACTGGTCAGTGATAACAAAGAACACAAGATGCAAATGTAATGATGCAGGTCAGACAGAACTGCAGATTTCCTCCTCCTCCTCTGTACTAGGAATGCCCAAATAGGATGCATCCCATCTGATGATGTACCTTCAATCAAAAGTTTACCGTTTGCCAGAGAAAGATATCATTCAGTATCTGCCAAGACAAAACAACAGCTGGGTAACTTGCATGTAAGTGCCTCTGATGAATAGCTGAGGAGTTCTTTGTACCACTTTTCTAAATGTTTATAAACTCCTCTAAAAAATTGGTCTTTCATGGTACTGGAGGACAGCCAAAGGGTAAGTGGGAGCTATAGATTAGTTCATTCAATGTTAGTCATAGGGGATACAACGAGGAGAGTTTGAGTGCACCTTGCCATGTGCTCCTGGAAAAGAGGGAGCTTTTCTCTCTCTCGCAGATGAAGGCGTATCATCCAGGGACTGAAAGACAGAGTAAGACAGGCTCAAGTTTAACATAATTTCCTATTCTCAGCAAAAATAATAAATGTAATTGAGTAGCAAATGACTGTCAGCAATGGCAGATGGAATCACAATCATTTGGCTTCTTTAGGACAAAAGTCCTCAAATTTATACCACAGCCCAACTTCAAAAATGATAGCTGCCAAGAGGGGGGGAGGGCAAACACAAAACATCCATCTTCCCTAATGAGTGATGTGGGCAGGTGGCACCGGAAGGTAGAGCAGCTCGGGAGTTAGCTAGCTGGAGAGTCCAGAAGTTACGCAGTCTCTGATTTTGATGATTCACATGGCAAACGTGGTGAGCTCTCCAACTGAGTCTGCAGAGTAACAGGTGGATTTCAGTGGCATCTTGCCTGAGTTCTGCTAAAAGGTCACTGAAAAAGATGTTTCTTTGTAAAACATTTCCATTTGAATGAATCAGGTCTTTCTGTTGAAACCGAAATGTTTTGCTGAAAACCTGTTATGTTGGAAAAGTCCCAGCCATTTATCTCTCTCCTATTCCCACGGAGAGGAAATGGGCTGTCTCTAGTCTTTGCTTCCCCTTTTGATGTTTCAGCCATCCTGTGCTTCCCCTTGTGCCCACTCAGGAACAGTCCATCTGACATAGCACAAATCTGTTAAATGGTCCGAATACTTTGTACTAGGACATGTACAAGATATTGAAATAGTGTGAAGAGCTGGAAACAGTACTACTCAATGAAAGAGACATAGCACAGCTGTGTCATGAGAATGCATCACCAATTGAAGAGGAAATTCAGCCTACCTTTTCTGAAGGGCATGGGCCACTTCAATCCCCTAAATGCCAGTTTGCACTGGGCATCTCTGATACTCTTTGACTGCAAACACTAGTAAAGCATTTGAGAGCCGGGGAAAAATCCATAATGGGCCAAAAACACCCCTAATATTACTGAATTAAGCCAGGGCTGATTTTGGGTATGGCTGCATTTTTACTTAGGACTGCAGAGGATGGTGTGAGATACACTCAATTATTTGTCATGAAAATACTAGTGAGGGAATTTAGCCCTTTCTATTTTTTTTTCATTTGTGCATCACTCCCAAATGCTAGTCTCTGTGAGTGTATTACTTGTAAGCATTTACTAATCATTTGTGAACAAATGTTAGCGTTTGGTTTGTTTCCATCTGTCATTCCGAGTGGCGGTCTGTGCCTGGCCACGTCATTGCACAGAGACTTCTTCCCCTTCCTGACAACTCAAACTCTTTGGGTGGAAGTAATATATTTGTGAACATTTATAAAATAAGTTGTCAAGAAGATCATCTTCCGTTTGAAAGGATCAACACCCTCTTAAGGCAGGACTGTTTTCCCATAAGTACAAGAAAACATGTCCAGGGTTACGCACTGCCTGTGCCCCCCCATAGTCATTCACGGGTGTTACTGCAGTGTACATATGCATCTCTGAACCAGCAGCGTGGCATGCCAGCGTGGGGTCCAGCACAGGCTGCAAGCTCATCCAGGAACTAGGGTGGATGTGTAGGCCCAAGGCAGCATGTACTTGGCATGAGCAACACTTTTTCATTGAACTTTACCTTTCCCCCACTCACCAAAAAATGCTATGAAGTAGCTGGCACCATTTGATCCAAGACTTTTAAGCAGCTCAGAAACGATTTAAAAAGCAAGGAAAAGGTTCTTGGAAGGATAAAGGAGGGAACATAATAACAGTTGAGAGTGGAAAAGCAACCACGGAGGTAAGTAAAAGCATTATCAGCCTCCAAAAAATGAATGGACACATGAAAGGCAATGCAAACAAAAAGCCTGCAAATACTTTCAAAATAAAGGCAATGAGTGTGCATGGCCCTTTGTCAAGGCTTCCAGGCCATCTGGGCAACAAACCTGTGAAGTTATGTAAAATAGCAGTCACATACCTCTGTCTAGTTTTGCAAAATTTTGTATGTTCTGTAACGCAGATATCTTGTCTGTTAGAAGACAGGCTGTCTTTATCCTGTCTTCTGACTGCTCCATTGACTGCTACCCTGGTTTATCACTTTGGCAACAAATGATTGCAGGGTTTACATGCATTGCCTCATTACACACAGCACTGCTGCATCCAGCTAGCATCCATCCTTGCTAGCAAATTGAAAGCCAGTTTAGACGTGCCTTTCCCAGCTGTAGTCACATCTTTGACTGCCTTGTGGATCTGTGAATTATATTGAAATACTTCTAGTTACAAACTGTGGGCACCAGATGTATGCTACCTTTGTTAGAAGCAGGAAAACACATTTGCCTCTCCTTCAGTATGTGGTCCTTTTAATCTCTTATACAAATAATAAGAAGGGGTTTTAACAGTACTTTTGTGCCTATTTTCATAATTGTCACAGGTCAAAATATTCACCTGAATTTGTTTAGCTTAACAGAACACTTCAGCTTCAAATAGCACAAAACAGTATGGACAGTAAAAAATTATGTCTTTGATGTTGCATTAGCACTTTGTGAAATAATCTTAGTAGAAGGCTATTTCTGTGTTTTTTGAACCTATCGAAATCAGACCTTTATAGCTCAATGGAACTGGCGGGGGGTGGGGGGAGCATTACAAATTCATTTGTATACTTGCCTTCAATTTCCCTTTGCTTCATCTCTCTGCAGGCTCAAGGGAGCAGATCCTTCCATGTTTCAAGTTGGCACAGCTCCACAAAACAGCTGTGCCAATTACTTCCAGTTGGGGACTGCCACTGGGTGTATAGCTGCTTGTACTGAAGTTGTTGCAATTACTATGATTATGTTATTTCTTGGCACGGGAAGAGAAAAGATGAGTGAGTGCTTGGGGGGCTTTGTTTAACTGCAGCAGGCCACTTACTCATGCAAACCACTGAGAGCAACTGGGAAGTAGGAACAGTGAGGAATGAACTTCTTGGAAAACCAGCTCTCATATTAAACTTAGTAAAGAGACAAAGCGATTCCTAAATGAAACCTAATAAACTCCAGATCTGCCAGTTCCTTCAAAAAGGGAAAGTATTTTTCAATGTGTTAGATTAACACTGCAGTACCTATTATGCCCTTGCTTTTATGCAGTTTAAAGAGATCTTTACCACAGCTCCAACCTGCAGGAGCTACTTGTGTAGTGCCAATGCTGAGAAAAACTATCACGTGGTTTACCTCCATCTGAAAAACAATTCTGAAAATGTGTTTCAAGCGGTCTGTAATGCTATTCAGACTCTTTTGATCCTGAAGCTAGGCCAAGAACTCTTCTCCACACACAAAATCAGAGTGGTCTGAAAGAAACTTGTCATCTGGCAGGTAATGGCTTGAAGGATTTAAAGCTCAGTGTACACAAACACGGCAGCCCTTGCATGCGGAAGGACTCCACACCTTTGCATTCCAAGCCAAGTGCCAGTACCCCACAGGCAAATGCCAGACAACACGTACTCTAGATGCTGTATTGCAACCATTTCAACACAGCTCATCTTCTGAAGATGAATTTTTTAATTATTTTTACAGCAAAGCTTCATCAAGCCTGGGCTACCGCACAGAGGCTCAGGCTTCCCAGGGCCTGTCCAAATGAAAGGCCTGACCTGCCATCACACAGGCCCGGGCTCTGCTCTGGCTTTGCCAGCAACACGGAGACAAGACTAAGCTGCTACTCTTCATGTCCGTATTTCCCTCCCTAGCGCGTGACTCGAAGCCGCGATGACGGTACCAGCAGGTGAGTGGGGCGGTGTGAGGTGCCCTAACGGCGCAGCCCTGCCAGCGGTACAGCAGGCCCCAGTGTGAAGGATGAGCGGAGCCGTGCCGGTGCCGGCCCCGAGGATCCTTCGCCGCACTTCAAATTTATTACTCGTGTATTATTACTTGGAGCCATGGCCTGGCGGGAGGCCGCTCCCCGCTGGCGGGGACACGGGGAGCACGGGAAGGTCCCGGCGGGCGGGACCATCGCTTCACGAGGCTGCGGATGCTGCCGAATTCCCCCAACATCCCCGGGCCCGGTGAGCGAAGACACCCCCGGGCCACGACCGCAGGGTAGCGCTCGCCCCTCGCCAGCGCGGCTGCGCAGAGCGCGGGGGACAGCCCTGATTCCCGTACGGCCGGCGCCGCCTGGCCGGCACCGTGGCTTTTCCTGCGCTACGGAGTTTCCGTAGCCGTGTCCTCCGCTGCCCCCGCGCGGCGCCCCCGGTCGCCAAGTGCGTTTCCATGAGCCGCCTATAAACAACATGGCGGCCGCGCCCCCTCTTCCTGCCCGCGGTCTGTAGGTGGCGCGGTAGCTGAGGGGGCGCAAGGGCAGGTGGGGTCCGGCGGCGCTGGCCGCCTCCGCTCCGTCGCGTCCCGCACTCCCCCTCCTCGCCCGGGCCGCGGCGGGGGCGGCAGGGCCGCGCTCCGCCCCGCCGTGCGGGGGTGTCTGAGCGCCCGGGAGCAGCCCGGCTGCTGCATTGCCGCGGCGGCCCCGCGCGGAGCGGAGCGGAGGCACTGGGGGTGCCCGCGGGGTCTCCTCGGAGGGGTTCGGGGCGGCGGGAGGGACGAGGAGGAGGAGAAGAAGAGGGTGGGGGGCTCGGGTGCTGGTGGGAGCTGAGGGTCTGCCGTGAGGAGAGAGGCGCGGGGCGGCCGGGAGCGGGGCCATGTCGCTGCAGAGCCCGCCGGCGGCCACGGCTGCCGCCGACCTCCCCCCCGGCCCCGGCACGGGGCTCCCGCCGGGCGCGGAGCTGAACCAGGGCAGCGCGGCGCCCGCTTCAGCCGAGGAGGGCGGCGAGGATGAGGAAGAGGAGGAAGAAGGGGAGAAAGAAAAGGAGCGAGAGGAACCGCTGCCCATCCCGTCGGCATCCAGCGCGGCGGCCGGGGTAGGTCTCCCGCGGTCCTCGGCGGGGCTGAACGACGGGCAGCCTGGGCTGCCTCCCGCCGGGCCCTGGGCACGGGGAGCGGAACCGTTTTGCGGTCCCCGCTGTCATTTGCTCTGTTTGCCGCTTTATTCGTGGGGGGTGGGGGTGAGCATGATGTTCGTTTTCTTTCATGTTCTTTTCCGTTGAGAAGCTTTCATTCAAGTTTCTTAAAAATAACAAGTGCATCTGTAAGCAGTGACATAATGAAGCTATAAATTCTCCATCTACTTATAGTTCTTTAACATTTTACAACGGTCTGCTCTTTTGGGTTAGTCATGACTGAGGGTTTGCAGCACTGGGAATGTTCGGTAAGGGTTTTCGGGGGTGGAGGGTTTCAGCTCTTAATACAGTTAATAGCCAGAGAGGTGGCTGGCAAGTACTTCGTGTTTTTAACTTTTTCTTAAAAGGTAAAAAACGGGAGGTTTTTGCATTGTGTTGAAACAAAGATGCCAGAAGATTTTGGTAACTGATGAATAAGTTAACACAGGTAAAAAGCTGTGAGAAGGATACTTGCCAGAATAATTTCATTTCAGAAACCTCATTTGAGATTCTTAGTTTTGCTGGAGTTATGAATTTCTTTTTGCTGACCATACAGTGTTATGAAACATCAAATTTTCCTGGCATGAATTGAGTACCTTGCATAGCTCAATGTTAAAGCTCGCTGTAACTTACTCCATTCCAGCAACAGAACAAAAATTTTACTAGTCCTGTAGTAAGTAATGCAGTTATGACATTTAATTCAGCAGTTCTCGTAAGTATCGGACAAGTATCTGACTTGCTAGAAGTCGTAATTTTTATATAATATGAGTTAAAAAGATTGAGCATCTAATGTTTATGACTGTCATAAAATAATTGTAATGTTAAGTGAAGTAATCATAGGCAAACTGCAAACTCTGTAGAGCAATTCTGCCAAATTTGTGTTTTGCCTACAACGTTCCAATCTTCTGAAAGACTTTCAGCTTCACAAATCTGTCTGAAAGTGGAAGAATGTGTTTGTTCTTGTGATTCAAATACGGATTTGGTAGGAGAAATGTGTAATGGACAAGTGCCCAGGAGTTATTTGTACCTTGGAAAATCTCCACTTCAGACTTTGAATGACAAATGCCAACTCTTTAAAATACAGACACAACTACCAGTCTAAAAAGTGTCAGGCTTAGCTCAGCTAATGAAAAATGTGTGCAACTGGGCAGCTGTGTAGGATTCTCACCGCCTTAAAGAAGCGGGAGAACTGGTTTGTAACTGGACGTTCTTTGTGTACCTCTAAACTGTTCCCCATGGGCATAAATTGCCTAAGTTGTCCTGCTACAGAGGAGCTTCAGATCTAGCTGTGTGTGATCACTTGTCAAATGCGTGTGGTATCTTGAATTTACAAAAGAGCTTCATATGGGTTTTAATAGTATGCTGCAGAGAGTTTTGTGGACAGATGTAATAGGTATTTCTATAGTCCTGGATTTCTCTGTAGCAGAATGCAGTTTTTGATCCAAAGATACCAAATAGGGAAGGCAGGTATGCTCTTGCAAGACCTTCGAGTTGCTATAAAGGACAATTGGTCTGCTAAGCACTAGTTGTGACCACCTACGCATCATATTTCACAAAGCCCTAGAATTAGATTTATCCTGTACAGCATGATTGTAATACAACTTCTTGTATTAAAAGTTCTGATTGAAGATTAAAAAAACAGTTGTTACTTAAATCCCCTCTGAAACACTTTCACTGAGTGAAAAAATCCACACCCTGCTTACTAAACTGAAGGGAGAGTCTGTAATACAATGTGATGACAAAAGGGAGGAATTAGTGTATTTTTTAAAAAAGTAATCATTGCTTATTCATGGGGTTCTTTTCCTCAGTAAAATTCCCTTCCTTTAAAAATACATGCCTGATACAAATACAGTGATACTTAGTTGATCTTTATTTTTCTATTCTCTCTGATTATTATTTCTAAATTTATAGCCATTATATGATGACTATGGAGATACAGATATTTCATCTTGTCTCTATATGGAGTGAGGCTCAGGTATCCTTATCTCAGAACATCTCCTGTACTTTGTGTAACTGACACTTTCTCCAATGCATTAAAGACTCACCATAGATTTGTGCAACTGATGTGACATGACTAGAGCTTCCTCGAAGGCAACATAAAGGTGTGACACAACCTTTAAGCAGCTTCCATTTTCCACAGCTATTGTGGAGAAGGTCAGAATTTTAGTAAGTCAATATATAACCAGGGTATTCTTTTTCTCCAAAGAGCATGTGTGTGAAAGATGTCTCATCTGGAGTTTTAAAATGGCAGCAAATTGGAATAATGGGATTATGTGACTCTTATTACGGTCATTTAAATCATGGCTTTTCCTAGCCAAGGGCCATGTGGAATTGTGGAGGAATGGTTACTTGTTTTTTTAAATTTTATTTTATTTCTAAGGAGAGTTGTGAACATTAAATTAGTTCATGATTAAATTAACATGATCCTGCAAGGAGTTCAGGCCTTCCTTATGGGCCAAATGCTCATTAGAAAAAATGTGTAAGGTGTGATGGTTTGGAGATCAGTATTCACGTTCTGAAAAGAAATTTGTGGGAAGTTAAATAACTTGCCCTGTAGTAAGCAGGAACAAGTAGAAGCTTTTGTAAAACAAAACCAGTCCTGTGTTGCACCTTTCAAGATATAAGTGGAAAGGAAAATCCTAATTTTTGAGTAGGTTCTTACACTAATATCTGTCTTTAGGTAATCTGGGTGTCCTTCATGTCATCTTGCGCAGGGGAAAAAAGCCTCTTAGTCCTCACTGGCCTTTGCTTGCGATGGACATATGGGTCTTGAGTGAGTTATGTTAGGTCTAAAGAGTAGGAACTTCTAGATGGTCTTTGCCTCTTCCCAGAAAGTACTCTGTATGTCCTCTTTGGAAAAAATTTGATTTATTTTTGCCATCTAGTTTAACTTCAATAAGGAAAATGTGGATTTATAAAGTATAAGGTTGTGTCTCTTCATTCTGATGGAGGGCTTAATGCTTTGGAAAGCTTCCTCTAAGAAGCCAGAGTTGTGAGTTATTAATATGCTCTTTTAAAAAGAGGATTAAAGGTTATTTCAATCTGCTTACTTCCCCTAGGCATACTCATTCTTTATGTGGGGGTTCAGTTTTCTGATGGCAGTATGTGTGTAGAGTCTTGAGCTCTGGAGGATCACTGACCTCCTACAAAATTTTATAAGTATGACACAGTGCTGTACACTTGTCCTAGTTTATGCTCCCAGGAGATGTCAGAGATCCTCATTAATGAGCATGTAGTTTCCCAATATTCCTTCAGGGCTTTCCGGTGTAGCCATTGTCCACATATTTGTTTAATGCTGTTGGAACTGCACTTGGAGCAGGATGATGGAGTTAAATAATGTGTGCGGGTTTTGTTCTTTCTGAGCACTGCTGAGGGAGGTGGCATTAAGAAGAGCCTTTTAAAATAACTGCTCAACTATACAATTTCAATGGTGTGGCTGGAATAAAACCTAGAAAGCTGAGTCAGTCAAAAAGGCTGTCACAATAGTCTGTTTCATAAAAGCTCCTCTTCTCAATTATCTATGATATCTTTTCCCTATTAATCATAATTAGACTAGTCCAAGCTCCAGAGGCTTTCTACTGAGACCATGCATTCTGTGACACAACATGTTAACCTCAGATCTGCATTTGTTTAGAAGCACTTTTTCAGTAAATCATGTTTTGCCATGTTTATTCAGGGTCTGTTTTATTTCCAGTCAGGTGCCAGGTGATTTTTAAGACACATCTTAATGATATTTCAAAGGTTATAAAATACAAGAAAAATCTGTAGTGGAGGCTACATTTTATTTTTGAATGTTTGTTGCATTAAAGAAATTTGGAGCTAGAAATTGAGACTTGGTGTTTTTAAAGTCAGAAGTCCTGCTGATTGTTCAAATTTATAATTTGGTGAGTTATAAGCCATGGAAAAATGGTTGTTTATGGCACAGTTATTTAAAATTCCTGGCAGCATACCAGCTTGTGTACACTGCGGTGTGGCAGGTTTATGGGCTGTGTTATTACCCTCCTGGTGGTATTTCAGGATGTTGTGGTGGAAGTGAAGTGCTTTCCTCAGAACGCTGGCTGCATGTCTTAATCCAAATTTACAACTCTTAAGGGGAAAGGGAAATATGTTAGCTTAAAAAATGATAGGATGTTACATTAATTATTATAGAATATTTATTCTTGTTTGGGGAATTACAGTTTTGATTTACATTTAATATTTCTTTTTTCTGAGGGTGTGGATACCAGATATCAAGCAAATGAATTTTTAGGTTAGTATGAGGCTGAATATCATGATGTGTGGGGCCAGTGTGTATATGGTTTTGAGTACTTTCACCTGCTACCAGCTGAGGACTTGGAGCTGAGATGGAAATTAAAATCTCCATCATATGATTTTTGTCACCTTGGGCAAGCCTCTTAATCCACCTATGTTTTGCAAATACTTCAGACCAAGCAACTGTATCTAATAACAGTGTGAAAACAGACCAATTGGTGCAATCCTTTGGAAATCTGTTGTGTGATTTCACATCTGTTCACTGTTAAAACATACTAGTATTCGTCAGTTCTTAGTAAAGGCTTGTTCAGGCTCCTTGGTGGCTGCACATACAGGTACTCAAGAAGGGTTTTTTTACTGCTCTGTTAAAGAACAGTTGTTGGCTAGCCTTTCTTCTGTGGCAGCTGATGCCCATCATTAGGGTTTTTTACCCAGGTAGCCAATATTTACATTTTATTAGCAGGTTAGCTTACATAGAATTTTTAGCCTGATATCTCAAGTCTTGGGAAATTTGCCTAAAACTCTTCAGTATGCTAGGGTCATTTGGAAAAAGAAGTATGTAGTGCTTTCATCTGTTTAAACTGAGCGGGATTTAGCAGGGAATAAAAAAATAGTTAGAAATAGGATATAGAAAGTTAGAATATTGTTGGAACCATTCTATTTAATTTGTATTGTGTTTTCATCACAGTAATTCAAAGGGATCTTCAAATTCTGCAATTTAGTACTTGAATTTTTTAATGTAATGGAAAGGAATTTTATGGTATCTCTCCTGTTTCAATTTGAAACAAGCTTGCAGAATCATTAATTATGTCTTATTTAGGTATTACCTATCTGATTTCAACATAAAAGATATTAAAGTATTCTGTGTAATACCTCATGAGTAAGATTACTCTTGCAGTAATGTATTAGCCCTTTATAGCATGCTGTCATCTTAATTACAGGGGTTGGAGAGAGGAGCCAAAAATCAGTTTTCCACTTTCAGCAATTTCATCACAACTATCAACCAAAAGAAAGAAGGCATCGGAAACAGAAATTCGCCTACGCAACTTGTTATACCCAACATCAAAAATGGTAAGAGAATAAAAGCCCTGTGTTACTTAGTTACCAATTTAAGAAGGTGCTCGGTGTTCTGCCAATATTTGTATTGTGGTAGTTCCAGAAAATCTAAATTGTATTAAATTATGCTGTGCTGTACACAGTACAGGCAGTGATATATATATGATAGTCCATCCTTTGTAGAGGTTATGGTTTAGAGCCAAGTTGGGTAAGAAAAAAACCAAATAGACTTGGAGGATGAAATAATCATCTGAAGTTTTAAAGAAAGTTACAGATTCTGTAGTCTGTCTGCAGATACTATTTGTCTAACTACAGTCAGATGACAGTTTCCCTAGAAATTGTTAGAAGTTTGTGGAGAAGATTTTTCTATCACCATGTGAAGGATGGCGGGGGTGAGGCAAACGTAGGGCTTTCAAGGGAGACAGTTGCCAAGAGTTGCTGTTTTTCAGTGGAGGTAAAGGCCAGTGATGACATAAAATAAAATTCACAGGCGACGGTTAGTAAGTTCTGAAGAACTTAAAGGCAAGAGGGAACAAAAGGCAATTATGTGTAAATGACAGCTTGGACAGGATTTTGTACCTTGCTCAAATCACTTTGTACTACACAAAGGAAACAAAGGTGGCTGGAGGTGGCCAGTGAAGAATTCTCCCACTGCTGCATAACTTTCCAAGTTAAGGTAGAAGTGGTGTTCTTGAGGGCAGTGCTTGGGTAATGCAAAAAGCAGATGCTGCACAGCAGGTCAGAGCTCTGCTGATTTGTACAAAGTGCTGGAAGGTGGAACTCACAAAGCTGGAAGAACAACCTTCAGTTGCAACGTTGTCAGAATCTGGAAGCCCTCAGAGAAATAAAGTGCTTTGCCTTTCTCTGATAACATTGTTTTCCTCAGAAGCTAGAAGTGACCTCTTGTCAATATTAACTACTCAGCTGCTACTGTTTTTAACAGAAACATGTATGCAGTTGTTTCAGCCACTCCAAGCTACTGTCTTTCATTATTGAAGCCTTAACTGTCCTGTCCAGCTTCTGTCTGAACAGTTGCGACAGGAAAGCCTGCTGCTAAAACTTAGGTCAAAGTAAAATTAAACCTAGTGAAGTGAAAAGTACAGTACCCTTTAGCAGAATCACTTCACTAAACAGAAGTCACTTTCCCCCTCCCTCTTTTTTTTTTTTTTTTGTATCTGACAGAAATTGTAAACTCTAAACATGACTCTGTGTCCTCAGTTCTTGCTGAACATCATACTGTCCTGATTGTATTTATTGCCTCACAAGTACTTGGATGGTAATTTTCACCATGCTAATGCATGGCAATATTTATTATAGTCAAGGATATATTCTCAAAATTGAGTCAGGAGGTGAAATTGAGCAGTTATTCTCATAATTTCAGGGTCAAGGTAACCTGTCAATATAAACCCAGATTTTTTTTTAAACTAACAGTTCAATGTGCACACACAAATGCTTTTAGAGGGTGTGTGTATTCTGTGGGAGGAAAAAAAGAAAAAAAAAAGAAAACAACCCCTTCTCAGGCACAAATGCTTCTGAGTTCCAGAATAGAAGCAATGCTTGGTTGGTGAGTTTTGTCAGTTTATCTATACATGTGCTGTCTGTGAATATGAGTGTGTATGTATATGTACATATACTGGTAATACCTTAGGCTTGAGTGCAAAGAATGTTAATTTCGTTGAAAAACAAAAGTGAGGAAAAAGTAATGTTGGTAAATTCAGTACAAAAGCTAGGGTAATGTTTGCTTGCTATATAGCTGCCACAGGTTGAATCTCTGTAACAATGATCTAGTACAAAACCTATATAGGAACTGGTTTGTTCTAGTTCTTTTATAGCTTTACAGATAAAAGTGGTTTGCTTTACATAGTTTGAAAATTTTCATCTGCAAGTAGCTGTGTTGGTCACCATGAAAATAACTGCTGCTCTAAATTAATTTGCCTTAAATTTCCTTGTAATAGTCAAGTCTGCTTCGTCAATGAGTCTTTCTCTCTCCTTTTGATCATTCTCCAAGCAGTCATGTATTGCTGGGTCTTTTTACTTGATGTAACTGGGCAATCAGCCAGAAATGACTACTTTTTCTTGTCTTGTAATGTGTTACTGCTGCTTATCAGCTAAGGACATGAAGTTGAAAGTTTCTTCTCAATGGATCTCAAGTGACAGATCTTAATTAATATTTTGGAATGTCAGACAAGCATATAAATCTATTTACAAATAAACTTGAATTATTGCAAAACATTTAGAAGTTGACAGTATTTATTAAACATATTATTAAAACTCAGTTTTAGTATATCTAATTTAAGCTATATATATCTCAGTGAAAATTGCATCACTGGCAGTGTGCAAGTTACCAGTTTAGCACCTGCAGCCTCAATTTACTGAAATGAGAAACAGCTGCTGACACTCTTCTGCAGATGCAAAGAGATTATTTTCCTCATTTCAGTGTATTCAGCTGGTTATAATTCAATGTTTAATCCATTTAAAATTGAGAAGACAGAATGAAACCTAAATTTAAATGAGTTGTCTTTCTCAGAGTATAAAAATAAGACATAGTCTTAGTTTCTTTTAAGTCAGCCTGTCCTGCTTTCAGAAGATGATGTGCAGTAGCAGAGCATTTGCATGGCAGGACTGTTTGGCATCTTGGCTTGAATTCATTTACTATCTATGTGTCTACTTTGTTTTTAAAATTATTAATCTTCTTCCAGCTGTGATAGTGGGCAGTGTTCCATATCTGTAGTTGATGCTGTATTCAGGGTATTGGGGGCAATTCTGATCTCTTATCACCTGATGAATGGTGGATGAATCAAGTCACAGTGACAGTGTCTGTGTTATTAGCATGAGTGGAAAGAATCTGGCTTTGGGTTTGGGGTGGTTTTGTTAACATCTATTTCACTGCAGTGATAATTGGAGTAGACAGCAGAGCAGTGATACTACTACGGTGTTTAGATAATGTAAAAAAAAGTAATCCACCACCACTTAGAATTTCAGTGAAAAGGCTTAGAGGGTTCTTAAACCAAAATCCTCTATGAATTGTATAATATGTTTGACTTCTGTGGACAGTTTTATATAGTGTCTTTTATCCCGAACATACATCATAATTCACATAAGTGTTTTTTTAAAGCATGCATGTAAATCAGATTTAAAAAGCATTGTAAGGTTATTTGAAAAAAGGCAAGTTTGTATATACTGCCCTGGAATATTATTTTCATGGTTTTGGTGGGCTTACCTTGGCTGGCAGCTAGACACCTACCAAGCTGCTCTATCCCCTTCCTCAACAGTGTACAGGAAGAAAATAAGATGAAAAAGTTGATTGGTTGAGATGACAATGGGAGTCTACTTTTCAGTTACTGGCACGGGCAAAATAGACTTGACTTGAGGATATTAATTTATTGCCAGTTAAACAAAAGCAAACTCAAAACACCTTCCCCTGCCCCCTTCTTCACAGGCTCAATTTCCCTCTGTTGTTCCCCTTTCCCTCGAGCAGCACAGGTAGGTGAAGAATTGGGGTTGCGGTCAGCTCATAAAACTTCATCTCTGTTGCTCTTTCCTTTTCATGCTGTGCTCCTGCTCCCACATGGGGTCTCTCACAGTCTTCTCCAACATGGGTCCTTCCCATGAGTTGCAGTTCAAGAACTGCTCTAATGTGGGCCATTTCCACAGGGTACAGTCCTTTAGGAACAGACTGTTCCAGAGTGGGCCTCCTCAGGCCACAGTTCCTTCCAGGGCCCGGCTCGGACATGGACTCTGCACGGGCTGCAGGTGGATATCCATTCCCCTGTGGTCCTCCATGGGGACAACCTGCTACACTGGGGTCTTCTCCACAGGTTGCAGGGAAATCTCTGTTCCAGTGTCTGCAGCACCTCCTTCCCCTTCTTCTCCCAGAAGACCTGGGTATCTGAAGAGTGAATTCTGTGGTTTGTTAGTGTTGTGGGTTTTTTTAATCCCTCTCTTCTCTTAGCTGCTGTACACTAGGGTTTTTTACCCATTCTTAAATATATTATCACAGAGGTGCTGCCAGCATCACCAGTGGGGTCAGCTTTGGCCAGCAGTGGGTCTGTTTTTGAGCTGGCTGTTTCTGACGTAGGGATAGCCCTATTTCTCCTCTCATAGAGGTTGCCTCTGCAGCCCCCCTCCTGCCAAAGCCTTGGCATGTAAACCCTGTACAATGTTATTGGATCAAATATGAAGAGTAGAACAGAAAGACCGTGTTAAAGCACTGCTATTTGTATAGCCTGCTCAGTTTGTCTTTCAAACAATGAATATAACAGTCACCATCCTTTGACTTTATTGGGTTAATTTTTTTTTTTTGCAATTATGTTCTGATTTAGCTTGAGTCCCTCATAGATTCACGTAGATATGATGTTCAGAATAGGCATTTTAATGTATGTGACTTCGGAAGACGTTTGGCTTAATGTTTAGAGTTGAACATCTACAGCTGCAAATAAACTGAAATTCTGCAGCACTCATTTCTAAATGAAATTATCAATAAACTTTCTTGTGTGATATGAATATTACTGCATGTATATCACTCCATTATTGCAGAAGTAATACCAGTGCATATAATGTAAGTACAATATTTTGCTGGTTTTCCCTAATAATAAGTTAAAATACAGACCACCAGCTTGCTGCTTTTTTTTTTTTTTTTACAACATTATGCCAGCAATTAAACTGTGAAAATCTGTCTTGTTTTGTTGGGCTTTTTTGGTTTGGTTTGTATTAGACAAATAATTTGCAATGCTGTCCAGCAGCTCACTTAGAAAATAGTAGAGACTCCTATCTTTGGGAAAGCCCTACATATGAGACAGGCTGGCCAATTTTCTTCCTCTGTTGGCAGAAGGAAGCACTTTGTTAACAAACAAACAAAAAAAAAAGTTACAAACTCAGGACACAGTTTTTGTTTATAGGATTTTATTTCCATTCAATTAGTGTTAATTTCCTTCCTGTCTGGGATGAGCACATGCTAAGAAAGTCTGGATGATAAGGGGCTTAAAGACACAAAATCAGACAAGTGTGAGTTTTCTTTTCTTAGTTCCTATATATCTGTATTTTATTAGCTGTTTGTTATTTATATGATTGCATTTTATTTCTTTAATCAGTGAGAGACCTATCACCTATTTGTCTCGATGTACGACAAAAGCAGCGCATCCCTATAGACACACTACCCCAGGAAGTGAAAGCACCAATTCCTCCTGAACCTGCCCTTCCTACCCGAACCAAAACTGTGAAAGATTTTCAGTAAGTTACACTGATGTTTCTAGAAGTGTACTTTTTTTTCTTCGGGCTTTCTTCATTTTCTCTGAATTCATACATTTGATTTTGTTAATCTCCATTGAGGGAATAGTTCAGTAAGACTAATTTAGTAGTAGTTGTTAGTCTGTGGTGGTGGGATTGATGTCCATCACTGTGAAGTAAAAAAATACTGCCTCCTGCTTGAAGTGTTGTTCTAGTCGAGAAATGACAAAGCTTGTGCTTCCAAGGTGGAATTCAGTTCTTGACATTCTGTGGATGTTTAGTTTTTTGGAGGGAAGAAAAAAAAAAAAGGCTTATTGTACACTGGAAAATCCCTTTCAATGTTAGGGACTTTGTATTGTCAGTTCTGGTGTGTCCTGTCCATTGAGGTACTTGGCATTATTGGCCTTGTGTGCAATGCTGCACATCAGACTTTTAAATGTGTGATACCCTATTTGAGGACCTGGAGCAGTCATTTACATGTACTGCACTATTTCTAACTTCAGTTAAAAGTAGGGATGACTTTTCTTCAGGCATTAAGTTTAGAAGCATTAATTTTTAATATTAGATTAATGCAAAAACTTATTTCTTTTTTCACATATACTTTCTGCTTATGTGACTGCAATCTTAAGCAGTGTAGGTGTAAGCTACTCTAGCCCCTCTCTGAGAAGCACTATGCTTTGTCAAAGTACAAAGAGTTTTAAGATCAAAGAGTCTGTGTGGTGGGTATTTATGTTGCTACTCTGTAACACTGATTTAGCTAGGAGGAAAGTGAAATTGATGTGAAACAATGTGTTGTGTTCCACTTCTGTTTCAGATCAGACCCTTAATCACATGCATTAGATTTCTTTCAGTGCTGTTATGATACTCAACACATGATGCTTGGTCAGCTCAGCTAGTCTAGGAGAAGTCCCAAGGAAAACCACTTAAATTGTTTTTAACTGTTTCCTTGTTGTCAGGTCTACACCACAAAATTTTGATGACTCTGCTTGGTTCTCTGTGATAGAGAATGCAATAGAGAATGGCCTTTCTTTACTTAACATAGCTATATTCCCAAAAATTGTGATGTTGGCATTGTCATTTGAGGAAAACTAATGGCATAAGGTGTGTTTACACTAGTGGATTCTACTTGCAATATGGGAAAGTATATTGCCAAAGTGTTTCTTCAGAGTGGATGTGTTCTTAGGTATTTATGAATTCATTGAAAATTTGTCTTTGTTTTTTGTTTTGATTATTTATTTTTATCCTTAGCACCCACAGAACAACATCATGCTGTTGTAATACCCTTGAGTGTTTTGCAGTAACATAATTTTGGTCAGGAAATTGGGAGAAGTATTCCTAGGAAAAATCCTGATTTTTCTATTTTTCAAACAGATGGAAAAAAAACCATCACAGTTGCTCCAAGAGGCGTATGAGCATATCCTTTTCATTGCTCTTTCCATGTTTGAAATTTTGCTCATTCAGTGAGGAAAAGGAATGGTTGTTTGATTAGTCAGTGTGTGTATTTGGTGGAAAAGGAAACAGGTATAAAAGATTTTGACAAAAGGTGATCCCTTGTAGGTGTTCAGGTGATTTGAAGAACTGAAATTCTTTCTGTATTCAGATATTTATATCTATTGACTGCTGCCTAATTATGTAATTATCAAGAATTTTATTATTTCAAGTATTAATTTGCATTTATTTGTCCCACTGATATATTTTTTTTTAATATCTATAACAAATAAAGTTGAGAGGGGTCAGTGCAATGCAAACTGAGTTTTGTAACACCAGCATTGTAGATGGCTTGAAAGGTTGGATGGGATTTTTTGTGGTTTGGGTGGTTGTTTTTTTTTTTTTTTTTTAAATGTATGATATACAGATACTTGCTTTAAGGACCAATAGCTCAAAGGACTTTAAGGGTAAATCTCTAGATCTTGTTGCCCACTTTAGGAATGTGTACAGTTGCATACAAAGGTTGAGTTTTATTTGAAAAATTTGAGAAATAAAATTTTGTACAAATGATAATGAATTTGACTAGTTTAAGAGCCTGCATAGTTAAATAAATTAGTCTCAGAAACTTACCGTGTCAGTGTATCTTCAGTGTAATTCTATTCTGCTAATTATTTGTCTTAACATAATGAACTGTGACACCATGAATTAACATTTTTGAATAAGAGACATTGCTCAGGTGTATCAAACACAGACTATGCTTTTGTTCTCTTGTAATACCATGCTCTTAAAATGACAAGGAAGATGTTAGATACTGATATTATACTTGTCTGTCTTCTATGTGTGCTTAGTGAGGGAATCCTAGTTACAGTGCAGGCTAAAGTCTAAGTGGTTGGGAAGATTGAACCCTTATATTACCACTTCTTTAATATTTCTTTTTAGGGATGATGTGGAGAAGGCAAAGTCATCAGGAGATTGGAAAGCTGTACATTATTTTTATTCTACAACATTTGATTCTTTCCTGGAGATAAATGCTGCATTTAAGGTAGAACATAATTCATAATGCTGTTTAGTACTTATAGTGCTTTGTATCTTCACAGTGTTTACAAAAACATCAGTTAAAGTCTTGCAGCCAATTACTCAAAGTCAATAAGATAATTTTGTCATGTTCTCACCTGCCTTTGGTAGCCAATCTATTATTGCATTGATTGATTAGTTCCAGTTTAAGCAACTGTACCTCAAGTGTATGCAGAGCGTTAGAATTTTAGTATGTAGGTTTTTTGTAACACTATGATTGCATAGATACTTTCTATGCAAACTACATTTTAAAAGTGTGTAACTAATGCAGCTACTATGGAGGCCTAGGCAAATCTGCAAACAGAAATTGACTGTCCCTAACAAAACATGTGGTATGAGCTCAAGTAGTATAGCTCTTGTGTTGTGATGGCACATTCAGTTTTCCTTGGGAAAGATCACACCTGCATGAAAACTTTCTGAATTCATGTGGAATTAGTATTTCCTGCCTGTTACAGAGAAAAATGTGCATGGACAGTAGGACCTGAACCTAGACAAAATAACCTGTGACTTTTAGTTGCTTATCAAATACCGGATACTTATTTTGTTGTATCTATCTGATGATGGATCAACAGCATAGATGAAAGATTAATTTCAGTGTAACTCATTTGGAACTCTTACACTTATTTTAAAATAGAATGACAGAGTTGTGGTGTTACATTTCACGTATCAATAAAAGCAGCTTAGATTCTTATGTTTTGATAAGGAAAATAAATAGTTATGTCTGTATGTGGGTTTTTAAAATTTGTTAAATTTTATTTTCAAAGACAGCTAAAATATTCAAAACATTTCCAAACCAAAATGTTTCATGTATTATCTACCTTACAGAAAGATACCAATTCTCCATTTAATACCATTGAGGACTCTGGAATCAATGCAACATTTGTGAATGTTGTCTATGATGCCTTATTAAATACTGTAAGTAGAAGAAAGAATTCATGTTTTAAAACATTGTAACAATTATTTCAGTAAAGAAATATGCTAAGAAGCAATTTATACCAAACTTTTTTCTCAGATAGGCACGAGTCGTGAAACATCTCTCAAAACATACTTAAAATGGTCTCATGAGAATTGCCATAGAATCATGAAAACTGCTCTAGTAAAAGAGGAGGAAATTTTTGCTGCTAGTAATGCACGGCTCATACTGTGGGAGATCTCAAAGACTGCTTTCAAGATATGACATGGCTGTGATGCGATACTGCTTGGTGGGAAATAAGGAAAATGTGAGGATGGGAGTAGCAAAAAGTAGCTACTGTGCAGAGTAAACAAAGGATGGGAGTCATTTAGAAATTTATATTTACAGTTTTTAAGATGTTTAAAGGGTTGAAAGCCATCATTGGCACAACTCCAGGCCTCAGGTGAGAGAAGATACTTAACTGCTTAGCATCATAACACTAAGATTTCTTAGCTGGCCTGAATCACAAGCAAAACAAACTTGCTTACTCATACAATATCTTGTATAGAATATGCATGATTACATCAGATGTGACTTTTCCTCTCCTTTTTCCACAGCCTCAAGATGTTCAGAAGTCAGTGCTAAAAGGAGTAATTAATGGTCTGCTACAAGAGTGGAAAGGGTAATTGTAATAAATGTTTGCATTAGTGCTGTGCCAGTACCTATAAGTGATATTTTTTGTTGTAATTGTTTTAGCCAAAGAAAGAAAATGTTCTGATACAACTTATTTGACTCATAAGAACTTGCCTCCTTTTGGCAGTCGAGTCTGCTGAAATCTGTCTTGAATTCTGTAGGCTGACACTGAAGCTCAGTGAAGCAGACCCAAACCCAGCCATACATCCCCTCCCCGCCCCAGCCAAGTCTAGCTGCTCTTTGTCAGGACAGTCTTTCGGGTATCTGAATTGTGAGATGAATGAAGGAGTTTATCTGGAGTAAAACATATTCTCCCTGTCTGCCCCCAACAGCAACTAGCATGTTTTAACCTAGGTAAATCCTTGATCTGAAGCTTACCTCACGATACCGTTCACGTGTGGCAATGGCTTAAAGAGCAGTGCAGGATGCAGAAAGGGACAGCTCAGCGGCAGGAGGGTTGGAGATGACAACCTTTTAGCAAGAAGTAATAGAAGTGAGATGCATCATTTGATTCATACGAAGATACAGCTTATGGGACTCACTTGTGACACAGCTATTCATCTCTTTACCTTATGCTACCTTTTCTGAGCTGCTACTGCATGTATGTTTGAGGTTATGAAACAGCCTCAAAGCAAATAAACAGCAAGAAGTGCAGGGGCTGCAGTGGTAGAAGTATATGGAGTATTCTGGCAGGAAATATCAGAAGGGGGGCAAATAGTCTTCTGTGGTATCATAAGAGATAGACACAGGCATGGAGTTAGTAGTAAAAAAAAATAAAATAAAACCACTTATTAATAAGATCATTTTATTAAACTTAATAAAACAAAAAAATAATAAGACACTTCTTAGTCCTCAGTTCTTTTTTTTTTTTCCCTTCTCTCATGTTGTATCACAAAAGACATGCTAAAATAGCCTATGGACTTTAGAAAGTAGTCAGAATCTTTAAATGTCTTATTTAAAGATCTTCATTGCTCTCAGAAATTGTGATATTCAGTACATATTTGCAAAGAAGTTTAAATTATAGGGTGTATGATTTCATGACTCTTAATGTTAGTCTATGATGTATGCATATGGTTCTGCTTATTTCTTCATTTACTCATAGGCCACGAACAAAAGATGATCTTAGAGCATACTGTATACTTCTACAGGTAAGAAATACAGTTGGCTTTATTTAAGTAAATGTCTGCCCAACTTATCTATAAACCAGTATACTATGGAAACAAGATACTTTGTGTAGCTGAGATACTTCACATTTAATTTCCCGTTCCAATAATGTATTTACACATGGAATAAGTGTAGGGTGTGAATGATGAAAATGGGAACTTAATGGAAGGTAGTTGGTGGGGAAAGGTTGCATAGATTAAAACCATGAACTAACAGACAAATTGTTTCCTATCGTTTTGTGGATTGAAAGAACAAATGTTTCAGCAGGTTATATGCTCTTATCTCTTCTTTATTCCCAGGTTTGCTTTATTGGTATGCTGTAGCTCTGATCGCTTCAGAAAGTTTCAGTCTGTAATTTTCATATTGCTGTAACTTTCTCCAGTGTTGCATTTTATCCAGCAGACCCTGTCCAGTCTGACTGGCTACACTGTCTGATTTCTACAAGTGTTAATCTATTACCTTTCCTGCTGTAGCCGATTTGCAATTGTAGCTAGTTTCCCCTTTAAATTTTACCAGTCTAGATAAAACACTCCTCATAAGGAGATGTTTCTGTTGTTATTGGGGAAGGTTGGATGATAATCTCAATTTTTGAGACAGTAGTTTTCTTCTCTGGGGTGGTATTCTAGCTGTGAATTATAAGGAATATATCCTGCTAAAATGTGGGAACGTGTGAACTTATACATAAGAGGGGAAAATAAATTTGGATTAAGGTGCGGGAAGACACGAGCTATGGGAATCCGTATTTCAGAGGTGGAAAGCACATCACTCAGAGGAGTATAATTTGTGCTACATGGTAAATTATAATACAGAAGTTGAGTACTGCTTCCATTACCTGCGGGCTTTCTTTTAAAATAAAATCACACTTTTACAGGATAGAAGTTATGTGGGTTTTTATTTGACTAGAAGTTGCAAATAATATTTTTTCATAATTTTACCACTGTCACAGCAATTTTGTGAATTCCTTTCCTGTGTAATTGTGTTGGCAGCAACAAACATAACAAAAAAATCCTAATGACTTTTTTCCCTTTATGCAGTTTCTAACCTAACACATTTTTTTAATCTTTTTCAGAATCCTCAATTTAGTAACACTTCTACTTATGTCATCTATGCTCACTTGCTAAGACAGATAGCAGCCTTAACAGAAGCTGACCATCATTTCCTAGTGCACTGGTCTAAAAAGTAAAAAAAATTAAAAAATAAAATTAGAAATTCAATTTTTAGGATTACAATTGTTACTGTATTTCCATTGATGTTGACTGTTTTATAAATTATATGAAAGTTAATTGACTAAAAGAGATTGTTTTTGTTCTTTTGAAAGTACATTTGGATGTAATCCACTAAGTGATACTGATTTATAGATGCAAACTGTATTTAATGTATAAAAATGAATCTCTTTATGCTAAAGAGCCTTAATTGCAAAATAACTTATTTAAGTTATTTTTCCATAACACATGCAGGTCTTTAGATTCCTGTTTAAATGATATCAATAAGATGAACACCTTTATGATTTTTGTTTAAGTACAGGTTTATTGTTATAAATAATTTGCAAAAGACACTGTAACTTCATGGTATTCTATGAAAACCACAAATGGAATCAAATCCACACTTCATAGCGCAGTAGAGTTGTTGAGAGAGTGTAATTAGGGCATTAGGTTTTAATTAATTGAGTAACTCTAATAGCACCTCAATAATGAAGTCATGCAGGGGTTACTGTCTGAAGGGTGGTTTTTAAGTGCATATGCAGGTTGCCTTCCTTGTATTGACTGAGCAAAAAGTTCAGTTTGGAGTAACAGAATGTTTGAATGGCTGTAATCACAATTCCCCTATCTCCTATAGAATCTGTTAATAAAGGATTTTCTCCTCTTTGAGGATGAAAAGTGTATTTCCCTCCCTTTGCCATGTCTAGATTTGCTGAAAACTATGTTAATATGTGATTTCATTTGAATTGGTGTTTACAAATAAGTTTCACCCTGTTGGTTAAGGATGCAATAGACACGATGGTTTTTATTAAAACATGTAGTAAAAATCTATATAATTCGAATAGGAGAGCTCTTATTTAGAAAAGGATGCTTTATTCTATATACATGTATATAGGTATTGTGGTATTATGGAAATGATGCAGCACATAACTTAACTTAAACTGTGCATTTGTCACAAGCATATGAAGTACTTTCCATTCTTTAGTCAATAGAATAAAGTATCTCGGAATTAAAAATAAAAGAATTCTTCAGTATTCAAATTTGGGGTGAAATATCTAAGAACAAGTAATGATTCTATCAATTTATTCTTTTGAAATCACAGACATTAAAAAGCATAGTTAGGGGTGTGCTGAAGAGTAATGCTGTTTACCAGTATTTAAAGGCATGCTTTTCCAACTTTATATTTTGAATTATGTTTTTGTATAAGGCAAAAGCTTGTGTTTTCTTGGGAGGGGGGGCAGGTTAAATAACTTTAAAATCTAATAATATAAACTGTAGTGTGGATGGTGATCGCATGACAGTAACTGCAATGTGTTTGTTTTAGGATTTCACAGAAGAGGTTCAAGCAGCTGGTAGACAGGTTACTGCAATTTATTTCATTACGCCTGTTCCCTGCAAAACCTGAAGAGTTTCCACCTATGGTGAAATGTACCTGGTGGATTCCATCAGCAACCAAAGTTCTGGCTTTATTTAGTAGGTACTTTTCTTGAATTGTATATGCATATGTGTGTGTATATATATATGTGTATTTGTGCATGTGTATACGTGCACACACGTAGAGTGGGACGGTTTATACTTCCTCTCTTCTGAGGGAGACTGGAAATGATGGTGACATAGTATAAACAACCATAAAATGCTAAAAAGCAATAAGCTGGAAAGAACATCTTCTATTGGCAAATGTTTGTATTTGTTTTTCAGTAGAAAGTTGCTGTGTATCATTTTCCTGTAACATCAAATGAAGATCAATCTGCCTAAGTAACTGGTGGCTAAGGTGTCCCTTAGATTTATAAAAGAAACTACTATTTTAAATGTGTAGTGACCAGAATTTCTTTTGTAACTGGCTTACCTACACAGCTTTAAAAAAAAAGGAACTTCCTGTCCAGTTCAACACAGAACACAGGAAACTTGATTACTGCAAATGCAAACCTTCTCCTCCACTCATTCCCAAAAGCTTAGTGATTAGAATGACAATGGGATGCTTAAGGTTAGTCCTTTTTTCTTGAGGGCTAAAACCCCTTTCTGGGAGAAAGTGAAGCCACCAAATGAGAATTATAATTGTAATGAACATGTTTCCAGTTTGCTTTCAACTTAAAACTTTTGCTTAAAAGCGATCTGTACAGTCCTGTATGGCAAAATGAGAGCTTCAACTGTATCTAAAACCAAGATGTGTTTTCTAGCCATCTATGAAAGAGTTGCTCATAATTTAATTCTGCGAAAATGGATATTTAGTTATTCCAAATCAGTCAGAAAGTAGTGTAAGTGCAAATAGAGAAAAACTTATCAGCTGTTTGGCATTATGTGAATGCTATATAAGAAGATAGGCAGCCTAAAGGTCGATTGGTTTTCCTTATTTGGTCAAGTACTTAATTTTTGTGCTGGGGAGTCTAGTTGGGATATTAGTTACTTGAGGATGTGGGCATATCTTTGCATACCATGTTTTGTGCCCCTCCCTTTCCATCCCTTTTGCAAGCAGGCATCAAACTCAGGTAATTGTTAACTGGAAAGCATGTAGATGTTGTATCCATAGCTATGCTTGGAATTAAACAAAGGAGTTCAAGAAATCCATCTATCAAGCTGTGTTTTTCATTGATTTCAGCTGTGCATAATGTTCTTTATCTATCAGACTTTAACTTAGTAAGTGTCATTAAGTGGACTAGAGTCAAATGGAGGTTTTTTCTTAAATGGGTCAAACTAGGGATTTCCTGGTTTTTACAGCAATTAATATGATGTTGTATGGTGTTACCTTATAATTCTGTAGCAATGAAGTTATTGGTAGCTGATTTTCTTGAAGTTTCTGAGGTCACAGATGCTCAGAATGCCTAGAAAACAGATGTGCCTAAGCCAAGCAGTATTTTGAAAGACTTTTTTTGTTTTCTTTGTAGATGCTGCAAATAGCCTGATCAATCCTCCTATTATTTCATATACGGATTTCTATAATTCTACACTCGATCATATTGATCTTATGGAAGAATATCATAACTGGCAATGTTATGGGAATTCTCACAGGTAAGAGGAATAACTGGTTGCTTCCTGTTAAGTATTTCAAAGCACCGTATATGTTTGCAAAGTGGAGAAAAGATGTGAAATATAGATGATAATATGAGTTTATTATTTATTGGCATAGACTTCTAATTGTGTCTTAGTACAAACATATTTTAACCTCCAGTACATTAACAGTATGCATACTTACCACTTAAGGATGAAAATGTATCTACTACCTGTAAATATTTACAGACACGAAACTTGCAAAGGCTTTTCTTCTCTTGTGAGAGGTAGCCAGCGGTATGATTTAGAAACATCTAGAGAAATACACATTTAATTTTTCTGCTAAAGTTTAAAAATTTGTTTACTTAAATCTTGTGCAGCTGTATTTTTCAGCATCCTGAAGACTAGCATCAGAGGATTATCAGTCAGTCTTTAAAGCTTGAATCACAAGATCAATTAAAATTTCTCTGTATTTCAAGATTTTCAGTAAGCTAATTTAAGGCTTCAACCATCCAAATGCAGCAGTTGATGAAAACTTGGAGACCATAACTTGCTCCAACATAGCAGGTATTTTTGGCTAGGCTTCTGTCTGACACCTGATATTCTGCTTGGGAAGAAGGAGGAAAAAAGCAATAACTAAAACAAAGGAGGAGGATAAATCCCAAACCCCTGACATATGATAGCAATGAATGTACAGTAGGCTTTGCATAGTCTCAGTCAAAGCATTCGAATCTGAATATTGCTGAGCTTTAGCATTTTTATTTTTTTTCACTGACACCATCTGGCTGTTTTGGCACCCACATCCAAACTTATAAAAGGGCTGTGAGATTTCCACCTGCTCCAGTTCTTTTTCAGTTAGCTGGGACACTGGGAATTCAATATATATCAAAACAAAGCTTTCTCGGTACATAACTTTGGGTATCTAAAGTAGAGACTAGCTGTTTTATCTTTAATTTTTTTTTTACTTAGTTTCAACCACACTTTTTTCCAGTTTTACATCTTTTAACTCTGTTGTTCTACTGTAAAAAAACAAAAGGCAAAAATGCATCATAATCAAAAATTCAAGACTATATTTGTAGAACTAAGAAGACCAAATAGGAGCAAGTCTTGGTTTACTTTGCTTATTAAATGTTTTGAAATACATAATTCTTCCAACTAAGTCAACACTCCTTAGTAAAATGTTTTTGAGCTAGGGTTTCCAGGAGACCAAGTGAGAATATTTTTCTTCGTTTTGCTTTTGATTTTTTTCTAAAGTCATTAAAATCCAGAGCTTCTCACAGGCAGGATTCAGGGTGCACTTGCAGTCTGGATTGATGCACATACAGAGTCCGAAGCTCTGGGTATTTCAGTATGAACTTCTGTTAGGTGACGAATGACCTACATTTTAAAAATTACCAGAATAACCATTTAAAAAAATCTTTTACCTTGGTGATTTCTGAAGTCTTTCAAAATTATTTGTAGGGTTTGACTGCAGTGGAATATGGCTGTGTTTGGATATTTTGGAAGTCCTAAACACTCATAATGCAGGGTTAAATCAGAAGGACCTGTGGAAAATCAGTCCCTTTGAAAATCAATTCTGCAGCAAATAAGCAAAACCAGAAAGGTTTCTAGTGTGTACCTAGGAATGCTGCAGAGAGCACAGTTTTCTTGCATTCAATAAGATGATACTGTTTTCCTTAATTCAGTGTAGCATTTTAAATTTAGTGTTCTAAGCAAAAGATTACTGTTTTTTTTATTAGGTCTACTGACAATGATAAGCAATAAAAAAGAGCTTTATTGAGAATAAGTATTATTACTAACTACAGTTTCTAGTAGTATTAGCAAATAACAGCTTGTTCTACTCAGTTGAGTATCCCTGTATACACCACAAAAAAAAAGCAGCAGCTATTTGCAAATTACCATCAATGGAGGGCAGGTAGTTACTGAATGATAATGAAAAGACTCACTCCTGTATTCTTAAAAAGAAAATAATATGCTAGATGCTAAAAAGGAAATATTTTCTTTTCTCTTGTTGTTAGGTTTTCTTTCTGTCAATACCCATTTATTATTTCTATAACGGCAAAAAAAGTCATTATTCAGAGGGATTCAGAACAACAGATGATAAGTATTGCACGGGTAAGTTAGTAATAAATGTTTGTCTCATCCATTAGTGTTTTTTTAAAGTTTTTGTTAGGTTGATATTACACACAGCTTTTCATCACAACTTCTAGAATTTCAGACTAACCTGAAAAAGAACTTGAGCCATTAAAATGGTAAACTCTTACTAATCTACAACTGTTCATGTTGAGTTCTTTTAAATATGTTTTTATTTTTGTGTGCTTAGTTTCAGGATGCTTATAAATACCAGTGGAGAGAGTTACAGTTTTGGTCTTGTTTTTTTTTTTCTTTCTTGAGAAACCAGCTTAATGTGCTAGCTTGTTAAGTTAACATGGTAATTAAGGAAGAAAAATTCTATGAGAATCTTGGACTGTTTCCTGCTTAATCTGTGAAAATACGTTGTCATGGAAGACCAAGACGCAACTTTATGTTCACAATTCACAGAAGAGGTACTCCTTCTGAGTGGCCTCTTTTGCTGTGAAAGTGGTGTTTGCCTCCTTCACCAGTAATTTTCTTCATGTACCGGTGTGATACTGGTTACCTCAGAATCACAGAATCACAAGGTTGGAAAAGACCTTTAAGATCATCAAGTCCATCTGTTCCTGTCCTATGCTAAACCATATCCCTAAGTACCTAATCTACTCTCTTTTTTTAAACACATCCAGGGAAGGTGACTCAAACCCCTCCCTGGGCAGCCTGTTCCAGGCCCTGACAACCCTTTCAGTAAAAAAGTTTTTTTTTCTAACATCTAATCTGACCCTGCCCTGGCACAGCTTCATGCCATTTCCCCCTGTCCTATCACCTGCTACCTAGCTGAAGAGACCATCGCCCACCTCTCTACAACCTCCTTTCAGGTAGTTGTAGGCGGTGATAAGGTCTCCCCTCAGCCTCCTCTTCTCCTTGGCCTTGTTAAACTTCATCCCATTGGTCTCAGCCCATTGGTCCAGTCTGTTCAGATCCCTCTGAAGAGCCTCCCTACCCTCAGGCAGATCAACACTTCCTCCCAGCTTAGTGTCATCTGCAAACTTACTGAGGGAGCATTCAATCCTTTCATCGAGGTCATTGATAAAGATGTTGAACAAGACTGGACCCAGGACTGAGCCCTGGGGGACGCCACTTGTGACCGGCCTCCAGCTGGATTTGTTCCATTCACCACTACCCTTTGGGCCTGGCCATCCAGCCAGTTTTTAACCCAGCAGAGGGTCCACCTGTCAAGGCCAGTGGCAACCAGTTTCTCAGTCAGAATGCTGTGAGAAACTGTGTCAAAGGCTTTACTGAAGTCCAGGTAGACCACATCCACAGCCTTCCCCTCGTCCATTAAGCGGGTCACCTTGTCATAGAAGGTGATCAGGTTAGTTTGACAGGATCTAACTTTTGTAAACCCATGTCGACTATGCCTGATCCCCTGGCCATTACGCATGTCCTGCATGATAGCTCCCAAGATGACCCACTCCATGATCTTGCCTGGAACTGAGGTCAGGCTGAAAGGCCTGTAATTCCCCAAATCCTCTTTCTGACCCCTCTTGTATATGGTTGTATAACCTCGGGGCTCATTATGGCAGCACCACCACCTGTCTGGATAAATCTTGACAACAGCGAAGTAAAGTACAAGCCAGTCTCCAGAATCTTAAGTTTTTAACTATATTGGCAGTTTAAAAGGTGGCTGCACAATTAGACTTCCTGGTGAGTTAGTTCAAATATGATGTAAATGCTATTTGCAGTAGAAATGAAATTGCTCTCCATATCTTAGAAGATAGTAAGGCAGCTATCACATTAGGATCTTCAATGCAAGATAACAGGGACTTTTTACATTGAAGAAGTGTGGCACTTTGGTTTTTGGGTTTGGTTTTGTGGGTTTTTGCAGGGTTGGTTGGTTGGTTTTTTGATTTGTTTTTTTCTTTAAAGATGATTTTGCATGTATGATGTTTCTTTCTCACTTTTATAGCAAAGCCTCGTGGATAAAGTCTCTCGCAGACAGAAGCCTGACATGAATATGCTGTTCCTAAATGTGAAAGTGAGGAGGACGCACCTTGTTAGTGATTCACTTGATGAGGTAATAAAAATGTAATTAAATGGTGTGTGCTGCAGAATGCCTATTGCACTTAGATTTCAGTTTGATAAGTCATATTTAAATCTTTCTGTGCTATAACTATAGAATGCTAAATATGAAGAACTGAATTAACATGTCACAACAGCAGTGCTGCAGAACAGGTTAGACATTCTGAACTTAATTTTCTGTCCTTGTACTCCTCCATAGCTAAGCATACATGCTTGTGTGCTGTACTGTATGTATACGTGTTTGCATTTTTTGTCTTAAGAATACAGTGCATAATTATAAGGTATGTAGAACTTGATTCCATGATAGGAGAATTAATAGTAAGTGACTAATCACTAACAAGTTTGTTCTGTTCTAATTCTTGGAATATTTTTATTCTTTTCCTTCACTAAATTCTCTATCCTATAACAATTATTTAGGCTTTCTTTTTCTAACTTCTTATCTTGATTTTAACTGATTCCTCATATTCTTGAATGTAATTCTTCCTTTTTATAGAAATGAAACAGATGTATCCACTAAAGTAGGCAATTCTTCATTTTTCACTGCACCTTGCCAGTTAACATTATTTAATGAACTATGGTACCCTACTCTCTCAACACTAAGAACAGCCCAATGATATTGAATAGTAAGTCCAATTGGTGAAAACAAAACAAGAACAAACAAGCTCTAATTGTTCATGTTCAGAAAACAATATTTTAAAACCTTTTCCTAGATTAAAGCTTGTCAACTTTGGCCTTCTAAGATAGAAGTAATAGTGGTAATACTTCTTCCACACTGAAACAACCAAAAATTATCTCAAGAGCTGTGATAGCCAAAATATTCTATTTATTTCCAATGTTTTCTTCTGTCCATCTCAGGGTTGATTAAGAATATATTATATTACTCGTATTTTCAATGTGGGGAAAAGAAGGTGAAGGAAAGACGTCTTGTGTTTCAAATCTAAAGTAATTAGCAAAGGAAAGTCACCTCAGTTAGTAGCTTGTATCAAATAATACAAATACCTGTAGTTCAATTTTTGCAACAGGAATTTACTTGAGCAGCTAACAACACAAGAATTATTTTAGCTCTTGCATCTTCCCAACTGGCTTAAACACGTTCCCTGAAGCTGGCCAGTAATTGATGATTTAAGAAAAAATTGGACGGGAACCGGATTTGAAAGATCACTGCTAATTGTGAAAGGCTGCAATCTAATTTTTGCGGGTCTTTTGCATACTTGGTTGTAATGTTTTCTCTTAGGACAAATGAATGAAAAGAACCTGTTAGCGTTGCCTAAAAAACACTTTTACATAATAGCTGATACTTGCTGGAGGGTATTTTATGCTGAAGAGACTTATATCCAAACATTGACAAATTTAGCTACCTCCATATTTCTAAAGATCTCCAAAGGATATCTAGGGTAGTTTTTTAAAATCTGTAATTTCTTCCTGGCAGAATGTCTTCTGTATAGGTAAATCATTTTATAGGTCAAAAGTACTCCAGAGAGACTGTTCATTGTATCCAATAGCTTACTAAAAGTCTGCCTACCACCTGTCTTTTTTTCAAACCTAGAGTGAGGTACCATGTGCAAGGTAGTTGATGATGTCAAGTAGTCATGATCATCTTTGTTCTGCAATTCAATCATTCTTTTAATACAGTTTTAAGCTATTAGTAGGAGATGATGCAATTTACTAGTTTAAACAAAGCAAAAGCAGTAGACAGACGTGCTCTCCATGGCAAGAGGTACTGATATGATATCCCCTTTTTCTTCCCTGCCTTTTTTGCAATAGCTAGCAAGGAAGAGGGCAGACCTGAAAAAGAAATTGAAAGTTACATTTGTAGGGGAGGCTGGTCTTGATATGGGTGGCCTGACAAAAGAATGGTTTCTTCTTCTGATTCGCCAGATTTTTCACCCAGATTACGGTGAGTCCACATAAATTTTCTTAAGTACTACATGAAAATTTCTTCATTTTAAAGTATCAAAGCAATGATGGATAAGAATTCATTAATCTAGTTCTAGGCAGCCCAGTTGGATGTAAAAACAAAATCAGGCAAGTTAGAATTGTATAGATATGAGAAGTTTTGGCATAGACAATGCTGGAAGAGAGTGGGAAGTACCTAAAGATCTTCGGAGATCTTCAGAGATCTTGGCTTTTGACAACGAGATTCAAGCATAGCAGAAAACAATAAAGATTTTGCTTCAGTGGTATGGCAAAATTAGAAGGTAAATTAATCTGATAAATAGGGTGAGAAGTAACCTTAGGACTCAGCTTTATAAGAGTTCAGCCATGCTAAATCTTGTTTCAGAAACTGAAGGCTCAATATTGTTATCCCTAGGCTAACGAGCATATTGGTTATGAGCCATGAGGATTCAAGACTAACAGTAGATTTTCCTTGAAGTTCTCCCTCTGATATGTCAGTGGTATTATGTTGTCCATCTCTACCCAGGGGTGCGATCCTGATGTACCTCTGGGCAGATGGGAGAAGGCCACCAACTATTTTGTGGAGTAGGACAAGAATAATTTAAATCTGTTAACTCTTGTTATAGTTGGGCCTTTGAAAGGGTGGTTTCCATTTCTCTTCTGATTGTTAGTGGGTTTCTAGACCTACTAGTAAGCTAAGAAAAGTTAACAAAAGCAATGCAAGCTATTGATGCTCTGATACTTGTCTGTGCTTGGAAATTTTCTAGAGTTGACAGTATTTATGTAAATTTGTATATTTGGACTTAAAAATAATTTTTTTCCATTTAACTTAATATGTTGTTTGGTTATAACTGGAATGTGCTATTTCTGTTTCAAGATAGGAAGAGATATATAGCAGCCTCTGAAGTAGATGGTTTAGCAAATATTGATGTGGAGATAAGGCCAGATATGTCACCTGCCATCCTCCTCTCTCTCTTCTCATGCTGCTGCATTTTCTGTTTTTACACTGCCCTCAGCTGTTTTCATATTGCCAGTCAAGGAATTTTTCCTAAGTAGCTACATTTGGATGCAGCTCAGAAAAACATCTGTCTCTGGCCTCCTCTGTTAGTGGTTTCCATTTGCACTGATAATGTCTGTGAATTCTAAACTATTTTTGTGTTCAGTATAGGAAGAGGTAAGTTCTACTTGATATTTGCCATCTTACATTCTGTCTGGAGTATCTTCAGCCAGGTGCAAAGACAATATAGGCAGAAGTGAGACTGAATGAAATAGCCTGTCTCTGCTGTTGCCAGGAACTGTGAGCCTATAAATGATATTTTCAGTCCCAAGGGGGAAAAAACTGAAGATTTTTTTTTTTGAGTAAAAAGGAGATTGGAAGAGATGAATCAGCATTCATAAGCAGTTCAATCTATTTGTTTTATTTTGCTGTAGGCTTATCTGGATGAGTTTCCCCCCCATTCTATTCAAACAAGTCAGGTTTTCTTAGCTGTGCATGGATAAATTACTGATGTGATGGATTAAAGTGTTTCCAGGATGGCTCTTAAATTAGAAATATTGATTTCCAGGGACTTCAGCATAACACCTGATAGTCATTGATAGAATGTTAGAGCTCATCTGTCTGTGCTTGGAAGTGCTCATGTCCCTTAAAGGCATGATCCTCTGTTGTTTATAGGACTCCTTCTAAAGGTCCAGAGTTTTAAGACATAAATATGTCCTCAAATCTGCCGAGATCATTATTTGCCTATAGCTCTTTTTCTAGTAAGAAGGGGTCTGTGTGGAGACTTGGCATTTGATGATGATAACCTTAATAGGAAACAGAGACTACTTTCTCTGGGATAAAGTTAGTTTGACAGTTCTGTTTAGTAAAAATGTGTTGTCAGCAGAGCTTGGTAACTGATGAGTTTGGAAACATTTGCGAGTAATTTTTTCACCAGCTCTGGCAGGCTTCCTCACTTTAAAGTGTAAATTCTTTTCATTGATATGACTATCAGCAAAGTGTGGGAGGAGTTCAGAAATGCTGTTGTCCCTTGGAAAGGGACTGTGGGTTCTGCTGTCTTTAAGTTGCAAATAGTGGATGCCAGAAGCTTGGAAGGAAAACACCACTATTATATACCCTTTCCAGGTTAGCTGATCCTGCAAATTTAACCTCTGAAATTAAAGAACTCTGAACGAACTCAGCTGTCCGTCCTCCTGCGTATGTTACTAGTTTTCTTCATCTCACTGCCGACAATTAATAAATGGGATTTGAGACCTATTTTGTTCAGTATCACTGCCATCTTTCAGTATGTGAACCTTGCTCTGCCTTACATGCAACTGTTATATTGCTTCTAGTAAAGGCACTGTTTAAACCTTTTATGGTGAGCACCTTTTTCAGAAGCTGAAATTTAGAAGATAAAGTTAAATTGCTGAGGACAGTAGGGGAGAGGAAATATGAAGGCAAGGTTTTACATATAATTTTTCATAAGAGCTAGATATCCCTAAAACATCAATTGAATTTTTGTTCTTCTTTCAATCCTTTAGGGTATTTGATTTGGTTGGTTTTGGTTTTTTTAAACTTCAGTGATACAATTTTTTTGTCAGAAAATATAAAGCATACCCTTTGGTGCTAGTATGCATGTAAGACAGACCTATTACAGATTTCTGTTGTAAGAAGGTAAAGCTTATGCTATTTGTATGGTGGGATTCATGCTGGCATTTTTAAAGATTGTCATCTGCTATTGACCCAGGAAAGGAAGAAGAAATGGGTTTGCACATCTAACACAAAAGTTCTTGCTGCAATTAACATTTCTGGCTGCACAGATCATGAAGTACAGTCAAGAAACAGATTGTGCAGTGAGTGCAGGATATCTGTGATTAGAGGCACTGAAGAACGCATTGCACCAGGACCAAACAGGGCTGGTGGGCTCAGGCCTCCTGGGACTGGCACTGCCTTTAGTGGTCCTTGCCCAAGGATCTGAAGGCCCCTGCTGGGGGTGGCAAGACAAGGCTGAGAACAAACATGGAGATACGGATGCTTCTAGGATCACTTTTGAGGGTGCACATGTGAGAAAGGTGAGGTTTTGTACAACTTTTTTTTGAAGCTCAGGCTTAGTAAAGGTCACCGTTCCTATTCTGCAGGTATGTTCACCTACCACAAGGACTCGCGCTGCCATTGGTTCAGCAGCTTTAAGTGCGATAACTATTCTGAATTCCGATTAGTTGGAGCTGTATCCTTTTCTGTCTGCTAGCATGCTAAATGAACACCATTCAGGGAGCTGGGATGAGGATGAAATAAGGCATCAGTTAAAGCTCATTCAGATGTTGTCTTGTACAAGTTTTAAACGTATAAAAAGAATGTCATTCAAGCAAGCAAGATAAAAATAGGAAGAAAAAGGTGGTCTGTGGGTACATGGTACACTTAGAGTCAGAAAATACTAGAATTACACATGCAACATTTTGTCTGTAAGTTGTAATTTGTTATATACTTACATCTCTGGGTTTCAATCAATACACATAAATGAGCATGTATGCATTAATATTTTGAAGTCGCTATTGACCAGTATGTGATTTTTAACTGAATGGAAGCCATATGCTATTTTGAGCGTAAGATTATTTTCTAGGTTTTCTGTTGTGTTCACTCACGAAATCCTGAGACAAATGATTAATGATAATATGTTTATAATGCTACCAAGATGAGATGATCTCCCCATTTTACTCATTGCAGTTGAGCCAGATATCATTGTAGGTGTCTTCCGACTGAACTGGTCTAGTGAGAAGGTGAATCGTGAACCCAGTGGTTCTTATTTTTGGTATAATTTCAAATGACTTATACTTAAATTTGCCAGCTGATGAGCTGTAGTGCCAGTGCAGATTTGTCTTAATGCTTTTAGATTTAGAAAAATTGCTGTATTGAGCTCTCTGGAATTTTTGGATTGAAAATATGTGTCTAGAGTTCACTTTGAAAACTTTTTTCCTAGCAATACTTCTAGAAATGCTTGTATGGAAGTTTATGATAAAGTTTCTCAGGTGTTCAGTCAATGTGTGTCATTTGACCATTTTCACTACTAAATAATTGTAATACAAAGCTACACTTTAAAATTGTCAGTCCAGAAAAATTAAATCACTTCCATTCTTTCTGTTTAGCATGTGTTAGAGTATGCTGAGTAAAATCTCAAAACATATTTTTCCAAGTTACTTAAAATATTAACTGAAATAAGGATGTGCGGTTTGCCATAACTTTTACCATGTATAGCTTATGGGACTTGCTGTATATAATAGCATCACCTTGGATATTCGTTTCCCTCCTTGCTGTTACAAGAAACTACTGAGTCCCCCCATTGTTCCCTGTGATCATAACACGCTTGTAGGCATCTGTGATGTCACGTTAGATGACCTGTTTCAGATTATGCCTGTAAGTATTGTGTGTTTTAAGAGTCTAAATTACTGATTTAAAACCTGTTTTGTTGATACTTAATGCTTGAATTATAAACTGTTTGAAAATAGCCTTCTGTTCATCACATGCTGATAAAGTCTCCTATTGAAAACAAAAATTGTCCATGTTTTCTAGCATAGCAGAACTTTTTTGATCTACTTCGGGTTAGAATACCTAAACCTGATATGAGCATTTAAGACACATTTTCCATAGCAAAAAGAAATATCTAAGTTTATGCTGAAAAAAAAAAAAAATATATATATATAAACACACATCTTAATTAAGCAGTGAGATTTTCTTTGTGTAGTAATTTTATATATACAACTTTTGCCAAGATACTTGCTGTATAAAGTAATGATTCTGGCATGTCCTTGCAAAGTATATTACTTTACTTTGTAGGTTTACTGAAGAGTTTTTACTATTATTGCAGGAACTGGCCCATGGACTAAGTGAACTTCTGTCCTATGAAGGCAATGTTGAAGAGGATTTTTATTCAACCTTTCAGGTCATTAAATGCATAATTATAAGTGATCATCAAACTTGTTTAGTAATTTTTACCGATGTTTCTGCAATAGTGGCCTACTCCTGTGTGATTACTGGTTGGTTGGACCATAACTGCATGGCACTTAAAGCTTGCTTCAAACACCAGTCTAGTCCTGGGGGCTCAGGGTATACAGAGGCTGGCTGCCTTATGGGGCTTTAAGCTGTTGCCCCTGACAGTGGAGGTGGATTTTGGTGTGTTTCCAGCTCTCTGCTTGCTATGACAGCATCACCTTGCAATCACTAACCTGGTTTTTGGAATTCGCCTGTCTGCAAAACAATTTCTTTCCTGTCTAACCCAGATGTTCCTCAAAACTCATTCTGGTTATTTTATATGCTTTGTCCAGGTAATCTTTCCTGAACAATAGCTCACTCAAGTTATAGTTTTGCCTGGCTTGTAAGTCTAACAGCCATTCTTGATTGAAGTAGCACTCTGATTTGTTAATTGTTTTAGAAAACATACTAGTTAGTAAAATTTCATGTTGTTTCATGGAAGTTTGCTAGACTAATATTGACCTTTTATTCTTCAGCTTGAATTACATTATTGTCAGACCGTGAGATATTTTGCAGAGGTACTTTTGAGTTTCTAGGTGAGCTGCAGTGGAACAAATACCTTTTTAATTGTATTTGGTACTCCAAAATTGTACTTTTGTATGAAAAACTCTGTGACTCCAGAGCTTACAGGTCAGTTTGATAAGTCACTGTGTAACAGGGTCAATTTTTCTACTTTGAATACCAATTTTTTGAGCAATTTGTCGAAAATTGTAATATTTAACTTTCAAAAACTCCCCAACCCTGAGAATGACAACATGTGCTAAAGAGAGACATGGCAAAAATACGTGAAATAATAAATACAAGCTTTGTGTTTTCTGACTACAAGAATAGTATTTTCCAGTACTGACTGTGACTCCTGTTTTTCTCCAGGTTTTTCAGGAAGAATTTGGTGTTATAAAATCTTACAACTTAAAGCCAAATGGAGATAAAATTCCAGTCACAAATCAGAATAGAAAAGGTACTTCAATACATAATAACTACACATATTTGGCAGATTTAAGTTTATCCTTTTTTTTTTTCCTGTCTTATAAGCCCTGGTTTTCTTTAAGAAATTGCGAAAATGAAATTCCTGTAGTCCTTTTTGGTATACATAGCAATTTAACAGTATCTAAAATGAAATTTCTTCATTTGTCTTAACTTGGTATACAATTTGAATGAGCACAGCAAATTATTACTTTAAATGGTTATGATATAACTAAATAAAATGTTTTTCTTCTTTAGAATATGTGCAACTCTATGTTGATTTTCTTCTCAACAAATCAATCTACAAACAATTTGCAGCTTTCTATTATGGATTTCATAGTGTCTGTGCTTCATATGCATTACTGGTAAGAAAATGAAACAGTTCTGTTTCAAATATGTGACAATAACTTATCTAAATTAAATAACAACTAGATGATTTTAGGATTCATGAAGAATCTTGGTAAATCAATGTAGTTGATTAATCAAACATAAAAAGAAGAAATTATGCAGGTAATCAGCTGTTCTCTGTAGTGCTTTTTTCATTGAAAAAAAGATAAATAAAGCTCCATAAGTTAAATTTATCAGCATGTATTCACAGCCACTTCACAGGCTGTTGTGTGAATGTTTGCAAGGATTCTCTCTATTCCCTAGTTATGAGCAGCAGAGCAAGTATCTCTGTGTGCTCTCAAGTGACTTCTCTGAAATCACCTATTACTTTTTGCAGGAAGAACACTCAGTGAGGTTGAGATTAAAGATTCTTCTGTATTCAGTCCTGTTTGGCTCTTGGAATGCCTTTTGTAATTTTCACCATCCCTGGTGCAATAAGAAGAGAAAGAGGCAGCAATTACAATTTGCATGAGATTTTTCTTCTTTCCTGTGAAATTAGCCAAGTATGACACACTTGCAGCAAACTGAGATATGACTAACTTCAGGGAACCTTCAGGGAAGGTTCCGGATGGAGAATGAAAAATGTATTGAACAATGGTCATGCATTTTAACATTGTTGTAGTAAATAAGTAGTTTCTGCAGGTGTAAATTTAGCGACTGTTAAACATGGTTTATTTTTATGTGTGTTTGCTTTGCACAGCAGCGTGTACAACTAAGTCAAGTTCTATCAGCTACTGCTACTCATCAATCTACATTGGGACTTTTCAGTATAAATGAAATGGAAGTTGTTACCAAAATTGAGATGAAGACCCTCCCTTTGAATTTCATGCATACATACTCAGTATTCTTCCTGACCCATTTGTAATCTAATTAAATGACAAGTCAGTGTAAGAATGAAATGGAACAATGAAAACGTGAAGAACAATACAAATACACTAAAATAAGTTATCTAGTAATTTGCTTTTTACTATATACAACAGTAAGAGATTCTCCAGAGTACTGAGGAATTCCTATATTTATAAAACAAAGTATATAAGTTACAGATTTATATTGAATGATATTCTGGGTTTTTTTGTAATGACAAAAGAAAAAAAAATTAATCCAGTAGTATCGCTTCTCATCTTTAAAAAAAAATTGAATTCCTTAATTTCTGGCAGTTACTTCGTCCAGAAGAGGTTGAGATTCTTGTCTGTGGCAGTCCTGAACTGGATATGTCTGCTTTACAGCGAAGTACCCAATATGAGGGCTACCAAAAAACTGATCTTACTATACGGTAGGTTTAATTTTTTTTTCATCATAATTACTGAGTTTAAAACCATCATAGAATGGTAAACTGTTTGGAACAGTCTCTTCAAGCATAAGCAAGCTTTAAAAGGTTCTGATAGGTTGAAATTCAGGTAATTTAAATAGAGTAGCTTCAAATTCTACATAGTAAAATATGAGTCTTTATTATCCAATCTATCCTCATTTTTATTTGATAATTAGGAAATTTATATTAGTGAGTAGAAGGCATTTATATTTTTATGGTAAAGTTTGCTTGGACATCATTTGACAAGACAGCATTCCAAAATTCAGAAAACATTGTACTTCTCAATTCCTAAGGAGTTTATTTAACCTTACATATTAGGATACTACTGATGTCCTACTAATTAGATTCTCAGTAAGTGACATTAATCATGTAGTACCTGCAGTTACAATATTATCCTCATACTGTTTTGTCATGATATTGCATCTTACACCCTTTTCTTCTCCCTCTGCCCTGAACGTAGATACTTTTGGGATGTAGTACTTGGATTTTCTCTTGACCTTCAAAAGAAGTTACTGCATTTTGCTACAGGAAGTGATAGAGTACCTGTGGGAGGAATGGCTGATTTGAATTTCAAGATTTCAAAGAGTGAAACATCCACTAACTGGCAAGTAGTCTTCTGGATTTAAAAAAAAAAAAATCATTAAATTATTTCCTCAGAGTTCTTATTGTCCTTTAATGTATTTTTAAGAGCAGACTAAAGTGTAAGGAAGAAACTGCATGGATTCCTTTGGTTTGTCTTCAGAATGTTAGTATACATATTTATTGATTGCATGAATCCTGTAAGTGACCATCTACGAAAATAGATTCTCTGGTCAATGCTTGCATTTGAGACCAGGAGTTCTTTATTTGTAGAGATCCCTTACATGTTCTCAATTCAAATAAAGAATTTGTCCCTAACATGACAGCCAAGCTAATGAAAGTATACTGTGAATCACGACTTTTTCTGGATTAGTTGAGTCTGCCATTATGTATAGCAGCCTCTGCAGTTGCAGGAAACACTCGCCTTCTTTCTTGATGGGCTAAATAGGAATTTCAACATGTACAGCTGCAGAAGATGCAGCATTCCTTTAGGGTCTCTGGTAAGTGGATGGTCGATACAGAGGTTGCTTAGAAGAAATAAGAATGAAGCAGCCTTGTAACTTCATTGCAAAGGTTAAATTGTATATGCCAAGATATCTTGTGTTTCTGGTGGTGTTTTGTTTTTACGTCGAATTGACTTGAGACATACCACATAGTTTCCAGCTAGTATTTTCCTTCTCAAGGTTGGCGACAGTCAGTTGAAATAATTCAGAAAGCTGTATAGAAAAGCTTACTGCTCTGAAGCTCGCTGCTAAGCATTATTAGTTGCTGCTAAGCAGTAATTACTGGCTTTACCTAGATTTCTCAAACGTTTAAGGCAATCAAAATAATTAAATGGAAATAAATTTCTAAAGTCAACATTTTGTCGAGTCTTCTGTGGTGAGCTGAATTACATGCATAAACAAAATAGATTTTGGTTTTGTTTTTAAATATGATTTAACTCATTACTGTGATATTTCTACTGATTTATTAAAAAAAAAATCTAGTAACTGTTCCAGTAACATGTTAAAGCAACATGAGGATCTGATGACAAATTTAAAAAGAAATCACTCAGTGTTAAATCTAAGTTCGTTCTCCTGTAAAATATCATTTTCCTTAAAGGTGGGAACATTTATCTTTAAAATGCACATCATTTCAAAATACACAGGTCTGTGTTTTGCAAGATAATTGCCGCAGTCAGACTGCCTGCGCAGTGATGAACGGAGACTTGTTGGTACTGCATTGCTCCCACAATAGGATCAAAGAACATAATAGGAATGAGAATTTCCAAGTTGATATCTAGTTTCCAAACTTCCCAAATTTTGAAGCACATGACCCTGTCAGATTAATAGATCTTTGCTTACTTGTTTAAAGGGCAGGGGGGAGGAAGTAGCTTGAGTTTCCAGATCTAGGGGCAATCCATGCCCTTTCAACAAGGTTTGCTAATGACCAAAGGCCAAGCTGCTGCCATTCAGAAGTCTAAGGGTTTCAAAGAAAACAAAAATAGAGAGCTTTTTGAGTCATACGCTTAACTTTTAAGTCTGAAGTTTTAGAAATATTTTATTTCTGTTGAGTTAATTCCGAATGTTAGGTTGAGGTCATTGTCTGTCTTCTCTGCTCTTCCCAAGTAATTGTAGGATTAGTCTATATTCTCATTGCTGTCCTGTGTGTCATTTGAGGACATAAAGGGCATGAAGATCCTCTAGCTTCTTATTACCGGTGACTATCAGGTAGGACACAGTGGCATCTCATCCTGATGGCAAAACAAATGCTTCTGCTATTGAGGAACAATTTTCAACAGATTAATCTGTTCTAGTGAGGAACAGTTTCCAGTCCTAAGAGACATCTCCAGCAGATTTTAAAAGATCTGAGAAGAAACTTGCAACTGGAAGTGTTGGTATGGCTAAGACCAAAACTGGTGAAGGGCTTTAATCAGCTCCTTGGTGCTCTGCAGAGAGGCATATGTTTGCAAGGATGTATTTTACCTGGCTAAATGTTAAGTGTTGTATCCTTACGCTAACTGTGCTTCATCTAGGTGTTTCTGTACCTGCTCCAGGACCCACTTTCCTTCATGTTGTGGATTCTGATTATACACAAATTTTGCATTTAGAGAAAGACTGATTTTGAAGTCATGTGGTATCTGGAGTTTGCAGAACCAGGAAGGAGATATTTCCAACTTGACAGGAAAGGCGGAGGGAAAGACTTGCAGATAAATTCACCTGAGGTGCATATGACCAACAGTGGAGTTACTTCTGTTCAACAGAACTTGAAGCTACAACATTAGGATAAATGTTCCTTTTACAGTATTTGTTAATTAAGTAATGTTTAACTGAAAATATGGAAGCAGTTGGCAGTGTTTTGCTTATATTGTATTATTAAATGTACTCTGGTGTTTGTTTAATTATTTTAGGTTACCTGTGGCTCATACCTGCTTCAATCAGCTTTGTCTCCCTCCTTACAAGAACAAGAAAGAACTGAAGCAAAAGTTGATCATTGGAATTTCAAATGCAGAGGGTTTTGGTCTAGAATAAAATGAAATACTTTAAGAGCAGCATTTTGATGTAGCATTCACTCTCTTCTAATTGTGCCTTTAAGCTTTTTGTTGTTATGTCTCTTGATACTGTGCCAGTCTTAACCAACTTAGATTTTTTTTTTTTAAACTAAATATGAAGTGTATGTTTTTTTCTTGAATGGCAATACATTTCCTGCTTGCTTTGTCACAGAAAGTAGCTTTCCCTTGTACAAAAAGCTAGTCTATTTGATAAACAAAAACTAAGATGATTTCTAAGTTATATTTTGTTTCTGTTTTTTTCTTAATAGCACTTTATCATTAGTCATAATTCCTTTGCATCACAGGTATCCCACTGGGAGATAATATACAGAATATTTCTTTCTTAGCTAATCTCAGTGGTAAAATGTTTTCAATTAACATGAATGATAGAAAAATACAACGTACAGCATGTAGCCATATTTTCACAAAGGCAAATAGGAATTTTAGTCTTTATAAAATGTATGCAGTTTTAATATTCTGGTTTTCCTTCTCAATGAAACAGGCTGTCTAAGAAGCATGTAAATAACTGCCTGTGAAGAAATAGGGTTTTGATAGTGCCATTTACTGCTAAAAATTTATTTTGTATGAATAAGAGGTTTTAGATGTTCTATATTGAGCTTTTACAGATCAACAGGCTTGACTGTATAAGGGTGTTAAAAGGTACTTTTTTCAGCTTGAGGGGATACAAGTTCAAAATACAGGTATTAAGCAACTGGTGTGGTCATTCTTTGACAGCAGACTAACCAGATCTACTGTGGCTTTACAGTAAACAAAACAGGATATTTAAAATAAATTCCACATGTGGTGAAATACTTCTGAAAATAATGAAATCCACAACACATGGAAAATGGATATAGTGTGTCATGCTATAATTTTTTTTCAGCAACTTTGTTGAAAGTCTTAAGTACGCTGTGACAGAAGTGAATACAATAACATTTCAGGAAAATGTTTAAGCTTTCATTAACTTGAAGGTCGGCATTTAAAGACAGTGTTTTGTGGTTTTCACTGCACAAACTCCACAAGATGAATTCTTGGTATGCCTGCTCTAAGTTTGTAAATTAGGAACTGGGAGGAAAGAAACTGGTTCTAAAATGCAGATGTAATTACAAGTCTGGGTTTTACTCATTAAATAGAAAGAATTTCTCAGCATGCAGTATAGTATTTTATTAATATGAATAGCTACTGTATGTTCTACAGATTTTTCTTTCAGCTGAATGAGGCCCAGATCATTCAAGACACGTTGGCACCTAATTTGTCAGCTTTCCCCATTGACTTCTGCTGGGGCATGGATGCTTAAATATCCTGTAGTGTCTGTACTGAATTACTTATTTGCAATAAGAGCAAAATTATATCATTCTTGTTTTCCCTCTCTATTACTTACATACAACCAACAGATTTAGACATGGCAAACAAATTAATCTGCCTAATATGTAGTTTCAAAACTCTTGTGGATTTTCTTCAATAGCTAAGTGTAAATTTTATTCTATTTCCTAGAGAAGGTACTGGTGATTTCACTGCTTTATTAAAGCACAGAAAAATAGTAGGATATTTTGAAATATTTAGGACTCTAGTAATTAGAATCCTTGAAACCAATAATTAAATTGCTATTGACTTCAGCCTGGAACAAAATTTGATTAGCACAGAGTATTAAAAGCAACACTTCAGACTTGTGCATTTTACATAGTTTCTCCCAAATGGAGATTTTAAAACAAACTTTCATTCACAGGATTTCAGTTGTTAAGACAGAAATTAAACTTTCACCATTACAATGAATGAACTAGTTGCCTTCAAGCAATGTTAAATTTCTAACAGCTGAGTGTGGATGTAGGTAAGAACTCTGGAAACAAGCACCACCTCCCTTTCCCCTCTCTGTAGAATTGGATTCGTGGAAGGTTGGCTTATCAATAAATAGCTATACAGTTTATCTGAAAACATGGCAAATTAGCCAAAATATTTTTTTATGGCTTAAGCCCACTTTTAATAACTATTTATCTATTATTGTTAAAATAAAAGCTTTATCTTCTTTTCACAGAATTGCACTTTGCCTTGGGTTTAGTTTTATTTATTGAAGCTTTTTTGATTTACTGTGTAATATTACCTCAGAATTCTAAGAAGGCTATCGTATTTGCATCAGTTTTTAAATAAGATTGTCATTCAATGACATTTTATATATTTCCTGATGTTGATAAATAGTAAATTTTGTATTTGCTAAATGTAAGCATTGCACTGTATTTATGAAATAAGACTGATCATTTTAAAACTCTTCCTCAATGATGTTTTGTTCTTTTGTCTTGCCCTGTAATCCAGCAAGTCTTTTTTTAACCTCCATCATTGTTTTGTACCATTCAAAAGAAATCTGTTTTGTATAAACTTGGTCATTATTACCTATTTTTATGTATTAAAATTGTGCAGTCATTAAATGAAATATTTCAATTTCTGGCTTCATTAATTTTCCTATTTCATGATCAACATATTTTTGCTTTTGTTACAGTTAGTCTTTTGCTACACTTACACAGATTTTTCTGAAACATTGCATAGGTAACTGAAAAAGAAACTGAGATTCAACTACCAGACATACCCCCAGAAGTGTATTCTGCATTTGTAGTCAGTTACAGGTGTTCCAGTGCATACCATGGTGTAACAATGCTGTAAAATAGCATGGATCCTCAACTTAATCTTCCTTTTTCATCTTCTCAGTTGCAAGATTACTTTGACATACAATGAAAAACAGAGCCAAGCTGTTTTATGTTTTGCCTTTTTCTGACTAATTGTAACATTTAAATTGGGAGGGGCAGGGAACAACACCATCATACTTTTTCATGGACACAGGTCCTGATCACAGGACTGATGTCTGACCAGATTCAAACTTGGTTCTTGTCTCCCTTGTACCACTCCAGTTACCTACAGATGGCAGCAAAGATGAGGATTGAAACCACTTAATTAGATGTCAGATTTTTCTCTTAACTAACAGTAGATATTACAAAAAGAAATAATGAAGAGAAGAGTTATAGCTTATCTATACTGAAAATAATTTCAGATTTTTCAAAATCAGAAAAAAGAAATTGGCCTCTAGCAAATGCATATGGAGGAAGGAGAAATTGCTTCAGTCTAGCATTAGGTCTTGAAAATGTCTTCCCTTTCCCTAATGTGCATTGGGATAAATGAGAGACTCCGAAGCCTTGAAGAGGAGATTGCTGGTGATCTCTGAACAGTGAGTAGCCTCAGGACTGATATTTAGAAAGAGGTTAGAAAAACTAGCTTTCTCTGCCCTGTTCCAGCTAGGGATCAGATGGCTGGTGCTGGGGCTTGAACTGAAATGCAGTATTTCTTTTTGACTGCCTTTTGGCCAAAAATGATGAGGTTCCTTCTCTGTGGTTCTGGTTGGTTCTGGGTACTGAGTGACCTGCTCCCAAAGCAAATGTTACATCTGTTATTTTTCGTTGCTGTGGTATTTAATGTTCTTTAAGGGTCCTTCCTTGAAATAAATGGAATGTCTTAAATGTCCCTCAAAGCCTCTGTTTTTGTGTCAGAGTGGCAGACTGTAATAACTTTTTTTTTCCACTAGAGCATCTACTCCTTCAAGACAATTTCTCTTTTAGGTTTGGGTCAACTAATTTTCCACTCTATGGTTCTGTTTGGGGTTTTTTGAGGATTTTTTTTCCCATTCAGGATCTGTGCTGTTGTATGTGTTGAAGTTCCTTACACTTTTAAAATTCACAGTCTGCTGGAAAATAACAATGGGATGGCTGTGACGACCATGGCTGTTTCACTTATGTATGGTAAAAATGTTCTAATTCAGAGATGGGTGTGTTTTGCTGATAAATTAATGAGCCAAAATGGGCCATCATCTTTCACAAGGTCAATTAATTTTTTATTAATGTTTTTAAACCCCAATGGCTTTATGTAAAATCTGGCAGAGGAACAGGTATGGCAAGGGTTATTATACTTTGATATAGTTTATGTGTTCAGAACTATGGAATATGGATATTTGAGTGGAAAAACACCAAAGCAACACTGCACTACAAGCTACATGTAGGAGAGAGCTCTGAGGTCAAGGAAGATTGAGAGATATTGTCTCTGAGGATTTGGTAGAGTAGTTGCTCTGGAATTCTTCGAGAGTTTATGCAAGTTGAGCACCACTTCACATTAGTTCAGTTCTGGACTTTGCTGCAGTACCAACATTAAATAATATCTACATGTGTAAGAACAGGATATATACATTAATGGGCTTGCTGACTGTTTCACAACTTCTGTGCCCTACTGCAGCAATACTTCATGTGCCATTTTTCTTGCTGGTATCAGTATTTATGGTTTGATATTTGTAGTGAGTGATGAACAGACTTTTTACTTTCTGATGCGACTTTTTTTCCCATATGATAGTTGTCCTCAATTATATAGATTTATGATGGTCAGGTTTAATTCATGGGTTTCTTGTTTATATGGTGCTTTAATTCTAGTTATTATACATTCTAGTCATATGTTATATTCTCCTAATATTAGCTAGGAGAAATGCATCTGTCCTCAGAGTCTTTGGTATCTTTATGCTAGCATCCCTGGCTACTTCCACCCTGCAGAACAGCAGTCGGGCCTTTCCTGGTCATTATCAGAACAGGATTTGTAATTAACTATGTGTAAGTTATTCAAACCGTCTTGTCAATAACTGAGTGTACTTGATGTACATTCAATCTCTTTGCTGTAGTGGAGAGCTTGAATCTTCATTAATTTTGCTGCTCGTTTCATGTCAGTAGAGTGGAGAGCAGGAACTCTTGAGTGGTCTGTCCCCTGGAAAAATCAACCTATCTGGATGCAAAGCAGCCAAGCACAGCCATGTCAAAGACAGCGTGGTTTTGGTTCCGGTTGCCTCTACTGATTTTATGTAACCTCATGCACCTTACTTTTAAGGACTGTGGTGCCAGCATGTATAATGTTTTGAGGGTTTAATAGTCAGCCTTGATCAGTAGGAAGGAACAGGTAGATGAGCTGGTAGCATGTCACAGCGAGCAGAGAAGGCGCTTTATTTGTCATCTCACTCATCTGCTTTAGAGAAGGATCTTTTCCCAAATCTTTCCAAATTCCAAGATGGAGGAGTGTTCTGCTCAGCGTTTGAAAGTCCCTGACAAGACAGGTTCTGTGGTACTAAATGCATCATATTAATTGTTAAACAATTCACATTGTTAATAGAAAAAATAATTAGTGACCTATGTAAAACAGATGAGCACAGGAAAAATTCTTTAGTAGTAGAAGAGAGAAAATTTCTTATACAGTAGTTCCATAGGATTGCTTTTGAGTTTCAGAAATCTAATTTCATTTTCTTAAGGTTTAAGTTTTATAAGAACTAATAGAGAGTTTAAGAACTGAAATTATTTTTCTTTAATTCCATCACCATGTTAGATAAACCTAAACCTTGAATAAACTGTAGTATTTTCTCATGAGCACCGCTGCATAGTGCTTACTGCATTGTCTAATTGTACTGAAGTAAATAAAACTTTTGCATCACTTTTCTGTCCTAAGGCACCTGCTTTGGCAGAGGGGTTGGACCCAATGATCTCTTGAGGTCCCTTCCAACCCCTACAATTCTGTGATTCTGTGTTTCTTTCAGAATTCTAACTTTTGTGGCAGCTTTACTGTGAAAGAAAAGTTTCCCAAGCACTGAAAGCACTTGGTATTCATTCAAACTGAAGCTTTTAAAGTAATAACATACATTTGTTACTGGCGCATATAAACAACTTTGACTTTTTGTTTGGGTGGTTTTGTTTTAGGATTGAGACTCTATTCCAGATCATGTTTCTGCTTATTAATTGAAATACTTTAAGCTCTGATGTCAAATGGCACGTTCTGGAAGGTGAAACCTCCAGTAGCCTGTGATACTGGAGGGTACTGTAACTCTGTGAAAAGGATTCCAAGTTAATAATTTCTTTCTTTGCTCTGTTAGTTGCCAGACAGGGGCTGAAATCTCCTGAGGTATTACAACCAAACCATGTTTGAACTACTTAGGGGATGTTTGCTCTCATCCTATTGATCATCTCCTACCCCGTGCTTGCCAAGTTTCTACTGGTGGTGGGTTTCACATGCTTACAGACATTTTGCATGCATGTCATGCAGTGATATATTCGATACCTGTGAATTCTTCCTTTTTAAAAACTATTTTTTTTCAGTAGTCTATGATGTTGGCCAAGAAGCTCACAGGTACAGAACTTAAAATAGTAAATTAGTTTAGAAGACACACTTTTATTTTCCTATAACTAATTTTAATAGTTAAAAATCATCCTGTGTTCAAAGCTGTCCAGACAGCATCAACTCAGTTAAGCTGAGAGCAGTGTATTTTGTTCCTCATTCCCTGTTTTGCTTTTTTTGTGCCAACAGGAGTTTACACCGTAACCAAAACGTGAGAGATGCAATAGGTGTAAGTTCTGATATTAAAGTGATAGTTTTGGAATTTGAAGAGCTCTTTGCTTGATTGATTTCCTGTCCCAATGTCCTAGCTGTAGTTTTGTGTGTCTTTCATTTATAACTGTTTGCAATGGGTACACAGCAGTTCTCAATCTGAAGGTGTCATTGCCTGTGTCATTTTTTGTATCCTTAGTTGTTAAAAAAGATACATGACCTCACTGGTTTTCCTTGCCTTGTGTCTAGGGAACCAACTGATGCATCAAGGCTTTTATATTTAATGGTGCAAAGGTATTCTCAGTTTATCTTTTGCCCTTGAATTTCTTCTCAATTTATTTTTTGCTGACTTATTAGTAGAGTTTATTAATTATATATGACATAAGCACAGATGCCATGCTTAATCATGCATTCAGTTAGCTTTTTCATACTTGTGGGTGTACCATGAAGAAGAAATCACTACTTTCATACAGCACAACCAATCCCTGGCTAGTTTCTGCTGTCACTACTTATACAACAGTCTATGTTCTTTGCATAGTGCTGCCTTTCACTTATGTGCAATACCTACTGTCATTCATAATAAACCATATATGTAATTGTAGAGTGATAAAGAAATGGAAGATTTCACTTTGAATTTCCCTAGAATAGGAAACCATTCTGTAAACTGTTTGTTTGGGTTTTTTCTTGGTGGGTTTTTGTTTGTTTGTTTTTACTAGACCTCAGGTTTTATTTTGTATTTTCTCAAGACACAGGGTAACTTAGGGGGATTTAAGCAGACATTTTAGAACTGAAGTATTACTCACATAAATTAATTCTTTGACTAGGTTTTTTGTCAGTCCTTATCCTAGCTACATGCAATGTCAATCCTCTATTTGTAGCACGTTTTGATAAATCAAAGTGACTTGAATATTAATGAGGACCACATAGATAAAGCTGCCTGGGAAGGATAATGAGTTGTTGTGTGCCTGGGCTGCAACTTGTAAATGTGCCTAAAAAAAAAACCCAACAAAAAAAAAACTGGTTAAAAACAATGGTTCAAGGTGGTGGCAGGGAGAAGAGTAGTATCTTTATGCTTCATATCTCATTTCTGAGGATTTCTGAGGAGTTGCACAGAAGCTACATATTGAAGACAACCTGTCTGGGAGAAAAAAATCCCTGTGGGATAAGACTACGAGTTTTAGGTCATTGTAGTTTGACCTCCTCTTCCTTTTTATTGCAATTAGCTTACTATTTGAATTACCTTGGGAATATTTGCTTTTTTTTCCCTATTGATCTTGTCATAGCCCATGCTTACATAATTCTTGCTGGTGATGGCTTTCACATGCTTTCAGATTGTCCAAATTCAGATTTAAATTAAGCAATCGAGCTCCACTTATGTGATGAGAAAGAAGCCAAAATTGGTCTTGGACTACACCAAATCCCACCCTATTTGCCAGTATTTAGAAAGCCAAAGTCAGTGATATGTTTGTCTAGTCTGTCCAAATGGTCCCATTTTGAAGGAAGCCTGATTTCAATGCCATGGGAAGGTGGTGGTGTTTGCTCAGCCATCGCAGAGGCTTGGCAGCACCCTTCATTTACCAGCGCCATGCTAGAGACATAGCACGCTGGCTGCTCGGTGCTCTCTAGGTATTCAGCTTTTCCCTTTGGAATCCTTACCACTTGTTGAGTTCAGGCAGCCAGTGAAGGCTGGATCCCCACTGAAGCTCATGGAATGTCTTGCTTTGTATTCTGGGGCTGATTCCCCAACCCTCTTCAAAAAGGATTTGTTAAAAATCAGTAAGTATAGGTGAGCAAAGATAATTGAAATATAGGTTTGTTACCAAGCTGATAGGATTATTAGGTCAAATGCCAGTCACTACTTTCAAAGAAAATAAGGGAGGGGGAAATCTATCTGCCTTGTTTAGGTTTCACTTATTCATGGCTGGGGGAGTGGGGTGGAGGTGGGGGAGAGGTGGTTGTATGTGGGCATACAGCTGTCCAAAGAATGTCATAAATGCAAAATCCTGGTGTGCTAAGTTCCTGCAATTAGCATTCTTCTTTAATTAGCTGCATGCTGGTCTCTCAGTGATGACTTCACTCAGTTTGCACCTCAGTGACTTTTCAGCTCAGGGGTCAAGGGAGCGAAACAGGAAGCAGGAGATGCTTGTGTTTGGGTGGATCAGATACTACTACTGCCAGGTTGTCAGTCAGGTAGTTGGTCCCTCTTTAAGCTTAAAATCAAGGCAGGTTTGGAAATGTGCAGTGTTTATATTATAATTTCATTTGTCTCAGATATAGCTGATTAAAAGACAAAGCATCTGCACCTAATGTCATCTTAGAACTTTTGAGTAGTCAGTAATGGCAAAGAAATCCTGCCATAACTTATCAAATCTAAAAGCAGTGATCTAAAGAGAATGTGGAAATGTACTGCTTAGATCACAGCTTCATCACAAATATCAAATGTTACTACTGCAAAGTAGCTAATACTTAGTTAATACTATTTAATCACGTTGTCTCGTTATCTTATAAGGTACGTGCTGAACATTTTACCTCCACTGTAACTTGTAAAACTGAGTAACAGCCTTTCCAGTCTCCCTCAAGTACATTTTAGCATTAGTGGCTTGTGAAGAGAGAACCACAGAAAATGGAACCACATGTTGGCAACTTGCATATAATGTAAAAAAAGGTTTGTTTATTTTTGCGTATTAAAGGGTGGGGGGTTGGGGATTTTTTGTTTTGTTTTGGTGGTTTTATTGGTGGGGATCCCAGACTGCCCACAAGCAGAGCACAGGCTGGCTTTGGCCAGAGGGAATTAAAAAACAAAAGGTAACTCTAGGGCAACGTCCTAGTTTGTAACCAGTCCCTACACACAGTATTAGATCTAGTCAGGAGTGTAAGGGCTTGCTTCACTAATGACTGAGCTTTATGGCAAATGAATCAGATTTTCGCAGCAAGTTAAAGTACATCAGAAATTACAGTTGATAAAGTATCCATAAAATATAGCGACAAGGTTTTGCATAATACAAGCCATTCAAAATTACAGCAATTCTCCCATGTGCCATCAGAACCCACTTAAGGTTTTGTTTGATCAAAATTGCTGATCAAAATTAATGGCTGATTTTGGCTCATAAATATTTCCCACCACCACTTGTCACACAGAGTGCAGGAGGTCTCCTCCTTTTTATTCAACACTCAGCTGGTCAGAGCATTCACTAGCAATGGGGGGAACTGGCATTCAAGTCTTCCTGAGGGCAGGATTTGAAGTTGTGCTGCTCGTAGCCCATGAGCTCCTCAGTCCATACTTTGCATCTGGCAGAAGCAGCCCGATCCTCTCATACCTGAGGCAGAGATACCTGTGTGCTCCACCATCATGACTGAAGTGTTTACTCCAGGCTTTAACTTCTGTGTTTTCTCTTGTTAAACATCCCCAAGTGGAATAAAAGCTTCGTTTCAGATTTGGTGTGAACCAGCCCCTTCAGCTTCCTCACCGCAGACAAACACAACCACCCCCACTGCAATTTTGATTTGATCCTAATCTTTGTTTTCTAAAAACATTTTGGTTTGGTGTCTAAAGCAAAGCAATAATCATGCTCAGGAGTTGTGCCTGCAGCTCACGCTCCTGCTTGCAGGGCCAGCATCACCTGAGAGGACAGGAGGGGCCGGGAATGGGAATGTGTTCTGCACAGCGTGGTAAGTCTCATAACAAAAGTACTGTCGTTCCTCATGTCTCAGCATGAAATTTTCCCAAGCAATGTGCAAAAATAACAAGCCAGAAAGACCTTGATAGCTGAAAGTACAGAGACTACTGTGAAAGCCATCACGGCAATTTGCTCAGTTATTACATAGCACTAACTTCTTTTTTAGTTTCAATCTCAGAAAGCGACATGTTTTGTTGCAATATCAGTGCTATATTCTTTGGCATATATTCAACTGTTTATGTTAGGTCTTAAACCTCCAAACAAGGCCTTACCCAGCCTCTGAACCATCAAAGAGATTATTTTCCCCAGGAAAACAGTCTTCTCACTGGAAACAACTGGTGTAGCCTAGAGGTGGATAGCCACAACATGGAGCAGGCAGGGAACCATATAGGGTTCTCCATTTCCCTTCGCGTCAGGTGTGGGCTTCATTTCCCAGTGGCAGTTGCTTTGCAAACATTGTCGTGTGAGAGTGAGACCTTATCACCAATTCTAGCTGCTGCTTTTCAGTGTTGCAGTCCATGTCCTGCACCGTGTATAGTAATTCTGTATGAACAAGTGCAGCTTCAGGCATCTTAAAGTTTCCGCTTCCATGGCATATGGAGAGATTTGTAGATGTAACTTTTCAGTGGGTGTTTGCAGAAGCCGTTCCAACCAGCGGATGCTTATGAATGCTTTCTAGGTCGTTTCTTCTGCAAATTCTGTTCTGAATTGCAGATAATTAAAGAAGTTTAGTGGTTCAGTTTGGTGTTTTTTCTGCAGATTTTGTTAGTGGAAAAACCTTTGCACTTCCAATGCTGGAAGACAGCGTGCCTATGGCATTCTGAAATTATTTGCATCACAGAAGAACGGAGCATTTTGCACAAAGTCACATAGAGGATGGAATCCAATGAGGATTTCCTAACTTCTGGGTCTCTGTTCTACTTATTAGCTGGATCTTTATGTAGATTAATGAAGTACAGACAGTTTTGAAGAATACTGTGTTGAAAAATATGCATTTGGAGCCTCCATGGTACTTTGAATTTTTAACACGCTTTCTAAGCTGAAAATAATCCATTTTGCTTATAAAGCTTCAAGCAGTTTTGCAGAGATAGGTGTTGAGAACACTGTGCCATTTGCATTATGAAGCATATAATGTTAAATCCTTATTCAAGCTCACTGATTTCAGCAGGCTTTGGATGAATCCCATATTTGCCAACTTGTAAAAATGCTGTCAGTATAGAACTCAAGTTTTGACTGTAGAAATTTCAGTTTGACAACCTGACTGGCAAAGACTTTAATATAACTATTTATACACTCAGTAGTTTACAAAATATGTTCGCCAAACTTAACAACTTGATCATTCATTCTTTCCTTGTTTATGAAAATCATAACTTTGTGCATAGAATTGCAGTCTAAGCAATGAAAAGGCATTTTTGAAGCACTTACATTTCTAATTTTCCCCCCTTTATCAAGCTTTGATGTTTTGAAAGCGTTTATATTCAAAGCATAAAGCCAGAAACACATGAAGTAATTATGCCCTTGGAATGTTCCTAAATTGGCTTAATAAGACATTAATTACTAGAATGCCCTTAAAACACAAATACCCTCAGTTTTAGTTGAGGAGGTGTTTATTTTCAGATATCAGAAGGTAAATAGTGTTGCTGTAGGTTCCTCCCCTGCCTTGAAGTACTACTACACCAAATAATGTGCATCTTTTTCAAGGGATCTCTCATTCTTTAATGAACTGGTTTTTGTCAAGGCAAGTAAAATAGATTTCAATGCTCTTATGAGTTGCCAGTCTAAGGGGAAGGATCATAACGAGCTTCAGGAACACTGCAGTTCTGAATATACTAAGGAGAACATTCATCAAAACAGAAAAAAGAAAAGCAGCATGAGCACTTGTGTGCCTATTTCACATGGGTCTTTATGCAGCATATATTTAAACTTTTTTATGTACATTCTATTCAGTAAGAATTTATAGTGCTATAAATTAGCTGCCCCAGTTCTACATTTGGGATCATTTGTGCCTAATCACTTTTCGATATAATTCCCAGTGCTCCAGATGAAATTCTGCCTGAGGTGAATTCAACCATTTCCCAACACAAGCTGCCTCACTGTCTTCTGCACAATTACCCTGAGGATGCAGCTGCTGCAGAGTATGCAAACCCAGTCCCTAACCTGCAGGCAGTAATTTCCCTATGAGCAACATCTTCAAAAACCACTGGCTGCCTTTCGACATTTGAAGTTATGGATGATCAACCTGAATTGGTAATGTAAATCAATACCCAGAACATGAAACCTGCAGATAGGTTTGTATTGGTGTCTCAGCATGGGCTTGTATAACTAATCAACTTTAACCTCATCGAAATCGTATTTTGTAAATAATTCTAATTAAAAAACCTTCTCCTGTCTAATTTCATTCTATTTATTCTGATTTTTTTCCCCACTAATCACTTGTCTGTTGCTCTTTTTCTGCCTTTTTATAGATTAGGTGTTTGCCAGATGTCCTCTAAACTTGATAAAGAATTTTTGCTTTCTCCAAGTTAAGGAAAGTTGTCCATTGGCAGACATGGAGTTCATGCAGGGACCTTGCTCAGGCCATGTATATTGTCAGCATGAAAAGCAGTGATTCACAATGTTAGCAGAAAGACAGCTATTTAAATAAGCAGAGTCCTCTGTTCTAAAGGTGTGAGTTCATGCTGGGCAAGAATCCACCCAAGCTTGTATCTTCTCTTTAACTCCTCGCTCTAATGTGAAGGAGTGTTTGCTCAGAAGTTGACAGTAGGAAAAAAACCCCTAAAACCCTGTGCTTAAAAATTCCTGAAAGGTTTTCACCTAAAATACATACCAGAAACACATTAGTCTTGTATTATAAATCACTGTTAGTTGTTTTCTTTTTTCCTGTCCAGACCAATTCACCACATAACTACCTCACTGTTTAAGTATAGAATTAATGCATTCTTGAAATAAAGTAGGCATTCCACTTAACATTGGGATTTGTGTGCTATGTCCTGCTTACAGGACAGACTTACAGTACAGAGTACTATAGTACTCTGATACCCTGGTATCTCTGGCACCTGCTATATGAAGATGGGATCATGGGCTCTACACCCTATGGCCCCACAGGTGGTCTGGTCCATCACCAAGAGCTTTCTGCTGGTAGAGGTCCCCATCCCACAGGTCGCTCCATTGGCAGTGCTGCTGTGTTCCTCTGAGTCTTCCACAGCGATCTTCAGGGGAAAGGACAGAGGTGACCCACCATGGCCGCTCCAGGATGGAGGCAAAGCCTATTCCTGGGAGCTAGAGCAGATGTGCAGCTGAAGGAACAACCTCCTGTGCCAGGGCTATCAGCCTGCCCTCTTGGTAGCAAGGGTCTAGGGGCAGTGTGTTAGTGGGGCAGTTTGACAAAGAAGTGAAGTGAAACAAACCAGATTTTAGGTTATTTTTACCAAAACCTTCTTACTCTGTGAATTTAGATTCATATTAGGCCTTGGCTCTGGCAGCAGCTAGTCCTGTGCCTCCCATGAGCAATATGTATTTAGCTGAGCCCACTCACTGGAGTTTGTAAGCTTTATCCTCTCGCAGCAGCAGCAGCAGGGCTTCCTGAGAGACCACAGGCACATGAGGAAGAAAATGGCAGACAAGGTAACACAGCCTTCCCCAGCATGTTCCCTAGTCCTGTATTGTTACCGGTTCAGTAAGGACACAAGTGATGATGAGATTCAGCAGGATACAGAAGTCAGGTCACCTATCAGGTGCTGGGCAAAAAAAACCCCAACAGCCACCAAGTGGAAATGGCCACATCAGCCACAGCATGTCCTACTATCCAGCTCATCCTCCTGTTGTCAGTTTACCGTGTCAGCATCTTGAGCAGCTTGTGGCAAGAGGAAGCAGTTCACACAAAACATCAGGTCCTGGATGCAGCAATAACTGCGTGAGGATTTCATCAGCAAGGCTGTCCTGTGTCCCTAAGGCCAGTCTTCATAGCAGGCTTACTAATAAATCTGATCTGAAAGCTGTGTACCTGATGCTAAATTTTCATTTCCTACGCCCTTTCCAACCTCTGCAAACTTTCTGCAAAACCCAGATGGGGATCTAACTGCTGTTCTGCTTTTTCAAGCTTGCCTCAGGATTGGTATTATAAAACTGAAATAGAAAGGTAAGGAAAATACATCTTCCTGGCATGGTACATGCTTGGGGGGAAAGTCAGTTAAGGCAGAGATTAGATTAAAAAATGATACATGCATGATAAATCTGGATAATACAATCTGAAAAATGATATTGTACTTTAGACTCAGGCTCTGATACTTTTTGTGTGTCTGCCTCCTCCAGGAGAGGAGTCCCTGGGGGACCACTGTGATGCCAAAGTCCTTCAACCAAAGCTGGTGAAGCATCTGTTTATTTAAAGACTAGTAGGCTATTAAATTCACTGGTATTTTGGGACTAATTGCTTACTAATGTCTCTAATACAACTGCTGCAGCTGGAATTATATGAATAATGATACAAATCTAGCTCTGAATTTAACTCATTTCATGCTATGTGCAAAAAATATGTTTGTGGGAACGTAGTGTGACGATGTGCATTTGCATTAGATGGTACCAATTACCCAGGTATCCTGGGGGAAAAAAGGCTTTAAGGTGTACTTAATGGAAAGATAGAAAGGCAATAATCTTTTCCATCTTGCAGTACCTGGCAGAAGTGTGCTTGCAAGGTGGAAAATTCATAGAATTGTTTCATTATAACGATAATAGTGAACTTCAAGGCTGAAATTGCTGATTTGCAGAAGGAAATCATTTCCCTGGTAATCTTTATGTAAGGCCCAAACGACAAGTTAATGCTTTATAACTGGACGTTTCAGGCTTGCTGCAGAACTCTCTAGCAGGAATAAGGTCTGAATGAAAGAACAAGTAATTATTCTTGATAAAATTCTGAAGACTTCCCATTATCATTTCTGAGGAACTCTATTTCTATAAAATTCTGGTCTCTTTTTTGTATTCTGTGAGATTTTTCCATAAAGTAATTACCATTTTTTAATTTCTTTTTAGCTTTTTCCTGGTTTGATTTTATTTTCCTGTTCACAGCCATAGCTACACCTTGGAGAGTAAAGTGCTTTGGTGGGAAATGAAAGGATGAAGGCACTGGCCTGAAGCTCCAGAGATCTGGACTCAACATCTGGCTCTGAACTAGGGCTTCTGTGTGACCTAGAGTAGGCAGCAGCTGGCACCCAGGCACAGTGCAGTGAGGCACAGGGAGCAGACAGGACATGTTGGACATGAAGTGTGGCTCTAGACAAGGCTTGGGGGCTCCACACTGTCTCTCTAATCTAGCCAGGAGAGGTGGTAGCAGCCCACCCAAGTGCTTGGGCACTGAGCTGCCCTCAAGGGACCACAGCTGGTGCTGGCCTGGGTTTAGGCAGCCTCGACAGCATCCCACTGACCTGCCCCAGCTCCTCTTTAGTTGGTGACCAGACGCCCAGTTCCTTGTGCTGGTGTCACCCCCAGGACCCACAGAGCCCACACAGCAGCATCCACCCACCATTGGTAGAGCGTGGGGCAGAGTCCTCTTAGCTCTGTCCTTTCCTCAAGGATTCATCCCAACTGCAGCAATACTCCAGTCATTCTCAGAGCCTTTCCCAAAGCTCTGGCGACTTTTGTCATCTCAAAGCAGCTCCCAGGTAACACCTCCAGATAACGCTTGTGTAAATGGAGGCAGTGGCAGAGGTCTCATTAATAAGGTAAACGTGATTATTTTGCTTTTCAATTTAGTATGGCCAGTTCTTTCCCTGAGCTACACAGTTTATGTGACATTACTTTTGTAAACATCAACATGTTTTGTTATTGCTCTATTTGGAAAGCCAGTAGCCTTTACCTGGGAACTATGGTATGATGTCAGTGTTCTCAAATGAGGCTGCAACAAGGTTGGAAATTATTGAACCTATGGTAAATCAGCTCATCTCCCTAGACTTTGGTTTCCCCATATGAAAAGTGGGGGCAATACAGCTTTTTGGTAAAAGCCCTGGACACTGAAGTACACCAGACCGTGGAGAGCTGCAGAAGGTGCCCTGTTTCATGCTGAGTATTCAGGTAACCTCACCAGAATTAACCTTCTTCAAAACCATCAACATCTGGGGGCAAATTATGATTTGTTTTAAGAATCTATAGGTATCTGAAAGAAAAGATAATACACTGAGTAGAATGAAGATAATTCTGGACTTAGAACAAATATAGCTGAGCTTTCAGCTAGAGTGAGGGTGTCTTGATGCCAGAATAAACACACTTTAGTTTTCTTTGGCCTTCCTTTGGAAAAACTAGCTGTACACACAGAGCTGCCAACTTCAGCTGGCTGAGCTGACACACTTCTTACAGTTAACGCAACTAGTGATTACAATAGACTTTCTTTGCCTTTATATGGTTGTTTCATATTTCTCTTCATGTAGCTCAGCCTACTCCCAGTTACGTCTTCATAGGTTAAGAAACAAGCTTTGTGTTTCTGGGCATCCTTTGCAGTTTCCTAAAATAGTGTGGCACTGCCACTTTTATGGCTAAGGGGTGCTAAACCCAGTATTTCTAGTCAGTTCTTCAAACCTGGTAGTGTCAGTAAAGAATGAGGCTGGATTACTACTAGAGCAGCCCCCTTTTCATCCTGAGAAATATGTTGCTTTTGATCTTTCTCCCCTAAGATTGATCCGTATTCAAAAAATAAATTCATGAAAGTGTTCTCAAATAAGCAGCAGACTTTGTTTATACATGGAATAATTCTTTGTCCAAATCTTCACCATATTTAAGCAGAAGGGTGTTCATGTTCCCCAAAGGAGGAGTTTTCTCCAGGACTCGGTCTATCAGTGTTGCATTAGGAGAACAAGTCTGGAATCTGGAGCGCACATCTCCATACCTCTGCCTTCTCTCTTTAGCCAGCACAAATGGATATGCATAATGGTACGTGACTATTATGCTGCGTTTAACTCCTGATGACCATTGATTTCCCCTCTGTAATGACAAGTACACTGAAAGTGTTTCAGGGTGGTTTTTTCCCCCATGGTTAGGACTGTCAGAAGTTATCCCCTCTTTGGCAGATGCAGTAGATGGAATGCATGGTCCCTGCCCAGTGCCCATGAAAAGATTCTTTTCAGTTCATTTAGAATTAATCTAAATCAGAGTAACACAAGGAAGACAGGTACCATTACATGCTATGTATCTTTGGTGTATGTTAGATTTGATTTTTTTTTTTAATCAGTTCCAAAGACTGCAGCACTTCCAAGCATTTCTTTTTGTGCTATCTTCCAATTTCAGGTATATTTTACACAATATTATCTAAGCCGAAGTCTGCTGAACACCTGGATGCATTCTTGATCACACATCACATGAATGGGGCTGTATGCAACACCAGCCAGGCAGCACTTTGCCTATTTGCAGGTGAGCCTGTGTTTTCTGCACCCAGAAAGTGCATTGATTCACTCATGTACCAGCTTTCTGGAGAACTCTAGCTACCTCACCTCATGGTTCTTAGCAAAATAATTGAAATATATCAGCTGTCAGGATTTTCTGTTTTCCTACATTTGATATGAATATTTTAAACAACATACATTTTTGCTGAACAAAAATCTGTGTCTCTTACTATTTTTTGGGATTGGAAAAACTACACAAATTCTTGCAGGGCTGAAATGACAGTAGGACTGCCTGTCAGTTAATGAGTCCCACGATATTTCCATATTTAATAGCTAGTAGGTATGAAGACAGAACAAAAGCTGCTTTGATTTCATTTTTGGCAATGTTGCTTTTAAAGAGGTTTAAATGCTCGCTTAGAGGCCAGTTGAAATGCTTGCTCAGAGAGGCGGGAGAGGAAGGGAGGACCTCTAGTTCATGACATGGTTTTAGTTCATTAAACTGCAGAAAGTTTACATTTTTGTTTGGTAAATGTAGGTACAGCCCATCTTTTTCAGCTGATTGTGGCATCTGGGAAAGTGTGTTGAAATACAAAAAGCACAGAGCAAGGGAACGGTTTATTAAGCTGCAGCAGGATTGTCCTGTATGTTCCTGGAAGATACTGTTGGAAGAATGTGTTTTAAAATTTTTAAGAGAAGAATAATCTCACATTCATGCACATTTTCTTGTTTTTCATGTGTGTCGTGTGATTTTGGCAAGAGTTGTACTTCTCCTGTAACTAGGAAAGTGATCTCTGCTTTCTGCTGCAGCACCATTAATGCTGCAGAGGCTACAACAAAGCCTACAGCTGTATTGCTACTTCCTCCTGCCTGCATTAGTTGTTTACATGTCATACCACAAAATATATCTCATATACAAGGTTACATAGATGGGGTTGATACCAATATTCTCACTGGCAACAAGTAACCTCTTAAAACATTGGCATCCTAGTGACAGGTGATAGGATGAGGGGAAATGAACTCGAGCTGCTCCAGGGCAGGTTTAGATTAGACTTTAGGAAAAAAATCTTCACCAAAAGGGTTATCAGGCATTGGAACAGGCTGCCCAGGGAGGTGGTTGAGTCACCATCCCTGTATGTATTTAAAAGGTGGGTAGATGAGATACTTAGAGATATGGTTTAGTAGAGGACAGGTCTTTTCCAACTTAGTGATTCTGTGATTAAATAGAAACTATCAGGGGTTTCCATTCTTTCAGAGGACAATGTGAGGCAGAATAAACCAACCAAACAAAAAGATAACCAAAAAACCCACAACCAAACACAAGTCAGTGGTAACATGCCTCAAGGTTATCCAAGGCAGACCAGGGATGTGCAGCAAGTGTGAAGGGCTCCAGCAGCATGCAGCAAACCTGTCAAGTGCCAGAATCTCACTCCTTTTCCTAAAGCAGGAGGAGCTGCCTTCAGAAGTGTAGGAAATCCTGCTACAAATGAAGGGAAATGGCTGTCCTGGCCTTGCAGATGAATCTTTCTCAAATCTGTGCACTGGAACAAACTAAACTGCAGCTAGTGTTTCCCTTCACCTTCCCAGCTGCAAAGGAAGGTCCATATCATGCACATTCAGGCTCCCATTGGACAAAGCACTATCTAAACCAAACAATTCAGGCTCAGTGTGGACTAAAATTCTCTATTGCAGGGTCATAGAATGGTGCTATCATATTGGGGAGGGAAGGAGGAAAAGGGGGAAAGGGAATACCTAGCTCTAGCAAGCACATCTAAGAATTTTGCAAACAGCCTTCATCACTCTAAAGTCATCACAAAAGAACTGAAGCAGGGGTCTAAGAGACTGATTTTGGCAGCATATGCAGACTGAATGAAAAAAGATTCTGCTTGTCCGGTCCCATCCTCAGGTCTCCAGCTTTAGCCCATCAGATAGTTATTAACTAACATCACACTAGAGTAAATATCTTTATTTAGTAAAACATAAAAAGGGCTTGGGCAATCCCCATTTTAGATCTACTATTGAGACTTATCACTAGGGTAAACTTTTCACTAAAATGCTGTGAGGTTTTGTTCTTTTGTTCTTTTTTTTTTCTTTTTAACTTGAAAGGTGCTCCAAGAGGACAGAAACGTTTAGTGAGTCCGATCCAAGAGACATTTCACCATGCTGGAGGCAGACGTTATCAAGAAGGTTCATTTGTATTGGCAGTCCTTCAAAGGTTGCCCTCCAACCGTGCTCAAATCAGGTTAGTCCTACAGAGAACTCCTACTTTATTTTGGCCGTGGCTTCAAAGTCTGCAGCCACACAAGTTAGAAGATGACTGTTAAATTTTAACTGACTTTAATATATCAGAAAGAAACTTTAAACTTGGGTAACCTGTGATTGGTAAATACATATTTTTAGACATCTTCATGTTAGTAAACACATGGAGGCTGATCAAGAAATTTCTGCTTCCCTGAGTTTTGAATGCAACTTTTTTTAGTAAAAAATTGAAATGGTTTCATCTTTAATGGATAGAAAGAGTTTTTTCTCCATTGCTAGCTAAGCACTATGCTGCTGCATTTTAGAAAGATCAGCAAACTTTTCAGGTTAGCAATGTATTTTACTTTCTTTTCTTCTATCTGCCCATAAATGGGAAGAATGAAAAATGGGGGGAAAAAGGTTATTCTTTTTCACCAGCTGTGAACTACTCTTTTAACTCTGGCTTGGCCAGGTGACCCGCAGTTCAGCAGCTTCTGTGTTCTTCACTTTGAAGCTGGTACAGGGGTCTGCCAGACATCAGACCCAGATTTAGAAAAAGAAATGGCAGTGCTTGTTTGCACTTCTTTTACAAAATAAACTTTGCCTGTGAATCACATAAACAAAGCACCAATCCCAGCTAATAATTTTGGCATTTAATTTACTCTCACTGGATATTTAGAAATTTGCTTATGTGAGTGAGAGTTGTACCCTTGCTGTGCTCACAAACCAGGGTTTCAGCAGCTCCCCAGTTCCTTCTGCTTGGGTGCTGGGGAGTTTGGTGGCAGGAGAGAGAGGAAATCTGAGTCTCTCATTGCAGCTGTAACAGTGAGAAATGTTCTTTACATTAATTTTCCTTTTTTTTTTGGTTGATATTTTTGTTTGGTTTTCTGTTAATGAAAAGCAAGCAAAAGGCTGAGGGGGAGGCTGCTAAGGTGCATTGGTCGTTGCTGGGTCCTGATTCTTGCAGATTCAAAGGTCCATACCAGGGTGCTCAAAAGCATTTGCAATGCAGTGCTTCACTTCTGTGGGGAGGTGGCTCTGCTATGCAGTCCCACCCAGGGAAAGGCGGAAGCGTGGAAGGCTGGAGTCCCAGACATCACAGACATTATCTTTCCTGTCTCTAATATGGAATCATGTAGTGGAAGAACAAGTTATGGTACGTTCTTTTCACATGAGGGAGACCTTAGCTCAAGTCTGAGATTCTTCTTATAGGGAAAAAATGTCAAACATACTTGGTGGTTTTGGCCAAGTTAGTTCTACTTATTTTCTTTTCATAAATAATTTGGCACATACTTAACATGGCTCTGTAAAGCTGAGAAGCCTCTTGCTCTGATATGTCCGGTCCTCCTTCCTAAGCAGCAATTTTCTGAAACACATCACTTTGTCTGACCTGTCACTGATTGAACATTAGCTATTCTAAAAATGTCCTCTTTGTGTCTGAAGGGATTTAGTCTGGCTGCCTGACAGAAGGCTGTGAAAAACACCCCCCCAGCTCTCCTGCGGTCTGACACACACGCCAGCGTGGAGCCCAGGCTGTCACTACCCACATAGCCCACAGAAGATGCTGAAAAGCCACAAGCCAATTCTGAAAGTTTCCAAAGTCAAAAGGAGGAATGGGAAAGAGATTCTGCTTTTCCTAGGTGTGGGATGTGCAGCAGCACTCTATAGATGGACAAAGGCATAGCCCTGATCGATGTACTATCTACAAAGTAAATATTTGAGCTGAAGCAGGCCTCTTAAGGCACCCTGTTCATGTGCGACATGATGCAGGCACTGACTGACTGCTGCCCCAGTGACACACTGAACTAGAAAACGCACCGCTCAGATGCACATGCCCTTGTTTCCAGCTAGCTGAAAACTCAAATTGGTTCTGTGCCCGTGACACCTGACCATCCTCTGCAGTCAGGAAGAGGGGGGACACATTTGCCATAGATTTGCAAGTATTACTGAAGTTTGCCATGGTGGTTACAGTTGTACTTTAGGGGATATCTTCATTCTTAAACCTTTTTAAAACCAGAGCCTAAAAGACGCACCAAAATTTTCTTCCCTTTGAAGACCAATACTGCAGGGTGTCCCAGGGAGAAATATGGGCTGTACAAGCTCTCATGCCTTTTTTCTTTTCTTTTTTAAGGAATTTTTATTTCTTCAAAGACATTTTTCACTTATGGAGTTAAAAAAATACATCAGCAGGTCTTCTCACTGCAGGTATTTTTCCTATGGTATGATAATACTGTGCAAAAAAACTATATTTTGGATTTTTTCAATTTTCTGTTGACGAAAGAAAGTAATGAAATCCATGAGCTAAAAGATGCACCAAGATACTTAAGTTTGCTAGAACATGGGCCCAACCAGTAATGTGGGGTTTTTTTTAAAGTGTAAGATTATACTTTATATAGAACAGACCATTATTCAAAATAATCTAATAGAAACACACTACAGTTTAGACCAGAAATTTTACTGGATTAATTCCTAGTTGGATAAAATGATGCTGTTTAGAGTAACATCTGATTTGATTTCAAATTTGGAATTGATGGAATAGCCACCTGCCCTGGTTTTGGCTGGGATAGAGTTAATCTTGTCCGTAGCAGCTGCTATAGTGCTGTGTTTGGGATTTAGGATGAGAGCAATGTTGATAACAAGCTGATGGTTTTACTTGTTGCCAAGCAGTCAAGGACTTTCCAGCTTGTCATACTGCCCTGCCAGGGAGAAGGTACGGGGATGCCCAAGAAGCTGGGAGGGGAGACAGCCAGGACAGCTGAGTCAAACTGGCCAAAGGGATATTCTGTACCATATGATGTCATACTTCACATATAACTGGTGGGTGGGCCGGGAAGACGGTTTGGGGCAGGAGCTGGCTGAGCATCAGCTTTGGGTGGTGATAAATTGTGCTATGCATCACTTGCTTCATATATTGTTTTGGTGGTTCTGGTGGTGGTGTTGTTATTACAAACATCACTGTCATCATTATCATTCTTCTTTTTCTCTCCTATCAAAATGTCTTTATCTCAACCCACGAGTTTAATTTTTTTCTTTTTCTTTTAGATTCCCTCCCCCATCCCACTGAGGAGGGCAGTAAGCAAACACCTGTGTGGTTGGGTTAGCTGCCAGATGGCTTAAACCAGCAACTCAAATGGTCAAGATTTTGCATTTTATTTAAATCATCTCATATCAACTTCTAGTCATAAAGGTGAGTTTGTGATACTTCTCATACTTGCTATCTGTGTAGGTGCTGCAAAGCCACAGTCAGCTTCTCACAGAATCAGAGAAAGGTGAATGCTGGCAAGGACCTCTGGAGGTTATCTCCATGCCCCCTTCTCAAAGCAGGGCCACCTACAGCCAGTTACCCAGAGCTCTTTCCAGTCCAGCTTTGAAATATCTTCAAGAATGGAGACTCCAAAACTTCTCTGTGTGACCTCTACCAGTGTTCGACTACCCACAGTGAAAAGGGCTTTCCTTATGTTTAAAGGGATCCCCATGTGTTTCCAGTTTTGGCCATTGCCTCCTGTCTTGTCACAGTACTGTCACCACAGAGAAGAGTCTGGCTCATTCTTCTTAACTCCCTACCACAACTATCAGGGATCTATAAAGATTGATACAGCATTCAATTAATCCCAGATCTTTTCAGAACCCGTTTATTCCCCCTTCAGCTACTAGTCTGGCTTCTTCTGCTTTGGACAACTTCATTCCCATTTGAAATTAGACATTAATCATTCAGCTTGTCATCTCATGCGGATTGAATTGTGGCAGTGGGTTGGCTGCTTTGCAGTTTGCCAGCTCTGTCTTCACGCTAAATTTGCAAACATGAATTTAAATTGTTCGTGTGTTTGAGATTTGTTAACGTAGTTAAAGAGGAGAACCATAGCAAACTTGCTTTTGCTCTTGCTCTGAAGTCAGCATTCCTACGCAGTGTAACAAGGGAGAGGAGTGGAAATGGAAAAGAGGCAGCAGGACACTGTTTGGATGACCTAATTTGGTCAGGGATTTGGAAGTTTATAATAATTTGAAGTTTGCTACTCTCGTTTGGTATTTCTACACTAAGAGTAGATTTCACTTGTGAGATCTGGCAAAGGGATGGTTACTACTTATTAATACAGCTTTGTTATTCAAACGAGAGATTAAGATAGAAATTAATTGACAGTCTACCCACAGCTGCACTTTACGATTCATAATGTAGTGCGTGAACAGGAACAGTCTATTCTATAAACCTGCCTAGGTTCCACGGATGTACAGATCTTGAATAGACAGGGCAGTGACTCAAGGTAATCCTGCTAAAAGATGCTGTAGTCATGGCTCACGAAAGCCCACTAAAGTCACCACAAAAGCCCACTGAAGTCACGACCAAAAAAGTGTGAGTCACTTCAGTGTGAGCGCCGTGCCCCTCACCCATGTGCTGGGCTTCCATCTCACTGCTTTCCTGAGAGTGGGAACTTGAAAAGGGACTCGTCCCCCAGGAATACCTTCAGCTGCTAATATGCAACCCTAGGTTGTTGAACTCAGTCTGAACCCTATTTATTTTTACTTCTGCAGAAAGGACACAAATTATCCTTCTGACACCAGATCTGGGTAAGTAGATGCATGCCATGTGATCACATTCTTTCTAGTGCAGGAGCCAGCAGCAGACTCCAGTGCTTCCTCTCGTTCTCTGTTCCTATATATATTGCTGCACAGCATGGATATGCTTACACAGTCATGGGGGAAAAGGATCAAGTAGCTTGAGGAAAATGTGTGCAGGAATGAATTCTTATCAAATAGAGAGAAGAGAGCCCACAGAACTGCACAGCTGAGCAAAGCTTGCAGGTCATAGCGGGAAAAAAATTACATGAGTTGCATCTGGTCTCTTATGCTACCTGTAGTAACAACAAAAAGGATATTTGGTCCCAAAAACACCCAATATTTTGATTCAGACATAAATGAAAGGCAGATTATACAGATGGGGTCTCAACCTCACATGTAAATAGTGGAGTGATGCTGTTTCTAGCCCTTCTTCAAACGAGTAAGACTCTGATACCAGTTTCCCAAGTCCAAGGACTTCAGTCTCCCTGTGTTTCCTTCATGCCAAGGAGGGTCCATGGCAGCCAGGGAGCCTGCTCACTGGGATCTGGGCTGCTGCTGTGTAGCTGGTCCCCTGATTTTCATTCCACAGCAGAATCTGAAGGGATGGAGATGGGCAACTCCCTGCCTGCCTGAACATACCAGTGTGAGACTTGTTTCTGTGGTGGTCACTATATCCTCAGGAAATGAAGGAACTGAAGCTTTCTTGGAAGTCATTATAAAGCCTAACAGAAAGTGCTGCAATGCTGTTCATTTAGTCAGCTGTCAGGAAAGCCCTGATGTGTCAGATGTGTTGCAGTTCAATTAGAAACTCAGCTCAGCAAGAGGAGTGCTCTTTAGACTGCAGGACATTTCCCCAACTTACCAGAGCAGCTCCCATGGCTAAGTTTTACCCAGGCATGCAAAAAGTAACATAAACTAATGCTTTACATGCTAATGTTGGAAAAATGGCAACTCAGAGAGTAAGACAGGCAGCGATAATGAGGAAAGATGCTTCAGCTCTTAAAGCTCAGGCCTGGAATGGGCAGAAGTCCTAGCTCATCTGAGGAGCTGCTCGATATTCTATATCCTACTTCCCAATATTTTTCCCCAAGGCCTGCAGAACCAGCAATACATAATTTCCCTAGGTAACCTCCCCAGTGACATTCAGTAAGAGAGAAAGAATGAAAGGCGAAGGGGAAGTGGATCCAGGATCCTTCAGTGGCAGTAACTAACACGGCTGGGGGCCAGAGCTGCTCCTAAAGAAGCAAGAGCTGATTTTCAAAATGAAAAAAAAACAAACCAAACCAGAAGTGTTTTGTTCAATCCTGAGTGACTCCTGTCTTACCACCTCCCTGAGTAGCTGCTAGCTTTATCTTTCACAGTTTCTTTTGATGTCCCAGATGGGAGACTTAAATTCGACTGTCAGTTCCAGCCATTTCTCAAGATGCTGGGCTACGGTCAGCCCTCATTTAGTCAGATCAGTAAAAGCTAATTCTCAGCTGTGCTCTCTCTCCACTTGCATGTCATTTTTCTGTTGTTCATAAGAGGTTTCAATATATTTGTCCCGTTTTAAGAAAAGAACCTAAGCCAGTCTATTTATACAGTCTCCAGAAATTTCTGTGTCTTCTGGTGGCCTTGAGACTTGATTCCTTTAGTGTTGCAGGCTGCAGCAAAATAAATTGTTCTCTGAAAGGAAGCAAAATGAAACTTTATTTATTTGTTCAGGATTCAACCTTGCCCATAGCACAATGCAACCCTTCTCTCCAGGGCTGACTAATATCCACATAAAAACAACTAGCCTTTGCAGTGTGAGCGGTGCAGCAGCATGGTGGCAACAGCAAGTCTGGACGGGACTTGCTAACAAGCAGAGAGAAACACTGGAAATGCAGTTTGCAGCAAAACAAGAGCTACAAGGGATCAGAGGGAAAAGAGATGAAGGTGAATATAAACACAAACACTTGAGAATAGTGGAGATGTCATTAAAAGGGGAAGGGAAAAGGCAGCATGAAAACACCAACACATTAGCAGAGGGTGGACTGACTTAGCTGTGTACACACAGTGTCTGCCAGAGAAAGAAGGGAGCAGAATGCAATGTTCTTTTCTGTCCAGTCAGTCCACCATGGTATTGCAGCAGCACACATGGAGAAAAAAAAACTGGACTAGATCCAGTAGCTGTAAAGAGAATACAAGGTGATGGGAGCAGGAATTCATTTTATAGCTGAGCTTCCATAAACTCAGCAACTTTTCTCCAACTTTATGATCTAGTAATTGCTATCTAGAGGAAATGGCCCAAGATGAATCTCAATTACCTGAAGCATGTGTGATTCATTTGGCTTTGGGAGAGACGGTCAGTTGCAGAGATCAGACTGGAAGCTATGAGGTATTTTACTTAGAGTCAAATTATTTGATTTGCAATGTTTGAATTGTAATGAAAGATAAACTTTTCTCATGACTCCAGCAAAGCTCACAACTCATTTCATAGTCTTTTTGTTACAGACAGTTTGGCAAACATTTCTCAGTTTTTCCAGACATCCCAGAACAAAATTTATTCAGCAATAATGAGGAAAGTAATAAGAAACAGGCTTGTGAAAACCAATTGCATATGCCACCAGTAAAACTTCAAGCAAAGTTACAATTCATAGCTACTTTTTCATTGCTATTGTGATGAAGATAAGAATGAAAACGCCAAGAGTGATTTCTTTTTGGGGAAAAAAACATCCACCAGGCTGAAAGACAAGAAAATAATTTTGCATGACTAATTTTAGCAAAGGTATATTATTTCTTAACAACAGGCACTCCAGCCATGGCTGAATGTTAGAGCAAGGTATGTTCTCTACTGCAGCAGACTGAAACCCAAACCCGGTACCGTACAGTCAATGGTAACAGCTGCTTCTCAGCACATTTGAGATGTGGCTGTCGACTTCTTGGCAGTAGAAATGGCCATGCTAATATTACCTGGAAGCATCATACCCAGCATAAATTGACAGGAGTTATATATACTTTCAAATAATTACAGAGTGCTTTATGAATGTATAGCTAACCAGAGAATAGAGAAGGGCCTGTTTAGTGAAACTGAAAAGTGAAACCTATGAGCCTGCAAATGGTGTGTTGACACATTGGTGACACTATTGGATAGAGTAGCCAGGTGAAATTTCAATGTCATTTTACCACACAAGTGCTGAATTGTACAGTCTGCAAGTGCCACATACATATGGCAGCAAATTCCATGTTTCTGGCTTTTGATAGATACTTAGGTGTACCTTTAGATTTGTACCTAAGGACATGTAAACTATTGCTGTCGGAGTATTTGGAGCATGTTGTTACTGAGGCATTTAAAAACAGACTAGAAAGAAAACAATCTATGGTGCTTTTTAATGTTCTGGCCTGAGCGGTCATTAAAGACAGCTTGCTGCACAGTGTGCACTGCTACCCAGGAATTTCAAGAAGATCCAGAATTGCACAAAGCAGCAAGATGCTCAAGCAGAGTGAGATGCAAAATGAACTGTTGATCGAAGTCCTTCAGATTACGCCTGTGTTGCTCTTTACCCTGTTAGGAGATCTGCTACCGTTTCTTTCGCACTACACGATCATAAAAAGCACCTGAGAAGCAAAGTATAGTATATACAGCTGGAAAGAAAGAGTCTGTGTCAAGAGGGTGTTTGCTGAAGCATATTCTGTGGACATATTAACATGGAAGCTTTTTGATTCTGAGGGAAACAGAAAATCTACTTCGCTTTATCTCCGTAAGGCTGATGCCAGAGCCTGGACAGCTGAGAGTGCCCAGGGAAAATCCCAACAGTTGCAGCTGCTGCTGAAGCACTGACCCTGCCAGCACTCCTCTTAACATTAAGCCCAGTCCTAACCAATGTTAAGCCCAGTTTTAGCTATCACATTACAGAATTTTTTATTTTTTTTTTTAAACAGCTGATCACTCAGCCTAACGAAGGTTCCACACAGGAAAACTGCTTCCAGGTAAGTTAATGATTTATTCATTTGTCTGCATTTTCATACGCAACTCTGCCATAACAGCAGCTCTTTAGAATATGTCACATGGAAGTTTATTGTTTCTCAAGCATTTTAGAGCATTTACAGTACCCAAGATCAGGTGTTCCCAGCTATGGTTGAATGCAAATAAGCTGCATTCAAGAAGCAGCCTTAGAACAACAAGAACAAACCTTCATTGATTAGCCACCACTGCAGTACTGTTTACAGTGGGTTTCCATGTTGCCTCTGTTTCTCTTTTAAAACACAAAACTGCATATTAACCATATAAACTGTCTAGAGCTATATTAAACAAAAGTACACTTTAGAAAAATCATTAATTTTAGAATTATCATAAATATTTATACCAGACAGACCATAAATGGCACCTTAGAGACTACGCTCCATTTATATAAATCCCTCTTAATTTAGAAAATACTGATTTGTTAAACTGAGACAGCCATATCCAACAAACATATATTTGCGAAAACCACTATACAGCCTCCCGTGACTGGAGTTCCCCGTTTGCACAGCATTCACATTTTGTTTCTGATTAAGGCTACTCATAAGAGTTATCTGCCATATGTGGGTTTTTTACAAATGTTTATTCATCCTGAGTTCTAATGCTTGAAAGTTCGCTCTGTCCCAGACGTTATAGCTGGAAGCATATAGACAGGTCCTCTTAGCTCTGCTTCCATTCATGCAAAGAGTTTCTGCACAAGAGTGAGAGTCCAGCAGTGGACACAGGGCTTCCAGCTGCAAGCTGTAGGCAACAGGGACCATACACACTGGGCTCTCACTTTCTGGAGCTGCTGCTGCAACGTAAAGAAAATTATTTACAGCAGTAAAAAAAGTACTTGAACTGTACACAATCTGAGAGCACTTTTGTCACTAAAACTGTTGGTCTGGGATCAATCCAACCTGGACCACTGAAAATGAATCCCATGAAGAATGAGTCTGTTTTGCTGCTGGATTAGGGTCCTGATCTGGGCACTGTCTGGCCACAGAGATGCAAAACAAGGGAGGAAACATACAGGGGAAGGAGGAGGGCAGTTTGTGGTGGCATCTTGCACTTGGATTGACTTAGAGCTGTTGCGAAACCATCTACTAGAAATTACTTCTCTAAAAGTGTTTTTAAAATTTCAGGCCACATTAAGTCTCATTTTCTGCCCAGAAGAGGTGATTATCTCTGGAAATACATCTTCTGTCTATGGGTTGTAATTGCAGTCAGAGGTTATTTTCAGATGTTCTTAACCCAAAAAGATAATTAAATGTTAGTTCTGTACACAGGCTGTACACACAAGCAAACCAGGCTATTGAAAACCCTTCTATTTCTTTCGCAGTTTTCAATGGACTGTGCATCAGTGTAGCCACTCAAAATCATTTTTATTATCACAGAGTAGAGTCTGTGATTGTCTGTGATTGTCTTCTACTGTGATTGTCTTCTACTGATCAAAAGGAGGGCTTATGCACTTCCCTTCTCTGTGAGGAGGTTCAGACATGGGGTATGGGAAATAATGGAGCACCCGAGTTTCAGAATCGGCACCCAAGCCACCAGCAGTAATGGCACCTTACTCCCCAGTCATAATGAGGACAAATTCCCCAAAACATAAGTATTATTTAGCTAACCTTTCTTATCCTGCAGCAGAAAACAGGACCAAGTTGACCAAAAACCTTGCTAATGAGAAGTTATTTGCCAAGTTGCCATGCCCCATTACGACAGCGCAGTATTTTATACGCTTGCATTACCACACTTCTTTCCTAAGCGTGATCCCACCTTCCTGAAATGAAAGCAATTGAATGCAAAATGTGAAGGCACTATGTGGGGAACAGCTGCTGAGGGCTCTGGGTTCACACAATACTTGCTGCATCTTATTTATTGACACAGATTGTGAGAAAGGGCAGCTCTTCTAGAGGGATTTTTAAGCTCGGGTGATGGGGGCAAAGTGTAACTGAGATACAATAAGATCTGCATTTTCTCTCTGGTATCCTGATTTCTGATATCCAGATTATATTGAACTGTCCTTGGTCGTGTTCTGTGCCTTAGTATTATAATAGTTTAACAACATTCTTAGCAAATTTACTTAGTTAACCCAAATAAAGCTAAACTCCCAGGAACACTGGAGTTTACTTGGGTTTAGTGGTTTGCTGAATCTGTGTTTTTATCAGAATGTTTATTTTGGTGCTTTGCCCATCTGCTAGACCTCAATACTTTTTAACTTTATTGCTTATTTATTGCTGCTTTGTGCATAAATCAATGATGTATCATGTGGGTTTGACTGCAACTTTTTCTAAATATATCTATCTAGTTTATGTGGGATAAATTCAAGTCACTGGATGGAATAATGAAATCTCCAGACAATTACCCAGAGAGATGTTTGTCGAGGAACAATGAGGCTAACAAAGGGCCCTACAAAAGGTACTTCCCTGAATGCTGCAGTCTCACTGGCTCTTTGCTGGTTTTCTCTGTAGAGAGTGAATGTTTCCTACAGCATAGCACTTCACATGAAAGGGGGAAAAAAAGAAAAAAGAAAAAAAGAAAAAAAAAAGAAAAGAGAGAACACAAAAAGTAAAACAAGTCATCTTGGGCTCAAAGGATGGGGAGGTGGATGTGCGTGCAGTGAGTTTAGGAATATATAGGGGAAATTCTCAGAAGGGGATGGGAACACCAGTGCTCACTCACTACAATGGATTTCAAAATTAAATCTGCTTTTCAAGGAAACTTGATAACCTTTTTATGTGTTGCCATCTCTTGCAACAAAGCTTTGGCAAGCGTTTTGGCTGTAACTTCTACTTATTCCCAGATCAAATACTCACAACTGACAGTCCTGGCATGTCAGGTGTGCAATCCTACCTCAAGTTTGTGAGACAAGTATGTAGGATGGACAGCTTAGATGCAACTGTGCTACCGACTGTGAAGAAAGGTTATATCCTAGAGTGTTAGTGCCAGCTCTGTCCTCTCAAGTCCTCTAAGCAGCACTGTCCTGAGGAACACCAAGAACTTGGGACTTCATGAGTAAAAATTAGGCTTTTTTTTTTTTTTTTCTGAGAGAATCCTGGCCTGTCTGTGGTTTGCAGGTTGAAATCAAGTTGTTCTGTTGAGTATAAAAGAATACCTTCTGGCAGTAGGAATGGGAGCTAGAGGTCATGCTCTGACATGGGCATATGGAATCCTCCTCGTGGAAATCAAGCTCAGGACAGAGTGGGTTTTAGTGTAACTCCAGCAAAGACAACCTCCCAGTGAGGACAGCTGGTGGGCTGGGGGTAGGGAAGGATGCCTACCACTGACATTTCTTGCATTACTCCTTGGCTCTTCAGTTGCCTTTCCCCCCTCCCCCCCCCCCCCCCCCCCCCCGCCCCATTTGTAAAAGCTCATTTAACAGTTCTGACAGATACAATATGACCACTAGATCCCAGAGGCACATGGAGTATGAGGGGCAGAGTGCACAGCCTTATACCCTTCATTTTCTCAAGATTTAAGGCTATAAATGCATCTGTCTTGTGAGCTGGCAAGAAGTTAAAATTGTTGTTTCTTCTAATGCTCTTTGTGCTTTTAAATGCACAACCTGACCCTGAATATTTGAGGATTCAGTAGTGCTATAAAAGGGCCTGGCAGAAGATCCATGTACCCCTTCCCTCCTCTGTGAAGCCTTATATAGCCATGGTGCCCTACACTCTGCCCATCCATGTTGCCCCTGTAGTCCCACATATAAGGCTGTGACTCAAGCCACCTTAGGGAAGGTCTGTAGGACAAGTCAAAAATGTGTCTGAAGTGCTCTGTGCACCGACTTTCCATAACTTTGGAGCTTCAAAGCTGTGGCTAACGAGACCAGTTCCTCACCTTGCTGAGTTCTTATGCTGGGGCCAGAGCCAGAAGCTAGCATATTTTTAGCAGACTTCAGCCTCCCTGAAAATCCCTGGAAAGGAATCTGGAAATCTGGAGTGCAGTCATCTGCCCAAGATACAATTTCTTCTTCATTACCTGATTCTGCTGTACAATCACTGCTCAATTATCCAGGATAAGGATGAGGTGGGATAACCTAGATAAAGCAAGAGACTCATGATATGAAGCATATGTAAATGAGGCTATAAGAACATATAGAGTGCATTCACCTTTGCCATCAGCTCTTTAAAGAGAAGAGGAAGTGCTTTAACTGAAATTAGGTGAAGCTGTGTCTGAGCTGAGCATAAAACATTTCCTATTATGAGCTCCATAATAAGGGTGATATCAGCTGAAGGCAGGGCCTGATTAATCCACAGCTTGAGTAAGAGTATGTACCTTTCAGATGATGTCCCACTTTTAAAACAAAAAGCCCTGTTCATTGAAAATGAAGCTGGAACATTATTTACTATGGGATTTGTTGTGGGATCTCCTTAGAAACATGGTACTTGTGTCTTTATGGTACTGTTTGGCAACGTGAATTTATGGATACATATTTTGCTACATCAGCATCACTGAAATCCGAATCACAAGTGACTGCTTTATTTCTTAGTAGGGAAAATAAGATTTTGTGGCATCTCAACTATGTTTATAGCAAAGTAATTTACAACAGAGTTTAGACAAATAGTGTCCAATAGGGTGTAGACTGTATTTCTAGTCATTGTTAAATGCTCAATAAACCTACACATACCTGGAGAAAATGTAACTTTTCACACTGAAGAACTGATTAAGTATTCTGTAAAACCATATAAAGAAGTTAGATGTATTTTTTTGTTGGAAAATGCAAATACTGTAGACATTTTAGAGAGGGATTCTGCCTTTTTTCCCATGAAAATCAATTCCCTCTGAGTACATACAAGTTATCCATAAATGCCCTTTATCCCTTTAGCTGCTGCTTCAAGTATTATCAGGGCATATGGTAATCTTATTATGCATCCACCTTTCTTTTAAAAGTGAAGGGAGGACCAGAGGTCAAATCACAGGCCCCTTGTTAAAGTCCAGTGGAAGTTTCATGGCACTGAGGTCCAGATGCAGAAAGGAACTTTGCCATCTAAACCCTTCCGCTCCCCTAACTCCATTTAGCTACCACTTAAGCCCCCAGGCAGATGCAGTGGATGGCAGCTTCAGCTTCTGTAGTTAATCTTTCCCAACTACCTACAGTTTTGGGACTGCATGCCCCAAAGGTACCTCAGTGATGAGAAACCCCAACAACTGAGAATCTCTGTCAACTCATTTCTATTGCAGATATGTTACCCCTGGATTGTTTCAGAAACTGCTGGTGAATTTTATCCAATGGCAATTTAAAAATACGCACATATTCAAAGGACAAGGCAAGCCAGGTGAGTATTTTAAACAATAAGCTGTTAAGATATATCCATTTTTATTACATGCAAAGAAGTTTTATGTCTACAGTGCACAGTGGAACGTTAAAAAAGATGTTTCTAAATGTCTCCTCTCAGATATTAAGGGAACATTAGCTCATGGCAGGACCCTCTCCTAGGAAAAAAATAGGGTTTTCTGAGATGTGAAAGGGAATCAAATTGGATGTCCTCCATTGGGTTGAGGTAGCAATAATAAGTGGCTGCAAGAGCTCTCACATCTTGGGCTCCACCTGGCAAATTTGTCATCTGAAGTATTTTCTGTTCTGTGTGGTCTCAATGAAGGGCTAACAAGTAGCTGGTGATGAAGGCACTGATTAGGGTCACATCCCATGGGTGCTTCTGACAGCATGTAATGCCTGCAGTTTTATCAGACTCTTGAAGGAAGGAAATGTGCCATGCAGAAACTCTGTGTGCTTGGAGAAGAACACCTGTCTTCAACGTTTGTGGTTCAGTCCTTGAGACGCAAAGAGGAAGGAAATGGTGGAGTTCTCACAGCCAGGCTACTAAAATCCTGTATCCATTTGATCTTAGTCTCTGCTGTCTCTACATCCCTCTTTCTGATTCTTTTATTTAGCAGAAACCGGAATCACAAAAGGAAATACATAGATTTCAATTCAGATTTTTTTAAGAAAGGAATCAAAGGGGGGGAGATGTGAAGCACAGGGATTTGGCAGTGCTGAATAAAGTGAAACTTTAAAATACAATTGAATAAAGTGTAAAATAAGTTATTAAGAGGAGCAAGGCTTAACACTTTCACATTGGCTAACTTGAATGGTTTCTATAACCATGTAGCTCTTACAGACATATTTTTAAAATGCCTCCTTTCCCCTTAGAAAGAGCAGGAGCATTCACAATTCTGCACTAAAAGAAAAGTTGTTTCTTGATCAAGACCCAGCTACAGGCTTAGGAGCATTCATGTCTGCTCTCAGATGTGACTTCCCCTGCACAGCTACACCACTCTCACCCCAGTTACATCTTTCCCTACTTGGTATTCAAACAGTCTCTTCTGCTTACATTAACCTGGCATGCCTTCAAAATATTGCCAGCCTTAAAGAAAATATTTGCAGAATGTAACTTTATACTAAGTAATCAAATAATGAAATGTGATTTTGTAAAATTAGAACATCCGTAAAAAATACTCTCTATTAGTTGCTGCAGATGCTGTTCAGGGTATTACACAAAACATATTTAGGAGATAAGGAAAGATTATCCACTTGGCCTTATAAAGCACTGAGAGGACAGCATGTCATTGCTGTAAAATACTTCTAGGCAAAACATGCTAAGCATTGCATTCCTTAAGCCACAAACGGGGAGTTTCTTCATCTCGTGCTGGTCCTTTACTGATCCTTCTTGTACAAAATATCACATAATTAGTGGGCTTTGTTTGGAAAGGTAGACCAGAAAGGGAAGAGTGCGACAGCCATGGTCAGTGTACTGCCAGGGCTGCAGAGGAAGCCTTCAGCCTTACACATCCTGCACAGCAGGCTACTCTGTGCGGCTGTCCGGTGATGGTTCACCCACAGCCTTACAAACAGCTGCTCCCAGCTGTACAGTTTTAAAAATAAATCAAAAAAAGTTAAATTTTGGAAGAAATTCCTTTGACTTTAGTTTACATTGCTAATTACTGTAATTTATAACAAGCATTAACCAAGTCAATCACATGATTAACTGCTAGTTTCTTTTACGATATTGGTATGCAGTGCTGCTTTGCTCTTCTTTTAATGGATGTTGCAACATGACCCCATGATGGATTCATTATATAAATCCAATCTATTCTGTTCAGACAGTAGATTTTAACTCTAGAGTTAGACTGACATCAGTATGGCATGTCTCTGCAATACCTGATCAGCCATCTGCCTCCAGCTCCTTCAGAGCATGCAATAAGCCAGAAACACATGAGAACTGGCAGTGATTAAAAAGGCAGAACAACTGGAGAACAAGGTTTAATTGCTAGTGCCTCAATTGTGCCAGGATAATACTATGAGCACTGACTCATCAGAATAAACTGATTTCTAGCTGCAGCGCTGCTTTGTGACAACCGAGAGAAGAACGTTTGACAGGGCAGACTAACGCGAAATTGTTCATAGCAGTCGGGCACTACCATTGCCCTTCCCCAGTGCTTTAATTTGCAGTCTGTAAGTATGATGGGATAGCATATTTCAGGCTACTATAGAAAGCCTTTAGGATAACCATCTATTACACGCTCGCCTGTGACTGTGAAGCTCAGACCTGATGACTCAGGTGTGATGATTTCCAGTGTGATACTGCTAATAAAGTGTTCTGCTGAATCACTTTCAACTCCTTCACCACTGTCTTTCCAAAAGATGAAGCGTAATTACTGCTGACTCACACTAGCACATACAGCCTGTGAATTTCAGGCAGGACATAAGGTGAGAATAGCTCCACTGCAAGTATGGGAACTGAGGATTCATGAGGGGAAAATTTGCACGGAGCCCAGGAAGGGAGTCAAGCACGATGGCAGATCTACTGTGTCGCCCAAACAAGGAAACCAAGGGTTATCCAAGAGAAATGCAAACTATTTGCAGCCCATTTGTAACAGGATGGGAAATCCAGCTGCAAATGAAAAATAGCTCCTTCTACTCCAGAAGCAGTCTCTGCACTGAGAATGCATTTTAAAATTATATTTGAAATATTCAGCAGGCCTGCAGAAACATGAAAAGGAGTTGAAATGGTTTAGATCAGCCAAACCTTTAGTTTAAATCAGCCAAACCTTCCCACCTCCATTTCTACCCCACTCCTTGCTAAACAAAATTCAAATTTGATTTGTAGTTCTGGCCTTTGCTGAATGAAAGGAGTAAAACCTCTGTGAAAATAGCAAGGGATAAAAATACAGTTATTTCTCAGTTATGTTTCCAAATCAGTGAAATTACCCAGAGGCTCTCAGCACTCATCTCCCCGTCACTTGTCCATCTGTCAAATGTAGGAGTAAAATAGATGTTTAAGGGGAAGCAGATGCTGGCAGTACAACTATTTCAGTGTCTCCTTAGAGCAGAAGAATATCTTCTTTAGCAGCACTGAGCCGCAGTCCTCACTGACCCAGCTGTCCCCTTAACCCCGTGTCTGGAGCTGGCTGTGCTCTGCTTGGCAGCCAGCGTGGGAAGCAAGGAGCTAGCAGCAAGCACGAAGGACCGGATGATGGAAAATACCCAGGGACTCCAGTCTATGGTCTCTCCTTTTTCCTTTTGTGCCGCTTGCCAGTTTGAGAGGCGGTCACACACATCCCAAATTTATTGAAGGCTGCAGACACTTAATTTGCACCTTTATGTGAAGGGAAATCCATGCTGTCCAGGAAACCCTGTGGGCTCCTGGTGTTGGAAAGGAATGCCCTTTGGAGAACAAAAGATACTTGAAGATAATGGGCCAAAGTCACTCTGGCAGGACTGGCATTACTTCAAGAAGAATTGCTCTACAGATACTTCTCCCTCACCAGTAACATCAAACCGAGCCTGTCATGTAGTCACAAAACCAGCAAACTCATAGTAACATCAAAGATTAGTTGCAGGAGGCTGGAATTTAAAATCAATTGGAAAAAATACATTACAAACTGCTGTGCAGATTTGTCTCTTATAAAGGTGCACAAATAAAGCCTTACATAAAATACCGCAGGGGCTTCCGTGCTGTTCTGCACAAACTGGTGACTCAGAGCAGGAAAGGCAAGAAGTTGCTCTAGAGAAAATTGAAACTGTGGATGAAAAAAAAGCCCACCACCATCTCAAGATTATTTTTAACCTGTGGCAAATGTCCCTGTGGCACTTTAACCACAGTTTCTGTGCCTATGAATTACACTGCTCTATTTGCCAAAAGTGTAAATATAAAGTTAAAATATTAGGAATTTATTCTGGTTTCTAGTCGTGCCAGAGCAGCGGTAACTCTGCTGCCTGAGAAGGTCCTTCAACAGTGTTATGAGAGACCATTTTTGTAAGTGCTGCTTTAATAGCTATGCCTTGAGGGTTTAAAAAATACTCAGTAAACAAGATGAATTGGAAAACAGGTAGAATGGTGTCTGGAAAATATCCGTAGGCCACTTCGGAACGCAGATGCTGGAGCTGTTAATAGTGTTCCATTAAGAGTGGAGAAAACGCGCTTCCCATTCTCTTGTTTTAATCAAAGATTTCTAGTTTTGTACATCAGGACCATCCAGTGAAAGTCAGGGGGTTTACTATCTTTCTGCTAACAACTGCAGGTATCAATTAAACTCTAACCCAGTCCTTTTTCTGGCCAAAGGGCTATAGACAGAAATGTTCTCCTCTTGTCTCCTGAATTAGCACTTAACAGGTTTCTGTGTCAGATAGCATACAGCCGTAAGCTCTTGACAGAGCTTTTATCCAGAGCTTTCCTCCCCTCCTGTTGCTCCTGTAGCTCCAGAGGGACTTTTTCCTCCCTCCCTCCGTCCCTCTGAGCCGCCCAGTGATGGGCTCTCCTCTCCCAGCTCTGCTTGCGTTGCGGCTGCATCCCTTGGGCCCTCCTGATGTTACATGCAAGCCAAGAACTATTTTCTCTGATACTAATTTAAAAACAGAAGGTGGCAAATATGCCTTATATTTTTAATTCTGCACGTCAGCCATGCCAGGCATTGAATCCCAAAGCTAAGCTTTGAAAAGGCTCCCAGGAGGGATGAGCAAATGCCAGAGGGGCTAATATAATCCATACAGAAAGGAAGAGGGGGGCAGTATTTCCTATTTGGAATTCACTTTGCTCTGCTCTGGCTGCCCGAACATAAAATTAACCATAAATATATGTCTCTGCCTAATTGTTCCTCATAATGGCATTGCTGCCGTATACTCACCAGTGGCTGAGGAAGGCATTAGTACATGTCTGCAAACCCTAGATCCTTGAGGGCAAAATTTTGCCTTTTCTAAGGAGCTTTTAACCCCAGGGAGGGTGACTGATTACTTAAAATGACTGCACAGGCCTCTCTTTCCCTATCACTACCAGGCCAACAGAAAGTAATTCTTTCCAACGTCCACAAAGGACAAGAAGGACTATGTCTGCCAGGGCAAATGGCTTCACAGCCACCATGACCCTGAACTCAGCTCAGGTGTATGCCCTGGGCCACCTCCTGGAGCTGGCAGGAGAAAGACATGAGCTCTAATAGCTAGCTAGCACAATGTGATCTCAGAAACAGACTTCATCTCTCTTCCCCCCGCTCCCTTCATAATGACTGAAACGTGAGAAGAAATCCAGCACAACCTCTGCTGTCAGTGAGCTGCTTGAGGCTACGACTACATCACCTGCCAGAACGTACACTTGTAGCATTTGTATGTCATTTTATACTTAAGAAGTTGCATATTTTTCATTGGATAGAATAAAATGCAGTGTTTTTTATGCAACCCATTTTGAGAATAAGAGCATAACATTTGACATTTGCAGTCCACTGAAAATACCAAAATACTGTTTTTCTAATTGCCAGATAGAATGAATATCATGGTCAAGTTATTCAATATTCAGCTGCTCATGGATTTTGAAGTACAGGAGCAGAGTCTTCACTCATACTCATCACAGAGATTATTGCCCCATTACTATCTCTTCCAGCTGAGAAGAAACACCTTGTACCTGCATCATTTCTCTGTTACTCTAGAGAGGCCAGCACTGCATTCAGCACAGACCCAGGTACTTTTTCAGTGGTGCCTTGACCTTATGAGCCAATGTAAGAAGTGGGACAAGTGGTCCCAGTACAAGAAGGATGTTGAGACAGGGCCTGCAAAACTTCTCTTTTGTTTTTCTCTAGCATGGTAAAAGTTAGATTTGAAGGAGTCATGTGGTCAACTCTGTTAATCCCATTTTCCCAGCTGCTGCTAATGCAGCATTCAGCACTAACCCACCATTCACTTCCAGGCTGACATCAGGCCTGCAGAAGACTTACTTCAGCAATGACACCTACCCCACTGTCTCGTCCTGGGGAGGGTGGGTCTTGGCTCCTGTCCTGAAGACCCAGGGGTAGTCCTAACATTTCTCAGTTGCCAGCAGACTGTTCCTGTGTGCTGGGATTGTATACTCCCTCGTGTCTGTCCTGAATAAAGATGATGGCAGATTTCTGATGGTGATATCATCTGGCAATCCAGGCACCTGTGGCCTTTCACAAGATTATGCCAGGTAAGAAAAGGAGGATCTTATGGCCTGATAGAAAAGCAAAGCTCTAAGGCTGGGGAGAGTGGTTTGTAAACTGACATCTCCTGACTTCCCAAAGGTAAATGCTTTTGCTGGAGCAGCTGCTGAGGTGGTAGTTACAGAGACCATGTGCTGGCGTTGGCTGTCCCCCTTTGAAGGCAAAGGCAAGGGTGGGGCTCTTCCAAGGGAACAATAAAATGGAGCAGAAAACTTTAGGAGCTCTTCCATCACTCACCTTTGTTAGATCTAGAGTTTGAAGGTTACCAGTGTTTGACATGCATTTGTCATTTGAATACAAACCCATCTCTACCTGTACTCATCCAGCTCCACAGCTCCTCTCTGTTTCTGTACTGTAACAGTGTGCAGCCTGAGCTTTTCACAGGTTCAGCAATGGCTTTGGCTGTACTCTGAGCTTATGGATGGAGATGTTGTCCTGGGTTGGGGAATTTGCTATAGTGCTCAGAGCCCAGTCAGAGGTCTGTCCTCTACCATAATATTCTTGACCTGACCTGATGGATCTGCAGTATGTAATTAGCTTTAAATTGGTGATTAAAACTAGGTGGGGGTTGCATGTTTTTTTGTTTGTTTGGCATTTTATGTTTGAGGTTTGGGGCTTTTTGTAAACCTCTATAAATTCTATTGTAACTGTTCAGTTAAAGCAAGGCAGCTGGATGCTTTCAGAATCTATCTGCCTCCTGGTTAGATGATGAACTAGCTCCAGCCATTGGAAACTGGAGGGAGACTGTGTGTGGGAAGGCAAGAGACAAAAGCAAAGCCTTGCAAAGAAGTCTTTTTTTTTTGGAAAAAAAAAAAAAAAGCACACACAAAGCACCTCACCCTGAGTTTTCTCTGATTTCAGTTAATGGTACTTGCTGTACACTATGAATGTCTGTTAAAATGGTATTTTCTCAAAAGAATATTATTTTTAAAAATAATCAGATATTTGCTTTTGACACTACACTCACAGATTTGACTTCTTGGTTAACTACAGTTGTGTGAATGATTGGGGGAAGGAGGAACTATATAGAGCAGGAGTTGTGCTGGGTGAAGCTTTTTGTTTTATAATTCTGCAAGAGGGGAATTGCAGTACTGGTCCCATTGCCACCTACTCAAGTGCGTAGCAGCAGCTGCTTTAATGTTGTTCCTGAAAGCAAAGTGCAAGGTGCTGCAAGTCCAAAAAATACTACAACCACCTGAAATGTGAAGAGGTAGCAGAGATATTTCCCCAGTAACACCTCTGAAGCAAGTAATTTTTATTATATTCCTCCCCATGTATTTCCTTCACAGTACAGTAAACTGGAGACCAATTTCTTTTATTGCAGACTTCCAGTTTCTGGTAGGCTGTTTGCTTGCTTGTTCAATACGTGCTCCTTTGCCCTGAATCAGTTCTGGCTGCCAACTTATTGTAACCATAATCCTACTGAAAGTCACTCCTGTCAGCAAGCCCACTCTTTAGCTGTTGAGCAGCCTTATTTTCTTCCCTCTGCTCAAAGGAAGCTGAGGATGTAACACATGTACACCACTGCTGTACTTTCAGTGCACTGCAATGCCTAGAGTGTTTTACAAAATTACTAGCAACTGAGCAGACCTACAGTGCTGTGTTGACACTGTGCCTCCCAGAATTCACCCTGGTGTTTTCTAACTTAGTGTTTGAAAGATGCACTTACAGAGATCAACACCGGGCCACCTGCAGGGAACACTGCAAACAGAGAGCTCAGGATCCAGGCAGAAGAGGCAGACCATCAAGCCTGCGTGAATCTTGTTGCTGAAGCAGAAAACACTGTTCTTCACATGGAAAAACTGAAAAACCAACTTGACATCTAGTCCAGAAAGGAAATGAACAAAGGCTGGAGTGTTAGAAGCAGTTTGCAACATAGGGAGGAGGAGCAGGAAAAAGCTGAGTGTTTTTAAAGGAGGAAATGCCATCCTTAGAATAAATGTTTCAGTGAAGCGCATCACTGATTCAATCTGCCTGCCTGTCATTAAGCTTCACAGACAATGTATTGAGCGCTACACAAATGACACACACATTCCAGAGGCCTTACTGTATGAGACAGGTGAAGTCAGTTGAGCAATGAAAGATGGGTACTGAGCTGTGCTGTTCTCAGTGGTGACGTTGAAGACCACACCGCAAGGTTTTCACCAGAGCCAGCTAAGAGTGCTATTTCTGCCTTAAGGATGATCTAAACTTCTAACAGATTCCTTTCCAAAAATGAATGAAAAGCTGAAATAGCAAATTTTCATGGAATTAAATATTACATAGCATAGAGAGGGATGCAGGGAGGGGAGGGAAAGCTATTCTTTGCTCTCAAGCTATTGCTGAAAGAAAGCAAGATTTTCCTCTTGCCTATGCAGAATAAAACTACTAATTAGGAGATTAATTTTAATTAGGCTAAGACCTCAGGAGCCTCTTTCAAGGTATAAGGAGGAAATAATAGTTGGAAAGCTTGTGGACCCTCTGTCCACAGAAGGGTTGTGAGAACAGGTTAAGCAAATGCTGGTAGGGAATGGCTGAAGTACAGGTGATGCTTGAAACAGGAGAGGCTTCTCAGAGGCTGTAGTGTAGCCTTATGTTTTTCTATTTCCACCTCAATGAAACATTTTCTTCTTGATTACAATTCATTTTAAAGCTCAGAAGCATCCGAGGGGATGGAAGTTGTTGCTTTATCTATATGTAAGTATTGTGATATTTACCATATTACCACTAATTTACCAGATTTACCATATAAATTGTGTTAATTTGTTTAGATATATATAATTACAGAAAAAGATGTTCACTGACTGCCTGTAAAAATTCTAATTATGTTCTCAAGAAGTGTTCAGATGCTGATCTTCCAGGGTGACAGACCTTTGTTAATACAAAACGCCAGCAAACTTTAATTTGATTTTCCATGGTGAGACTAGGCCTAGCTTCACAGAAGTGAGTGCAGTTACCAGAAACCCAACTTGATTCCAGCGTCACCAAGTACCGTGCCACTCGTAGGCTGTAACTGGAAGTCAGACACCTTAGACCTACAGAGCTATAGGAGTCAACACAGTCATCCACTCTGTCACCTCGGCAGGGGAAATACAAATCTAAATGCAGTTGGAAAAGCGACTTTCTAAGAGAATGAGATGATCCCATAGCTTTGCAAGATCTGTTTCAAAGACTGCATCTGCTTTGTACCTTCAGTTTTCCAACAGGACGCGTCTCAAAGAGCAGCATCTAAGATGCATGTTTGAATCTCCTGGGCTAAGACAGTTTTCCAGGGGTCACACTGTTTTTGTCAGTGGCTGGTAAGGACTGTAAGGCTAACTTTTTTTTGAGTTAGTACCAAACACCTTAGTGTCACTATTGTGTTCCTTGCAGAGCCTGTTACCTTTTTGATGGATTCAAGTTGTAGTGTTAAACACAAGCTCTGTTCTGGAAGAGGAAGGAGTGAAACTGCTTTCTTTTGGTAGGGATCAGAAAAAGGAGAAGTCCTTTACTCTGTTGACTGAAGGACAGCTTTGGAGCTGCTGGGAGAGACTTCAGCACTGCATTACCTCTCCACCAGGCAAATTAGATTTTGCAAGGCATCTTTGCAAAGAATCTGGCTTAAATCCAAAGGTTGGTCAAAGGACCCTGTCTGCTGGTGTTTTTAAGTGATTTATACCTCTGTCAAGAGAACAAGTGTTTTCAGTTCTGATAGCTGGTCACAAAACTTGACTGTCAGATAAAAAATGCTGTTTTTCCTTATGCAATGAAGTTTCTGCTCTACCTGCTAACCTTACATCTCATTTGCTGAGGCAAAGTCCCACATGAAGTCAGAGGAGCCTTCAAGCCACATAAAAAACAACCAAACTGAAGAGAGATGCATAACTTTCCTAGAGCAGGGAGCTGGTGGTGCAGTTTATATCATAAGCACTCCTGCTCAGTAAGACACAACACAGTACTTGGAGCTTGAGGCTGGTAAACAGCACTGTGCAAAGGAGGGTTCTGCATGTATCACAGGTTTTGCAGTGTGGAAGCTCTGAGTTCATCTCCCTAAGGTGCTGTTAGCACCATGTAGTCTTTTGCTAATTGCTTCTTTTGTAATTAAAACTAGACTTCTTGTTCAGGTTCCTGGGTGTAAGAGGAGAAAACCCAACCTCCCAGTGCCCCAAACAGGAATATAGCCACAGGAGTCACAGTAATGAGCTAAGTACCAGGTGAATGCGAGCCAGAAGACATTAAGTGCTGCTATCTAGATGCAAGCATCACATATGCTATAGCTCGGCAGGTACGTCTGGCCCTCAGATTAAGAAGAGACTCCTGCCAGACAAACTCGCCCACGGCACAGCAAGATCCCTGACAGAATCTGTCAAACCAAAATACTCCAGTTAAATTTGCTGAGATACAGGGTTGTAACGTTGGGTTCTTTGGGGTTTTTTAAGTTGCATCATTAAGGCAAATACCTTTGAGGATCTCTCATTTAGTGAAGAGCTTGGATTTCATCTTCAGGGCAATGCCAGCTGCTGACCTGATACCCTGCCATAGCCAGTTTTAGCAACATCGCTTGGCACAGAACTAGTTGTACCTTATATCACAGCTGAAGTTCTTTAAAGAACCTGAAAAAACAGACAGATTGAACTGACACAGTAAGAACCAGGTGTATCAAAATACAATTTATTCTTAAAATAGCTAGTTTACACATAACAGCAAGGGTTATGTAGGGAAAAAGTGCAATTAGTGGAAGAAGCTTATTTTACCTTAGTATCTACCGTCTCACTGCATTGCAAGTAGCTTCAGACTCAGGATATTACACTTCTTAGCAATGAGCAAAAACGTGATTTATTAACACCATATCTGTCCAGCTGAAAGGTGTGCTGGTGTTCACACCCACTGATGTGTACTGGACAATTTCTCACAAGTCTCACATGAAACACAGATCACCTTTACAGTTTGAGAGCTCAGAAAGCCAACTTATGAGCATACAGATATAAAAAATACATTAGTTGAATGAAATCTAAAAAAAAAAATCTTCAAAAAATGAGGTACAATAAAACCAAGCAGTTTTTTCTATTTATGTGCAAGCTTACATATTCAGTCTAGAAAAAACTAGTAGCAACCCTGCTCTTTTAAAGAAATTAGCTTTCACAAAGTGTAGCTAATTCACTGTCTTCAATATGAAGGACCTCGTCTATGTTACACACCTGTGAAAAGTCATAGCTAACTTTGCAATATGAGCAGGGTACTCAACTATCAGATGCTGTAAGACTAGAGGAGGTGGTGAGTCAAATCCTCTAATGCAGCTACAGACTAGGAAGTTTACAGATCACTTGGGTCTGTTTTGTCACCTAACCCTGTTTTTGGCATGAAGGTTCATCTTAAGTTTCTTTTAAAAGGCACATTTTTCTCTTAACATTAGGAGGCAACCATCTGCCTCCCAAGGGAGTAGGATGATGAAGTCAAGGTTAGATTTGTTCTCAAATACAAAACACTTATTATTTGCAAAGCCAACAAGAACAGAGATGTCTTTCTACCCAAAGCAGCAGCCACTTCCACCACTCAGCACCATTTTCTGTGTTCTCCTTTATCCCACTGAATTTTCTCTGGGATTTAGAAGACCAGCTTTGGAAAGAAGAAATTGAAACACTGTACATCTCCAAGTTAGACAGCACAGCCTATCTCCTTCACTTCTACTTCTCCATTGTCCTATCCAATCTTCTTAACCTGTATTGAAGCCACAAAACCTAGCCATGCATTACTACCTGCCTCTGCTACAAGCACAGAGAGGGTCATAGCAAGCCTCTGTTCTGACAGCACCATCTCATCTCTACTGCACTCCTACTAGGTGCAAAATGCATTGTCATGCTCTGTTCATGTAACGCCCCTCTCCACACACACATACTCTCAGACTTGCAGTTACTACAGCTCGCTAAGATACTGTCACTTTCCATACTTCTTCACAAAAGTCTCTCTCCTAGTGACTCAGGGGAGTCTACAGCAGAAAGCAAGCAGCATATACTTCAGATACGGGCATGCTGTTTCTGGAGTTGGTAGCATAAGCGTGAGTTTATCTTGGTTTTCTTTCTTTCCAAGGATAAGTTTTGGCTAAGAACTTCAGTAGCATAATATGGTTTAACAAGTTGAACAAGTCCCACAGACTAGTGAATTTGGATTTGTTCAGCCAGCCAACAAAACCTGCCAAGTGGTTTCGTCACGTAGTATGTGAACCAGAAAGCTAACGCTGTCTTGCTGCCGAACGGAAGAGTGCTTCCTCGCTAGTATCCGTCACCAATATGGTGATGAATTTTCAATCTGACCCAAGCTCTGCCACTGGGGAAAGAGACCACTGGACAGCCTCGGACTGCCTAGCTGATCAGGCTCTCTCTCTTGTCCTCTCCTTGGAGTCTGAAGATCTACACAGTCTTTCTTGGCAGATGGTATCTGAACACCATCGGACTTCCACTCTGCATGGAGAATCTCATAATTCTGACCCTCATTATTGTCCCAGAAGGTATGTTCTCCACTTTGATAAGAAATGCAAAACTCTATCTTCTCTTCAGAAGAAATGGCAGGAGGCAAGTCAACAGTAAATGAGAAGGTGTCATTTTCAGAATCACTGTAAACATTGTTCATGTATACACATTCAACGTCTTTGTAGGTCTTCCACGTATCAAAGGTAATTCGAACCTGAACCTTTTTCTCGAAGCTTACGTTTTTTACTTTCACAGTGCCTGACAGCACCTTCTCTTGCAGTGTACAGTTCTCCAGGCAGACCAAGTTCTTCTGCAGGCGGTTCCTGAAGTCCAGGTAGTCAGCTGAGGGCCGAGGGAAACCCAGAATCAAGTTTTTCTCCTCATGTAGCTTTAAGCTAGATGTTATGTTTTCAAGGCCCAAGAGGTCAAACTGAAGATCCCACCCAGGGTGCTCCTGGAACTCAGAGAAGGTGTGTATCGCTGTCAGGGACAAGCCCTTCGAGTCCGCAAACACAACTCGCTTCTTGGTTCGGGATGCTGAGTGGTTCCAGTCACTTTTCTGAGCTTCGGAGTCACGCTTCACATGAAGACACGGTCTGAGAGGCTTGAATCTGTTCACAAAGTTGTTTCTTTGACAGTCCTCAAGGGGGCTGAGAAAACTCTTCAGTGGTGGAGAATGGGCTAAGCAAATTCTCATGGCCACATCCACAGGCATGATGGAGCTTGGTAAGGGTCTCGGGTCCAAGATCTGTATCATTCTGAAAGGAGCAGAAAGACAGGACGTTATTGTTTGTTACACTGGGTAAGAAGCTTCTTAAGAATGCATATTTGCTTCATCTGCCATCTTAATGATTCATGGCCTTGTCTTTGCATAGTTTTAAATAATGCAGCCTAAATTAAAATTTACAGTTCAAGCTAGGGAACTTGGGTGAGACTATTCAGCCACTTCTTGCTAATCCTGAACTTCAATTGAAACAGTCTTTTTCCAAATTAGTGACAGCTGATTGAAAATATTTCCTTGGAAATACAGCAAAGAACATTCTAGTAACCCGTAAAATAGATCCAGTTACAGTGGAAGTGCTCATGCACTTCAGCTTCCCTTTTAGTCTCAGAGCCAGGTCTTAAAATTCCAGCAAGCTGGATCAGCTGCTTCAGTTCTGAGCTGAGACAGCACTATATTAAGCAAGTCACCTATGCCATCAGAGCACCAAATGGGAGGCTGGAGGCTATGCACCCTGATGCAAAGCCATCACGCTGTGGCTCTGAACAACCCTAAATGCATTTGTTACGCTCTCTGCTTTTGGTTAATTCAGATGAATAAAAATGCTAAAGCACCTTTGGAAAGTATCAGCCCGGGTCTGGGCAACACGAGCTCTTCTGCACTGTTAGCATTGACTACAGAGTGAATAGGAGGGAAAAAACGATGGGAGGAAAGATACACTTTATTTTTTCACCTCATTGTGCTTCAAGATCTGGTCTTAAACCACCTTTTTATAATTCCCAAAGTCCGTGCCAATACCCAACTGCAAGTATTCAGTAAGAATGCTATAGCTTTATTGGCAAATATTTACTCATAACCCTCCCCCTTAGCTGATGAAAATGAGAATTGCTTTGCAAGAACATGACCCCTTCAAAGCCAGTCAGCTGAAATATTTGTAAAAAGGGGCTTCATCCATAGCACGCCCCTTCTAAAAAGGGTGCAGTCCTTGCTGGAAGCATCAATTTCTGTTGAGTCACTGGAAGCCTGAGCATTTGCTTTGTCACTTAAATAAATGGCTTTCTCCTTCCCAGGGTTCTCACTGGTATTCCAGAACCCTGCCAAAAAAAGCCGGATCTGCATCAGTCTCTTAATTCTTCTTGCACTGTTTTTTTTTTATTGTGGCAACATTTGCCATAAAAAGTAGGATGGGGAGAGTACCAGCATCAGATTAATCAAGTTTTGCTTTGCTTTAATAGGAAAAGAAGTCAGGCTTCAGAAATACTCTCTCTGCATCTTTCATAACCAGCTGCTGGGGTATCTGCTCCTAAGCTTCTGCAGCACAAAAAAAGGGGTGAGGGGGGAAAAATCCCAACATCAAGCAGCAAAGAACAAAACGCAACCGACCACACACGTCCCACCACCCCAGCCTGCCAACGGCGGGCTGCTAGCAGAGCCAAGCCAAGTGCCAGCACTAGATGTGGTGGGTCCAGCACTGCGAAGGGACGGGGTGCAGGGCCTGGGAACGCGAAGGAGGGGAGCGGTGCGAGGGTTGCTGCCCGAAGGCTGCAGCCCGCCGGCCGCGGTTTCCCCGCACCCTGGGGAACCGGAGCAAACGCGCGGACTCGAGCGCTGCGCCGGGGCGGGCGGCGCTTACCTGCTGCAGTGCATGGGGCACCGCGCCCGCCTGCTGCTCCCGGGGCCGCTTCGCGACTCGCCCGCGCCGCCGCCGCCTTTATGGGGCCGTTCCCGCGGCGGGCGGCCAAGGGGCGGCCCCGGCCCGGCGGGGGTGCGGCCCGGACCCGGCCTGGGGGGGCTGTACGTGCGTGCCGGCGGCCTCGCGGCGGGGGGGGGCGGCTGCTCCCGCTCCACGTGTGTCGCCCGTGCCCCGGCGGCTGGCCGGGCTGCGGAGCGCCGTGTGCCGCCCCGCAAGGACACCCGCGGCCGCTTTTCTTCTGGCCCTTTTCTTTGTCCTTCTTTTTCCCTTCCCTTTCCTCTCTGCTTCCCACCCCCCACACCTTTTCCACCCTTCTTTCCACCTTTTTTCCCTGATTTTTTTCCCCATTTTGCTGTGGTTTGCATTTTCAGTTCCCTTGTCCAGGCTCTTTTCTCTCCTTTTTGCCTTTTTTTCTTTTGTCCCTTTTTTTCTCCCTCCTGTTTTTCCTCCTTTATATTTCCCTTTTTTTGTTTGTTTGGGGTTTTTTTTGTCTTTTCTTCCCTAAGGCTCAGTGCCCTACTGCGTTGCCTTCTTTGGCCAAGTACACTTACTCTTCCTATTGCCAGGGTTCTCCAGTCTTGGTGCAAGGGGTAGCCGAGTGGACCCCTCCCTGGCAGGAGTCAGGCAAGCTGACCTGGGCCAGAGGGGAGCAGGGAGCTGCAGCACTGCAGTAGCCTGCTCCAAAACTGCACTTTGCCCTCTTACCCTCCTTCAGAAAAGCTGGAGTTTCAATATGGGCTTGTTCAAACACCTGCACCCGGAAAGCCAAAAGGCATTTGCTACATGGAATTTCCATGTGAAGGGGATATTGTTTCACATGTCAAAGTAGGGCTTCTTCAAGTCACCGCTAAAGGATGTTACCTAGCAGAACAAAAGCAAGCCAGTTGAAATTATAGACTGTCAGTGCGTTGAAAAGCAGCTAGAGCCCTGCTTTGTATGATAATGTTGCTGGGGCCAGAAATCTGTCATCCTGGAATAAAACTGTCCTTGTCCTCAATGAAAAAGTACTTTTGGACATAATTTGAACAATGCCAATGGCTTTTCACCTCCCACACATGGTGATCTGTGCACTGTCTGAGGATATGACAGGTTCTGCTATAGTTCCTGTGTTGTATCTATTGCCTGTTTCTACTGCAAAAGGGAAAAAATCAGTAGAATGCAGCCCCCAAAGCGTTAGGCATAGCAATGCCATGTTACTGCTTGCATCCTGCCTCTCAGAAGGCCCCACGTGCAGGATCTGCAAGAATGACAAGTCTTGCAGATGCTGGAGGGGTGGACAGCCCACCTGTGGTAGCATGCAGTCTTCTGCAGGCTGAGTCTCCAGAAAAGGTGCATCCCCAAGTTAGTACTCTTTCCAGAGGTCAGTAGATGACCTGTGGTCACCCTATGCGATGTGATATGGAGTCTGTGAACTGTAATTTTCTGGGTTCATAGTTTTTACCAGTAGATGAGACCACTGAGAAATGAACAGCAGGAAGTCTAGTGCTTTATCCACATGAAGTAAAGGGGGCTTACAGTGATGAGGAGATGATACAGGTTCATGCAAATTATTTTCCTCTTCTTGGTTTGTGAGCAAAAAAATGTAAAAGCACACTGCTGTGTGTGAGCAACAGTCCTGAAAGAGCTAGAGGAGAGGGCAGAGTGCTGCTGACTGACTCATGGCACACAGATCAGTACGCTGTCTCTGTACATATAATGAGTGTATTCATAGGACAGTAAGACTTCAGTTTCTTAGCTTGGACCCTTGGTGACTGAAGTTCCTGCCCTTTGTGCCAGTATGTGACGCTGTGTCACAGAGATGAAGCCTGAAGCACTAACTGGCAATGAAGACAAGGTTTTGGAAAGTACTGCTCTGTTCCCTGGTGCCAGTTATTCATGACGACCTTCCCTGGTCCTCTGCTTCTCGAGTTGCATCCTCTTCCTCTTCTCTTCCTTCTCCATCTTTTCTACCCCTTGGTGACTGCCAGCTCCGTCTCAAAGGTAAATGATATTTTTTCATTGTTTGCCTAGGGAAAGTGTTAGGAAACCACCTGTGCTCTGGAAGCCTCGCTATTTGCAAGAGATGTATCTCACTTTAGGAGGAGCCACAAATACTGTCTATCCCAGCTGTCTGCTTAACAGCAGTCAGCAGGGCCCCACCAGCATCAGGGAGGACTGGGCACATGGTTAGCACATACCATGTGCTCTTTATCACATTATTCAAAAAAACCCAGTGAATAACTCTGGAGAAGTTTTACAGGCCTGTGCCACTTGAATCTTTGCCCACACAGCATCCCCCACAGCACCACTTTGCTTAGTTACCCACAAACACATACAGTAGCTGGGGCTGCTCTCTCTACCTATGCATAGGCATTAGATAAGACCTGGGGAATTACTTTATTCCATGCTTGAAGCCTTCACAAAAGGAATCACCTCAAGGCTTTCCTGCACACGTTTCTGCTACTATGTAGCTCATGGCACTGTTTGTGTCTGTAAAACATTTTGTTCCTGTTGTGTTAAAATGTCTGTTTTGCCCAACTTACAAAACATCAAGAAAGATTATTTAAGGTGATATGCTTACCAAAAAAAACCAGTGGTGAAGTACAGAGCTTTTCGTGGACAGATCATTGCCCAAGTCAGTAAATATGGACTGGATACAGCAACTTCGTTCCTACTTGCTAACCTGGAGCGTGTTCATGGTCATGGACTGGTGTCCCAGTTTCCGGTTGCCAATACAAGCAGAGCGCGTTGTGCAGAGCCAGGGTAACTCTTTCCTCATCTGAGGAGACACCTCTTCATCGAGGCAATCCAACAGGGTTATCTGAGGTAGCACACCAGTTTGCACTGTCAATGATGGTTCCCCAGCTGTGCTTTTTATAGAGGACTCAGGTTTCCAGTTATTTTGGTTTGGCAGCTTAGAATATAGATCTCTCTGTCTTAACTTTCAAATAGGACTGCTAAAATGGGAACACCAGAGGAAAAAAAAATCATTGTCTTACTGTGCATTTGACAGCACTCTTATGGCATATCAGTTTCCTGATATTTGTAGGTGCACATAGAAGCAATGGCAGAAAGACATTCCTGGAAGAGACAGGGTTGATTATAAAATCAGGCTCCATCATAGGGAGCTGTACCTCCAGCTGTTTCTGTAACAAGGAAACCCAGACTAACCACCTAGACTGGTTCTTTGTCTTTTTTTTGAATGCATTGCACTTTAAATGGAAGAAGCTAATTGCAACAATTTAGTTATAGTAAATACAATTTCACTATTGTCACCATGGTTGCAGTAAACTTTAAATTTGTCCCTTTAAGTTTGCAGCCTGGATGATCCAGAGGCAATATAAGGCACAGGCTCACTTTGCAGGGAGTCCACTGAGGTTGCTCGGTGACAAGCAGGCAATTGGGTTCACACTGTTCCGTTCAAAGACAAATATATGGTATTAGCTCCACAGTGAATGCTTTTATATGCAGACGGCCCTCCGGGTCTCGCTGTTCTTCACCTGTCTGAACCAACCAACACTTTTCAATCAGCAGCTCTGTGAGCAGATAATGAGTGACTGTGCGTTTCTGTCAGCTATCGGGCAGCAACGGGCAGCTTTGGTCATTTGTTTGTTGGCTCTGGTTATTTTATGACGGAGTAAAATGAAAGAGCTGCTTTTTTTTTTCAGTCTGCGTTCTGAAATTGAGTAATTAAACAAGGTTTTTGTGGTTTGCTCTGACTTTATTACTTTCAGGTCACTGTGCTTCTCTGCTGTCCTCCTCCACAGCTCCGGGAGGGAAGAAAGCAAGATATGTTGCAGCTGAGGACACAGAAAGAGTTGAACGGCTTTTGGCATTTAATTGAAGCCTTTTGAAGCAAAGATAAGGAAGCATTTCCTCTGAGCAAAGTTAAGTCATGACCACATTTATAGGAAAGGAGTTCCAGAGAGAAAAAATGTAAATCTCCATTTCACTTGCATAGTAATGCATCCCTTGAAAAAATGCTGTTTGCAGGGTGAGAGAGCAATGCTAGATCAATGCAGTTATAGCATGCAATTTAACAGGGAAGTTTTGGATTTGATTTTGGGCTTGAGACTAAAATCAATTGCTAAGCCAAGGGCAAATATCAGGGTGACTAGAAAACATCCACCTTCTTTTGTCTGGCACTTATTTGGTTCTTGTTGCATCACTCAACACCTTCAAATGCAGCGAAGCTTTAATGAAAGAACATTTGTGATAATAGGCTGACATAACCCATTAGGTCAGGGGACAGTGCTGTCACATAAGGTTTACAACAGCCTTTTGTTTTTGTTGCTGTTGCATTGAGCTCTTCTGTTCAATATTAGCTCTCTGCTACTAAGACTAATCTCTGTAGATGTGTATTATCTACAAAGTCGGACAGCAGTTTCTATGGATGTAACTGTGATGCAACTAGTAATTATTCAGGTACATAGCAAGGCTAGTGTGGTCTAAAAGTAGTTGAGCCTGGGAGTGTATAAAAATTTAAATCCAATGGTATACAAGTGAGCAGAAGCCTTATTTAGTCTTAATAGAATGGTTATTTTCTTTACTTGCTTCTCAGAGCCCTTTGGTGAACTTTGAAAATTCCTTATGCTTATGAATATATACTAAGGAAACTTGTCCTGGGAAACTGTGTTGTTGTTTTAGGGATTTCTTCAGGACAGTCACAGTCCATATGAGGAATAAATAAGTTTTTAATCTTTTTAGAATTTGTATTACCCCATTCCTCATGGTTCAACCAGCCATACTGGCCGACATACTCCAGCCTTTGGGATCAGTAGCTTGTGATGACGTGTTAACAGACAAATTGCAGAAAGTCTGGGAAAAAAGTATTCCAGTGCCCACAAAACTCCTCTTTATCATGCTGCTGCTGCTTGCTTTGGGAGACTCAGAGAGCATCTTTTGTTGGTATCGTCCTGGATGAAATTGCTGCTAAACCATGTTTGTTTGGAATATGCTGCTTTTGGAATAAACTTTAAATTTTGAAAGGAGATGTTAAAATAAAGAAGTATTTTTAAAAGGAAAAATTACATAAACAAGGGGATGCAAACAGTAATTTTTCAGAAATGCTTAATTTCTCTAGCTATTGCTAGACAATGTTAGAAAACTCAGACTTTGACAAGACAGTAAGTTTGTTTCCTACCCAGCTGCAGCTTGCTTGCAGAAATCCGGCCTTTTTGCAGATCTGCCTGGCAGAATACACCCATTCCCTGGAGAAAGGGGCAAGCAGCATGCAGCCAAACTCACCAAGACATTGTGCAAAGATGGGGTTTATGCTCTCTTACAGCACTTAAAAGGATAATCAGTCTCACCAGGTAGAATGCAGGCCTAATTCTTTAAGCACTGGCAGGGGGGTTAGGTCTGGTTCTTTTTAAGTCAGTAGTCAAAGTTCTTGCCAGTACAGGGTCTCAGAACTTTGTAAGGTTACATTCAAAGGCATTTAAATTTAAGGTATTTAAATTCCTAGAAACTGAAAGCGTTGGACTGAACTAGAAGCTAGAAATTGATTTAAATGTCTAATCTTATTAAGACTGATTAATGACAGATTAGTCAATGATAGATGAGTCATCACTTTGGAAATGCATAGAGCAAGAGAAGCGCTTTGCTTTGTGAAACAACTGACAGAGAAAAAGCAACAAAATGTATCCCAGGCTGCTCAAATGTTTTGGGTAACATGATTATATTAAATTCAGGATATTTTGAGCAAGGTTCCCTTAAACAGCTTTTATGCACAATTCAGCCTTTTAAAAGTATAATTGCTATGGTTGTATGTAGTAAGCACCAGACGCAATAAGCCAATGCCATGCTACATATGAATTGCTGCTACTTAGAATAAAAAGGGAAAGTAAAAGTGAAAGAAGGAAGAAGATAAATGTAGGTGTTTCTTCTTGGAATAATCTGAACTTGCAATGAAGAACTTACAAGAGTGCAGAAACAAAACATATGTATGTTTTATACATGAGTATAAATTCGGCTTATGATTGCAGACCTGGTCTTGATAATGTGAAGGTCTTCCTAGACATTTGGAAAAATGCAGTATTTCAGTATTTTTTGAAACTACATTTCTCTTTTTGTTTTTTTTTGGGGGGGGGGGGTGTTTGTGGTTTTTTAACCTGTGTATAGATAATCACTGTTTATTCTCTGTTCTTTTTCCTAGGCCCAGGTGGAGGAATTACTTCTGCTGATTAGTACCCCTTTCCAAAGAAAATAGTAAGTGAAATGCTGCTTTGTGCAATTGGGTTTATTTGTAATTCTGTGTGACCGAGCAAATGTTGTTTGGGTAGATGCTTCTGTCAGCTACATGGGAGTATTCTCCTTCTTTGCAATCTTTAAAGCAAAAATGCAATTTCTTTATCCACGCATGAACAATTCCTTACAGCCTTGCAGGAGCCACATGATTTTTCAATATGATTACTATTCCCATAAAGCTTATGTTGAATGAAAATCTTTGTCCTGAGTGAGCACTGCCTGAGAGTGGCCCAGCCAACTTCTGCAATACATTCACTCAGAATGTTTAGAAGCCTTTAAAGGGTATGAATAATGCTACTTTTCTTGTTCCACCACCCAAGAGACATGATCCATCCCTATATTTTAGGTTCTCTTAACAGGGTTCTTTTTGTCTTGAATCACAAGGGAAGAACAGGGCTTGGAAATTAGCAGAGTCAAATTCTGTGTCAAGTTTATCTTGGATTGGCTATGTGGGGGGAAAAAGGTCCCCTATGGCATAGGTCTAAGGGATGAATGAACCTTTTCTCTTTCAGATTTAGTCTAATTTCTAATCACTTCAGCCATAAAATCAGTTTCCTAGGTGTCATTTTTGGATGCACAACATATATTTCCCAAATTTCACAGGGGTAAGATTTCATGCAGAAATTCATTCCATTTTTAGATTTGCTGGAAAGAATGAAGCTTTTAAATCCAAGTGCTGTGACAGCACCAGTCTGGTTGCATCCCACAATGGGAGGGGAAGCAGTTAGGGTCTCTGGGTGCGGAAAGAGCTGTGACCTAAATATTTGCAATAAAATGGATTCTTTGGGTTATTCTTGGATGCTGCTTCCCAGAACACATAGAGTTTACTGTCAAAATCTGCTTGCTCCACATGTGCAATAATGCTTACAGTAAGTTCTGCAATCTTAAGAATTGATTTAATCGGTGAGAAAAATCTTGCAAGCTTCTCTGGAGAATTACAGTCATAGAATAACGGAGGTTACAAGGGACCTTTTGAGGTCATCTAATCCAGTCTCCTCCTCAAAACAGGCCTAGCTGCAAAGTTAGATCTGGCTGCTCAGGTTGCTTGTCCAGCTGAGCTTTTAATACCTCCAAGGACAGAGAGTCCACAGCTTCTCCAGGCAACCTGTGCAATTGCTTAACCAGTCTTGTAATTTTTTCCATCTATCTATCTGGAATTCCTGTGCTGCAGCACATGACTGCTGCTTCCTTTCCTTCGTAGTTCATCTCAGGGGAAAGTCAGGCTCCATTTTCTCCCTACTCCTTTCAGCAGTGGGAGGCTGCGCTCTGACCCACAGTGACTAAACCTTTTCTTCTGCAAGTTAAGCAAACTCAGCTCCCTCACCTTCACTGTGTGCTGCACTTTTCAGTCCCCTAACTGGTTTGGTGACCCTCCGCTGGCTTCATTCCAGTTTGTCTGTGAAGCTGTTATTGAAGGACCCCAACTGGCCACAGTTCCCCAGATACAACCTCACAAATACCCCATGGAGGGGAATAATGGCTTCCCTTGGCATTTATATCAGGTTTTTAAACAAGATCCATGGTGTTCTCTCAGCTGAACACAAGCAGAACTTCTTTGTTTGCTGTGGCAAAGCCTCTGTACAGGTTGGTACATAGAAATGTGTGCACTTTCCTCAGGGTTGTTTGGTTTGTTTGGGAAAGAGCAGTTATCTCATCTGAATTTTGGCATACAATAAGTTACATTTGTGGGTTAGGGGATTCTTTTTTTACCACTTTCTGGTCCAAATCTGGCAGTTTTAGAAATCATTCTCTCTCTCATATATTATTACAGTCATCTGTGGAAGGGATATATCATTTCTGTAAACAGGCTATTCAACCTTTCTCTCAGGCCTTCAGGACTTTTGATTTAACATATGCCTCCATTTCCAAATGACACCTGCTCATACTTATACGTAAAACTAAAAAAAAAGAAAAATCCCAAAAATGCTGATACATAAACCATTTGCTTTGCCTGCTGTTGTGGATAGGCCAACTTCAAACCTCTTTAGAGGCTTTTGCTCTGACACTACAGCTTAACATTTTCTACATCTCTGTTTCCATATGTGTTGCTGCTTCCATCTTTCTATATTTTCTTCTAATTCATTTTGATTTTATGATTTCTCATGCTGTTGATCTCTATTTCACCTTCTCATCCCTTCTGGTTCCAAGTCTACTAAACTGGTTCACCACACTTTATCTCCCTTTATCTGCTACCCAGGACTTATTGCCCTGTTAGCTTAGCAAAAGCCACTAAGATTTTCATTCCTACTTTACCCCATCTCACTTAAACATTCAGGCTGGCAACCTTTCATTTTTTCTTTCAGAAGCCCATTAAAGAGGCATCTGACACAAAAAATCACAGCTGTTCTTTCACCATGCTGTTCCTATACCACACCAACAAAAATCTACTTCAAACCACTTCAGGTCCCTCAAATGCTAACCAAAACCACACATCCTTCCTGGACAGTTCTTTTTAGCCACTTTATGTGAACCAAGGAACTGGATGGATTTTGTTCATTGAGCAAAACACAGCTCATACACTGATTTCTTCTAACTTGCACTCTGCTGCAGAAGTGTAGATCTCACCTCGGTGACACTGATACACAGTTACTGGTTATAATGTACTATTTAAGCACATGAGGAGTTATTTGAGGGTTTTTCTCTGAAGGAGAAAGCACTAACTGTGTTGGAGAGGAAAAGGAGTTATGTTTTTATTCCTAGAGTCATAAAAAGGCAAAAGCATCTATTAACCAAGGCTAGTTAGAAATTTTTCTTTGTTACAAAATCGGTGTGTTTATAGGAATAAATGTTAATCATAGTGATTCTGGGATGCATAACATTTCAAAACAACAATAACAACTCAAAAAAAAATCTTTCTCTTTGCCTTTAGCAAGGGACCTCTTCCCAAAGAATGAGATGGGACACAAAATAACACGTGGCATGGTGACATGGCAGTCTTGTCCTTCTCCTGGATTAGGGAAAACCCATCCTAAACTTCCTGATCCCTTTTATTATGCCTATCTATTTCTCTGCTGTATATTTTTGTATGCAAAGCAGTGTAGCTCTAACAGTAGAGGCTGAGAGAGACAGATTCCAGTAAAGGCAGTTTGCAGCCCATTGACAGGACAGAGCGGACTTTCTCCTGAGCCAGTGAGTGCCTGGCCACATCACCTGGCTGTGAGGGAGTTGTGATTCTGGCTTTGGGACCACAGGAGAAAATCAATTCTAGCTCTGTATAAAAATGGTAGTATAGAAATGGTGTATCTGCCTAATTACTGCCATCATGCATTACACCTTTGGCTTCCCCAGATAATAGCCATATTTGTAATTCATACAGTCGTTATTTGAATAGCCCATGAAGAAGGTATTTAAGGAGAAACTTCTCTGTTAGTCATAGCACAGCAATGTTGAAAGCAGGATGGGGTGTTGGCCAATGGAATGTCTCTGGTTTCGAACTGACACCTTCTTATCAAGGTTGCTAGCTCCAAAATCAGGTTATGAATGCCTTGCAGGTATAATATCAGAAGGTAAAACAGTATACCTGGCCCTTTTATGTAACACAACGTAAGTACAGATGGAGGAAGAGAAGTGATGATTCATTATCTGTTCATCCAAAAAGCAAGGTTGCTGATTCATATGCTACATCCTAAAGCTTCACAAGTCTGAACGTATTCTTGACTATTGTCAAATCTCTATAAAAAGATGCTGTGCACAGGAGCATGCCTATGCCTTCTGTCATTGCTCTTGTTCCAAACCAAAAGGTCTAGTTCAGACTCACTGGTATGTAACATCTCTTCTAGTATGCCCTACTTCCATTGTCCTTTGTTATAAGCTTTGGAGGTAATATAGCATTTGTTTTGGTCCTCTCTGCTTTTAAATGGCATGTAGAGCTTTAAAAATACATAATATAGTCTATAGCACACTATAGCTTTTGTAACTGCATCCCAGGCTCACACTTCTGCCCTCAATGTTTTATGATAGTCATATAAAAAATGAAGGCAAATAAATCCTTCTTGAAGGTAAACATCATTCTGTCCAAGGCAGGGAGCTTCCTAGACTCAGATGCCTTTTTTTTATTTTACATCAGTTTGTTGAATTTAGTAAACCTTTTTTTCTACCATTTTTATCAAAGTAAGGCAGTAATCTCTATTTTGTTTAAACTGTAGAAACCTATTAGAGCTGGATGCAACGTTGATTAAAAGCAACTGTGCCTAATTAAACTGATTTTCTGAAAAACATGAGACCTACTCCAGTGTAAGCACATCAAACTAGTGTGAAGTGATGAATAACTTGTTACCATATAAATATAGAAGGTCCCTGCCATGACTCTCCAGCTGACATTTCTAATGATAGGTTCTCAGCTAAGTCAACAGAGATATTCCCCTGGCTTTTGTGGGTCTTTGAGGTCTTCTGTTCTTAGGATCATTTCCTTTCTTTATCCATATGAATTTGAAAGAGTAATTATACTCCTGAAGATCTTTCCCTGAACAATGTTACCACACTCAGTGTGTAGCCCTTACAATGCAAGTAATAACAAGGGTGGAAACTCCCACTTGAAACTCCTACTACCAATCTTTTCTTGATGGGGCAAGGCGATGCTTAGAAACCATTCAGTGGGATGTGCCCCTAGTTTTGAGACAATTCTGCTTTCACTGTGCATCATCCCTACAGCCATAATAGTCCACTTAAATTTAAGAGAACACGAGTTTCCTTTGACTACGTGGGTTTCTGTGCTTCAGTGCCAGTATAATTCGATCAGCTTGAATGGCAATAACCAACGCCAATCTGTTACCAAAGAAACACTGTAAAAAAGCTATGATAGTTTCAATAAATGTTGCTTAATATTTACTTTGTCTGCACTGTTTATGGAAGAACAAGTGGTTCAGAGATCAGCTGAACAAACCTACTTTCCCTACAGAATAACAGTGGTGTAAGTTTCACAGCTGAATGATGATGTTTTCGTGACTTTTCAAAAGAGCCATATGGTCAAAGACCTGAAACAAGGAACTGGAGCAAGACTTTCTAGCAGGAGGGAAAGGACACTTACAGTCTACTGTACTATACGGACTCCAACAACCTGTAGCCAAACTACTGTAGATCTTTGAGCTACTCCGATGTTGTACAATATTTAACAGTTGTCTCAGCCTACTTTCAGCAGGGTAAGACTACCAAAACATATTATGGCTCCATTGCTGATACCTGGCATCATATCTACAACATTTTCTTCTTTTTTAAGTCTTATGAATAGGTCAGTTCACTTACCCACTGAGACTTCGTTCTTGCAGATAAATGACCATTCATCCACCTTAAATTTGTCTTCGGTAGCCTGGCTCAGAAGGCAGGTGATAGGATGGTTGATGCAAAAAGTGGATTTAGAGTGGGTAAGAGAGACATAAGCATACAGTCATACAAGGCCACAAAAATGATCAGAGGGCTGCAGCACCTGTCCTATGAAGACAGGATGAGAGAGCAGGGCTTGTTCAGCCTAGAGAAGAGAAGGCTCTGGAGAGATCTGATTGCAGCCTTCCAGTACCTAAAGGGGCCTGCAGGAGAGACAGAGAGGCATTGTTTACAAGGGCATGGAGTGAGTGGACAAGGGGTAATGGCCTTAAACTGAAGCAGGCGAATTTTAGATTAGATATTAGGAAGAAATTATTCCCTGTGAAGGTAGTGAGGCCCTGGAACCGGTTGCCCAGAGAAGCTGTGAATGCTCCCTCCCTGGCAGTGTTCAGGACCAGGCTGGATGGGGCTTTGGGTACTAGTGCTGGATGTCCACGGCAGGGGAGTTGGAACTAGATGATCTTTAAGGTCCTTTCAAACCCAAACTATTCTGTGATTCTGAGAAAATGCTTAGTTTGCCTTTTTCTTTCTTTTTTTAATTTGCAAAATGGGGCACTGATTTCCTGCCAGGAGGTACTTTTGAATAGGAATATCTGGAACAATCTATTACATTGGGTCTAACTTGGAGCAGGAGGAAATGTGATGGAAACATTGTGTGCCAGGCTAGGAAATAAGTTGAGTTAGAGACTCCATATCTCAGAGGCTTTGTTCTGTCTCTGAGCAGGTACTGACATGGCACTTGTTACGGTGTCTTACACTTTCCTCAAAGAAAGGGGAACCAGAGAGAGCATTCCCAGTTCACACTGGTCATTTTCTCCCATCACATATGTCATAATTTAAATACAACATGTGCCAAGGAAGAACCAACCTATAATCTTTTTATTTAGATACATTTTCTAAATATGAAGGGAAATTTTTAGTCTTCATAAGGTCTGTATTTTTGTTTCAGTTAAGTGCTTTGTAGGCACATTTGATTTCATCTAAACATTACTACTCTGGCAGAAATTCCCTCTTGGGTTTTATTTTTAAAAAGTTTTTAGTGTCCTTGAACAGTGCTAAGCACAAGGGGCCTAATTCAGAGGTGATGTTGGCCACTGCTCTTCCTTTGTACTGTTTGTTCGCCTTGTGCCTCAAGTGATGCAACAGACATGTTAGGAAAAGGTGAGAGCTAAAATGGTGCATGACATTTTAAGAGGCACATTTTTCTGACATCCCATTCCTCCTCCTCCTGCAGTTAGAGGGGCTGTGCCAGCCCCAAGCGTGTGTAGCTGCTGTGTGTGCCAGCCTTCGGGCTGGGCTCACACGTCCACACAACAAACACTCCACAGTGGAAAACTCATCACAGAACTGAGGCAAGGCAGGTTGATGGAGGGCATCTAACAGGGGACTCAAACTGTCGTTCTTGCCCTGAGGACATGAGGGGAAGGGATCAGATCGTCCTTGCCTCCTCTCACCTGTAGCTAACAGAAGACAGTTAAGAATTCATTCTTTCTAATTCATTTGGGGTCATGTCAAAGAGGTTTGCTGAAACCACAGCAGGATTGCAAATTAACTCCTTTGCCCTGAAAAACAACTAAAAGCAGTCATGTTCTCAGTTGCAGCTGAGAGGCAGCTTAAAAAGTTAGCAGCCTGTCAGCTCCAAAGCTGCCTCGCTGTAACTCTGCTATTAGACTTACCATATGCTAATGTGTCAGGTGCAGAAACAAGGTCTGCGTGTCAGTGGGTCTGCTGTGAACAAGCTCAAATTCAGCAGCTGAAGTGCACAGCCATGAACGTGTCTTTTAGAGGGAAAGGGTCTAGATCAAATTCAGAAGCAATTTAAAAATAGAAGGGTGATAGTTTCATATGGATAAAAGTGGGACATGACAGTGGTAAAAGGCACATAGCAAAAGAAAAGAACATAGAAATAATTTCTGCAGGTCACTGTGGCCTTGCTTTGAATTCCTTCTGAATTTAGCCTGAAATGTCAATGCCCACATCCAGTTGCCATCTGAACACAGCACAACACAACCTGACCAGACTAAGCTGCAATGACAAAAAAGTTCCCCTACCTCTGTCACATTTTTCTGTGTTAATTGCTTGATGATTTAAAGTGTTCTGATAACTGACGGAAAAATTGCTAGTTTTTAAGCTGTTTAGAGATCCCTGAATTGAAAGGACGTGACATGAGCACCAGTCAAGATACCAAGAAACTACAGAACGTCTCTCTCTTCTCTGTGATCAGTCCCAGGAAAAGATGTTACAGTTTGTCTTTTTACAAACATAATTTTTCCTGTGAAAGAATCAATGTAAAGCTTCCTATTAAGCAGCCACAAAGTCAGAAAATGGTCCCACACTGGTGAAAACATTCCACCCTACTTGAAATGCCACAACATTTTTTATGTAGTCACTCTTTTTTGTTGTTGTTTGGGTTTCTTAGTTACATTGTTTCTCATTTATGTTAATGTTTCCACCCATTAATTTTAAGTGCCCCAGTGTTCTGCGAAAGATCAAGGTACATTAAGAGCCTGTGTGCAGTATTACAGGACATTTTTTAGCCATATTTCTAAGGTAGATGCTATCAAAACAAAGGCACCAATTTGGCCTGAAAAATCAAAGTCTGTCACTGATTTTAGACTTCTGGTTTGTAACTTTCTGACACATAATGTCATCATGTTCGTGTTGCTTTCTCTTCACTCAACTTCTTTTTCCCTGAACAGGGGGGCAGAAGGCAGGGTTTCCAAATGGCACAGACTGTATTCCAAGATATATCAGAGCACTTGGCATCAGAAGTAAAAAAAGCAGTGGAATTTGCCAGTACTCACAATAGCCACATACCTAGTTGCTTTACCCAACTCCTCCTAATATAGATACAGAGGTGCTATATCAAGCTTTTATACAATGTAGGTTTGGAAGCTCTCTCTGTGGAGTATGAAGTCACCTAAACCTTCACATTTGTGCTGGGATCAGCTGGAGCCGAAGCAGGAGTTTAAAAGAGGACGCTGGCGGTTTGCCTCAGAGAAAATAACTGCCAATAAATCCTCTGTCAAAAGTATTTGGACAAAGCGTAACTTAGAAAAATCAGTAACTGGGCAATTTCAAAATACAAACATAGACCATCTTGGATTCCTTGTTTCTCTGTAAATATATTTCTGAAGTAGTTCAGTAACTAAAGGTCACATCTGGTTCCTTAGGCTTCTCTTTCCTAAAGTATGAGTTTCAGTCTTGTCCCAAGCTGACATGTCCATCTGTATGTTCATACATACAGATCTCTAGCTGAGTAACACTATGAGCTTGGCCTGTGTGGGAGCATAGCTGGGAGTTCATGCATTTCTGATGCTAAGAACAATAATAGTAGCAAGGTTATGACTACTCCATTCTGCCGATGTAAATACTTGGGTGGTTCTAATAGTGCTTTGCAGCATATCTGCTTTTACTTAACTCCTCTTTCTTAATAACTCTTTTACCATATCTCCAGTGAATACTTCTACCATCTCTGGAGGTGAATTACCTCCATAAAAAAGACAAAATAGCCATTTATATGCTGCTTTGAAAGAGTCCACACAGCAGTGCCACACTCCTTGTCCGTCTTCCATCTATCCCACTGCCTCACAAGTTGCTGCATCCTGCAGCCTTGGTGGCCTCAGGTACTGGAGTCTCATCACTGTGGGGGCCCAGCTCACACCATCTCCGCCTGTGCTTCCAAGCTGGCATCCGACTGACAAGATTGTTGCTTTAGAGACCGGTCTCAGGGCAGCCATTAATGCATAACTGAGGTTTAGCCAGCATGGTTTCCCATAGCTTTTGTCAGCAATGTAAGTAGCATGAATACTTATTTCAATTCTTAATATACCAAAGCATAATGGTTTTGATTTCATGCAAGAACTGGTTCCTCTCTTCAGTGGGTTATTAAATATGCCTTTTAAGAATACTATGAACTCAGCATCAAAGTACATTATAAATCTATCCATAGATAAATAAAACAGTACTGAGAAATGCCAGCTAAGGGAATCTGTAGTAAGATTTATTTCTCTCCCCCTTCTGCCAGTGCAGAACTTGAAGAGTCCCCCAGCAGAACTACCTGTCCCAGGAGCAAAGCCTCCAGTTCCCTTTCCTATTCTAGAGGGACTGGCAGCTCACCAGCTTACTTAGCAAAGCATGTAGGTATGCTTCTGAACTTCTGGAACACAGGTAACATCTATGTAAGCTGTTAGATGTAAGGGACAGTTTCTACTTCATGCAGTCTATAAGGTGGATCCACCAGAGCTGCCCTCTCTGTGTTGCCTGAGTAGATGACAAATGCAAATAGCTCAGAAAATGTATGATTTTATTTGGTTCAAGTTAATTTTACTAAAAGCTATTTTGTCTTAATTGAAGGATTCCTAAGACCTTTTGGCATTTCCTTACTGTGATCATTCTGTCCCAGATAAAATGCTGGTAGCATGAGGGCAGGCACATGTCAGTTGTTCTGATAAGAGAAGCCTGCACTGGGATTGCTCAAGTCTTTGCTAAAGCAAGCAGACTTCTTTCAGATCAATCTAGCTATAAAATGAGAAACTGGTATTCCTAACAAAATTATTAGATACCATTATAGCCTAAAGTGTTGGAATAGAGAAGAAAGTCCCTGTGCTGTTTGTGGACTCCCCTGTACTATGCTATCATAAATTCCACAGTGCTTTGCACCACTAGGAATACATAGCAGACACTGGGGACTTTACTGGTTGCATCAAATTACAAAAATCACCCCTAGTAACTAGCATGCATTCCTTTTTTTTTTTTTTTCCCCAAGGAATATAATTTATTTTGAAACAAATACAAATGAAGCCAACTTCTGTCCAGTGCTTATCTGTTGCATAGGACTTTTGTTTACAATCTAAGAGGGACACGAAAACGTCTGGGTGCTACATGCTCATCTACGCTGCAGGGACAGTTCTGGGTCACACTGAAGAATTTCCATAGATGGGCAAAAAGAAAGATGGGCAAAGAAAGACAGCAGCAGCTCTGCTGTATGAGTGGTCCAGACAACAAAGAAAGGATCATCAGTGAAATTATTTCTGAAGAAAAACAGTTGCTAGCCCTCTGGGAGAAAGCTATTTCACTGTTACATGCTTATGGGGCATTTATGTCGTGCACATGTATTTTGTGTGCAGTGAGAGCATTTCAGATGTCTTTAAGACTTTAAGATGTTAATCAAGATGTTAATTTGGACTAGATGATCGTAAAGGTCTTTTCCAGTCTTGTGATTCTGTCATTCTAGCCTGCTACCTTCACACCAATCTAATTTTCCATTCAGTTGTTTGGTTTACAGTCCTGAAATCACAAATCTGTTTATGGGGTAGTGGAAAGTAAAACAAGATCCCACAGGTGAAGTGAGGTAGGAGACTCTTTCAGCTGAGTATTTTGAGAGCTAAGTACTTTGAGACCCCATCTGGAAGACCAAAAGGCCTGGCCAGATGAGGAAAAGAAGTGACAACGAACAGGAGAAGGATGACCACTCGTTCTCCTGGAGGGACTCCAGCCTGACAGAACCAGAGATATATTTAGTTTTAACCCCAAGTAACCTTGCTGTTGAAATGACATCCTGTGTAACTTCATCTTAACAGCAATAGTTAGCATTTATGTAACTCTGTAAAGTAAAAAGGGCCTATCTTTTAAATTATATTGAAATGTATTCAATCACATCTAAAAAACAGAACACCTAACTTCTAAATGTATTTCCCAGATAGCTAAAAACCCCACAACGTTTAGGATTACCCTATACACTCAAAAACATTGCCATTTATCAGGTGTTAGGCACTGGCTGTACTGGCCAAGTACACAGTGGGTACATACTATGCAAAATAATCACAGTCTCAGGTGAAATACAAGTACTACTATTCACTATTTTTAGGCACCATGTAACTGTTATCTTGAGAGTGACCATAAGGTAACATTTCAACAGTCAAGGTATGTTCAAACCAAAAAAAAAGAAATCAGTAATTTTCTGGAATGAATGAAAAAAATATTTTCCATGGATCAATAAAGACAGAAGTTACTGTTAAGGATTTCTATAATCTATGCAGAAGAAATTTCTCAGCTACTTATAAAGAAATGCAGAAAGAAGTAGATCACAGAAGTAATCTTAGAATTAAAAAAAATGAGTGAAGTACTCAAAATTTTCCCTCTCTTGCTATAATATACAAAATCCAGAAAAATATTTTCTATGTACATCAATGAATGGTACATTGCCATTCAAGTACATCACTCAACTGAGACAGAAAGCAACAGTACTCAATTTGCTAATGTATTCCCATCTTTTAAATGTATAATATTTGCAAAAAATAAAGTCTACCAATATACCAACTCCTCTTTCAGTTAAAAGAATAAATTTTAAAATTGTTTTACACGTGGGTTTTGTGTGTGTGACACTGATGCCCAAGACAAATGTTTTAACAGCTATTTTTAGTAAGCAGTTTAAGGGAAGTAATTGTGAACCTGCATGTAAAAGGTAATCCCGTGAAAATATAAAAATTACAGTTAAATAGTTTGAACTTTGGTAATGTATCTGCACTTGTAGGTGGTAAGGTCCCTTCCAACATACCACTAATAATCTGTAAATGAATGAATGGAGAATAACAATTATTCTTTTCTTGCAGCCTATAAAGGCAGAATTAAAAAAACCTGCTATAGATAAGGAGTTAGTCTGCTACAATATTTCAGTGCCAATCCTTGTGCTAATTCCTCACTGAATCTTTGTAGTAATATACTCTCGTGTAAAAACTCTACCAACCCTTGGCATACCATCAGTAAAACTGTTGGAAAGTGTTTTTCTTGCACACACTTACCCAGGTAGTACATAAAAAAATGACACCTGTGTGGCAGAGTCTCAAAATGAAGCCAAATTAATTACTTTTAATTGAATTTTGCAATTTATTTGGCTCTTAAGACAGTTCAAACATAGAAATATTTTTGAACTTTTAGACCGCCCAGGGTTTTCTCAGTTCTGTTCGGACTAATTCTGTATTAAATTTAAGGTATAACTAGCTGTTGTGTTGCTTTGCTTGCAGTCTCATAAACAGATTCTGCCTTCAATTTACTCATGGAACAAACAAATTTAATAGAAAATGTCCCTTAAGTGGGGCTTAGTCCCTTAAATGCAGCGTGGCTGGAATGCAAATATGTTTACTTGGTGAATGTCTGAGTCTTTTGAGATTTATCTTTGAACTTGTTTCCTATTTCTGTCCCTTGGTTAAAAACCTGCATAAATATATTCTTCACGGTAAGACTTAGATTTTTAATGTCTGATTTTAATACCACAGTAATGACATTCCTACTTTTCATCACAAGTCCTCTTCCGAATCAGTGCCATGGACTACTTTTCAGTGGGAACCTTCCATGAGAAATGTTGAAATTCACTGGATTTTATCATTACCTCATGGTTTAACTATAGTCACTTCTTGAACCAAGTAACTGTGTTGCTTAGGCTTAAGTCAAGAATAGCCTCTTTATTTTTTTTCCTTTCTTCCCCAGACTGTGGAACTAGCTGTTCCAAGAAGCCATCATTTGAATTGTTGAGAAATTGCCTCTCAAAGATCTGTCCTGAAATAACATCTTGCCAATCTATATGCAAGGAGTTGGAGTAGTACACTACCACTTTTTAGAAAACCATTCCATCTAGTTCCTTCTTTGTTGTCCTTCACGCTGCATGGTATTCACATTACATACTATAGGCAACCAATTTAGGTATCCAAATTAAAAACATAGGTTTCTTATATCATCAATGGAAAGAATTGGAAAGTACTTCAGAGGGTAATTAAGAGTACATCAGAGAGAAACCTGCCTGCTCTGTTAATTATTTGGAGAGCCCGGACACTGCTGTTAAATGCCCAGGATAGATTATGAAGATGCCTGAACCTACCCAAAACTTTTATTTTCTTCTTTTTTTTTCCAATTGGGGCAGGAAACTGATACTGAAATCTGTTCAAATAATGTTACTTCAACTGCAACTTAAATGCATGGAGATTTTCTCACTAGTTCTTGCTCCTCTGAAATTGTTCTCCGAGAGGACTTTTCCAGGAGGAGTGCTGCTTCCCATCTCAGGCACTTCTACACAGGTAGCCCGATTTCTTGTTGCTGTCGGTCAGCTTCACAAAAGCTGAGTACGTCACGGTCAAGTAGACATTCCAGTTTGCCTTTATTTGGTTTTAGCATTTCCATATTATTGTACTTACCGGAGATACAAATGAGTCTGTTTTGGTAACATCCCTAGTCAATGCTGATCTTTGGCCCTACTGCTCCTCTGCTACTTGTGGCTTTCTTCCTAATAACAAGTACCAATTTCCCAGGTCCCTGCCATGTTCCCATGCTGGCACCTCACGTACTTCTGTTTTGCATGTGTGGAGTCTGTGCTTTTAAAAAGCTCTCTATCCTCCCAGACATGTTCCAGGCACTAGAGAAAAACAAACAAAAGCTCCCTTTAAAGCTCCCTTTAAACCCTCTAGACATGTGCCTCTCTCTCTGGTCATCTTTGACAGTGAAACTGCAATCATTTTAAAGAAATCACAAGCTCCCAGACTAAAGGCTTTTTCTCCATGAACTCTCATATGCTTATCTGTGCTTCTGGTGTCAGGATCACAAGCTCCACCACCATCACTAAAAGGAATCTTCTCTAAATGTATCGTGTGAACTGCCATCTCCACAGCTGGTCACCAAGCTGCTGCTGAACAGCTCTTGGTTGCTGCATACATGGGTGTAGTATTTCGGTAAGTAAACCACTTGCCATTGCAGCTTGCCAACAATTCAGTGTATCCACATCTCCTAGAGGGATCGCTTCCCCCTGTGTTTGCTCCTCTCTGCAATGCTCAGTCTCTCAATGCTTCACTATAGCTAAGACTCCTTTAATCTATTTTTTTAATCTATTTATTATTTCAGAATATTTTACATTTATTCCACTTTACCCCCATCTGGTGGTAAAACAAAGATGGCACATACAATATGACACTGTACAGACAAGTGACTGGCAGAGAGAATTAACGAGCTCCTGCTAAAAATGGGTAGCCAGAGTACTCGGTAGATGTGATGACAAGGGGAAAAAGGAAAGTTCCTTTAAAGATCTGGTTGTACAACCTGTTGTACAACCTGTACTGCCTTGATCTTGCAGTAACCTCTTCTCCCTTAAATTAATTGGCCTCTTTTAATTTAGAAAAAGTAGCTTGCACTGAGAAAGTTTATACTTACAGTTTTAGTAAAAATTAGTAACTAAACAATAGAGCACTTTTGTTTCTTTCCAAAATTACCTGTTTTCTTTATAGGCATGTTTTATTATTTCCTGAGGTACAGCATTAATTATTGTTGGTTGGAGGGTTTTTTCCCAAGTCTGGAAATATTTCAAATGGAATAAATTCAAAATCAATCTTCTTTTGGAATAAACTAAAATCCTGAACATCTGCAATTTCCTATTAATTCTAGCATTTTGGTTTGCTTACAAGAGCAAAGGAAGCCACAGCAGTGGCCAACAGGAGAGAAATCCTCACAAAATGAAGGGCTGAGAGCTGAAAATCCTAGATCTGATGTACTGCCCTGCAGATTGGCATGGGTGATGTCTCTGTCCATAAGCAAACTTCAATCTCTTAAACAGAAAGGGAAAAGGCTTATTTTTTCGTTTTGGTCTATTGCCTTTTTTTATTGATGTTTTTTCTTCCTTCTTTTCTGCCCTCTAGCGACCAATCATATTTCTAACTGTTAAAGCACTCTTCAAAAATACTTTCATGTATCTTTTAGGCCAGGTCATACCACTAACATAAACATGCTGCAAAGTTAGAGGCTATTTGTATAGCACAAATTACACTAAAAAAGAAAAAAATCAGTCAAATGTTTCCCAGCTGCTGATGGCTGAGCCTCTGAGGTGGTGCTATAAACCTCTCCTTGTTCCAGAAAAATCCTTACCACGTAAATTGGATGGGATTTGGCATATACTTCAGATATGGTTTTCTAACCATATTATTGCACAGTAAACTGAAGGAAAGTGCTAGATTTTACAGATTATTTTCTCATAAAATAAATGTGAAAATGAAAGTATTTTATTTTAAATTATATGCATCTCAAAAGTCAGTGTAAAGGCTATTAGTACACCAATCCTAAAATATGCTGAGAGTCTCTGAGCCATTAAATTCAGGTCTAATTGAATCCTGCTCTTATAAGATAACATTTTTTTAAATTACTTTCCATTCACAGAGACCTGCCATAGTTTTACGCTCAAGCTATCAGGAAGCCATTCTGGAAATGGAAGTCAGGCTGTGAGTGACTTAGAATAACAGCACCTTTTTGGTATGTGGAAAGAATGGGGGGTTTGTTTATTTTAGATCATGAATTTCTTTTTTTCCATTAGCATTTGGTAATAGCTTTTGTCAAGGAAATAAACATAGAATTTATAGCGAACTAGTAAAAAAACTGTTCTAAACTTCTTTAGAAGACCCTGGGAGGAGGATGGGTTTGTATTTACACTTTCACAGATACACAGTCCCTTCTTCATTTTCGAAATGAAGCAGCCAAGTTAATGCATTTGCTACTTCTGCTGTAGGCCTGAAGAAGAGTTTATGAACTCAAAAGCTTGCGTATTTTTCCAACGATGCTAATGGGGAAAAAAAAGATACAAATGGCAGCACTGCAGATCTTGTTTTCAGTCTGTGGAGCCTGCCCATGGAAAGGGCACTTTTCATCATGCATACTTAGGGAAGGTCTGAGATGGCTGCAGGCCTGTGAGCCACAGTTTATGCCAGAACGTTATGGCCACATGCAAAGCAGTGGATGAATTATATGTGTGTGACAAACCTGTCAGGACTTTGGTCATAGCCTGACTCTTCCCTGCCTGCTGAGCACAGCTTGCAATTTAAGTGGCAATGGAGAGAAAAGCCAGTGTGGTAACAGTGGGATTACTTGTAAAACAGTGGTGTGCAAGCTCAGTTGAGTTTGTAGGCATTTATTCGCCCTGCGTTAGGAATAGGAAGCTATTGATAGTCAACTATCTGTTCCAAAGTCTTTTCTTATGACATGAGTGGAAAAATACATTTCAAAATTACTAAGAGAATCCGCTGATAAATTGCACCTGAGCCCAAGCTTCCCCATCAAGTTTGTTAGGCTTACAGGAGGGAAAGAGACTCGGTTATCTATGAAAACCTTCATTTGTCAAAGTCAACCAAGAGTATTTTCAAATACGTGTTTTCCAAAATTAAAAAAAAGTAATACTGTATAATTCCCATTTCATAGTTACTAGGCATTTCATAATCAATTTATTTTACTAAGTAACTATATAAGGGCTTTGATTACATCACTATTAGACCCAAAATACAATCCTTCACAGTTTACAGTAACAAAAATCCTTCATTAGTTGTCACCTCCTAACCTGCAGTTAATTACTCTTAAGTAGCAACAGGAAATTTCTGTTCTTTTGGAACAAATTGTTGATTCTGTACTTGAGATTTTGCGCCACACATCTTCCCCTAGAAAGACAACACTATGTGGGGAGTCGTTCTCCCAAACTTTGAAAAAAATGGGCTAAAAACCTGTTTTTATTATCAAGAATCCAGGTACTGATCTTTTCCGAAGCCGAAAGAGGGCCCCGGGAAGCCGGAGAAAAGAGGCACCACTCTGAGACAGGAGTTCCATGAAGCAGTCACAGCGGGCAACCCGGCAGCCCCCTCGGTTCGCGCACATCTCCGACAGCCGCATCCGGCTCCAGGCCCCAGGCACGGCAGCCCGCCCCAGCAGCGCCTCACACAGCGGAACACAAACAACGGCCGCTGAGGTCAGGGTCGAGCAGTGTGGTGCAGACCCTCAGCCCCCAGACTACGCCAAGAGACGCCCAGAAGCCGCCGGAAGCCCTATCAGCTCGGCAGCCGACATCCTACCCAGCTACTACTCACTTCCCCTGAGGCAGCAGCACAGCTCCGCACTTCACATGCGCGGAGCGGTCTCCCACGCCTGCGCGCCTTGCCAATGCACGGCCTGTCGGGGCGCGCCTGCGCAGTGAGTCCGGTAGCGGTGCTGCTCCTGCGGCTGCTCCGCCCGGATCCCTCCGCCGCGATGCGGCGCGCTCAGCGCCCCGCCCAGCGGCGCGTGTCGAGTGCTGCGGCCGCGGAGGGCCGCGGCCTGTGAGCGGGGCGGCGGGGGCTGCTCGGCCCCCTGCGGCGGGCCCGGCATGGCGGGGCGGCGGTGCGCGGGCGGCGCGGCCGCCTTGGCAGAAGCGCCAGGCTGCGGCGCGGCGGGAGAGCCGGCTCGCGAGCTCTTCGAGGCCTGCAGGAACGGGGACGTGGAGCGGGTCAAGCGGCTGGTGCGGCCCGAGAACGTGAACAGCCGGGACACGGCGGGCAGGAAGTCAAGCCCGCTGCACTTCGCCGCAGGTACCGGCCTGGGGCTGCTGTTGCCGCTTCCGTGGGGAAGGGTGATCGCGAGGGGCAGCCCCGCCGGGCCCCAGGCCCGCTGCCAGGCCGAGCACCTCCACCTTCCTCTCGGCTCGGGGCCTGTACAGGGCCGGGCCGGGTCGCGGAGGAGCACTGGGTGCACTGTGCCCTGCAGGGCCCCGCCGCGGGGTGTGGGCCCGGGCTGGGGGGGGGTTTGGAGCGCTTCGCCGGCCCCTGTGGGCATCCGGCGGCCGTCCTGTCGCTGTGGCCCTGTCCTCGCGTGTCTGATGAGCTGTCACCCACGCGGTGGGTGCTGCGGGGTGCAAGCGGCGTCTTGTTTCTTTTTCTTGTAAAAAAAGAGAATGAGCCGCAGCTGTCGCTGAGGAGATCTGGCAGCTCATGTTGAGGTTCAGGCTGTTCGTGTTGGGGCTTGTGTGACAGGTGGCACACGTCCCAGGTACCGCTTCCACTGATCTCGGCAGGCCTGCTCATTTTCAGAATTTCACCCACGAGGGGTGCCTGGCAGATAACGCAGTTTCGAAGCTTTTTGCATTCTTAACTTCAGTAAATAGACTTCGTTGGTTTGAGACTCAAATAAGCGAATACAGAACAACTGTTTTCACTGACAAAAGGCCAGAAGATCCTATCCCACCTTGTCAGACAAAGACCTGCCTGTGACTGTTGTTTTCTGTTGTTTGTTTTGATTTGGTTACAGGTTTAAATGTAGCATTCCAAGGCTGGCAGGCTGCAGGACACAGCAGTGTCTTTTCAGCTAAACAATATGGATAGTAATAAAGATGTTTCTTCACTGAATTGTATGGGAAAAGTTTTCTGCTTAAGGTGTCCTTTTATCTCATCCAGTAGATTTAACAACTTTAAGCCTCATTTCAGGACAGCTGGAATTGACAGATTTAAGAAATTTGGTCAATGAGAGCCCAGGAGGCAATTTAAAATATACTGTCAGAGAAAATCGATTTTGCAGCTTCTTATACTCAGCAGTACTGTCTGCTCCCTAATAAACTCTGAACTTCTAAACAAATGAGGGTGTCTTTTTGAGAAGTGAGAGGTTTCTCTATTTGTATTTTACAGGGTTGTGGGTTTTTTTGTTGTTTGTTTTGGTTGGTTGGCTTTTTGTGCCTAAGAACAAACATAGTAATACAATATAGTGATGTAGATTGTTTCTCTGGACAAGAGTGATCTGTTTTGGCTTTAAAAAACAGAATTTCTGATTCATAGCAAGCTTTTTCTTTAAACTTGCATAGCAATAAGTTCAAGTAGTCATTAGACTTAGAAGGTTGGTGTGTAAATGGAAGAGGTCATTGCTATGCTTACTTCTGCTTCAGACTTGATACAGAGAAATTAATTGCTCCTCTCACAAGATTGCAGGAGATGCCAAAAGCTTCTGGTTAATGTGACATAAAATACTTGTGTAATTTCTTGATTTAACACTCTTCTACTGCTTCAGGTAGAACTGTGCAGTTATCAGCCGACCTGCAATAGACATAAATATGGAAGATGGACATAACTAACTCCTAGATTTTAGGAGTGTTGTTTTTTGGTTTATTTTGCTTTTCCCTAGTTATTCACACTTGGAATAATACGAACTGCTTTTGTCTTCTGTATCTAAAGGAGTTATATCCCAGGAAGTTAAAGTCTGTTGTATTCTTGCTTCGTTTAGTCTAGCTGTGTGTTCTTAGAAATTACATTACAAAACTTCTCTGACTAGTTTCATTAAGCTTGAAGACTTGTTTTATGGATGAGGTGGAGATGAAATATGAAGATAGGTTTAGTATTGCCTTCTTGGTTTTTAGTGGCGTCCTGGGGGCTGAACTTGGGTTCTTTTTTTTTTTTTTTTAAATCTTCTCCCAGATCTTATCCATCAGTTTAAAGAAACAAAACATAGTGTGTGTCATTGTGTAAAGGTGGGGGATTAAATTTATTAAAAAATACTGCAAGCTTTCCCTGACCATGTGTCACTATTGGAAGTAGAATGTATTGGGATCTTGGTGAAGGTTGGTCTTTGGATTTTGCAGTACACTATTACATGTATGGTAGATAAGTTGTGCTGAAGCTTAAGTGAAGAGCCCACTACCCTTCACAACATAATGGACTCAGTACTCTGTCACTCTTAGCTGCATATACTTCCTCGGTTATTTTCCTCAGTGTGTGTCAAACTTGAAAGTATCACAAGGTTTTAGGGACTTGGCAGAACCAAAATTCCCTTACTGCAAAAAACTCATTGTAAAAATGAACACCTGGGGCAGGGGAAAAGAATCAGAGCTTAGTTGTTTGTTAGCTTTTCATCCCATCACAATAATGTGAATGTCAATTATGACATAACAGTGACTGTAAAAATACATATTTTGAAATATATCTACATTACAAGCTGCTGTGATTAATATTCAGGATTTTTCAGCTAAAAGATTGTAACCTTTTGGGTAACAAATACAGTGAGCGTCTTGGTTGTCATAGATGGTAGAAGATGTCAGCAGGAGGCCCTGAGCAGCCCTTCTGCTTTACAGTAAGAAAAAAAGCGTTCACAATGATGAGACAGTTACCTTGCACAGTGCAAGCTGTGATATCATTTAGTTGGTCTTTTGGTAGAAGCTCAAGAGCCAAAAAAAAGAGCTTACCCCTTAAAAATTACAATGTTGTGGGGAGTTTGTATTAAGAACTTGGTTTTGCTGCAGTGGATTTACAGCAAAGAGGAACTGCTACTGTAGGCAATAGTTCCCTTCCCTGTGACAGCAAAGGCTGTTGTCTCCTTCCAACCCCAGTGAAGATAAGAGAGGGAGAGACCATCTCTGTATGCCTCTGTATGGCTACCTCCTCTTACATCCTTTAGGCAGTGATGAGAAAATAGTTATCTTTCCATATATGGTGCCCTCTTGTACAGATGCTCCCACAAGGAATCCCACAAGGAATCCCTGTTGTGCACTCAGTGCTGAAGAGAAGTTAGAAAAATTACTGTAATGCAGATCAGACCATCTGAACATCAAAATAACTCCAGGTTCTTTAAGGGTGCTGCTGTACATAGTGTATTTTCTGAATGGACACAGGCTTTGTGTGGAGAGAAACTATGGGTTGCTCATGAACAGTATCTGATTGAACCTGTGTACATCCACATTAACTCTCTGTGCCTGTAGTGAGGTTAACTATAGCTGATTTTCAGTTGCAGTATCGATTCCTGCTGGGATCGGCATTTTACATTCAAAACCATGGCTATACATCACAGCTTCTAGGGACAGGAATGCCTACTGTACAGGAAGAGGTGGTTAGCTACCAGACATGTAACCCCTGGAGAGGGAATTTGATCAGAGGCTTTTCTGAAATAAATAAAGAAGTTCTGGAAAACACTTTTTGTATTGAAGGAATATATCGCGTAGACTGTCATCAAAGAACAGCTTTGATTATGTGTTTACAGGACTCTGGCACTTGTGAAAAGACTTGCCTGAGTAGTTCCTTAAAGAATTTAGCAAATTCAAACTAGAAAGAGAATTTTTTTAAATTTTGAAAACATAAGAAAAATTCAAGAGGACACATTTAAGAAAAATAACAATATTTACCATACCTGATTAATCACAGAATGATCAAGGTTGGAAAGGACCTCTGGAGACCATCTAATCCAACTCCCAAAGAAAGCTAGAGGAATACGCTGCATATGATTTACTATATAGATGATATGGTCACATTTGTATATGTACAGTGGTTTTTCAGCAGCAGCAATGTGCATGCATGTGCACTAAATGGGCTTTGCTGTGCCTGTGTGGATAAATTGTTTCTTCATGGACTATAGGTCTGATCCAGTTCTCATTTCAAGTGTGCTGAGCTCCTGTTCCCTGTTAGGACAGGCAAGGTGCCTTCTGTTAGTTACAAGATGGGGAACTGGAATGTTGAGACTCAAAAAGTGAATTTGCTGAACAATATGCAGTTCTACTGAAGTCAAAGTGCTAGCAAGCCAAGATTTTTAGTATTTGTAATGTATTTTGAAAAATTTGAGCACATCAGTATGGTCTTGTGGCTGTTACTTGAAAATACCTAGGAGTTAATTTCTGGATTGAAAGGTTTCACGTAAAAATAATTCTATAGTGATGAGAAATCTGTGGGGAATGTGGTTCCTTGCCAGACTTTTGAGGGAAGAGGAGGAAAGATAGAATTTTACAAAGATGTTTCTGGATACCTTTCCTGGTCTCCTTATCTTTGACATACAGTTTGTATATGAGAGCTCATCTCAGCCATAAATTGATTAATAATGGAAACATACAGATTTTGAGTTCTGAATAGCAAAAGTGAAAGTGCTTTTTGCACCAGGATTTCATTTGCTGGCAGTCCAGAAGAAGGATTTAGCAAATAGCCAGGTTTAGAGAAGAACACCCATACAAATTTAAGTTGCAACTAAACTAAACCCAAAAAGTTAGGTTGTAATTAAAATTCTGTCACTTCTAATATGTTTCTGTGACTTTGTTACCGAAATGCTGTGTGGTTATGAGGAATAAATGTAATCTCTAGGTTGTGGTTGCAGAGACTTACACCTGTGTACCTTCCATTGATGATTTCTTTGTATGCTACAATCTAAGTATCCCTGGTGTTGGCAACTGTGTAATGATTCATTGAGGGAAAAGCTCAAGACTTTATCCCCACTCGGTTCTTGATGTCTTCAAGACAACTGTTTGGAAGCCTTGCACACATGAGTTATTTCCCAGAAGGTACTTGTCACAAGTCTGATACATACCAAAATACGGGAGACCTTTATGAAACCTTTGAGGGACTTGTGTAGGCAGGGGCCTTTGGAACATCAGCAGATGGTTAGCAGATAGTGGCTTCAAGCAGAAGCCCTAACTCATTCTGGCCCCTTGTGAAGATACTGGAGAAAACATAGATACAGTTTGATGTTCTTGTTTATTTACTGTTACATAAATGTGCAAGGTACAGCTGAAGCTGAACAATAGTCACAATGGAATTGGCTTAGAAGAACAATTACCTTATTTATTACATGTTTGTAGCCCCAAATGTGCCAAATGGTGGGGTTTTTTTATGTTGTCTAATTTGAATGACAGGTTTGTTAAAAAGTGCTCCAGAAAGAGCTTTTTTGTGCTTCAGTTAGGATCAGATATTTATAATCATTTTAGGCATCACTGAAAATAGACATTATTAATATCTTTAAATTATAGTTGTGCATACTCTCATAATAAATTTCTTCAGTAGAGAGTGGTCTCAGATACAGTTATGGCCCCAAGGGTTTTTTAAGTGATATTAAAGATGGAAACTGTGTGCATATTATGTTAATTATTCCTTAGAAAACAACTAGCCATGCCTCCAGTTTTAACCCAAGAGCAGTGCTACTTATTTGCTTTTTTAAAAAAACAACATGTTTCTGTAAAATACATTTCATGTTCTATATATCTTTTTGTTAAAAGCTTAGAGTCTGAATTGTACATGCATGGCGTGCAGCCAGGCTCATCCTTACTGCTCCCAGGGCTCATCTATTGGTTCATCTGCAAACTGACTGTGGGTTGGCAGAGTATCATACAAAGTATTGTTCGGTTTAATAGCCATATAAAATGACTAAAAAAGAGCTTTTGTTGTCAGTGTTTTGTTCTTTTTATTATGTTTTCAAGAAGCTGTTGACTCATGGGAGCCCTATCAAGATATTCATTGTTCCAGTAATCTTGAATATTATTTTTCTACTGATTTTAATCTATTTTTTAGGGGGTTCAGAAATAACCTTGGTCTATAAATGCTCCTTCAGTGAAGAATGCCAGTTGTGATTGTTATTTAAAGTGGTTGCTGTTATTTAAGCTTATGGTTTTAATCTGCTTATGTGGCACAGGGAATTCTTACCACACTCTGCTATCCTCTCTCCCTTTGTCTCTTCCAGGTTTTGGTCGGAAGGATGTAGTTGAATATTTACTTCAAAGTGGTGCCAATGTCCATGCTCGGGATGATGGAGGCCTTATTCCTCTTCACAATGCTTGCTCTTTTGGTCATGCTGAAGTTGTCAATCTTCTCTTGCGGCATGGTGCAGATCCTAATGCTCGGGATAATTGGAATTACACTCCCCTTCATGAAGCTGCCATTAAGGGCAAGACAGATGTCTGCATCGGTAATTTTCTCCCACTCTTCCTGTGACTGACTCATTTCTTTTCACTGTGAAAAATCAAGAACCATTTTATTCTATGAAGCTATGGCTGGTATAAGGATTAAACCTAAAGAACTTTCATAAGCTTAAATTTGTATTCCAGTTTTATAAGAAAAAATTTTTTAGATCTGGTTTTGCTAATTGCCTAAGGATAAAGTGTCATGTTGACACGATGGGGAAAGAGCTATGGAGTGATGTGATGGAAGTATATTCTCTTCTACTTCATCCTAGACTCCTAGTGCTACCCTCTGCTGCTACTCACAGCACAGCGGAAAGAACAGAACTGGTGTTGATAATGGACTCATTCTGTCTCTGTGTAGCAGCCATGTTAAATTAGTTTAGGATCTAAACTTCAGTTATGTTGACCACTTGTTTTGCTTACACAGTTCTTCAGAGTAAGAAAGAGGCAGAAGTGTAGATATGTGGTGAAGAAACTAATTTTTTATGGTGCTCCTTAATAAAGTAAATGAGAGCAAACAACACATCTGGAGAGTTGTAACATTCCTTGTTTGACCCCAGCATGGGTGCAAGATGCAAGGTGTACTAATGTTGTGTGTAGTTCAGGGCAGAATCATTTGTGGATTTGAGGCAGCATGCTCTGGAGCTGATGTAAAGTAGCTACTGTTTTTTGTGGTGTGTCAGTCAGACTTAGAACTCAGATTGCTTCCTGCCAGTCTGCGATTGTTCCATTTCTGCTCTGCTTTCTTCTCATAAAAGGCGTCTAGGCATGTTTCACTTGTTAAACTGTTCACGATGACATTAAGGAATTTTGACGTTAAAAATTTGAGAAGTTAGTAACTGGATGCTTCTTTTGTTGCTTGTGGTTTACAGTAATGACATGTCTCTGAAGACATCTTTTATAGAACTGTTTTCTCATGAAAAACTTTGGCATTTTCTAGTACTGCTGCAGCATGGTGCTGAACCAACCATCCGTAACACAGATGGAAGAACAGCTTTGGATTTAGCAGACCCGTCTGCAAAAGCAGTGCTGACTGGTAAGTGATATTCTTTAGATTACATTATGACTAATAACAGTCAAATGAATGTAATACAGCTTTTTGGGTTTTTTCTCTTTCTGATATTACTTTAACTTCTCTGTTTCATAATTCTAAGTAAAAATTCCCATGTGTCTGTCATCTCAGTCAAGAGATATGTTCTGGATAAATACTTCATTGTGTTGTCAAATTTTTGCACTTCTGTAAAATTTTGTAAGAGGAGGATAACTAGTGGTCTTCACGTATATAGATGTTTATTAGGCAACTAAAGAAATTCTCTTTTGTCTTCCAGGTGAATACAAGAAAGATGAACTCTTAGAAAGTGCCAGGTATGCATATTTGGAAGATATCTGTAATTTAGTTATATTTTCAGAATGGCATGTGATACATATGTATTGTTTTTTGAAGTGTTACTCCATCTAGATGCTAAGCTTTGGCTGTAAATCATAAATAAAGTTATGGTTACATAAATGCACTTTTGCTTTCCCTTTAGTACTGTCAATACAGAAGTGAATGTATTGATTCAGAACAGATCTGCTGAACTTTATAGCAAGTAATTCTGCCCGTTTCATACCTTGTTTTTCAGGAGTGGAAATGAAGAAAAGATGATGTCTCTTCTTACACCATTAAATGTTAACTGTCATGCAAGTGATGGCAGAAAGGTATTTTTGTTTAGAAACATTTAAAATTAGTGTACTCTTACATGCTTGACAGTGTTTCACCAGATTTTAAGAATGTTAAACATAGCCATTTTATTTAATAAATGTAGCAAAATGAGATTGTACCTCTCTAGCAGCTAGTTGATTTTATTTGTTTGGTTGGTTTTTAAATTTAAGAGTGTGTAGGTATTTCCATCTTGGACCAATAAACAAATATCTTTTCAGTTGGAACTTCTGCTTGACCTTCATAACTGCAGTGATAAAAAAAAGGAGGCCTTTTCATAGGTTCTTTTCACTATCACAGAGATACACATAGGCTCCTTATTTGCTATATGCCCTAGGCAAGTTACCACTGCTGTTTTGTGAACAAGCTATTCATCGCTTTAAGTATTTGTAGAGAACTACATGAAAAATGTTCAAAAACTCTGTTCTGAATTATTCTGATAGTCCCCAGGCTTCAGCTTACTTAAGGTTCAGGTTATTATTACCATCCTTGTTGATTTCATTAAATATGTGTACTCATTCACATAAGTTTTGTTTGAATTAGTTGCCCTGTTTGTCCTTGTGGTAAGATGTAGGGATCTGTAGATACAGGGATCTATAAAACACCTAATGCATTGATATTTTCTCATCTTCTGGTTATGAGACTCATCCTCTAGGAACTGTACAAACCTGGTTCAGTTGATGGGTTTGTAAATGAAGACCATAAGATTTGTGTTCCTGATGGCTGTGAAAGTAGTCAGTAAACAATTAACATGGTTACCAAATACCTGATTGTTTTCTTCTGTGTTGCAAGTATTTTAAGGACTTCATGAATTAGTACTATTAATAAGTATTAAAGACAGTAAATATAAAATCAACTCTTTATCATGTGTTACTGATGATTTCTACGTTCTGTCATTTCAGTCTACTCCTTTACATTTAGCAGCTGGGTATAACCGTGTAAAAATAGTGCAGCTCTTACTGCAACATGGAGCTGATGTACATGCTAAGGATAAAGGGTAGGTTAATTTTTCCTTTGTTCAGAATAAACAGATTTTTTTAAAAACTGGGATGAAGTAAAAAGAACAGTAACTTTTAATGTCTGACTTGAGACCTTTACACCATCTTTGACCTTTTCTGTTATGACAAAAATGCCAAGCGTCCAAGCTTAAGCCCTCTGAATCAGTAGAATCCAAATTGAGGTGATCATAGAACATGCTGCCTTTTAGGTATCACTAGCCAAATTACTGTCTCTTATTATCTCTTGTTTAATAGAACACTGTGAAGTCAGCAAATAGGCAATTGAATCAATCCTAATTTCTGTTTTACTTTAAAGTTTCTGCCCTTTTTGCAAAGAATGTGATAAAAATTCAAGATCTGTTTCACAGAGGGTTTTTTAACTATATATTCAAGCATTTTGTTGTTATGTGGTTGAATATAGACCTGCTAAGTTTATTTTGTTACATAAACTATAGTGAAAAACTGTTTATAAATGTCTATTTATGTACATTAAAGATCATGGAAAGCAAACTCTTATGCCTCTTTTTCTCTAGGATCGCTTCACAGCTATGTAAATTTTCTCACTTACTAGCCCACTGTAAAAGAGTTCACTTTGGGCAGTCTCTCACGTGCTGCTAAGACCACTGCATTTGAGAGTATGAAGCTGGTTTTACAACTGCGGTAGCTCTGCTGTTACAGTAGAATATTGCTCAGTTACTTAAACACTAGCCAGTAAGAGTTCTTTACTTTCCAAGAGAAAAGATATTCCTACAGCAATGTTCTTGTGAAAAAGGAAATAATTACTGTTACTCCTGAAAAAGTTCTGCGGATTTCAAGGGGAACCCTTCTTACTTAGGGTTTGAGTCTGAGCAGAACCATTTAATTTGCAGTATGACAGTGCCATCAATTTGTCATCTTGCAATTACTTTAAACATTTATTGTTCTGAAACATGCTGATGAGGTTCTTCTCAGTTTTTGGGTTCTTCTTCATGTTCTCCTCAACTTGATCTGAACATCTCTCATACTATTTCTGTAAAGCGTTCAAGGTGCAGCATAGTGCTATTTTCAATGTTACAGATGCATTTGGAATTGAAATATGCTTGCTATCATCCTACCCCTTTCTCTCCTATTTAGAGATTTGGTGCCACTTCACAATGCCTGTTCCTATGGTCATTATGAAGTAACAGAGCTTCTAGTAAAGGTTAGTCTTTGAAGAGATTAAATTATATATTAGTGATTAGTTTGTAATAAACTAATACAAGTTGCATTATTATTTTGTACTTGGATTTACTAAACTTAGAGACTAATAGATTGCTTTTGCTTTACATGTTAGTCATTATTAAGGTGAAGCTACAGAATCTTCTGTTTGTAAGGAAGTTTTTTTTCTTATAAATGTGCATTGTGTTTTTAACTGTCTCTGTTCCAAAGTTGAATGTTTTTGTACCACCAGGTGAGTACTTATCTCAACCTTCCCACCCTCACCCAAAAGAAAACCCCTTTAAAACTGAGCAATATTGTGAGTTAGACAACAGAAAAATATTTCAGCAGAGTATTAAGATGTTTTTGAAAAGAATACTGGGAAAGATCATAAGTGCTTTAACATTGAAGAGTAATCAGTGTCTTGAGGGAGTGAAGTCGATACCAATTCCAGCCCTGAATTATAGTGTTCACCCCAACGAAAGAAAAAAGTGTCAGTTTTCTAGCATGAAGTGTCTTATCTGGATTACATTAATATTGAAGTAAAGTATGATGTATGTTAAACTGGCAGCTCAAAGAGATGGCCTGCAAAAATCTGTGAGCTCTGCTAGAGCAAATCATGAGCATTGTTAGATCTGGGAGTGTTCTGTTAGCGAACTCTAGACGTTTGGATGCTCAGGGAGTAACTGCTGCTGTTCTATCCTATGTGTCTTAGTCCTCACTAATTTGTTTAGCAAAAATTAAGTGAAAATTATTGAAATAAGCATATACTTTGAAAGTACAAATAGTCAGGGTTTTCTTTTGGCTTGGTTTGGCTTTTCATTTCAAAGGCCACTTGTGAAGTGAATCTTTACAGTTGTGGTATTAGACCAAAAAAACCGTTTCTTGTCTTGACACTACTGTGTCTTAACTGCTACACTGGAGTGGTATTCCCTGTTGGATTTCTACTCCAGTGAATCTTGAATTATTTTTGGCAAAGCATTACAGCTTTAACAGGAGCAATGGGAAAGAGCATGTCCCGTCAGGCTTGCTTACAGGCAGAGCTCAAGATGCATACAGAATGTTACTGGAGGAGAATTACACAAATACTAAACATCTTGCAGAACCTTGCATGTAAATCTTCTGAATTTAAGTCAGTTTTGAGAACCAATTTCCTAGATACCTTGGTATCATTCCTTGGTGGGTATTCACAGAACATGGATTTATGTTGGTGCAGCCATTCACCCTAGACTTTTTCTAGGCAACAAGGAATGGGAGCCTGTTAAATGGTGAGTTGGAGCATATGAATTAGGCTCAGATTTGACCTGTAGGAGAGCTATTCTTCTTTTAGAGATGCTGGAGAAAGCCTGAAGAGACCAGCCTGACTTGGGCTTCTTTGAATATACCTGTGAGACAATATAGAGGATTAAAAACTGCAGTGTGCTGAAATGTTACACTGAAAATGGATGTCTGGAGAATGTCTTGAATACAGTTTGCATATTTTGTTTTTAAGTCTACTGTATTGAAACTCTGGTTTTGTAATTTTGTATCTTTTTTTTAACCCTTTCCCTTTCAAGCACGGAGCGTGTGTGAATGCAATGGATCTGTGGCAGTTCACCCCTCTGCATGAAGCAGCTTCCAAGAACAGGGTGGAAGTGTGTTCTCTTCTGTTAAGTTATGGTGCTGACCCAACACTGTTGAACTGTCACAACAAAAGCACCATTGATTTGGCTCCAACACCCCAATTAAAAGAACGATTAGCATGTGAGTATAAAGGGAGGTCACTTCTACAGTTGTGGATTGTAATGTGTCTTCAAGTTCCCTAGACAGTGACCTGTCAGAAATCAGGTTTGGAAAATGCTTACACTTTCCAGCAACTGTGAAATGTTGAAAAGTACATTTCACTGTTTATAATTTGAGAGTGCTATATTTTCTGAATGTAGGCATTTAAAATAATTTTATTGTCACTTTTCTAGTTCTTAAAGTCATGTGGTTGTGATGGGTTTTGTAGCTTTTCTTCCTGAATACATGCATTCACTCACGACCTTGCCAGTAGACTTTAATTTTCCATACTTTCTCCTGTCATAGTGTCAGCGTTGTTGAAATAACTCATTTTTATTCCATTGCATTTGTTGAGGAAAATAAAACACATAACTGTTTAGAATGCTGAATATGTTCTGAGTATGCCACAGTCACTGGAAGTTCAAAGGAATTGGTGAAAGGTGTTGATTTTTGTCCAGCAAACTTACAGAGTTGAAAGGAATGCCCTCAAACTCTGTCCTTGAGTGGTCGGTCATACAATAACTTTCTGGGAGATGTATAAAAAATTAGCAGTAAGTACTACATTCAACTTTATGTTAGCATCTAGAAATGTCTTTCCAAAGACAGGTCAGAAGTAGAGAGATATATATGCTTGAATTGGTATATACACAAAGAGTAGAACCTAGAGCAGTGGGGAGTGAAACATCTTGTTCAGCCAGTTTGGATGTCTCTGGCTTTGGTTTAGAAACAAAGCACATTCCTGTAGTGTTTTGACTCAGCTAACAAGTTCTGTCAAGTGATATAAAAGCTTAAGTCTGACTTGAAAATGTCTGCACCATGGTCTGCTGAAAAAAGTTAATATTTTTATCTAACCAAAAGAAACAAACCTTTTGATCCTTCTTGAGTTAAGGAGTGTAACATTCCGGTATGTGTTTATTTCTTTTTAAAGATGAATTCAAAGGTCACTCACTACTACAGGCTGCAAGAGAATCAGATGTAGCTCGTATAAAGAAACATCTTTCTTTGGAAACAGTAAACTTCAAGCATCCTCAAACACATGAGACGGCATTGGTAATATCTCAAGACTTATTAATTATTTTGCATGTATTGTGCCTGACCGGAACAGTCTAGGTAGTAATTTAAAACTAAAAATTTCAGCATCAGTGTAATTCAGACCAATCTGGAATATCCAGTTTCTACAAATAACATGGATTAGTATCTTCTTCTTTAGGGTTGATGTTAAGACTAATCTAAGTTGCATCTTTAACCTAGGTTGTCTAAATTACTGGTTTTCTGTAGAATAATCTACTTCTAAGCAACAGCAAGCTACCTATGTTAGTTTTGTTTGTAAAGCTTGAAAGTTTCCAGCAGTGTTGAAGAGGAGAGCTCTGAAAAATACCAGAGCAAATCCAAAAGCCCATGTGGAATCTCCCAAATTAATGAGCTTCTACATGGTTTGTTGGTTTGTTTTTTTTTCTGTTGACTTTGCGTACAACCAGCTCTTAACTGCCAGCTGATCAGCAAACAGTAAAACACATATATTGCTAGCCAGTTGTTAATGCTACAATTTTTAATGCTCTTAGCACTGTGCTGCTGCATCTCCATATCCTAAGAGAAAACAAGTGTGTGAATTGCTGCTGAGGAAAGGAGCAAACATCAATGAAAAAACGAAAGAGTGAGTGGTTACAAATGAATACTCCTAAGTGCTTGTTTGGAAGATTTTGCAAAACACACTTAGAATTTTTTTTATTTTTTTTTTAAGCTTCTTGACTCCTCTGCATGTGGCATCAGAAAAGGCTCATAATGATGTTGTTGAAGTAGTTGTGAAACACGAAGCTAAGGTATGAGTTACTATTGATACTACTTCTGTTGAGGTTTGCTTTCTAGATAGGTTTTCAGAGTATGAGAATAGACAGCTGACTAGACAGGCTCTTCAAAAATACTTCCTTTTGGAAGGTTGTAGGTTAATACACTTAAGACATATGCCATCAGTCCCATCGATACAGCCTTGTATGTTGAAGCATCATCATTGGTTTTGTCCTGTTTTGTAAGGAGCATGGATGTAGGTCTTCTCACTGTTAACTGAAAGCTTGTAGAGGTGCTTTGTTGTCTAGCAGTAATAAAGAAATGCTTAAGGGGGGGAAAAGTAGGAGGATGTATACGAACGTCAAGAAGCTAGACAAACAGGCAAACTTAATGTGATGTTCTGTGCAGTAAAAATTAGAGTAAAGGCAAATTGATAAATCCTAACACAGTGTTTAGTTCAAATTTCCACCAAAAAAAAAAAAGTGGAAAGGAGGTAATCTCTGTAATGCCTGATTATGGACTCCAAAGTTTCCAAAGCAGTGATCAAAACCAGAGGAATAGTAGGGAATACAAGTAGCCTTTGGGTGAAGAGTTTTAAATTGTTAAATACATCTTGACTGAAATACATAGAAAGTTCTCATTCTGAAAAACAACAATAAGCCAATGCAGGTAAAAGCTGTTCTAGATGTGGGCACTAAGGATGTATGCTGTCATGAGGAAAATAATGGCCTACTTCTGCATGTGGTAAAATTGCTGTAGCTGTTTACAGTGGATTATTCACATGCCTCTAAAAGGGGGCTATTGTTGCTCAGTAAATGTAGCTACAACTTTATGAACCGCTTTTGTTAAAATTTTATCTTTTGAAATCTTTCCAAATATGCTGAATATGTTCTTTAATTAAAGTTGTGAAACTCTCACAGTCAGCAATGAAAACAGCTTTAAGTTTTGATGGTGGTATTTCTTGTCTGTGTTATCTTTAGGTTAATGCGTTAGATAATCTTGGCCAGACTTCTCTTCATAGAGCAGCACATTGCGGTCATCTTCAGACATGCAGGTTGCTGTTGAGTTCTGGATGTGATCCTTCCATTGTGTCTCTGCAGGGCTTTACAGCCTTACAAATGGGGACTGAAAGTGTGCAACAGCTACTGCAAGGTACAACTGATTGATTAAAGATCTACCTTTGAAGTACCGCGCTACTTCATTTTACTTACCATTTCAGGTCCTGTCAAGAAGTAGTACTGAACACAGATACAGCAGGGGGAGAAAAAAGGTGCTTTCTACAAAAGGCAGTATTGAGCTTTGCAGTTCTTACTCTGTAACCACGTGCACAGGGAGAGTGCCTGCTCTAGGTGTAGTTAACCATGTCATTTACTCTCCAGTATTCAGTGACACAGACTGTCAGAGATGCTCATAATGTTTCATGATACAGCCATGTGCAATAATTTTGGAAAAACCTTCACTGGGGGGTTGGGAGTGAGGGAGCAGGAGTATCTTTAAGTAGAAGATGAGTTTCAAAGGCAAAAAATGGCTGGTTTGCACTTGTGAGTGGAGGCAACTGGGTACATGGATTTTCAAGAGTAAGGTTTGGAAATTATACACACAAGTCGGCTTCTTTTTATATTCTTATTCTGAAACTGAAAGAAAAATATTTAGATGTTTCCACAGTACAAAATGGTTAGGAAGCATGTTGCTAAAGGCAACTTTTTGTAAACACTGTTAGAGATTAAGCTGCAGTACTAAATAGTAAAAAAACTTGTCTCTAACAGATTAACTATTTTTAAGGGAAGACCTTAAAATACTCAAATTATTACCTGTCTTAACAAATTCCTTCAACTACATACACTTACCTGTCTTGTAACCTCATTTATTTTGCAGAAGGTATCCCATTAGGTAATTCTGATGCAGATCGACAATTGCTGGAAGCTGCCAAGGCCGGGGATGTGGATACTGTAAAAGTAAGCTTAAACCTCTCCTAAAATTAGAAAGGAATTGTATCCCAAACAGTAATTTATCAAAATAAAGAATCAAATGACCCTTCGCTTACCACTTCAGAGTTATGATCCCTGTATTAAACCTTTATATTGCACAAATAGTACATCTGTCAAAATGTAATGTTCACCACCTCCAGAAGTTTGTCTTCTATAAAAAGCGTAAATAGGAAGCCACAGGTGTAGATTTAGGAGGAAGGATTATTTAGGTGTGGGTGTTGTTTTTTTTTTTTCTTGGAATACACTCTAAAGATTTTTATGTAAAAAATAAATGAAGAAATAAACTTTCTTTTTAATGAAAACAAGTTTTCAAAATGAGATGTGTTTAACAATGTTTAATGACTAAATTAATACTGTCCCAACATTATATAATGACATATGTTTTGTTTTGGGGATTTTACAGAAGCTGTGTACAATTCAAAGTGTGAACTGCAGAGATATTGAAGGACGTCAGTCTACACCACTTCATTTTGCAGCTGGGTATAATAGGGTGTCCGTTGTCGAATATCTTCTTCAGCATGGAGCTGATGTGCATGCAAAAGATAAGGGGTAAATACTAAATGTGTATTTTCTTGGTAATTGTAATTGCTGGTGTCTGTCAGCTCTTGAATATTGCTAGCTGATAAGCATCTCATCTTCTTCCTTGAGGCATTCTTTTTTTTTTTAACTTAATGGAAAGTTGTGCTAGAATGGAGCTGGTCAGAACATCCACGAAGACATTTTGCAGTAGTTGAGACAAAAGCATCAGGAATTTCTCTTGCCCTGGGTTCTTAGTTCTCTGCAGTGCTGCTGCTGGTTGCATTTTTGCCACTTTGCCAGCAGATAGTCCTTTTTCAGACTATTGTGATAACAAAAAATTTTCTTTTTTTAAATTTCTTTTTTGATTGTTGAAGGTCCATTGGTTATACTACTTAGTGAAAAAGACCCGGTTTTTAAAGAGAATTTTTCTCTTTTTTTTTCCAGAGGACTTGTCCCTTTACATAATGCTTGCTCGTATGGTCACTATGAAGTTGCAGAACTGCTGGTCAAACATGGTGCAGTTGTCAATGTAGCTGACTTGTGGAAATTCACTCCTTTGCATGAAGCTGCAGCAAAAGGAAAATACGAGATTTGCAAGCTCCTGTTACAGGTATTAAACATGCTGGAGAGAGGTTACTCTCTTTACTTTCTTGTTTGGTCTGAAACTGAAAAATTGATCTGTGTATCATGGTTTCTGAATGATTATGTTTAACTGTATGTGTGTCTCACTGAAAGGGATACTATTCACAACTATGTTGTACTTTCTCACATAGTAAATGGAAGGCACTCTGACGTATTCAAATGTGTCAGAATATTTGCTCAGTAAGGCTTGTAATGCCTAAGATAAAATCTGTTTATTCTACTTATGTACTTACCGCCTGGTTTTGATGTGCACAGCATGGAGCTGACCCTACAAAGAAAAACAGAGATGGAAATACTCCTCTAGACCTTGTTAAAGATGGTGATACTGATATTCAGGACCTGCTCAGAGGAGATGCAGCTCTACTGGATGCTGCAAAGAAAGGTTGTTTGGCCCGAGTAAAAAAGCTGTGTTCACCTGACAACGTCAACTGTCGGGACACACAAGGACGGCATTCAACACCACTACATTTAGCAGGTCAGTGTTTTAATTAACTGGTTTGGTCGGAGTTATTAGTTACTGTGTCTGAACTTGCTATGTCTAAGCAAGTTTACAGTGTAGCCTTAAGATAGAGGATTCCATATTTTCTCTTAAAAAAAAAGTCTTATGCATATTAATCTTACGTTTCTCTTCTAAACTGTTTAATGACTTCAATTACCTCTTCTCTGTAGACACAGAGGATCTTTTATTGTTTATTGACGGAGATTTAAAAACCAAATACTTGAAAATGTGGTAAAACTGTCTTCACTAACTTATTATACACTGTCTTCAATGGGATTGACATTTTAACTTTCAAGTAATTTAAATGAAATATTACTTCTCTGCAGCCTGTCAAGAATGTGTTTTTAGTATATTCTATTTATTCTGTCCTTTTGCAACCTTCCAGCTGGTTACAACAATTTGGAAGTTGCAGAGTACCTGTTACAGCATGGAGCAGATGTGAATGCACAGGATAAAGGAGGCTTGATTCCTCTGCATAATGCAGCATCTTACGGGGTAAATGCCTCAAACTTTCTGAGGCTTCCTTTTTTTTTTATAAATAAATATCATACGTATTGACAGCATTGTGAGCCAGTACTCCCAAGACAGCTTTTGCCATTGAGTTGTAATATAATCGTATGTGTAAGACACAAAGAAAATTTTATCAGTCAGCTCTTTTTATAGGTGGAGACTTCTGAATTTGTAAAATCATAGTTGGAGTTTACAGCACTGAGTTTTCTGAACAAGATACCATTTTCACTTATTTGGCTGATGTTAAGGCACTGATTGTTTTTGAAGACTTCCTGGATATTTGTGCTTGGATCAAGTCTTTACTCAGAACAGTTGGAGTACTTTCCAAACTGGAAGTTCAAATTCAGGCTTTTTTTTCTTCAGATTCACTTGGATTTGGGATTTTGTTGTAGTCTGTTCTAAGAGAAGAAAACTTAACTTTTTACTGATATATTATATGTGAGGAAGAAAGCATGTTGTTTTAATACTTTTTTAAATTATGATTAAAAAAATGTATTCTAAGGAATTTCAGAATGAGGATTGCAGAGAAGAATCAGTAATAGTTCTATGTTAGTTTAATACACTGTGGTACCTTGGAATTTAACAGGAGTTTTTATTTTCCAGCATGTTGACGTTGCAGCTTTACTTATAAAATACAATGCATGTGTGAATGCTACGGACAAATGGGCTTTCACACCTCTGCATGAAGCAGCCCAGAAAGGAAGGACACAGCTTTGTGCCTTGTTACTGGCACATGGGGCTGATCCTACTCTGAAAAACCAAGAAGGACAAACACCATTGGACCTGGTCACTGTAAGTGATGGGGTTCTTGAGAAATCTGTACTTACTGCCATTTGTGGCAGCTCATCTGAAAACAAGCCTTTTTTAAAAAATAGTAATCCAGCAAAATTAAAATACTGTGATTTCTCTGCTCTTTATACGTGCCTGGTGAGGAAAGTCTGTAGAGCCTTTATAAACCTTTAAATATGTTCTTGCTCAAGATTTCTTATTTCAAGATGGAGTGGCTGAGGGTAAACAACAACAAAAGGAATTCATGCATATGATTTGATGCTTTTAATAAAGTACTTAACAGCTTCACTAATACAGAAATTGTGGCAGATGTAAGCAAACTCTGTAACAACATAAACACAAATAACAACAACATAAATTTAGAAAGCTCTCTGGCTTTTTAAGGTTTTGGTTAAAAAAAACCAAAAAAACCCTTGGTTGCTGGTGGAAGTCTTCTGTTCTTTTTTCCTAGAAAATTAATTGAATTTAACTCTCTCTCAAGTGTTCTGGAAATACTGAAGTCGTTATTCTTTATCTTACTACTGTTTTATTTAGAAACACTTTACAGTTTTGTGTATGCTGTTGGCACAAAAGGCCATTTGTAAACTGCATTATAAAATGTTTATTTTTCCAATATGCATGTACTAACTTTACAGTATACTTAAGTCTGGAGTAATGATGAAAAATTCTAGGAAGAAATGTTGTAAGTGTTCCTCTGTTTTAAGGAGCTCTTTTCTGCTCTGTAGGCAGATGATGTCAGCGCATTATTGACAGCGGCAATGCCTCCTTCTGCCTTACCAACTTGCTACAAACCTCAGGTTATAAGCGTGTCTCAGACTGCAAGTTCTACAGCTGATTCCCTGTCTTCTGTTCCATCCAGTCCATCCAGTCTGTCTGCTGCAAGTAGTCTTGACAACTTGTCTGGTAGTTTTTCTGAACTTCCTTCTGTTGTTGGTGCAAACAGTGCAGAGGGAACTACTGTTCTGGAGAAGAAAGAAGGTAAGCCTTTCGTAGTTAGGAATGAATCACATTTCTACCATACAAAATACCCACAGTACACGAGTGTGGGTTTTCCACACCTGCACACAGTGACTCTGATGTATGCAGTATCCCTGTTACTTGTGATGTCATTAGCAAGGAACAGAAGTCTAAAAGACTTGTGCTATAAGACTTTGTTATTTTCTCATTAGAGAATCTTTAAAGTTACTGCTTATTTTGCTGTACAGAGACAGAATGGTGAGTTGTGTTTTAAAATAGCACTCAAATGAAACTTGGCTCCATACTGAGCAGTGTATTTATCTGGTTTCTGAGAAACTTTTCTTTGATATCTTGAAAAAGTTGCTTCTACAACATTTTAATTCTCAAAATATTTTCTATTTGCACATGCATTTCTGGTAGTATGATTTTGTGGTAGCACAGAAGTTGCTCTTGGACAGGGTTGGGGTAGAAACATTAGACTACTAAGGTAAATTATGTAATAGTTACACTGGTTAGTGATACAGATATTTATTCCCCATCTTCAGGAATTTCTGTTTCTCTCATTACTGCCCCAGACAGTGTGAGATGTGTATGCTTTATTTTACAGTACTTATACAAAAGTTCACTGTGAGGTTTTTCCTCTTCACAGTTTCAGGTGTAGATTTCAGCATAAATCAGTTTGTGCGGAACCTTGGCCTTGAACATCTAATTGACATATTTGAGAGAGAACAGGTAAGTAGTATCTGTGTTTATTTCAGGTGCCTAGCTAGAAGGTAAAGGAATAAATACTGACTGTTTACAATAAAGCAATGAGATTTAAAATGAGTGGAAAGAAGGAAAGGAGTGTAACTGGATTTTTTAAAAAAATTATATATAATATATTTATATATTAAAATATATTATAGATGGGGGCAATAATGATGATGATCTCTTGAGGTCCCTTCAAACCCCTATGATTCTACGATAATGTGCATGTCAGTTTGAGACCATAGGTATGTTTCAGTTGATATAAATGGTAGCATAAATAAGTACCCAGTGTTTACTAGTAATTTCTGGTTTTGCTTCTTTTGGCTTGAATACATCTAGAAACATGATACTTGCAAGCTGCAGGACTTACATGATTTGTAGCATATTCATTTAAAGACAAAAGTTTAAAGAAAACAGATGAGTAAAAAGTACAGGAATAATATGCTAAAGTCTCTACCAATATTCCTGTTCTTTTCACACTTGTGTTTTATCTCAACTATTGTGAGGTATGTTTTCACTGTCATTGGCAGCTGTTCTAGTCACTTTATCCCGTTGTACCAAAAAATGGTATTCTTTCCTTATAGATAACACTGGATGTATTGGTGGAAATGGGGCACAAAGAATTGAAGGAAATTGGAATTAATGCCTATGGCCATAGGCATAAAATCATTAAAGGAGTTGAAAGACTCATTTCTGGACAGCAAGGTATATACTTATTTCAAATTATTTTTATAAATGCTTTAGATTATTCGTAATTTTATCTCACTAAAAAGAACAATAAAATGTGTACTAGCAGCTGGCACTTCAAATAAGAATGTCTTCTGACTTGAATCGTGCTTTCATTTGTGCAGTGAATTACTGTAAAACTTGCCTTTAAGTTTTCTATTTTTAAAATTTTATTTATTTATTTGAGATCACTGTTTTGTGTTTTCTTAGGTAGAGTGTAGAACTAGTTCAAAATGACTGTAAGGTTTTTGATGTAGGGAGTACTCATGGGAGCACTCTGGAGAGCAGAGCAAATTGTCTGTTGATGGTTTAGGGCATGTTATATACTGTTCCATTGGGTTCTGCAAAAGTATACTGTGTTTCCTCTCTCAGAAATCCAGCTGAAATTCTTACTTTCCTTTAAAAATACAGTCGGTGTGCTTCCAGTGAACCAAAATTAACATAATTGCCTTGTTTAACAGCTTCAGCTTGTTTTGAAGTTTATGCTAAAGCCTCTTTATTTGTGCAACACTGGTGATGCCTGCACAATCCTGGGAATAGTATGCTTCATTTAACTATGGTTGCATAGGCAACCAGAAGAGAAAACAAAGCACCACAGACCTTTTTTCCTCCTTATCTTACTGAAGCAACACTTATTATCGTTTTGCTGTGTTCCATAGAAGTGGAATAAATCACTTAAAATTGGTAGGATTTTTTTCCCTCTTGAGACACCATGTGTGAATTCTCATTCTAGAAACTGCACTTCATAGTAATGAGAGTCACTATCCCAAGCTCTGAATTATTTTTTGCTCCTTAAAACAGTATTAACCAATACTTGAGATAATCCTTCTTAATAAGTAGTTAAGTGAATCTTCATAATTTAGGTTCACAGACTTATTTTTTTTGTCTGCTTTTTCTGAATGACCCATGGGAAAATTATTCCTGCTGAATTAGCACTGCACATCAATTTTCCTGTTCGTGAGGCCATTGCCATCAGGAGTCGTGGACAGTACAAGGGCAGGCTTCTCACTGTTTCACTGCCTAGAGCTGAAATGAACTCTTAGTAAGCAACTTGCATGTAGTCATGTAGTTACATGAGCTAAGCACAGGCAATGGGTTAGTGTGCCTGAAATCTTGTTGAGAGAATGATTCATGAGCATCCATAGCTCAATGAAAGTGATTGCCATTAATCTGCATCCAGAGCCAGCTGCTGTGCTTCTGATGGCATTTATAGTTTCTGCACAGTAATATATAGGTAGAGGTTATAGACAAAGATGCTGGAGAAGTTTGTTTGAAACTAATTATATTATTTGAGGGATTGCACTTTGACATCTGCAAAAATGTGTGTAGCTGATGGAAGGCAATTAAAGTAATTAGCAATCTCTGCCTTCCTTAACAGCTAAACTCTTATCTTATAAATGGTTTTAAAAAAATTATCCCTTTAAAGAGAAAGTCTTTTGCTGGTTACCATTCCAAATCAGCAGTCCTAAAGCAGTTTCAGAAATTGTAGTTGTGTTCTGTTGTATTCCCAGGACTTAACCCATACCTGACTCTAAATACTTCTGGAAGTGGAACTATTCTCATAGATCTTTCCGCTGAAGATAAGGAATTTCAATCAGTGGAAGAAGAGGTATGTCTTTCTTTGTAATCTCTTGGTATTTTTGTTTTTTCTACTAAAGAAGTACTGCTAAGACAGTTTAACAGTGCAGTAAGTATTTCTAAGCCTAAGAAAAACTTGCGTAAGGATGCTTCAAATTTCCACCTTTGACTGTATCACTTACCTTCTGTGCTTATGACGTCTGTAATGTATTTTTCTTACGTTAATATTACTTGTGTTTTTAAAATCTCTACTGTACAGAAAAGCTCTTCCATACAACATTTAAGTTCTATGCTACTGATTTGACTCCGTGTTTTGTGTGTGTTTAAGTCCCTTCCAAAGTGTTGTAAATGCACAGGACAAAATTCTGAAGAAACAACTTTCTAAACAGATTACTGACAAACTTTTTCAATTGAAAACTAGACCATGGCCTAGTCAAAATACAACTTTTTTTAACTTACTTCTAATCATTAAAACTGTTCATGCGCATCCACGAAGTCTGGCATTACTTAAAATACAGTTGTTAACTAAACATTTCTGGTATGTTTTTTTTTTTTTAAAGATAGAATTGGTTCTTTCAATTCTGTGACTGTGTGAAGGGTGGGTGTTTAGAGTGTGTTCTGAGACAAAGTAATCCTCCTTAAAATTCTCAATCTTCAGATGCAGAGTACTGTCCGAGAACATAGAGATGGAGGGCATGCTGGAGGGGTCTTCAATAGATACAACATCTTGAAGGTAGCTGTTGCATTTTCATGGTCTCTGCTTACACCTTTAGAGTTTTGACTGAAAATAAAACATCCATAAAATGTTTTATGTGTGTTTGTGTGGCACTCAGAGGATTATCTCCCAGGGAAATTCAAAGAATAAGATTATATGAAAAAACTGTCTTATGCATTCATAGTCATTAAGAAATTTTATGAGAAATTGACATAAAAGGACCTTCCAGAAGACTCTGGGGTGCTTGAAGAAAAAGGCAGGTTTTATGGGAAACAGAAGAAGGTTTCTTTTGAGGAATTGTCAGGGGAAAAAACATAGAAGTGAAAGCAAAGCTTGTGAAGCTTGGAAGTAATGGTACCTGTTTTGGCTTGATTTAATGCCAGAGAAGCTTAAAACGCCAGACAGTAGACAACCTTGGTTTAAGTAATTTAGTAGAAATTTGGTTTGCATTCTTTTTTTTTTTCCCCCCACCTGAGAAAACAATAGTTTTCATTAACATTACAGAGATTTTGATTTGCAAGTAAGTACTACTGATTTGTAATTCTGAACTGGTGTTAAAATTTCCCCAGTGGAATTGATGTGCTGTATCTACAAGCTGAAAGCTTTGCCATTGTCAAGCACACCTCTGCAAAGAGTACATAATTTATTTGATTTTAAGTGTGTTATAGAACTCTTCATGGAAGATTTTCTAGATTATCTTTTAATTTGTGGCTTGGCATCAAGCTATGTTTGGAGTGATACTCAAGTAGAACTGTGACTAAATCTGCTAAATTTAAGTATTGTGCAACAGATGTTTGAAATTAATTTATTCTTAACTAAGTATATAATTATGATTTACTTAAATTATGCTACAGCAATCAGCTGCTTCAAGATAAGAAATACATGCTTCGTTGCATTCCAAGGAAAGTATTCTTGTTAAAGTGGCAGTGTAAGCATGCTGTAGGATAGCTGCTATAGGTTAAACATCTGTGAAGTAAAGCAAGTAGAATTTTTCAGTTTCCAGGTAGAACTCATATTTTGACTGTTTCAGATTCAGAAAGTGTGCAACAAAAAGCTATGGGAAAGATATACTCACAGGAGGAAAGAGGTCTCTGAGGAGAATCACAACCATGCTAATGAAAGGATGCTATTTCATGGTGAGACATTGAACAAAGTACCTTATGAACTCATTTCACCATAAGTGCTCTTTATTGGAGGGTTTCTACCGGCTCGAAGTAAACTTTCTCAATGGAAACAGGGTTTAGTTTTTGCATGAGTTGTATATGGACGAGTGTTTGTACATGTCACAGTACTGCATCTTTCTTCTAAAATTTGCATTTCCTTGTTTCTTAAAGGAGACTTCAAAGTTAGTTCCAAGTGAAAACATTTTAGCAATTATGGATGGAGATTAAGGGGTGTGTGCCTCCTCTGTGGTTAAGTACCTAATTCCGTTTTATTGGCTGTATCACCAAAATTAGTAAGGGTCAAACTGTATTCTGTTGTGAGTTGTTTGGGGGGTTTAAGGTGAGATTTGTTTGTTTACGTGCATTGCTTTGTAAAGGTAATCTACTTCCTTTCTCTTAGGCTCTCCATTTGTGAATGCAATTATTCACAAAGGCTTTGATGAGAGACATGCCTATATAGGCGGTATGTTTGGAGCTGGGATTTATTTTGCTGAAAATTCTTCCAAAAGCAATCAATATGTGTATGGAATTGGAGGTGGGACTGGATGTCCAATTCACAAAGATAGATCTTGTTACGTTTGTCACAGGTAAGTAATTCAAAATAACCTGATTTCGCCTTTGTCTATTATGTTACAAACCATCAAGTCAGCAGTCTCTCCCTCTCTCTCTGAAAAAATACTTGCTTGGTAACCTAACCTTTTGAATGCACTCTTTGTGCTGAGCCCAATAGATAATTTCAGAAAACTGTGATACTAAATCTTGAAGAACCTTTAACCACATTCAGTGTGTTTAACCAAACCTTGGCCTTTAACTCACTGTAAAAATCATAGAGCCAGAGATCAGTTCAGAATGAAGTTAGTCTTACTTCATGGAGGTAATTGTAGTAGTGGCCATCATTTCAACCAGGAAAATGTTTTGTGTGTGTGCATGCTGTTTTGCGTTGGTATTATAGGGATAAGGTCATTATTCCAGTTTTTTTCCTTAAGTGTCTGCCCCTTTTCATATGGCTTACTCTTTTCTGGCACTCTCAAATAAAGAGAAGGATTTTCTAGAGTTACAGAAGATGTCAGAGCCTTTTCATACTTTCCAAAGTTTTTCCAAAGTTTTAATTCTTGTGTGAAGAGTTGAAAAAAGCACAACTTTTGGATGAGCAGAACAGTACATAACACTGGGCTACAAAAATGCTGAGATTCCATTGCCACTACAGTAGAACGTACGTAAAGAATTACCCTTGTTCTGTCCTTCTGTAATGAAAACAACACAGCAGGCTGACAGGTGCCAGCGTGAGGCCTTTTGCATTGACCTGGGGTTTGCACTTAGCCTTGGCTGTTAGATACAAATCTAGTGTTAGAACAGAACTGAGCCGTGTTGTTAGAAGAGTGATGGGCGGACCCTCAGAAAAGGTCTTTAAAAAATCAAACAAGGAAAAAAGCACAAAAAAGATAGTGACAGTCTTTGAGCAGATCACTAAGCATGCTGTGTTCAGTAATTAAGATATTCATAATGTTAGCACCAACCCTTTCCTCTGGCTGAAGAGCTTTTCCAAAGAGAGCGCAACTTTCATCCTCCGCAACAGAAAGTGACCAAAGCTGCTTTAAAGTTCCACAGTTCTCCTCAAGCAAAAGTTCCAAATTAGAAAGATAGTCTTTCTGGAGCTTCACAAGCATGTTTGTATTTATGGGCATTTTCCTTTTCGAACAGGCAGTTGCTGTTCTGTCGTGTGACACTGGGCAAGTCTTTCCTGCAGTTCAGTGCTATGAAGATGGCTCATTCCCCTCCAGGACATCACTCAGTTACTGGGCGACCCAGTGTAAATGGATTGGCATTGGCAGAATATGTGATTTACAGAGGGGAGCAGGTAAACAGCTTTTTGTTTGTTTTTTTCAGACTGTTGGTGGGTTTTTTGGGTTTTTGGTTTTGGTGGGTTTTGTTTGGTTTTTTTAAAGGCATGTAATATACTGGGGCTTGTTCTGACCTTTGAAGTGCTAGGATTTTGTCTTAAGACAAATTCCAGCTGTGGTAGGAGACAAAAGGATCTACATTTCCTTAATGCTCCAGGCATTTTGCCTTTCTTTTTCTTTGGCACAAACGCTTCTTCCCCCCTCTAGCAAACATCATGAATTTATCCAGAAAATGAAATCATAATAAAGAATGTGTGTGTGACTTTTTCAGGCTTATCCAGAATACTTGATTACTTACCAGATCATGAAACCTGAAGCCACCACTGAAGCTTAAGATAAATTCCTTGTGGGAAATCATCAGACTTTGAGTGTGAAGATACCAGTGGCTGCCATCCTGATAGTTGCAGCAAGTTGTTGAAAAACTGTCATCCAGAGGTGTTGTGGTAGCAAATGTGAACAAAATACACCATTTTTGACTTGATAAAGCTTTAATAATGTACAGTATGTTTTTCTAAAATTTCAGACATGTCCTCTTTTTCAGCACTTTAACAGATACCATTCCAGGCATAAACTGGGGTTTGGCTGTACTAAATTATAACAAAAAAACTTGAAACAATGGTTTTATACAATACTGCATTGAAATTTAGCAGAAATTGTAATGGTCTATACAGGAACTCATTTTACTAATACTGTGTTCTTTAAAACACTGCATTTACACTGAAAACGTTTTCACTTGTAAAACTGTAAATAAGAGCTTTTGTACTAGCCTGGTATTTATTTACATTGCTCTGTAATATAAGTGTTTCAGAACTGCAACCTTGTACAAAGTGTTTTTTCCAGATGTTGGTTTGTTCATCTGTGTTTTCTCATGCACGATAGATTTGAAAAGCCAATTTTTTTTCAGGGTTTATCACTTATTTGTAAGGGAGAAAGCAAATTTTATCTGAAGATGTTTAGAAATATTCAACTTTGCAATATGCACATTTTTGTTCTGTATTTTTATTTATAAAATATACATTCCTGAGAATGATGGGCTATGAAAATAGAATATTCCAGCTGAATACTTAAATGTGTTTTTTCCACCTACTTCCTAGAGTTGCATATTTTATTTCTGTAAAATGTCTTCTGAAGTTTTTTATTTAACTATAGGTATAGTTAACCTCTCCTCACCTCAAGGCTAGTAGACCTTGCAAGTTACAGTTTTAGTAAATTATTTTCTTTGAATGTAGTTGGAAAATTAACCTCAAGGAGGTCTTTCTTGAGTTCCTCTTGCTTACATTTAAGCCTTGAAGTTAAATAGTTTATTCCTAATACGAGGGCAAAAGACTTGGCCTTTTCTATATGCTTATTTCAGTAAGTTAATCAGTCTACCTGTTGGTTCCCTCGGGATACGAGTGTTGCAGGGTGGAACTGTTAAAAATCATGCTGTCATCTCCTGCGTTTCTTCCATGTTAACGTTCGAGCTGTAGCTGAAGCAGGTGTGTAGAAGTGTGTTTGTCTGCAGTGCTTTTGGCTGAGTGGAACTGGTCGGGGTTCAAGGTGCTCAGCCCTGTGCTCAGCCGCGGGTAAGCGGGATGAGCAGCGCTTCCACGGCAGCAGCTGCCTTTGGTAGCCCAGATAAGATGGCTTGGCCAGAGGAAGGGTACAGAAGGCACAGCCCCGTGTGCAAGTCTCATTTGAGGTTCCTGAATGCACTGATCGGTTCAGTCAGCTCTGTGGATGCTCTCATGTGTGTATTCTGCTTCTCTTCCATCTGCAGTTTTTGCCTACATATTTCAAAAATATGTAAATACAAATTATAGTTCATTTGGGGTTAAAGTGGTTAGGAGTATATTTTAGTTGTTTTATATTTCTACATACAGGACGCTGTCCCAGAAGACAATTGTTTGCAGGGCATGTTATCATACCATGGTTTTCAGTGTAGTAACTGGTCAAGATAATTAAATCGTCTTGCTGATGTGGTGGTTGTGATTATGCTCTATGTAAAAATGTATTGAACCTTACCCAGTTATGTGGGGAATCTGAATAACAAGATTGCATAACTCTTGCAGAAAGTAATATTGGCTATGAATAAAAAAGGCTTCGAGTTTTAGATACTTTCTCCCAGCATGTTGCCTGTTCCTTAGGTATAGTAATGCTGGAATTGGTGTTCATGCAAACTCTTTAAGTATGCTTAAAACCTTTTTTGTTATTGCTAAAATGCTTTATTCTCTGAATGATCACTTAATGTCTTGTAAAATATTGTGGTATGATAGCATTTTAATTGGTACCACAATGTTGGTTTTGTCTGTTTGGGGATTTTTTGAGCTTTTTTTTTTTTTTTTTGCATGACATACCTTGCACTCTGAAGATGGAAGCTGTAATGATTTGATGATACTGACTATTGAGGTGAACCTTGAATCTCTTGTGCAATTAGTTCTGCTTTACTCATCTTGAAGTGTCTTTACATGTACTGTGTAACATTCCATATCCATTTAACACTAAATAAATTTAATTCACTGGTTTTCTGGTAGCATGAGAATAATTACAGATGTAGTATGGCAACGCATTGTTTTAAATGTAAGCATGCACAATACTATAACAAACTACATCACTAGAGGCAAAATTAACTGCATTAAATGCAAAGAAAAACCTGTAAATACTGTGGGAACTTGGGGTTTGGTATACAGCTAACTAACAGCTTCAGCTACCAGGGAAAATGTTTTAGTAATAAATCTGGAAGTAAGCTTCAGTCTATGCATTTAAAACTCCATTATATAGTCCAAAACTGATGAAACTGCCTTATGTTGGTTTTGTAAATTGAAAAGTAACCTGGAAAAGCCTTATCTTTCAGATAACTGCATAGGTAGCAGTACGATACATACATAAGCAACAACAAAAGCACTGCTTCAATCACTTGTTGTATCACAATAAGTAAATAATTCTATTTTGATAAGACCAGTTACATGATGTGGGAGGTTTCCAAAGCCAGACTTGTATAGAAGATTTAAATAGGTGTGAGCACTAGAGGGCAGGAAAGCAAATGTTTAGTAAGATTGAATGTGATTAAAATATTTTGGGAGCATAACTTCTAGTAAAGATGCTTCTAAGAATTCCACTTATCTAGGTTACAAAAAAAATTACAATTGACTTTTTTAGTTCTTAAAAATTTAAGTAATTCTTGTAAAAATGTGGTGTGTGTACACAAGTGCACACATACTTGCTCATTCAGGTCACCAAGAAGCTGAGGAAAAAGTCCAGCAGTCCACCACTGTCAGCAAGGGTGCTGCAGCCTAGGAGCCATTTCCCCTTCTTCTACCCATCTCCAGAGCTTAATGTAATGAAACAGTGTTTTGCTGTAAACAACAGAAGAATCCCATGGGTGGTTTGTCTTCTGCCTACCGGTACAGAAGTGTAAAGGCTTGATTTGTACTCCTTCAGTGTAACAGTACAGCCAAACTGTACTGAGTGGAAACTCAAGGCTGCCTGAGGTTTTGCTCCTCTCTTTCTTGGAGCTGTGCTTTCCCTGCACCCGCTGGTGTTGCAGTAGGAGGTGGAGAGAGAGTGTTGGTGAGGGCCGTGCTGTAGTCGAGGGTGTGGAGGGAGGCCTGTGTCTCTCTCTGCCCCTCTCCAGCAAGTGTAAGCAATGGTACTTCTCAGAGTATCAAGGGGTTTCTTCCTCTGCCTGTGGCTCACTAGATCAGAAAAAGCTGCAGGCAGACAGAACAGCATACAGGATAAAAAGAAAAAAGCATGTAGCTGACTGGTTTGAAGTTAACATGCTCTGCCCTGCAGAGGGGCAAGGTTGGTAACTGAGAGAAGACAGACAGGAGGGGAAGAAAAAAAGAATAACGCAGAAAGGCAGGCAAGTTCCACAAACACTGTGAAGTCATGGTAGGAGTAACTAATATAATTATTAGGAATGGCCAAGGTAAGCAGGGTACATTAATTTCACAGCTTATGCTGGGAATCCTTTCTGCCCATTTTGAGTTAAAACAGCAAACGAGCCTTGATGTGTAGGTGTTACCAGGGATTTCAAAACAGCTCTTCTTGAGAACACACATGTTTAGGAGGAGACAGTCGCAGCCAGTTTAAAGCACATGCCTTGAACCTGGGAAGTAATGTATGCAAAAAGAATAAATAGGATTTAAAAACTGAAGGCAAATGCCCTATACAGTAGTTCTTAACAATATTGGGTTTGAAGCATTGTCAGAGACCAGCTGAAAAAAGACAGCTGATAGCTTGCAAGTGAATGAAAGTGTGCCACGTTAAATCATCTGCCTGGATTCTGTCTTGTGGTAGGATATGTTTGGGAAGGGGAAGTTGCAATTTTCATGCAGGCAGAAAATTTGAAGAAGGAAGTGGAGGTCAGATATGTAATTGTGATAAAACTTCTAAATTTATTCAGCCACAATTCATGTTATGTTTCAGCTGGGATCCTCATGGGTGGCAGTGAAGGGGCTGTGGCTGGGTTCTTACACGGTACAACTGCAGTGTGTGTGATGATGCCCTTGCACAATGCTCACGCAGTGACATGGCGAAGGGACCGCTTACTTCCAGCTTTTAAGTTAGGGCCATTAAGAAGTTTCAAAAAATCATAGTATTTGAAGACCTTGACATTTAAAATAGATGTACATTGTTTAAGGAGCAAACAAAAACATGCTAGTCCTTAAAAACATCTGATTGAGGCTTTCTGTAGTTGGGAAAGTGGCCTCATGTCAGCTGGTCATACTGGTTACAGATCTCGGCAGTGCATGTGGAAAAGGGTTAATTTTGAATGGCAAACCTAATACAAACAGCCTGAGAAATTGACTTGACAATAGTCACTTCTGGGCTATTTTATGGGTTTATGTTGTCTAGCTGCTCCTCAAAAAGGGAACCTTTTCCAGCAATGTGTTTGAAAACTAATTTCACAGCAAGAAATGTATTTGATTTTAAGAGGCAGTGAAGGTTGTAGATTGGTAAGATGGGTAAAGAAGTAGCACTTGTCTGCTAGCCTGATAAGGAAGCAGGTAAGTAAGGTTGATATCTCATGAGCATCTCTGAAATTACACAAATAAAGGAGAAAATTGATTTTGTTGCAAATAATGAGGAGGCTATTGTATCCAATAGTTTTAATTATTGAAGTAATCAAAGTGGAAGCTGACAGCAGTTACTTTAAGTATTGTTTTAATCTATGGTAGACTGAACAACCAAGCAGTGTGAACGTGTCATCGTTAAATAAATCCATGTATGATGAGCAATGCCTGACAGATGCAGTTCCCTGTTTGGAAGTATTGTACTGAAATATTGCAAACTTTTATGGAGTAAATTAGATTTGGGTTGGTTCTAAATAGCTTAATTTTGGACAATTAATATTCATTAGAGCACCTGGTTTCATGAAACAAACTCTAGTTCGGGATTTAGGGAAAGAACTATGAGAGCTTAGCAGTAGATTACTTAAACCCAAAGGTTTATAAGGAATTGAAAAACTATATAAATATGGGCAGTTTCACAGCATAGTCCCAGTCGTAACATGAGGCCCATGAAGCATGTAGTATAGAAGGTGATGTTTAATGCAAAGAAATAAATCTGACTTGAAAACAAAAGAACTAACAGTAAGGCTTACTTCAGAAGATGAGGAATGTGGAAATGCACTAGAAGCTGCAAAAAGTTCTATTGAGTCTAGAGCTCTGTGAATGGAGAACAGGTTAGCACATTACTAATGGATTTCTAAGGGTACAGAACAGACAGACCTTGAAGAAAAAATGGGGGGGAGAGAGGGAATTCAGCATCTCAAAGTGGTGGTAGGTATGTTAACAGAGAAAATCTGGTCAGTAGTGTGCCAGAAGACCTGAAATTGCCTACACAAAATTAGACTGAAAGGCACTAAGGAGGCAAAAAAAGAGAGTACCACTCTTAACTGTAGTGAAGAGTAAATCAGATTGGTGAATTTCTGAAATAATACACTTTGAGAGGAACTTTCTATCCAGTGGTCTAGCTAGGTCTGCCACATAAGTGGATTAAATATGTTTTAGTGCCCCTGAGCATTTGTATAATCAGACTTGAGATGGCTGAGCTGGGGCTCACACTTTCCAACAAGCAGAGTTCCTGGAGGGCATAACCTGCTATGGATAGGACTGGGCAAAGAAAGACAGGAACCTGCTCTTTTTGTCTGGTTGTGTATTGGACCATATGCCCAGGCACTTCTGAAATATTGCCTGCTATTAAAAGTGTGCTTAAGCAATTATAATTTAGGAAACACCCTAATTAGGAACAAATGTTTGTAAAATACAAGAAAGAAATAACAGTCATTTCAGACCTCAACTAATTAGAAGGAATATTTCACTCTTACTGTGAATGGAAAGATTTATTCAGGGACATGCTTTGAAACCAGTTTTGGATTGGTTTATATATATAAGTACAGTGCATCTGCTGTGGGGAAGAAGTCTGGCAGAAATACTGAAATCATGACAATAACTTGCAGGAGATAAGAGAACCTTATACATGTGGCAACTTCTAATAGCCAAGGACTCATACAAAACAGTCTGTAAATGAGCAGTTACAGATGTAGGTATGCTTGCTTTCTGTCTTCTGAGGCTCCCCATTCCCAGAAAAAGCCAGCTTTTCAATAAAGGAGTTTGACAAAATACATCAGTTAAATATTTCATAAATCAAGTTATGGTTATGTTTATTTTTTTGAAAAGAAGAAAGTAATAATGCAATGTTGTTCAATTAATAGCTTAAATATTATTAATTGTGTAATAGGGTGCGTTGTTTTGTATTACTGATGTTTTATTGCAATATCAATAAATAACATCTTTTCCTTAAAAAAAAAAAAAAGAAATAAACCCGCTTAATACGTCTCCTTCACTGGACTGATACTACAGTACAGATTTTGGGGAGCTTGTGGTTCAGCATCTTTAACCTACTTGAAATACCGTTAAAGGAGTGGGTTTGGACTTGCTGACCTACTAATTTTAGCAGCATTAATTTTCTCATATCTGTAACCACAATGAAATCACATGCATTTGCCTCAGAATTGTGTTATTCTCAGGAAAAAAAACCAACATCATAACCATATAGGTAACCTCATTCAGCAATTTGGGTATTTTAAGGTTATTTCCCGAACAGTTGGCTTCTGAAAATCAGACACAATTCATTCTCCCCTCTTGCATCTAGTTCCAGAGGTAAAACATAACTAAGATTTCCCAAGCAAATTCACAAAGCACATCCTTTAGTTTTAAAACTTACTTTGACCTGGGTCTTTTTCTGTAGCATCTTGTCTCGTTCAACCCAGTGGAATGACTTGACTCGTTTAACTGCGGCCTCACTTCCCTGTCACGAGTTCTGCCTTATACTGAGATCAGAGTGAGCTTTGGCACATAATGCTGCAGGGATAAGGCTGTACACACACTTTGTCCCTAAAATTGACTTCCTGAACTAAGCTTTTGGTTATCCACACCAGGAGGGGCTTGAGGGTAGTTCAGGGAGGTTCAGACAGCCAGTCCATCTGCATCTCTTCCCTTCTCTGATACAGACCAAGCTGCTGGCCGTAAGGAACCTCAGCTTCTTGGTTTAGACCTGCCCTGCTTGAGACTCTCTACCTCATCTGAGGAACCATTTGCACTCTGCTCCATGTGGCTGGAGCTTCATGGTCTAAAACGTCTGAGTGTGACAGGAATATACACGCATCCGAAGGGCACAACAATTTCAGTGAGAATCTCTGTGTCTGTAGATAGCGGACAGGCCAACATCATTTTTATTGCTGGAAATTCTACAGTATCCTCTATGATTTTGCCTGGTTTCTTCTTTCAGCCTAACTCGGGTGATTGGACCCAGAGATCTGTGCCAGTCGCAGTATCCACTGAGAAGCTGCAAGGCACTTTGGGTCAGATAAAAGTGAGCTTTATCCAGGTAATTCACACAAAAATACCTGCTCTGGCACTTCAATATATGCCCTGTAAAAGCAAATTAAAATAATTTGGATCGATACTAAAGAACCTATATAGTGGCTGGTAATTTTAAACCTTGTATTTGAGAAGGATAAAATTAGTACATATTTCTAGAAGTCTTCGATTCAGAGAACTTTGCTTGATTTGATTTCTATTCTCAGTGTTAAATCGTAAGAATAAGATCACATCATAGTAAGAGCTGTTTGCCATTTTATGTAGTTTCAAGTCAATAAGGAGTAAAAGCCTGAGAGGAAGAACTATGTCGTGGTTATGTTTATAGTTTAAGATTCAAGAATTTAAGCCAAGGGGCCTATACCACTAATTATTAAGAACAAGATATATTAATCTGCATACTGTTCATGTAAAATGCTCATGAAAACTATAGCTGGGTCTGTGGAAAGCAGCACAAGTGAGACCACCAGTTCTGCCAATCAGTCATTCAAGCTTCCCACTGTTTTCCTCCAGTGTAGCAAAATGTGAGAAGCTGCTCTCAGGCCACACAAACAATGCTCTTTATTGGTCTTTACTGAGGCATGATCGGGCGTCTGTGTGGAGACTGCCAGCCTCAAAGAAGTGCTACTGGATGACATCTGGCAGCCTGGCTTTGCCTCAGATAGATTTATGAGCTGTGAAAGGTGGTCAAATTAACATCTTCTGCATTCTTGATAGGATTAGGGTTTCTGGGACATGCAGCATTTGCATATTGCCCTGACTTACCACATTAGTATTGTGTTGATGGCTCACTTTAATAGACTGGGGAGAGGCAGCTTTCTTCCTTTACATCCTGGTGTTGTTCAGTCGCTATTGGCAGTGACACCGCTGTGTTGGTTTAACAGACCTCACAGAAATCACACCTGTTGCTCTGACTTCTTCAAGTTACAACCTTAAGGCAGTTTCAGAGCAGCAGTAGTTGTGAGAAACTGTTTCACTGTGGGCAGGATGCTCTTCACACAAAGTTGAATGAATAATGCACTTCTGTAAGACCTCACAGAAGCTTTTAGAGAGAGGATCTGACCTGCTTGTGGCAAACTTGGTGGCATAAGAGTATGACCAGGGCTGGAAGATGCTGTAGGAGAGGACCTGGGGGTGGTTGCTGCCCCTGCAAGCCCCTAAGGATGGGTCTTAGCCTTCAGGTGTGGGATGGGGTGATGGTGGAGGATATAAAATGCAGTTTAAATGCACTGTTATAGCCCAAATAAATGCAAGGCCGAGGACTGTGTTTAAATCAGCTTCTGATCATGGTACCAGCAGGGAAGGTAGTAGCTCATGTCAGCAACGCCATGGTTTTTATCATCATGGAAAAAAATGTAATATTCTCTTCAGTAATCAAACTGGTTGAACCTCTCTGAACAGCAAACCCCTTTAAAAAGCGCTTTTTTTTTGCCTCTCTCCAACCGCCCCTCCACCACCCCCCCCCCCCCCAGCTTTGCTTTCCAGATAGAAATAAGCAGTGTGAGACAGGCAGTGCCAGGAGCTGGAGGGGTAGTTCTGGCTGCACAGGCAGCTCTGCCTGGGAACAGCAAGCAGCCAGCCCAAGCCCAGCAAACATGGTTTGGAGCATTTTTGAGTAGGCGGCAGACAGAACCACAGTTCACTCTGTGTAACTGCATAGATTTTGAGGTTTGGGTGATCGCTAGAGCTAGAGGCCCATGGCCTTTCCCTGCTGCCTCTGGGACAGCCTGGCATCCTCTAGGTGCTCTGATGACTGTGCACAGGGAGATGGCAGTTACACTGGGTGATCTTAGCTCTGCGCTGTAATTCCCTGCACGTGACGGTCAGCAGGACATTGCTGTAGGCTAGTTTGAAATCACCCTTTCTTCAGACCAGATACAGAGGAATATAAATAAACGGATCTTCATGGACTCCAAGCTGCATTCTGCTGCAAGAAACAAGCAGCCTATGCAGTAGGCTTACAGCCATTTCAAAGGAGATCTCACCAGTACTGCCACTGAAAGAGACAGGCTCCCACTTCAGCTCCTGTGACGTCCCTTCCCCAATGCTGGTGTGACCATCTGGGGGATCTGACCCAGCCGAAACTTCTCCTGCCCCAGGAAGCTTCAACCCTGACAGATTCCCAGATCTCATTTGTGATGTGGCTGCATAAACACTTGCTGTGACATAAAAACATGGGCAACAGTGAAAAAAGAGGAGGACAAGGCTGTCTCTTCCAGCTGCAAGGCCAGCTTCTGCTGAGGGCAGCTGATAGCGTAAGCAATGTTCCCCAGCCTTGGGGTGCCACTGTGAAGTAACAGGGTGAAGTACACGAGCATGCAGGATTTCCAAGGTGCACAGAAAAGAGGGCATCCAACAAATCACTATTTAGAATTTACAAACAGCACTAACATGTACTTAGTAGAAAATAAATGAGCTGTTCCTCTTCAGGAAATGACGTCCAGCTTTACATCAGAGTGGAAATGAATGTAAAAAATTGGAGAGGGGAGATCAGAAGATAAAGTCAGCTGCTGGCTTCTCTCCAGAACAAATTACTTTTGCTGCAAGTGATTCATGAGGGAAATAACATCATTGACCTTGTTCAGAAGTTAACTTTGAATTTCCAGCACCTGGCATCTTAGTTTAAATAACTGGAAAGAATTTAGCATCTATGAGAGTCCTATCACACTGTCAAGTTGAGGGCAGAGGAGCTAGAGAGGCAAAAAAATCCCCAATCATCTGAGCCTAATTTCCCTGAGCAGCAAAGAGCAGGGACAGGGCTGTGAAATGTCTGCACAACCATGGCAGGTGAGGCATAGCAGAGCATGCTGTGTCAGACTGTTTTCTGGTGGCAGTGCCTTTACACTCCCAATTTTGTGATGCTATTTTGTTCCTGAGCCACGTTTGCCACGTGGGCCTGTTAAAAGGAAGCAGGCAGCCAGCACCAGGCAATCCAGGCTTCCTCCACCACCCTGGCACTGCAGCCTGTGGGTGGCCCAGTGATGTGTTGTCCCACAGGTCCCCCTGCACGGGGCTGGCCCCAGCCCCAGGGCTGCCTCCTCTCTCAGAGATGAAAACAGACCTTTTCTCCCTTAGAGCTACAATAACTTCTTACACCAAACTATTTTGTTCCTGGTACTGTTTCCCCACAGGACTAGGGCACCGTAAAGTTCCTGGCTGAGACATCCATTGAAACGAACCGTCACGTTACCGCTGCTGTTTACCATAGACTAATAAAGCTCTGAAAAGGCCCCAGAAGCTATTAAGATGCCGCTGATGTGTACGTGTGTGGCGGAGCTGGGTGCCGGACGACACTCATTGGCCCTGCGCTGGGTGGGATGACATCAGGCCCCGCTTTCCATAGGGCCTCCAGCTTGCCCCGACGTCTGCTGAGGGCTGCGAGAGAATAGAGCCAAAGGAGAGAAACTTCACACTGCACCCTCTGGGCTCCAATGAGAACACAGGCAGCTTCAGCTCGGGATAAAAGAACTGGAAAAAAAACCCAACCCCAAAACAAAACCACCAACACAAAAACAAAAAGCGAGTCTGTAGTCTGGGAGCGGCTGTTAACGGGAGGTGAATCGCAAGAGACCATTTCATGCCGAGGGACTTCAGAGAGCAGCATCCCCAAGAGCCCAGAGTCCTGCTGAAGCCCTTTGCTGTCAGGACAGAAGCATGCATATAAATGTTATGCCATTTGTCTTTGAGCAGAGACAAAAGATGAGCTCTAAATCCTCAACATCTTGTCTCGACTAACACGAAATAATACTTTCCTGTGTGTCTCTCTTGTTACTCTTTTCCCATCAAAAGAACACTAGTGATGAATTTATTCACAATTTTGAAAAGTTTTGCTCTTAAAATTAAAACAGAAGCGGCTAACACAGGGGGTTGAGGCTACATTTATTCCTATTAGTGCAAATCGTGCTGCTGCTAAGGATGGCAACTTTGGGAAGTGCACAGTGCTTATTTTAAATGAAAAGAAACACAGCTTTAAAAAGTCAGCCACTGAGTTTTCTTCTGATTTTCACTAAACTAACTCTAAGAATGAGACATCTCATGTATTTTCCAGTTACAAGCCCAGTCTGAAAAAAAAAATAAGAAATGACTACAGGAATTTTTTACCTTTTTCAACAGAGAATTTAAACCCTATAGACATTTTGGGATTTAAAACTTTCACTTACTCATGCAAGAAAATCTGCTGAATTAGTAGCCAGACTAAAAATAGGGGCTCTGGAAATACTTTGTGGAATAAATGCTTTAAGATAATTTTTTTTAATTAAATTAACAATGTGTGCCAAAGTAGATGTTGCTCATAATATTACATTTTAGGTTTTGGATCTCTTTTACTTGATCAGATTTTGTTCTATGTATTTTCTTTGTTAAATAGATATTTTAACTTCCACACTTTGTGAACATGTAATAAGAAGTTACTTAATTCTGTATTCACCATGACCCTTTCATCAAACATTTTCTCATTTTATAACAGTTAAATAGAAAATTATGTCATGTTAGAGTCTGAAATTAATTACAATTTAATCCTAAGAAGCTTTATCTTACCAGGAGCAATTATCCCTAGATTTTCTCTGAGATGGACATAAAACTTCTCCAGCTGATCCAACAGCTCTCCAGTGGGTGTAAAATGGGTGACTGAACTGCATGACAAAGGTGCTGGCGTGGCCATAGTGCTGTGTGTCCCGGGCACTACCCGTGCAGGCAGGGTGCAGGGGCCAGCACCAAGGACACAGATCTGAAATATATATATATAGTATACACAGTTTATATATTTATGGGGTTTTGCTGTCAGTGAAGCATCCGTGTGTTTGCCTGGTGCACCAAGACCCCACAGCATTTGTCCCTGACAGCCAGGGCTGCTCGGGGTGCGCGGGGAGGCCTCTCCCGTGGGAGGGCTGGAGCCGGCAGTACAGTCAGAGCTGGGCAGTCAGGCCAGGCCGCTCTTCAGCCGTGCAGAATGGGGGCTGAGCTCGGGCTGGGCCTTGCCGCCCCTCTCATGCCCTCTCCCCCCTCAGACAAACATGCACCATTAACCTTCTCTGTGCTTCAAACAAATTGGGCAAAATATTTCCCTCCCAAGCAGCCAGCGCAGCCCGTACGCACTTCACAAGGCATGGCACATGCCGAACAGTGGTGGGGCCCAAAAATGCAGTTATTTTAAAAGCTGTAGATGTTTTTATACATCCTTGTACTCCACAGACCCCTTCCCCGTCAGGAAGGAGTGTGAGGGCTGTGAGAGTCAATCTCAACTCTGCAAACTCTGTAGTACTATACAGTTAGAAGCTTCTTTCATGTGATTGCATTCATGAACTGAGCTTGGAATTCTTAAAAATCCAAATTGTTACAAAGGAAGGGTTTTGGTGTTTGGCAAAACAACAAAGCCTGCCATTCACTCACCTCCTGTGTTTCTGGGTTTTACAGTGAGACTCAGAGAGGTTTTGTGGCACACAGGAGAGCCTGGAATATGTCAGAGGCATTTAAAGAGAAATTCCCAGAGGTTTCTGGCTCTGTTATCCAACCAGCTGCCACTTTAGGGGTTCCTTTTCCTTTTTCCTTTTTTTTTCCCCTTTTTTGTGCTTCTGCTTTGTTCTTACTTGTTAATACCCTGGTGTCTTTTAAGTTGCACCACAAGTCTCCTAAATCACAGCATCCCTTTGTAGGGTCTCCCAGAATCCCACTTTGTGTCAAACATCTGAAAACTAAGTTTGCGTCAGACCCTCTTTAGCATTTGCTATCTCAAAGGAAATCAAAGTTTCTCATTCAGTCAGTGTGAAATTCAGTCTCAAGGAGGGTGAGGACCCAAACTAAGCATAAATCCTAGTAGCCCAAAACTATCCACATCCCCTTTCCTAAAAAAAGGATTTCTCACAAGTATCTGTACTAATGAAAGGACTTCTCCAGCCTGGATAAGGCCTTGGTTTAACCAGCTTTTGGAATAAGCAAGATCGCACATGTCCTCACTGGTTGCACAGGGACTTGACTGCTGGTGCCAATCAGTGCTAAGGGTTCTCACAGAGAGATGTGAGGGGTATGAGGATGCTGAAGCCTGGACCTGGGCACCCACCTGCGCCCACCACTTGGCCAGGGCACTGAGGTGCTGGGGACAGTCTGCGGGCCAGCTGGGACCAAATATGCAGCATTTTTGCACAGCTTCACTTGTAAATAATGGCACCTTGCTTAGATGTCTCTCTCCCCATTCTAGTAACAGGCATTTTCCACATGGAAGCACCTAGCGCAGAAAGCAGGAAAGAGTAATTCCTCTTGCATGCTGGGACAAAAGACTGAACTGCTCAAAGTCTGGGGTTTGCAACCTCAGAACCATACTGGGAGGAGCTGCCTTAGGGCTGGCATCTGTGCCAGAGATGTTTATGCTGCTGGTCTCTGCACAATGTCTCTTGGCAACCTCCTCTGGCAGTCCCCTGCTTTGTTTCTGGGTGAAACTCTCTGCAGCTTAGCCATTTGAAGGGCTTGGTTGGATGGGGGGCTTTTTTGACCTTCATAGACTGCTTCCCACAGTACCACACTGCTTGTGTTGGCAGCATCCCAGCACCACTTACAGGAGCATCGTCCTTTACTTGTCCGCACCGAGACAGCACAACCAGCTGCTTTCTGGTACCGTGTTTAACTCAGTGTATCCCAAAATGGGTTGGGAAGAAGGGAGTGGGAGGAAAGCTGGGTGCTGTCCCTGCATAACAAGTGAAAGGAGGAGAAAGAAAGAAAGAAATTTGTAGAGTCAGTATTAGTAATGTAGGTGTGTGGGAGTTACTGCTGCAGTAACTAATCCAATAAGGGCATGTGCCTACAAAGCCAAAACTAAACATTTAAAATATGCTTATGACAACTCAGTAGCACTGTGGCACCGTGTCAATGGGTATACTATATGTGGTGGTATATTGGCATGCATTGGTTTATTTTAGTTTCAGTTTCCCTTTACAAACCAAGAATGAATGGGTGGATGGTCCTTCACACCCAAAGTTAGTCCCACAGGCTGGACAGAGCTGAGCACAGTGACCTGCTGTGGATACTGGACTTTTCTCCTACCTCTGTCCAGAATAACTCTCATGCAGCAAACTGACTTAGAGAAATGGAAATGCTTTCAAGACACAGCCCTGTCTGTTTAAAGCTGTCGTTGCTGTATCACTCCCATGCTGAACTCTTGGAGATTCCTGGTCTTACTTCAGTTCTGCTCAGATAGTGACAAAAGATTTATTTTGTGATCACTTTATAGGAGAGGATTGTTGCAAACAGCAAGGCACCTCTGTCTGCTTTAAGCTCACAAATTTGCATCTTGTAATCGTCTCCTCAAATCAGAAAATGGTAGAAGAGAGATTATCAGTTTGATATTTAATGAGAGCAAAGTGTAAAAAGAGTAATTAAAGGCAGCTGCACTAAAAACATAACCAGATTCAGCATCACTCATTTTTCTCCAAATGGCAATCAAGAAATGGCATTTCCAGCTCTTGAGATGCTGCTGGAACCTCCAGACACTGAGGTATCTGTTTGCATGCTCTCATGAATACATGATGAACTGTGAAATCAAACTGGCTGCCATTTCAACCCGGCAGCCAAAGGAAAGAAAACAATTCTGATTGTGTGCAATATGACACAAAGCTGATTTTAGGGGGTTTTTTACCCCTGAAAATTTCCACAGAGTTACAGCTCCCAGAATTCAAAATCCAGAAGCCAAAAGGTCTATTTTTTTTTTAAGGTAGCTCATGCCTCTCCTTGAAAGACAGGCCAGGTATCCTGATACATTTAGCTGGCAGCACACTTGTGATGCTAACACAGCCTACAGCTGCATGTAAGGAAGGTCCCCTCCCATGTGTTATGCCCAGGACCACCTGTCTCTGGCATGGGAGAGCTTATCAGGCCTGTGGGGGAGGCAGCTAAGGGCTTGGTCCTGACAGGGTGGTTATGCTGGCCCCTCTTCCTAAGGACACTTGGGTGGCCAGGAGGAGCGGAGGAGGGAGGATGACATGACATGACATGACATGACATGACATGACATGACATGACATGAGCCAGCCAAACCAAGGATCAGAGAAGTGGTGAAGGATCACCACAGCTGTAGTGGGAGAGCAGAGAGAGGTAAGGCTGGCTTCAGAGTGGGAGTGTGGGCAAATCTTGGTGGCTGAACTGTATTGAGGAGTTACAACCATGTCTTGTGGTGGAGCTGTTATAGGGCTGCAAAGGAACAGATTCTGTTGGCAGTGAAGATTTTGGCTATAAAGTCTCCTTGTGTTTTGGTTTGGCTTAGCTGGTCGCCTCACCATGGGAGAGGATGCATTTGTTGAGTTGGGAAGCAAAAGCCACAGTCTACCCCCTTAAAAATAAATCTGATGCTCTGACTGTGATTTTTCCAGCTTCTGGGATCTGCAATACAACAAGGGAATATTCAGTTCTGTGTTGATGTTATTAACTGCAGGAGGTGCAGTGAGTACTGTTGGTTGTGTTTCACTACCTGGCAGTGCTATAGGAAAGACACTTGAGGTCATTTGAAGAGTCAGGGGAATAATGTGGGAAACAGAGGGCAAGGGACCTTCTTTCTTCTCCCTCTCTGGTAAAACCAGGAATTTTTTCAGAGTGCCTAGTTGCATTCTTAAACACAGGGAGAAGTGAGTAATCAGATCAGTTGCCATGGTGTTCTACCTTTGCCTTGGGTGGTGTGAAATTCAAGCTCTGATCCTGCTGCACACAGCTGCTGTGCCAGTAACGAAAAGCTGCAGATGACTCTAAGATACTGTGGGATGCTATGGTCAGCACCCTGCTGTATGGCCAGTTGTAGGTCACATACATAAAGGAAAAGAGAGCTGTCATTTAAAAGAAAAAAAAAGATGTTAAGTCACATGAATACAGCCGCCCTCTGTGCAGCTGCAGTGGGGCAGGGAAAATGCCAGTGCATGGTCAGGTTTGTGCTGCAGAAGCCACCATCATTTCTTTTAGACTGAGTGGGATGTGTCTGTAGGAGAGAAGTCAGGACTGAAGAACACCTGAGCTCTCTTTACAAAAACACACCACAGAATTGTGCTTTAGGAAGCAGGTTAAATGCTTAGTATCTCAAAGCCCTCATCATCCTCAGTAAAACAACTTGCCTCTTTCAACTCTATGTCCCGCTACACAGGACTGTTGCTTTGGCCTTAGCTCATTAGCTGAGTGCCATTAGCTCATTAGCTAAGTGCCATTAGCCTACAAAATCCAGGTGTTGTTCCCCGCTGCCTTGCAGTTTCTCACTCTTCTCACAGGTGGTTTATCACTCAGCTCTGTTCACGTTGACATTTTAGTCGCTGATCGGCTGCTCTGCAGAAACAGGACAGGACTGGCTTGTTCAGCTCATGGATTCTTTCTACGCAAGGAAGTTTTTTCTAGGACTTGTTTAGTGATGTCTCAGTTGTTCCTTACTCGGTGTAACTGCCTGTTTGTCTCCTTGGGCAATTTCAGTGCAACTTTAACCTTTTCGTATTGTAGAAATTGATTCGGGGAAGCAAATCGCTGTCGGTGTTTGCCCTGTGGAAGCTGTAGCACGCAGAGCCGCGCGCACGGCCCAGAGGCGAACCCCTGCGCCCTCAGCTGACAGGCGGCACACGCTTTGCTCAGCAGCGCAACGGTGCTGCGGGCACGTCAGGGCTTTGCCGAGAAAAGAGCTACGTGAGCTGCTTGTTGTAAAATAGTTACCGCTTTATTGGAGAAGAAAAGAGGGCAGGTGACAGCGAGGGCGGGCACCGGTGGCAGGTGGGTGAGGGCAGGCAAGGCCGGGGGGACGGACCGCGGCGGCCGGGCAGCGCAAGCCCCGGCTGGGGAATAGGTGGCCGCGCTCCCTCCCGGCGGGGCGGCTCAGCCCTCCCAGAAGCCGACGAAGAAGCTGCACAGCGAGTGCCACCGCTCGGCGCAGTAGGTCTCCGCCGGGTCCTCGGTGGGCTTCGCGGTGGCGGCCGGCGGGGAAGAACCGGGGCCGGGCAGCAGGCGGAGCTGCGCCTCGGGCGGCGCCCGGCCCGGGCCGCAGAGGCGGGCGCTGAGTGGGCCGCCCTGGGCGCACGGGTCCCGCCGCCGCCGCAGCCGGCCCAGGATCTGCCGCCAGTACTGGTGGCTGCGAGCGCCGTAGGCGGGGCAGCGCCGCGGCTCCCCGCGGTAGGCACAGCTCCGCGCCGCCCCGCCGCCCGCCGGCGGCCGGCAGCTCAGCCGCAGCTCGCTGGCCCCGGCCGCCGAGCGCAACTCCCAGCGGCACCGGTGCTGCTCCGGCGTGGAGAACCGCCCCGCCCGCGTCGCCTCCTCTGCCTCCCGGCCCGCCCCGCTGGCGGCGGCAGCTCCGAGGGTGGCCAGAGCCAGCAGGGCCAGGGGCAGCCTCATGTCCTCGGCGTCGCGGGAGCCTCCTCCGGTGCCTCAGCGATGGAGTGTCCCTGCACGGGGCCCGCCGGCCCGCCGCATCCTCCGCGCCCTGCGGAGACACCGACGCTGGCGGACAGGTGTCCCCGCTGCCCCCACCCGCTGCCTGCCCCGGCGGGAGCGCAGCTCCCGGAGTCGCGCCAGGCTGAGCCGGGTGGGGTTTTGTTTTGGCAGAGGGGCGAAGAGCGGGCTTGTCCCTCCAGAGTCGTAACCCGCGGGGCTTTAACTTGTCCCGTCCCCTTCCCACTCTTCCCCGTCCCCCCCACGGCTTCTGACGGACCGCCGATGGCGGGACTCCCCCAGCCGGGAAGCTGTACCCCCGCGCAGCTTGAGCCCGAGAGCCCGCAGCCGTCGGTTGCAGCATCAAAGCGGCGAGCGGCCGCAGCTCGGCAGCCAGACACGACTCCCGGCGACCCGCTCCCGTAAAGCCCCGTCTCTTCCTCCCGAACCCGATTCCCCCCAACGCCCCCTGGTATTTTCCGCTCTGCCCCGAGGGCACTCACGGCGCGCTGTGGGGTGGGTGGAGGTGCCCGGGAACAGGCGTGCGCGGCGATCTGCAGTCCCCGGCGGCGGGGCCGGGGGTTATCAATGGCCGGGGGCTGCCCCCGCCGACGCCCCTCCCCGGTCCGCCGCCCGCGGGGGGACAGCGCGGGGACACGCATGGAGCAACGTGCCCCGACGGCATCGACCTGCGGGAAGTTCCCCGACACCGCCCTACCCTTTTGTTCGAGGAAACCGCACGCCGGTACCGCAAAACCCTCCTGGGGCTGAGGTGGCCGGGGGAGTGGGGTCTGGGTGCCGAGTCGGGTAGAAGCGGCTGTGCAGAGAGCCTCCTCTCTTCGAGGAGGGAGGGGATTCTGGTGGATGGGAATAGGCTCGTTTATTTTTCTGTTGAAATTGATGGAGTTAGATCGCAAAGGGGGATTCTCATTTTGGACGTAAAGTATCATGCGTGTTTTCTGGGATTTTGTTGTTGTTAATGTGGAGGTAGGCTTCTACGTAGGAAGGATCTTTTCTTAAAAAAACGCCGTAAGTTTCAAGACAACGTAGGCGTGATCTTTAAGTTACTGCACGTCTGGGGATAGGAGTCCTCGGGCTGGAATTAGTCCCAAAATCCACAGGTGCTTCGCTTTCATGGGTGCTGATGCATTTTGAGCATCTGTTCCAACCTACTTACCACTGACCCTTCTAACTAAGCTCAAAGATAATAAACCCTCAAGTTCCCAGCAGTCCCCCGGTGTCTCCACAGCAGCGGCCGGGCAGAGGAGTGTGTCCTGCTCAGCACGCCGAGCCCGGCACCGTACGGAGGGGACGGACGCTCCCCGCCCAAGGCTCTCACAAGGGAGGGAGGTCCAGGCTGAGCCGTCGCCAGCTATTGGAAAGGTTGTTACCGCGCTATAGATAGATACCCTCATATCATATCTCCCCGTATACGCTTTTATGCCTATACTGATGCGGCGGTGTTACCCTGACCACCGTGCTGCCGTACAGCGCGGCAGCGGTCCTGCAGCGCTCCGGCCGCAGCGCTGGGGCCCCGTCCCCGGAGCGCGGGGGACACCTAGTGACAGCCGCGCCCGGGCCGCAGCGGGGCTGGCAGCGCTCAGCTAACGCGCAGCCTTCCTCGCGCAGCGAGGTAGATGCTGCTGTAACGGAGACTGACCGGAGCAGATGTCTGCTCGAGGCTCTTGCATCACCCCTCCTTTACAGTGGCTCCTTTGAAGACGCCCCGTGCTTACAGCAGGGTATCCGTGGGAGGGGTGTTTGCAGATGCGGCCGCGGAGGAGGCAGAAGAGCACCATGGTGCCTTTGGAGTCATCCTCACCTTAAACATTTAGGCGTTAGCTTTCACGTACGTTTCTGTTCTAAATCCTTGTGTGGGTGAGGGTGTGGTCTGATCAACACCTCGGGCATGTCTAACTGCGGCTCCCTCCCTGTCTTCCTTAGGCCACCGGTCGCTGCCCATCCTTTTGTGAGGCACCAGCTCTCTATTAGTGGCAGTACAAGCTGGATCTGAGAACGCTTTAGTTTGTTTACAAGGCTGGCTCGCTGAGCAGCTGCCCTGATGAGTCAGAGCAAGCACATGGTTTTGGGGGTACCATACCCCTCTAATCTTTGCTCATGGAGTTCTAATCTGAAAAAAATTGCTCAGTGGGACTTGATGGGGAAGAGAGGCTGAGACTGCACAGAAAGATAAATGAGACAGTAGGTCATAAAAGGGAGAGTCTTCTGCAGAGGCTGAGAGAACAACTGCTGGAGAAGGTGTGGGATAGAGTCCTACCTCCAACTTGAGGAGAAGGGGGATTTTTGGATAGAGATCCCATTTTCCTGATGCATTTTGTACTTAGAGCATAATGCTCCCAGTATGCCCTTTCCATCATTGCTCTATCCATTTGGTTGCTTGGGGAGGGGGTAGAGGGTCTTGAGAGAAGGGAATAAAATGGCTTAGGCAACAAACCATAGGAGACAGTTTACAACCAAGAATCTCAAGTGGAAGCTGGTATCTTCTGTCCTAGAGTTATGTGCATAACTATCTCTGAATGGCAAGGCTTAGCTGACTTAGAGGTGCATTGCCTCTTGTTCGGCATGCTGGACCGTGTAAATCTGTTTCATGGGTCCTAAGGACTTCCCATGGCTGCAGGAGGAATCTTGGCATCTCACTTAGGGCTGTGAGTACCATGGGGCATCATAAAGAACTGCATTGTGACTTTTAATACTCTCTGTGGCTCCAGTGAACATAAGGCACATCATGTGCCTTAGCTTATTAGTCCACCAAACCTTGGTGTTGCTTCCGGATTAAGTTCTGACCACTTGTAATCACTATATGTTATTATACTGAGACTCTTGTCCATTTTCCACATTCTTGCTATCATTTGTGCAACATGAAATATGTTTGGGATTGCTTTTATGGCAGGCTATCTTAAGTGTATCAGGGTTGGAGGAAACCGTTACTGTGTTTGGTGTTTTACTGTTATATTTTTATTTGGACAAGTTTACTTCAAATCCCATACAAGATATTACTGCTCGGGAATTGAGGAAAGAAAATGAAACATAATGAAAACTTGCCTTGCCTCCCCATACAGGAATTTAGCCCTCCTTAATCTTCTTCCCCATGTTCTCCTGGTACCTATATTTACATGCACATTTTCCTCCATGATTGTGACTCATCTTTTGCATATGTTAGTCTTTGATACTCATTACTTTTATAAAATTTTAGCATGTGCAAGAAAATTAGTATCTCTTGGTTTTAATGGGGATATTCTTACATTACCAAAGTCACTGTATTCTCCTGTGTTTGCAGTTCATATAATCTAGTTAGTCTGTGCTGCTGATGGGTTTTGGCTTCTCTTTCCCCACCGTTCCCCTCATCTTAGAAAATAACCTTTATAGTTCTAGAAGTCAGCTGGTTACAGAGTTATCTTTAAAAACATGATTGAAGTGTGCACCATGGCAGAGATACTTGCCTTGTACCTGTAGAGAGCCTGAAACAGATCTGTGAGGAGTTAATGGGTCTGTCCTCCTAAGTAAAAGAAATAGAATATGTTTACTGTGTGACTCCTGCACGGAGACTAAACTGAAAGGCATTGCAGACTGCACTTTGGAGTCTAATCCAGATCATAACCCAAATTCAAAGTGAACATGAGCACTCATGGGAGTGGTCTACAACACAGGGTTCAGCTCAGTGGGGAGAAGGGTAAGATACTGATCTGAGACACCTGCACAAATCCAGGCTGAGGATGCTGACTGAGTAACACATCAGCAGAAACACACACAGGGCTACAGTCAATCACCAGCTGGGTGCAAGGCAACATTTTTCATGCAACTGTGAAAAACGCAGACACATCAACAAGGACATTGCCTGTAAGACATGGCATCCCATGCTGAAGCCAGGCTTTGACTGAGGCATTGTAGCTAGTTTTAAGCATTGCTCTTCTAGAAAGATCAAGGTCAACTGGACTGACTCTGCAAAAGAGCACTGAGAATATCACCGACCTAGGGAACTTGATTTATGATGAAACAGTTTAAACAATGGGCTTGTTAACCCAAAGAATAGGAGAATTAAGAGACCAAAGATGGCAATAATAAAAATTCAATCACTGCTTAAAGCTGTGTCCTTTTGCATCTCTCCATTTCAGAATTTCAGACCACAGCTTTAGTCACTTTTCACTGACCAATGAATAAATTATCTTGTTAAAATCTAACTCTGAACTGAAGAACCTATATTGACCCAGTTCACCCCCATTGAAGATACTGTACAGGAAACTGTTAGGGCTTTGATTTCAGAGTTTTGAGCTTTCAAATTTTAGTTCAGTTAATGATTTGGTTTTTAAGAAAGCTCCAGCCACTGCAATGAATCAAACTTATTCCTCTTATTTTAGCCTCAAGGATTTCAGCAACAATTTTTACAATCATTAACAATAGCCTTACTTTACAAGTGGGAAGTAGCCACAGCCTCCAGCTCTGTCATTATAGGCTCCTTCTCAGAGAAGTGGGTAGTATAAAGAACACTGATTCATAAACATGAATTGTTTTAAATACATGAGTATATATCTGTCTAACCTTCTTGTTTGAGCTAGGGATTTTCTGATGTCTTGTTACTGACTGAAGAGAATAAAATCATCTAATGTGGTAATAAGCACTGCCTAGAGGAAGGTAGACTGACCTCAATTACCTGGTTTTGTTTAGGGCATGCAAGGTCTGCATGCTATAGAAGACAAAAACTGATGGTGGAAGAGCTACACGGAGAAAGATTTCTCAGTCTGATCATGAAGCAGAGTAAAATGTCACTGTCACACTGGGAAGGTGTCAACATTCCTGTTCATTTCTTCCAGGCACCTCAAAAGTTCAATACCTAAAGGGCATTCTTTACTTGCCAGCTTTACCAGTGGAGGCATCACGTCCATTTATGCTGGAGGGTCTTTTGAGTGCAGACAGTTCTAAGGTCCCTGGCTCTGAGCTAGAGCACTGCAAGTTAAAAGTTGAGAGGCATTTTTAATCTTCTTTCCTCCACCCATCATAAGCTGGCAAAGAAACGTGACTACTGAAGAGTTTTGTAAGATTATTTACCAGTTAATATATTATTAGCACCTTTAACCTGCACATAGCTGATGTTCTGGGGTTTGTGTCCCATTTACAAGAGCATGAAAGGAGCAAAGGGAAACAAGAATTTCCTTGTTTGAGTTTTCCTTTCATTTTAAGTTTCTTATAGATCTTATTTTAGTGCTTTTCCAGGGTCAGACTGAAGCCCTTGTCAGGGTGTTGTTGTGTTTGCTTGTTGGTTCTTTCCCTCCATGCCAATAAAGTTCCAATGAAGTTCAACCCAACCTCTCATTCAAAAGTAGTCTTTTTGCAAAATAATAAAAAGTTTAAGAAAATGTGCAGTATTGACTAGAAACTAGCCAATTAAGCTACAGTCTGCTTGAAATCATCCATATGCCCATCTTTCAGTCAACAAATCATGCCACTGCTGAATGCTCTCTTGGAAGCCAGGCCACTGCAGGGTGCTTCAGTATCATCCCAAAATACATTTTCTCCCCAGTTCATTTGCTTTAACAAAAAATGTTTCCCATATGTTTCTACCATCTTTTCTGTCTCACATTCCCTGCAGGTTTTTTCACAATTTGATCTGAGCCATTTTCCTTGTGTTCTCCAATGCTGTTTTTCCCAGTGGAGTTCAGGAAATCTTGCTGATTCGAGTTTTTGGTAGTGGATCCACTGCTCCATAGGTACAGCTTTGCTCCTCACACCAGGCACATATTACTTTTTTGCTTTGACTTGTATGTTCTCAACTCAGATTGCTGTACTTCTGATTAGGGCTACAAAGCTACATGCTCATTTTCTAAGCATGTAATTTTTCCAATTAAAAATTCCACCTATTAAATATTTTCTTAGATAATCTGCTTTCCACTGCAAGGATGCTGCTTTTTAGTCATTTATAGATTGCCAAGATTATTCTTTACCATCATAAGCAAACTTGTGAATGTATTTCATCCCTGTGTGTCAAAGTTTTGTTAAAAAGTCATTGTTGTCTCCTTTCACAGAGGGCCCAGGTGAACACTCTTTCCTACCTTCCTCCTTTGCTATTTAATTAATGGACTTCCCTTGACATTGACAATGCCCCTTGTTGAGCTTGGTATGGGAGCTGTTAAAGCACTCCTACCTCTCCAGGCTTGTCTAGCACTGATCAAAATTTTAAGCCTTGTTAAAGGCTAAACTTCAACTTTTCATTTTCCATCATTTAAGGTTCAAAATAAATCAGCTTCTGGCCTCTAATAGCAAAGGAAATCACAGAAAGAGTTGTTTTCAACTACTATTAAACAAAATGGTCTTTTTTAGTATCCCAATTTCTTTTCATAGAACTTAGGGCTGGTCATCCCATAGCCAATTTGAAGAAGCAGAAAATGGGTATGGTGCTGTAGCAATGTGCATATAGAACTATAATTAAAAATATGCAAGTATTGTAGAATGAAAATTGCTTGCCCTGCCTTTCAAATTCATCTTGGACAATTATTTTAGACACAGAAGGGGAGGCAAGTCCTATTTAATCTGAAAATTTCTTGAAATGTAAGGCAAATAGATCTTGGGACTATTTCTTTGCTGTCTTTCACAATGGGGTGGGGATGAGCGACATGCCAGGAAAGGGTCATTTCATCATTTACATGAGAGGCTAGAGAGTAGAAGGGGGGGAGTGGGGTGTATGTGTGCAGGGAGAGTGCTAAAATGATGCAGGAGAACATCTATTAAAATGTTACTGGAGGATGCCCATATCAGATGGTGTGAGAGAACTTTCTTTTACTCACGAAGCAGCAGGTGTAGCGTTAGGATAGCAGACGGCTGGTGATGTAAAACCTGGTACTGCAGCATGAAGTCCCCATTCGCCACGTGTGGGAAGAAATGTGTTGTCAAGATCACTGAGAAAACTCAGAGAGGTGGGTTTGCTTCTTGGTTTTCTTCTTTTTGTGAAATATGAGGGAATTTCACATTCTGAAAATGTAAAATGTGAGGGTTTAATTATTAAAATACAATTGGAGAGACTTTCAAAAGGGAAACATTATAATTACTTGACAACCAAGTTGTAAACAGAAGGCTGAGTTCTTTAAAATAGTTTAAAAGTCTTGTAGTTTGAGGAAAAAAATTCAAAACTACATGTTGGAATACACTTAAAAATAAATTTTTCTAGACCAAAGGTCTGATCTACCATGTTCCAGTTAAAATTCAAAACCCTGAATGGCAAATGATAAAGCATACAATAAACTGACCTGGTTTACCGAATTATATTTAATTAAAAACAGAATGTAACCTGGATAATGTTTTCTGAAACTCATCATAGCAAAGTACCTCACCCGAAGCTGGAACATGTTCGGAGACCCAAGTTGTTCAGAAATTAATTTTATTCAGAGCTTAATTCTTTTACCAACTGCACACAAACTAAAGGCTGGAGATTGTTTTTTCCATGATGTGAGCTGATATGTAGACTATTACAGTGAAGAGCAAATTTTACAAGAGATAATTATGAAAGATGTTGCATATCTTAAAGGTGTATTTTCAAAAAAAATACCCCAACCCAAACCAAAACAAGTTATGTTTCTTTTTCTTGCAGTTTTATTGAAAGATCTGAGGTAGTTGGAATAATGGTGGCATATTAGACACTTGCAAACAATGACATTGGCCCTGCCCTACAAATTAAAGTGATTTGATTTGGGGTGGGGGGTGGGAATACGAAAGCTATACAAGCCCATGTATACTCTGATAACATGATTCATGGCTCTTGTATTACAAGATTAAAACCAGCTTGATACTGTGTTTAAGTACAACTATACTAGGCAAGGGCATAAAAAAAAAAAAACAAAACACTGTAACAAAGAAACAACAAGGAAAGACATGTAACTAAAAGGACAACTAAGAACCCGATACTAATAACGGCAGCTGAGGAGCACGTTGTTGCCTGCGTGTGTTTGCCTCAACATTGTACAGGCCACTGAGTTTCCAGAAGGGCGTCTTCTAGTTTGGTACAAATGTGCATCCTGTTACCAAGCATTTGCTGCAGGCACCACTTTTTCAAGTGGTTCTGGGGTTTTCTTTGCGTGTTAGAAAAGATGGTATTTTATTCCTGTGGAAGAAGATACAGAATAATCTGCCCATAAAAGTGAGCAATAGTAAACACTGCACTTGTACATTTTTACCCACCAGTTTTTCTTGGTTTAGTTTCCTACTGCTAGCTTTTTGGGCTGGATCCCTAAAAGCCCAGGTGCACCGTAGGTTCTGTGAGCTCTGCTGCCAGGCTCTGCCTACACATGTGGTGCTAATGCGTCTATGAAAGCCTTCTGCTTCACGTGGAGAACTTGACGTAGGCAGTTGTGGAAAGTTTAAGAAGCAATAACAGAACTTATACCCAAAACATAATTTTCTCCTCACATTTTATACCTGGTGCTCTTCCCAAAGAGCATAGTTACTTTCTCTCTTGCCTTGCTACTCTCAACAGGGGCTTAGAAAAATAGGACAGAATTGGGCAACTGCTAAGCTGACGTTCGTTCTCTTCTTTCTAAAGCATGATAAAAATCACTCTAAGGTACTTTCACCCTGCAATTTAGAAAAAAAAAAAAAAAAGAATTGCCTAGAAAATGTAGAAACCTTTTTTACACCTGTGTTGGTGCTTCAGAGTTGTGGAAAAACTAGTTAATTCATCCCTTTTGCTCTGCAAGGAAGGAAATGGGTATTACTTTTGTGGTTCATACAGCAACACTGAAACACAGAATAAGTGTTTCCATCCCTAAATCAGGAATGTCAAATACCCAGGCACCCTGATGGCCAGGCAGACAAGCTTGGCCCACTGGAGATTTGGGCCGTTTCTGGCCGTGTTTTGGTGAGGTCCAAAGGAGAAAACCCACATATATGAAGCCCTGACTGGACACTCTGCTGCTCTCCCTGTGCTGCAGCCCCTGTGCTCTGTGGCTTCTGAGCAGGAACTTGTGAAGCCTAGAAAGAATCCTCTTCTGGGAACTACACCTCAATAGTTCTAAAGACCTGATGTTTCTGAAAGAAGTCCTCCTGCTGTGAACTGAGAATGTCCAGAAGCTGTTTGTTGGAGATGGGAGATGAAGCATGCAGTTAGTTCCAGGGCTCGACAAGGTGCCTGGCTGGGAAAGAACTGCTTGTAGTATATGGAGGATGCATGTTGCAGGCAACATAGAGCAGTGGAATTGCATGCAGGCAGACAGAAATTTAGGAAAATCCATTATGTGGATGTACAATGTTAGATGCTCAGCCAAAAGGCTATCAAAATCACAATGACTCCTCCTACCAAGTACATCCCTTTCTTCCAGGTTAGGCCCTTGGGGGTGCTGAAGTTCTTTGTATTTTCCATTGTAACATGTATCAGTAGACTGGTTAGAGGTACTATAGGACTGAAATAGACTCTGTTCCTGCAGCAATATGGCATGAACAGTTTTTCTTTTCCTATAACATGTGATATCTTCACCAAGATTCTAGAGGCTTTTCTGCCTCTAGAATCCTATAGCCTAAGTCAGAATATAATGCTAATGAGGAAAAATGCCTGTTTCATTAAAGGCACGCTATAGCTGAGGTTAACAGACAGTGACAAACACTTTCTGAATGGAAATGTATGATTTTTGTAAGAAATGTAGAAATATTGGTGTCAATACTCAGTGGTGTTAAAACACATTAAAAATTTCCCCTGTGCTGATGTTTTGCCCTCAAGTTTACTTTTTTATTTTTATTTTTTGTTCTATGTAGATTTTATTCATCTTCTGTCAGTGTTTTTCCCAGGCATTACTCTTTTGACTACTGCAGGGAAAGAAGGCATGTTGTAGCAACACCAGGGGAGGAAAAAAGTATTTAGAAGCATATGGCTTGAGGTATTGTTTGAACTCAGCTTGTGCACCCCAAAATTACACATATCAGCTTTACAAAGCAAGACATGCTAAGCAACTGAAGCTCAACAAGACATTTGTAATTCAAATATTTTGCCTGTCCAACTTACCTGTCTATGAAAGTTAGGCTTACATTCACAAAAGGGATTATTCAGAAGTAGGATAAAATGTTTCTATTAAAAAAGGTAATGAACAGTCAGATTCTCAGCTATTGTGCATTATCTTGAAGCAAAAGTGATGGTAGTAGTGGGCACAGTGACCTGTGCATCAGATAAAATCAGTTTATTTGACTTGTCAGGTATCAGCATAGCACAAAAGCCATTATGCTTCATCTCTATTCCCATGTTGCTGGGCTGGCCCCAGGTGTGCTAAGGTGGCACCTCTGAGGATCATCATAGCAGCTTTTTACCCCACGTCATGGAAATAGCTTCCACTTCAAACGTCTTAAAGCTACTTTGTTTCTTCAGTAGTGTAAGTGAAGCAGCCCAGTGAAAACCTAGCCCCTTTCTTGAAAGAAGCCTGAGGTAAACTGTTGTGTTCCAAAACCACCCTGTTGTTCTCAGTAATAATTGTTCCATATGTTATGCTTTCTTGTGCCTTGGATATGCACATTTTATGATGTCATTTAGGCACCTATCTTGAGAGCTAGCTGTCTTAATACCTGTTAAAATCTAGCCTTTAAAACTTCTTGAAAAGCATCACTGGTGCAGAACTTCTACTGCGGCTTCATCAATAAAAATTGCCTTTGTTTTCAAGATTTGTTTTGCCCATGTTCTCCTAGGATTAAAATGCTGTTAGGCTAGAAGTCTAGGTGGCCAGACTGACCTCATGGTCAGTGCTAAAGTGTTAAGACAAGACAGGGTGCCTAACACTATGCAACTGGAAAAGAGAAGTGGGAAAGTAAATAAAAGCAGTAGTTGCCACTATTACCTTTTAAACTATGAAAGAAGTTTTCATATGTCATAACATCACACTGGAGGAACACCTGCATAATGTGGCTTTCGTTGCTGATGCCACTTACCTAATTATTTGGTTTCTGAAGAAATCTCCTCTTCCAAGCGTCTTCCCAGAATCTGTGAAGAAGAGAGAGGGACAGCCCTAGCGTGATGCAGCAAAGGAGGGTGCAGGCACAGCATGCTGATTCCCTGCAACACAGTCAACCAGATGGCTGCTGCAGCAGGACTAGACCATACAAAAAGTAATACACCCACTGCACCATGTGAAAGGACACAAGCAGAGCGCCTCAAAGATGTCTTGTTCATGTGGAACAGCCACTGTCCCCCAGAAACAGCACCCTGTGAAAAGGACAGGGTTTTGAGAATATGAGCAAATCTTCCCCTGCCCAGAGGTCCACCTAGCAGAGTGGAGTTTCTTTTGACCATTGTTGTGGGTGTGGTGAGAGTGACTCTAGCAGAGGGATTTCTGGTTTATGATGGGGCAGATGTTTTCTTCTAAGCTCTTGAAGAGCTCCAGTCTGAAAGCTGGCAGCCAACCAAGAAGGTATCAGTCTAGTGCTACTGTAATTCATGGACTGGAAGCATTAGTACTACAGGATAAGCATCCTTAGAGTGAAAATTATGGTTATTAATTTATTGTCACAATGTAGTTTGGCAGCACTAGTGTTCTGCTATAGTCAAAAACATAAGAGGCAAAATGTCTAATTAGCAGTTTGCCGTCTTGAAGCTCAGCTCTGTTATATATTTCACTCCCTCTTAACAAATGTGCACCAAGAATGTTTGCCATGATGCTGCCGCTAACTACATTACAGATGTAGGCATTGGTAAGCACTCTCTGATCTGTGTTATTTTATGCATTCATTTATTTAAACTACTTTAGAAAATGTATAGTTCTTATCACTTTGGTTTATATCTTTTATTTCCTTAAATCTTAGATGTCTTCTTAGACTTTCCAGACTGGACATCAAACAAAAGAGCAAACCCAGCTCTGTGTGCATAGTAAACTTCTCAAGTTTTTACTATGATCTCTGATTCATCTTTCACAGAACCACAAAATACCTTAAGGTTGGAAGGGACCCCAAAGAATCATTGAGTCCAACTCTCTGCTTCTAGCAAAAAAAGCAATTAGTTTGTGCAATAGATCATGTTATCTCCTGTCCATTTCTAACCTGCATCACTGGGGTTTTTTTTCCCCTTCAGCTAGTCACAGTCTAGAGAGCTTTCCCTCTCATCTTCACCTGGTCCAATAAATCACTTGACACATTTGACTGTTTGATCTACACCTCCATTGACTGTAGCAGAACAGCAACTTGCTCATTTGTGTTTTATCTTTGACACAAAAGTCATCATGGGATTTGAGCCCATGATATAGTGTATATAAATCCCATTCAGCCAGTTCAGATTTAAATATGAAGACAGTAAAATGAAGTGATGTGTTGTCACTGAGAGTGGGTGCAAAGATGAATTGAATTAGTTAAAAATATATTAAAATGTTGAGCTGTAGAAAACTATGAAGATGATCTTTAAAGAAAAAGGGGAACCTAGCAACGGTTTCTCCAAATTTTACAAATGAAAATGTCTTCTTGTTACCTAAGCTAAAATAAAACTGTCTCTAGATGAAGTTCTGCTCCTCTAGTTGAGGAAAATAAACCTACACTTTCCCCAGCATCTTCAATCACTTCATGCTATGCATATGTAGAGATCATACATGTCAATTCTTCATTTACTGCTGTCGGTGGTACTGCTATCTTGGACATTGGTGAGGGACAAAAAGCCTGGATCAGAATTACCAGAAGGTTTTTATGAAGCCAAATATGTTAGGAAAATTCATTACACTAACATCCTTGCCTTTCTTTGGTGTAAATACAATTAGGGTGTTAAGAGAACTAGAAATCTGAGGAGTAGCCCATGACCAGAGGTTGTATCCTGCTGTATGTCCCTTTGCAGTAGGAAAGGGAAGATGATTCAGGAAAGTGAGTTAATTTTATTTATCTCATTGTTATAATTTAAGAATTATGTGGTGGGAGTCTGTATCCATGGTGATGAAACCACTTAAGTACATCACTGTCCAGGGGGACTGGACTGATAGTACTTAACATCCAGAGAGCTGCTTTAACACACACACCCCCCGGGTGAGGAAAAACCCGGTTTATGAAGAACAGAGAATTTTTCACAAATAGATTTTAATGGAGAAATGCTCATGTGATTGAAAAATAGTTAATATGGTATGTGTTGGTGCATCATCTGAAATCTAACACAAGAGACATGATTTTGGCAAAAGCAAAACAACAGATGCATATGGCAACTGAGTTTTGTAAGATTCCTGTTTTTTCTACGTAGGTCAGCTGTTTCTCACTGAAGTTAAAGTTCTACTGAAATGTTAGGGCATCAGCTTGGTATCAGGGGGATAAGAAAAAAATCTATACAGTTGAGATTGGATCTTGATTTCCTTTATCAAGATAGCCAGATCTTTCCACTGAATTCAGCATTTGTTAAAGTTACAGCTAACTATCTACTTGTGTATAAGTTAATATTTTTACCTTTATGATAGCAACTATATGTAATAGTTGCTAAATATAAATAATTAATTTTCCATTTGTCCTTACATTTGGACTGACTTTTATAAGGACAGACACAATATTGTTTACTCTGCATTCAAATCAGCAAAACAAATTACAACAATTTAGCAATAAATAAAGGGAGAAGACTAACCTTGGAAAAAATATTATCTCCTTTGATGTCTTGGAAAGATATTTTGCAATATATAAAGGCTAAAATAACTTCAACAGCCTTTTATTAAGTGCTCTTACTGAAAACATCCAAGTGGAAGAATCCAAAAGCTGACAGAAATACAAAGCTGAATGTTTATATGTCTGTATTGCTTTTTGCCTTGAGAAATGGCTGCTTAGACTCTGGACAGTGAAATAACTTGTCATTATAGTGGTGCTTTTCTTTTGATTTTCTTTTTTTTCCTTCTTGGTTTAGTATTCAAGGGCAGAGTGGCGGGTTGTGGGAAGGAGGGGAAGTGGTGGAGGTGGAAACCCTTTCTGAAATGTCTGCATGTCTGTGTGATGCTAGCAGAGGAGAAAGAGAATGGGGAAGGGCGTAGATTGTCACTGCAGATTGGATGTATGGGTTGAGCTCTAACCCAAGGAGAGGGGTAGACTGTGAGGAAATCTAACCTTTTTAGGTTTTGTTTAGTACGATTTGTAAATGGGGAGTTTCTCTGAAAGTGTCTTTTTCTGTTGTCAGGGTTTGAACTGCAGAATTGTCCCAAGGCTTTATGTTATCTCATGCAAAGTGACACGTGCTTTTCCAGTCCCTTCCTGCTCTGGTACGAAGATGCTCAGAGGCAGTGCTGTAGCTGTAACAAGTTTCTTAAAGTCAACGGTAATCTCTGAAAATCTGTGTGTAATGCGAAGTAAAGCCCTACATAATTAAGGTTAACAGGCAAACAGATAAGCAATAAACAAAAGAGCACAAAAATTTTATCAAGGGTGCATGTGTGTTGTAGTTAATCTTAAAAAATATTGCTTAGAAAGCAAAATGAAACTTTGCATCAACAGAGTGTTCTTTGCTGTTCTACTGATGTGTCCTGCTAACAAATGTACTGCAGGTAACTGGTGGTACTGCACTTGATCTTAGAACCAACACCCTGATGGATGGTTACAGAAATATCACATGTATAAAGAAATATCTCTGCTGTCACCTCTGCCACCCAGGGGTATGGGAACCAGCCTTGTACTTTCACGGAAAAGTTCTTGTCCTCCCCATACTGTATCTCCAGCTCCAGAGAGCTCTGTCTGGGTGCTTACATTTCCTTTTCCTTGAAGAACGCTTTCTGCACTTTAGCCTAGGTTTCTAAGAAGGTGTGTGCATGTGCATCCACATATCTGTCCCCGTTTACCCTCACAATTCACTTTTAAACACAATGAACAATTTCAGACTAATCTGACAGCAGGGTAAAGCTCTCACCTGGATAAGCATCTCTACAGCCACCCAAGAAGCCTACTGCCTACAGTGAGAAGGGTTGCGGTGTCAGCTCAGCTACCTAAGCTTTTAATTTACCACAAGATGTTGGTGTTTATTTCAATTGAACAAGAAATGAGAGCTCTCAGAGGTGCAGCTGCTGAGGGCTTTGTAGACTGACAGAGGAAAAGGAAGTGCAAATTATGTGCCTGAACAGAGAAGGCATTTCGTATACACAGTGTGAAGTCCTGCTTTGCTGTACTGGAATGTGTTTTGATTGGGATGTTTAGACATTGGCTAGTAAGAGTATTTAGATAAGGTATCTCTGAGCTTGGACTGTTTTGACACCAAGGCAATTTAAAAGGTTTTCTTTATGTCACTGTGACATTAATGGTATTGTAAATGTGGAACTGCTGGGCATGCAAGTGAACTGCTTTTAGTCAGTAAAATACCTTATACGTATCATGGTGAATACAGAAAGTAGTATGCAGATCTGATGATCTGAATTACAAAAAGTGTGTCTGAGGAATAGCTGTAGATATCCCGAAAATAATACCCTTGTCATTCATGATTCATTCTATCCTGACAAGCCAAAAAAGCTGTGATCTAGAAATGGATAACAAAATACTGCCAAGGTTTTGCTTTAGAAGGTGTTTCTTTTGAGTGATTGCAGTGGTGTAAGTAGAAAAAAACTTTGTCTCTTAGTTTCTGTTGAAATAAGCTTTTGGCTTCTGGTAATAATTTTAATGTATAATTTTAATGTAATGTTTTATCTCATCAGACTTGAGCCCAACAATGCTAATTGAATCTCGTGTAATCTAACACAGCAGCTTGCCCTGTTATGAGAAAAAGGTCAATTAGAAATCACAGTGAATCACTGGAAAAAATTATTGGGAAAATAAGTCTTACTCATTTACTATTCAGAGAACTGTGTGGTCTGTAATATGCTTAACATTTGGGAGCCTTCCTAGCCTAGGAAAATAAAAATACATACACTATCAATATTTATGTGTATTAAATCAGCAACAGCAGATGATGTAGTCTGAAGAGCTATGTGGTGTAGCTTTCATATGAACTATCTTCAGTAATATTCCACTTAAAATGAGTATAAACAGTTTCCAATACGCCATTTCTGAAATTTATTGCAGTACATGGCCTTACAGCTGTAACCTACTGTAGCGTGTATCAACTGCATATCGGTAATGACCATTATCAATTAGTTACACACAATTAATTTCAGCACAACTTACAAAAAGCGATTTTAAATTGTCCCTTAAAAAAACTCCAGTAAAGACCTTTTTTATTTTTTTCTCTCTTCAGGTAAATATCCATTTGTTCTCAGATACAATCTGTCCTATTAATGAACTTTATTTAAACTGCAGCCACAGGCACTGATACAAAGAGCTTTTTCTATTCTTAACATATGTACAGTTTCTTAAATCAAAGCTACCGCGTGCTTCTGATTATTCTTAAGACAAAATGTTATTCAAATATATTCATTGCTTAATCTCTGCCACCCACTCTGTCATACACTAAGCTTTCATCACTCCATGTATTAAGTCCAGACTACTTCCTGGGCGAGACAGCTTCTGTAGGCAGGGCAAACCTTGTGGGAAGGTAAACCTTCCCCTTCCATTAATTAACAGCTTTTATCGCTAATGATGAGACTGTACATGCACTCCAAAAAACCCAAAACTCCTGTGCAACATAATTTCATGTGTGGCCTTGACTGCCAGAAGACTGCCCACGAGAAGGAAAATGTGTGTGGGCAGGGAGAGTTAACTCTCTGCAGGATGGAGCCAACTGAAGCTCTTGTAACAGAAACAGAGGCAGAGAGGAGTCACACTTCAGGATAGTGTCTTGTCAGTATCCCACCAGGATGGCTTCTAGTGTTGATGGGGTGAGATGAGAAGTCTCTTACAGCTCTAGGACATCATTTCAAGACTTTTGAGGAGATAAGAAGCTGACACTCCTATGATGTGCGTTTCTGGTTTATGGAAGAAGGAAGCAATGTAGCAAGGAAAATCCTTTCACAAATGGATTGACCCTTTAGCATCTGAATCCACATAGAGTTCATGTATGATCACCTAGAAAATGATCGAAGGGAATCAGAACAAAACCCACAGATCTTGTATCTCTTTCAAGGAAATAGTAGGTTTATTTGAGTTGCTCTCCACGTGAAGCACTAGGCATGCTGAAGTGTAGTTCTTACATGCTAAGAAACACGGGTAATCACTAAGAAGAGAAACACACCAGTGGGTTCTAAAGGTTCTTACCTGTATGCTCTTTTACTTTCAAGACAATAATTAAGGATCATTGCATGCAAAATCAAATAAAATTCAAGCATCTTAAGCTCATTTCTTAAGGTGTCATGTTGTCATAGTGAAGCAGGACTAAGAAGGAATTTGAGAGATTATTACACCATGCTGTTGCCCCGAGACAGGTTTAACACTGCCAGTGTCATTTGACAGATGTTTAGCAATGTCATCTTAAAGATTTTTACTGAGAGAGATGTCATAACCTTTCTAGACAATCTACTTCAGTGCTTAATTATCCTTATTCTTAGGAAGTTTTTTTCAAGTCCTGCCTTAGTCTTTCTTACTTTTAAGCCCATTACCTCCTGTCCTGCTAGTCCTGACCATGAAAAACAGATGACAGTCACATCCTACTATCCATCAAGAACACATTTCTGGAAAGAGTAGAGCAGCAAAAGCAATTTTTTCCTGTAAGAATTAACGTGATGGGGGAAAATGCGTGCAGGGACTGAAGAACAACACATAGTTTAAATTCACAGGAGCAGGATCAATAGGAGGATAGTCTAGCTTCTCAGCAGCTGGCTTTTCAGCATGGATCGCTGTTCTGAAAGACATCAACTGTGCCATCTGTAAGACTGAAAGCCCAAGAAAACTCTTGCACTGTAAACATCCTTGATGTCTCTTTCTGGACAGTTGCATGTTCATCACCTTCCTTGGGTGAATCAAGGTGAATCAACTCAATCACGAGCAGAACACAGTGTTAAATGGTCAGCAGCAGAACTCCTAAGTGGTGGACAGAGAAGGGGAGGAGATCGAGGTGCCACTTTACCTTAATGTCTGCTGGGTCTTTTTACACATGCAGAAATGATTGTCAAATTCTCTCAGTATTTTCTCTCCCACAAACTTGTTTTCTCGCTTGTTTTCTTGCTGCCTGAACTCGAAGGAGAAAGAATTGCAGCTGCCTCACCTGATAGCAGTTCAGATCACTCTGGAGTTGTAGTGTTAGTTCTAAAGCACCATCCTATTGTAGCTTCAGGCCAATACAATACTACGTCTTCTAATGTTTGAGGATGAGGAAGATCCTAATTCAGTATCATTAAGCCTGAATACCAAAGTTTGGCGCCTGAAACTGTTTGGGGTCCTACATAAAAGCAACTTAATTTTCCAGGGTTTTGAGCAGTATTTTGACTCAACATAAGATAGTCCTGTTTTAAAAGAGCAACTTCTATTTAGGAGCCTAAGCACAGATTCGCACATACAAATTCAGACAGGTAGTTTTGAAATAAACCCAGAAGTAAAATCAAGCACAAACCTTTGACCTGAACTGTGCACATGTATTATGTCAAAACATAGCCGGGGGGTAGGGACGATCATTAACAGTGAAGCTACATCTAAGATTATTAACTTGTCTATGTAAGATTATGTTGTACAGTCTCAAAGTATGAGTTATTTTTATTTTGATCTAATTATCTCACTATTCATAAATATCACAAGTTTGATTGAAGTATGGGGATGAGGCATGGGAAATGTGTACTGACTGTACAGGGTGGCTGTAGGAAGAGGTTAGTATGTGGCTACTATATGCCTTTGAGGTGGACTTCATACAGACATCAGCCCTCTGGGATAAGCACAGCAGGTCCCCATCCCTCTGGGGTCAGGCTGTGCTGGGGCACAGGTGTATCTCACATGCAGGCAGAATGAGTGCTCCCTGTGGGATGGCTGTGTATGTGAGCAGTGCACAATTGCTTATTCCTCTGAAGCAGGGTGATGGAGTCCCTCACATCTACCAAGCCCTGTATAGGGGCTAATAGTTTCCAGCTATAGCTCTGCCTCTCAATCAAATTGCAAAATGGCTGTCATCTGATGACTTAGGGTCTGCTGCCAGGGCCAGCCTATGTCTGAGAAGTCACAGGCCTCTTCTCCATAGATGTCTCCTCACTGCTGTCCTCTCCCTGAAGGCTTACAGCATGGGGTACGGGCTGCACCCAGGCAGTGACTGCAGTGGGGGGTACTAACAATGAGGCAGCTCCTTCCTTCTGGCAGGTGGTGTCATGGTGATATGAAACCAGCTCATTGCTGAAGTTGACCCTTTCTACAGTAGATCTGGGTGTGACACAGCAGAAGCTCCGGCAGCCCAGTAAGTTGCTGAAAGCCCGCCTGAAGTCTGCGTTGAAGGCGTAGATCACTGGATTCACTGAGGAGTTGGCCCAGCCAAACCACACAAAGATGTTGAAGGTGGTTTGGTCAACACAAGGTGACTGTCCTTCATGGTCATTCTCTAGCTCAGGCTGGCAGAAAGGCAGCAGGCAGTTGAGCAGGAAGAAGGGCAGCCAACAGCAAACAAAGACTCCCATTATGATAGAGAGGGTTTGCAGCACCTTGGTCTCCTTGCGCAGGGAACTCCTCAAAGAGGAGGTGGGCTCCTTGCCATGTGCAGGCCACTGCCCCCCTGCCCGCTCAAGGGTGGAGATGCGACGGATCTGGGCCTGGGCAATGCGGTAAATCCTGGTATAGGTGATGATCATGATGGCCACAGGGATGTAGAAGCTGATAAGGGAGGAAGTGATGGCATACGTGCGATTCAGGCTGACATCACAGCGAGGTGTCCCAGGCAGCCAGGAGCCTGGATATCTCATGTCCTTGGCTTTATGCCAGTGTAGCTGCACCGGAATGAAGGAGATGAGGATGGAGAGGGACCACGCCACAGCTATCATGGCACAGGCAAGGCGCTGCGTCATCCTACGCTCATAGCGGAAGGGGCTGGCGATGGCCCAATACCGGTCCAGGCTGATGATGCAGAGGTGGAGGATTGAGGCAGTGGAGCACATGATGTCGAAGGCCACCCAGGTGTCACAAAAGCGGCTGCCGAAGAGCCAGGAGCCACCAGCCACCTCGGTGACCGCCTTCCAGGGCATCACCAGGAGGGCAACGCAGAGGTCTGAGACAGCCAGCGACAGCACAAACCAGTTGGTGACCTTGGCTCGCAGGTGGCGGAAGCGCAGGACAGCCAGGCACACAAGCGCATTGCCCACCAGCGTGCTCAGCACCAGGGCCCCCAGCAAGCACCCTGTGAGGACCCGCAGCGCCTGCGGGCCGCCCCCCGCCGCCGCGCTCCCCATCAGCGGAGCTTCCCCGACCTCCGGAGCTCCGCCCGCGAGGCAGCGCCAACCTCGCTCCTCCGATCGCTCCCGCCGGCGGGACGCCCCCCGAGGAGGCGGCGGCAGCCCTGGCAGCCGGCGCCGTCAAGGGCTGGGAGGGCGGCCGCCCGCGAGGGCATCTCTGTCGCCGCTCCCGCCGCCTGCCTCAGTTTCCCCCGCGGCGGCGGGCGACAGAGCGGGCTGCCTCGGGGCTACTCACCGCAGCGGCTGCTTGGGGCCGCCCGCCTTTCGCCTCGCCGCGGCTCCTTCCGAGGACGGGACCGTCCCGCTGCGGCTCGAGTGCGGAGCGGGCGGCGGAGCTGCGTCGTGCCAGGGGAGACCCGCGGCTTTCTGCCCGGAGCGCTGGGGTGGACGAGCTGCAACTTTCAGCGGGGTCCGTGTGCCGCAGGCCGGCGGGGGAGAGCCGAGGGGCGAGCCGACGTTCAGACGGCGCTCGCTGACGGGTGGGGAATGGCGTGGGAGGTCCCCAGGATCAAGCGACCCCCGTTAAGTGCACGGAGGGGGATGTCGCCAGAGCATCGCCCTGGGAAGAGTCTTTTCGCAGTCTTCGGTTCGTACTTGTGCAAGTGCCAGGGGCGAGGACGTGGCGCTTTCCAAGTATCTCCTTCTTGTGGAGACCACGATCACATTTCAGGTTTCACGAAGAGCGGGAGAGGGCTTTCTGTCTCTTTACACTGGAAATGCTACCAAAGCTGGGAATTAGAAGCTCTGCTTTCACCAAAACAGCGTTTTGTTATTTATTTTTTGTTTCGAATTGAAATCTTACGTAAAGAAACCAGAACCATAGAAACCTAAGACATCTCTAGGTTGGATCTGTTGCATTTTGGCAGAAGGTTGTTGGTGCGTTTTCTCAGACACAAGTCCCCCAAACCTGCTCCTGCATTTTTCAGCCAAAGGTGTTTCCTGATGTATTTCAGTAGTCTTCCATTTGCTGTTATAATTATATACCTGTTCTCGTATAAATGTCTTGCATATATTTACAGCATACTTTCAGTAAAGTATCATAATGCAAATAGGGTACAATCCTTTATTTTGGAAGAATTTATATGGTAATCCTGTCATGAGAAAAAAGACACTGGGGCGTGAATAGAAAATACCAACTCACATAGTTAATTATCATGGCAATTGGGTATTTATTTTTAAATGAGGTGGGTTGGGGTTTTTTGCCTCCTACTTCATCCACTAGTGCCAATACAAATAATTCTCAAGCCAGTAAGTATCTGATTTCCATTGTACCGTTACAAAATTCTCGGTAATTAGAACAGAGAGTGGAAAATTTTAAAATAAATTTTCAGTAGCAAAGCTGGCAGCTTAGCCAGTAAAAAAATCAGGGTATTTAAGATCAACTAGCTGGATCGAACCAGTTCATAACAGATTGTTAACATTTGGTCGTGGTTTTTAAGATCCTAGTTGCTTTGTGCCTTGGAGACCACAGTCTTCATAATGCAGCCCACGGTGTGATTCCTGCTGTGACACTGAGAACTGGAATACATTTCTTGTTAACGTGTTTGCCTGTAAGACTAACTCATAATTCAAACAATTTTTCTAGAATCTTTGTTAAAGCAGCAGTAGCTGTCAAAATAACACAGGCTGTAAGATAACAGCCAACTCAACACTTTGTCATATAGAACTATAAAACCATCTATAGGTCCATGTATATGGATTTTGCCAACACGTGCAAACTGCAGTAGGTCTCTCTCCAATATTAAGTTCTAAATTTTAGTTTTTAAGACTTATGTACACATTTGCTAATTTGCTTCAATGCATTTGCTCTTATTTAACAACCAGTAAAATGACCCTGAAGAGCAGAATATATTTGTGAGGAATTGTAAATGGGACAGTAGATGGAATTAAGGCAATATAGCACTGACAAGGAAAGAGCGATGCTTTTGCATATTCAGCAGATAGTAGTGCTACAGGGCTCAGCAGCAGAAGGCAGCTAGCATTATCCTTATAAAAACAACTGTTTTCAGTGTCTCTGTGTCTCTCCAGATCTCATTATGCTCTACAAATATCTCTAGCTCCTTCTTAGCATGCATTATAAAGGGAAGTGTGTGTGATCATGCTGTTTTGTGTGCCTATTTTTTTATGAGTGCCCTAACTCAAAATTTTGAGGCTGTTGGCTGAAGTCGAATCTGTCTCAGAAAATCAATTTTCTACAGTTGTACTTAAAGGAGGCATCTGGATAGAAGTCAGAACCCCTACTAATACCTTCACCGATAGGAAGGTTGCAGTGTGGACTCAACCCTTATTAAACACAAGAGAATCCACACAGAGGGAGACATTATGAATGCTCTTATCCTAAAGAAAACATCAACAGACACATTCATCTTCTTCAGTACTGGAGGACCCAAGTGTAAGATGCAAATGCTTAAGAAACTATTCAGTGAGTCAGTAGCAAAGACAGGAATAGAAACATTGCCCTGCTCTTACTGCTATATTGGGCACAGAGGAGTGAAGAATAAGCTTAGTGGAGAGGGAAAAATGAGACACATGGGGGAAAAGAGAATGCTGTGTGAAAATCAGTGTGTGCAGTGAGTTGAAAGTACTGTAAACTTCAATTTTTTTAAGGCCTGTAGCTGTTTCTTGAATTAATCTTCCTTGGGACAGAATTGGAAGGGTCTGTGACTCCAGAATATGTGGAAGCTCATTCCGTTTGTGAAAAAATAAACTTACCCAGAGAATATACACAAAATGTATCGCAATATATGTAACGTCTCTATATTGTACATTTTTAAATGTAGTCGCTGTATCCAAAGTCTCTTGTGCCAAGAAAGAAGGAAGCCTGGTCAGGCAGACATACATGAAGCTAAATGAGTTTTCTTCTCCCTCCCCTTTCCTTTACTTTGTCTTATTTCTCCCTAGTAAAACTGTCTCATCCTAGCCTCAGTGCTCACGTATTTATAAGCACATATTATGATTAAGAGTAAATCTGATTCAGAACTTAGAATGAGGCCTTTAATGGTTTCCTATGATGGCAGTTGGAGCTCCTGCCTCTGTCAAGGACCCTAAATCACCAGCTGGCTGGACAGCTGAAATAGATTAAAACTCAGCACCTCAACAGTACATGATATTTCAACCCAAGCCTCAGAGTGCCCCCCGGATGGGCACCGCACTAATGCCAAAGCTCACTGATGTTACCTGGTCTCATAACAACAGCAACTGTAGGTTTCAGCAACGCTTATCCAGTGCCAATGCCTACTGCCAACAGTGGTTAATTAAATAGTTAACTTAATTTTGAGATCTTGTGCAAATGGGGAAGCATTGTTATAACTAACTTTATGAATTAGAATCATGCAAAGAAATGTGATCACTGTGTACAGATGTATTGAGATACTGGTAAAATGATGCTCTGAGTTGTCTTCCTTGCAGTCTGGAAAACCACTGATAGTATGTGAATCAGTCTAAATTGGGGTTTGTGATTACCTTTACAGCTACTTTTGGGGACTTACTTTAAATGTCTTGGAAGAAAATGTCATTGAAGGCAGCAACATGACATCAGAAAACAATAAGATTATCTATTTATCTTTCCATCTCTCCGTTGATAAAGAATGCTATCCAGTTTTGTACATATAGGTGTGCGTATACACAACATCTTGGCTTTATATATTATACTCATCCTTCCAATGCTATGTGAATTTTGCAAACTTGATCATAAACTGAGACTGCTAATCTATTTGTATAGTAAATTCAGCATTTAGCATTGAAAATAAATGACCTTTATATTACAGAGATGTGGATTAGCTGTATGATAGAACTGGAAGTCACTGAGTAATTTATTGTTTAAGAAATTGTCTGGACAAGTTAAAGAAAAGCTAAATCAACAGCTAAGTATTGGAAACATGTTTAGTTTATTCAGGCTTAACAGAAATAATTCAATTGTCTGATGTCCAATACGGAGTCCACTGCTACTCTTCACATCATCTGAAGTTAGTATGTTTCTTAATGTGATTTCTCTATGAGTTATTTAGTAAAGCAGCTCTTGAGTTTGGAATACCTTTAAAGTTCAGTAAAGAAGAGTAAAAGTGATGTAATATTTAACTAAATTACTTTCCTGGGGAAAGGGCCTGGCTTCTCCCCCAGAGATGGCAAATCCAGTGTTTGGAAAGGCCCTCCAAGCATCACTATCTGATGCCTTCGGAATACCAGTCTGCAGGGATACTGTGATGCTTTCATATGATCTAATTGGAAGACCATCCCTATTTGCAATTGGGATTCCTGTCTCAGGATATGGTGGGAGTAGTAACTACAGTTTTGTTCCACAACGCCTGCTGGTATCATGATGCAGTGGGTACTCAGCAGTGAAGATGCTACCACTTGTGTGTATGGACCAAATAGATTTCTTTGAGAGATAAAGGGAAGTTTCTTAATTTTCTTAGCAATCCTTTATGAAGGATAATATTTAAGGAATTTAAAATGTCAAAGAATTATTGCCATCAATTCTCCCTTGTCATTATTTTGACAAAACCAAGACAGTATTTTATACCAGAGATGATGTCTCTTTGCAGACACTTTGCTGATCAGATCATCCTTTCCTACCATCATCAATAATTTGTTTTCTTGTAGTATGATTGACAATCTGACTAGATATCTGCATTATCTGTGTATGGTTTATGTAATCGAAACTGTGTAGTTCTATGTTCTTCTAGTGACTGGATCATTCAAGCTTTGCTTAAGTGAAGCTATAGGTGCATATTGCAGCATGCTCAAACATCCTCATTGTCGTGGTTTTACCCCGGCTGAGAGCCGAGATCTATGCAGCTACCTGCTCCTTAAAGGAAAAGAGCAGGGGAAGAGGGAAGGGGGAGGTGAGAGGCAAGGGAAGGGAAAAGGAAGGGGCAAATAACCCCCAAACCAAGAAACTAAAAGGCCCGTGGGTTGGGATAAGAATAGTTTACTAAGATAACAGACAGATAAAATATAACAATGCTAACGGGACTTTTGAGCAAAAAAATATATGAAGCTGTTGATACACGATGCAGTTTGTCACCAAACCCACAGCTCAGGCCGTGCCACCCAGAGCCGTCCTGGAACCCGACCGTCCCCCAAGAACCACGCGTCCCCGAAGCCGGTCCACTCTTCCTCCCCATCAGCCCCTCCGTTACACTGAGCAGGACTAATTGGCATGGAATACTCTCTTTGGCCCGTTTGGGTCACCTGTCCTGGCTTCGCCCCTCCTTTCTCATGAATAGAAAAATACGAAGAGCTGAGAAAGTCCTTGACTGTCTGACAGCAACTAAAACCATCAGGGTGTTGTCAGCACTGCTTTCATTTTAACTCTCAAACACAGCATTCCATCCACTGCTACAAATGAAGTTAACTCCATCCTGACCAAAACCAGGACACTCATCCAGACCAGGAACGTCATTAAAGCATGTCCAGGCTCCCTTCCCACTGTTGTACCCATTTCCTTCCCAACGTGCACAGGGCAAGATTGGGATAGCACATGCTGGAGTCTCTCCCTGCAGCTGGGTCAGGACATACCTAGGCAGCATACAGAAGGATATCTGGACCTCAAAGTGTGGATGTTTTCAGAGCTCGTGGGTGTTACTTAGCTGCCTGATACTGGTTTCTAGCAGATCCTGAGGCATGTGGTTGAGACTCTACTGAACTGTACTTTTCCACCCAATGTCTTGAGTAAATCCCTCACTGGGAATGTACTGTATAGCTATAATTTAAATACAGGTGAACTATTTTTATCCTTCAGGTCTCACATGAAAGAAGCATATTTTTGGTAACAGCCTAACCACTTCATCTATAAGTGCTTTCAGAGTTCTTATGCCAGGTATGCCACCTGGACATGATGACTCCTATGGTTTTAACATTACAGGATTGTCAGATTTATCTTATACCTAGTTTTCAGTCTGAGAGAATGCCTTATTTTCACTATTAAAAAAGATTAGGTCAAGGGTAGCTGTCTTCCCATCAGGCTCTTGATGTTCTGAGATAGAGAAGACAACATTGTCCTTCCTAATTCTGATTAAATCTTCTTTGAATATTCCCTTTAACCTCTAGTGACATAGGAAATGTAGAGATTCATTTAGGGCTGTACCAACCCTTCTAATCCCTTTCGTATCCTCTGTTTACTATTCCTAAGGCTGTTTGCAGTAGTTAGTTTTGGAACTGTACCCCAGAATTCAACAGGACTGCATTTTGGCTTAGCTATCTCTGGGCATTCATCATTTTGCCACACTGGGGTTTTGCCAAATTACTTTCTTGGTATTCCAAGGTACACATCTGTCTGAACGTCTCTGTGTTTTCCTTGAGCAATAAATAGCTAGCACTAATGTAAAGCTTCTGCCTCCTTCATTCTTATTTGAGCATTTTTGTTAGTTTTGTCATTTTATTGAAGTCTACAATCTAAAATATAACTAGTTTGATTAGCATATGACTGCTCTAAGTACTAGATACTGTAAATAACAAGAGTAAAGGTAGATTTAAGTGAAAAACTTTTTAAAATAATACATAGATTTAAAAATTATTTCAAAAGCTATGAAAATAAATATGTGAGGACTGAAGCTGTGTAGGAGGTCAAATCAACTGTTTGAATCGCAACTTCAATGTGAACAGCATGAAAGGGAACAACTCATTTGAAAGGGTTTACTTTGCAAAGCCATGTACATAACTGGGCATTTAACCTCAGCTGCATTACTTCAAATTTATATTTAATATTTTCTGTTAGCAATAAATACACATAGAGAAATTTAACATTTGTAGACTTTTTCTGTAGCAATGTATAAGAGGAGTGGGTTTTTTGGCCCATCCAGATCTATTGCCACACAGCTTGACTCCCATAAAATCAGGCCTGGGGGTCGAGCGAAGATATGTTAAGGCACAACTGGAATGCAGTAGGAGAAGAGCAGAAGTCTGAGAACGAGATACCAAACTGCAAGAATGTTAACAACTGCCTTAAAAAGGAACAAAGTGACTGTGTAGCCTCAACCAATTATTACCAATAGTGAGAGGCGTGTAAGGCAGGTGAACAGAGCACCTAAGCAATAGCAATGTAATGTAACCCGTGTACTGGTATAGAAACCTGTATAAGCTGTGTGTGTGTTTCAATGAACGAGCTCAGCACTTGATCACATTGGTCTGAGTTGAGTCTGCAAAACTTCGGCTCCGGCATTTTTCCTTCCAAAAATTCAAACAAATTAGTTCAGCATTGTGCCAAGAAACAAGTGAATACTTACTACTAAGTAGAAGAATCATGCTCATATTTTACTATAAATAATACTAAAAGGATTATTGCTTCTTTATTGTAGTCCACTGGGTAAGCCCTTATTTAAAGGCAAAATCCATCTTTGGGGCATCCTGCATTGCATGTTTTTCAATAGGTCACTTTTGGTGATGGCACTTTTCTGATCAACTTCAGTAATTCATCCCATTCTCCAGGGAAGTTCTATGTTGATATCACACTGATAAGGTCATCCTGTTGTTTTCTTTTACCAGGATATTATTCCTTCCATTATTCTTCAGAACCAGCATAGATGAGCCTCTTGTTTTTCCAGTCTGGTGTTCTCAGTGGCTGAGCTTTTATCAGCTCCCTCAGCTTGTCCCTCCCCAGCACAGTTCTAGTTACCTGCTTCCACCAAAGGGGATCTGACCAGAGAATGGGGCTGATGGTTTATCACCCCTGGACCTCTGTTTTGGACCTTCCCCAGGATGTGGGTGGGTGTGCCAGTGCCAGAACATGAATATTTTTCATCCAGCCCCTTCAAAGGCAAATACCTTTGAGCGGGTACCCTTCCCAACTCAGGCAGGGGTGAAATGCTCAGAGTGACATTTAGGAGCAGTCCAAAATCTAGAAGGTAAACCCAGAAGCTTTAATGCCCAGGAAGCCTTGAGACAGGGCTCCTGGCAGTTCCCATCTGGAGCACCATTAGCTGGCAGCCTTCATTGTAAGGCTTCGCTGTAAGGCTTCACAGCATCCAAGGCTGACTGGTGTAATGTTGGGGTTGAGTTGGCTCCTGACACAGCCCATAATTTAGGAGGCAGAAAGATGGCTTTAATGTCTTTGCCCTCTTACAATGAACTGTATTTAAATTGCACAGCACAAAAGCCAGCACTTTATTGAACAAGGCAACATGTCCAGCTGCTTAGGTATTTTATGATAGTGGCTGCCTTTTGCCAGAGAGGCACAGCAAAGAGCTTTTTGATTTTGCTTTTAAACAGAAATGCAAAATACATTACATTGTTATAGTAATCAGTGCCTATGTTATTTTAACCAGTGTTTAATCTAGATTGAAGTAATCAAGATAATAATAATAATAATGTGAAAGCCAGTCTATAATAAAGTGTTGCCTATTTCAAAAGGCTACCTCCGTATACTTTAGGATACAAATGCTTCATTGACTGTCACTGCATTTGTAAAACAAGCTTTCAAATTAAGATTAAAAAATGCAATCCATCATATGCTTCCAATAGAGGGCACACACAGCACTTTGCAGAATGGAAGACTTTTGAAATCGGCTCTAATGTGACAGAATTATTGCAAAATCATATTCAGATTGCTATGGACATTAACAATTTGTGTTCCTCTTCTGAGAAAAAGTTATCTGCTATAACTGGGAATGTATCTCTTTAATTTGCTTCAGAATATGTAAATTTGAATTTTTCAGAAAATCAGTGTAAGTTTTCCTTACCTTTTTGCCCACTTCCCCACAATGTGTAAATAGTTTGCTGGGAGATGTGTGATATTTTCAAAGAGTAGACTGCGAATGGATTTTCTGTCTATGCGGGACAGTGCTCAGCACTCAGCATTCAGAAGTGCAATTTAGTATCTGCTTACAATGATTTGACTTTAATGAATTTCAGACAGCCACAGCATTGCTTTTTGTCTTAGTTTGTGTTCACTTATTTTAGAAACGCAGTGAAACAGAGCCTGTCAGCAAGCTGGAAAGCTTTCTAGCAGTTGTGATCCCATGATCTAGCACCCAGCAGATGTGGTCCATGATAGCCACTGCATTTCAGTGTTTCACAAGGACCATTTCAGTCTGACATCTCGTTAAAGGCCTGCATGCAGCCACTATCAGAACTGGTTGGACTACGTGGTCAGACAACAGAGAGATGATGCACATTGGTTTCTGCCCTGAAGAGATGACCATGCCACTGCCACCAGTAAGGCTTGGTACTTGGATAACCTGCGTTTGAGGAATAACAACAATTAGGTACAAAGAATGTAAGCAAGGCAGAAGTGATGCCTGGGGGCAGATAAAAGCCTTTTGAAGGCATCACAACCCTGTATTCATTCCTCTTTCTTTTAACATCCCAGATCCCTACAATCTACCCAACCTGGATGTTAGAACAATATTTGGATACCTCTCAAACACTCATTTGACAGCACAAACTTTCTATTATCTGAGGCAGGTTATTAGCTCATACTGGCAAGCAATGCAAGCCTTGTTTACCCACTTACTGCAAGCTCATGGTCAGACTGCAGCATTTAAAGTAACTGGGCATTGATGTTTGAGGACACTTAGACCTGTGGGCACAACAGATAAGGTCTCTGCAGCCTACACCGGCTACTTTGGAAATTGATTCAGATTCTACTTCTTTATCTTCAAGGCTTTCCCAGAGTTCATGCTGGTAAAGACCACATAAAATGTTCACAGTAAAGATCACAGGTAATAAATACTTAGGAAGTGTCCCTGGTCAGAAGAAAGGAGACACTTAATGGCAATGTTTGCCCCAGAAGTTCCAGCACCTCACATGCCTTTCCATCTAGTGCTCCACGTTTCTTCTCTAGCAAATGCTGAGCATGTTTGTGTGCAGATACACAACAAATAAACAAAAATCCTTGCCTGTAATATGTGCTTCTTTCCCTTTGGCAGAAGATGACAAATATTAGTGGCACCAGCTATACCTTGATTGTATGACAGGTACTTCCCATGAGACACCCCAACCATTTAGATCAGGGTCTAGGCCCCTTTCAGTCTTTCCATCTATGGAAACCATCGCATGGAGAAGTGGAGGAGCTCTTAACATCAGGATAAAATGTTTTATAACCTTGGAGCTGAGAAATGAGAAGTGTTCACTGTCCCACAATTCGGACATGGCCAGTATCTAACAGCTATGCTTAGTGCCATTAATGCAGCGCTGGACTGGGATACCACAGTGATAAGCATAGCCTAAGAAACTATACAGAACAACTCAGCAACACAAGCTTTCAGTGCTGTCTGGAAAATAGCTCAGGATATGTATAAGATGCAATGCTGCATAACTAGAAGGTGAAATTTCTGCATAGTAAACATATACCTCATTTTTTTTTTCTCATTTTCCTCATTCCTCATTCCTACCCATCCATGGTGCCAGGTGTTGCATGCTAGTTCTCATAAATAAACATTTCTTGGTAAATATACTTAACAAATGGCCTTAATAAATAATACACTCAGTAAGTTTCTCCCCGTTTGCACTGCCTGTGATTAGCCCCAGTTGTACTAGTTGTGCCTGGTGGCAGCATTTCCAATGGGACCATCTCCCAGGTCAGCACAGCTTTAACACTGAGCAGCAAATTGAACCTTGCCCTTTCCAACCACTCCCTGTTATTCTGTTTGCCCAAGATAAGGGATACCTGGTCGTTTAAGGATAAACTCTTGTGTACTACTATTTAGGACCTGGATCAGCATTCATCAGCAACACTTTCTAAACTGAGGTAGGCAACTCCTGCTTCCAGTTATTCACGTGTCTGCATCACCTGCCTTCACGTGCTGTGAAACCACCAGAACTGCTAGTGTAGTGAAGTAACATGGCAAATAAATCCAATTATTTTTTGTCCACATCACCTTCTCAGTTTGTTTCATTGCACTGACACCCAAACAGCTGAGATGGCATAAAAGCAGGTAGGACTAGGAAGGTCACCAGGAGCCGGGACAGAGGAAGGTCTGTTCACATCAACAGTGTCACTGAAAAATAGTTCAATCTTCCTACCATTTGCGATGATCCATCCTGTGACAGTTTCTTCAACTTTCTGTGAAAGGTTTGAAAGCTTCTATTCTGGTGATATCTCAAGGAAAAAACTTATCATAAAATTCAATTAAAAGATTTAGTCTGCAAGTAGTCCTAAGCCCAATTCAGTGAGATACATAGATATATAGATATATAGATATAACCTGAAGGTTCATGGCAGTATAAAATCTGATCAAGTAGATTATTCCTAAATATGTCATATAAATTTAGCTTTCAAAGAAAAGATAATGTGTTTGGAGGATGCAAAGACAGAGTCCTGTTCTCACAGTCCACATTGCAACTCTTTTAAAAAATTCAATTTAAGAATGGAAATTGAATATGGCTTGTCAAAAACTAAAAGAAAAAATCTCAAGAGTCCATTTTTTTTCTGCCTGTATTATATCAGCTATAGAAGTGAGTTTATTAGTGACACAGTGAGCAAACAGAGCATAAGACTGAGACAGGAATTCGTGATAAGGTTGTAATCACCATGGTGGAGAATTAACAAATCTTTATCAACTACACATTAACTTTAGAAAAGTAAACAAAAAAATTATAAAACTCTCTCATTGCATGTGACAATAAATGTTGGTAGGAAAAGTGCAAAGTAGAGTCCATGCAGTTGATTTTAAAATGTCTACTGCTGTAGTCTAAGGACTATGCTGATATCCTGCTTGAAAACAGGAAAGAGTTGAGGATGAATATAAGTAATTCAAAGTGTATCTAGTAGATGAAATAAATAAAAGAAGAGCTGATGTTAGTCCTAAAAAAACCCCCCAAAACCTAAACAAATTGGAGCCTAACTGGACAAAGTATTCCCAGGGAACAGAGAAAAGGGCTCAGATCTCTCCTTCATTATAGCGACTCCCCTTCATTTAATTTCATCCCCAAATACCCCTCCACTACTAATACAGGGTTACTGCCCAAGTAAGTGAGGGTCCTAGGCTGAGGAGTGTGAGATCCTGTGTTGCCTGTTTACCCATATCTGTTCCTTTTCTTCTGCTCTATTCCTGTCTTCTTTCCGCCAGTTTGTGTCTACTCCTTTGGTGGATCCCAAAGGGTGGGTTTGAACAAAAAGAAAGAGAAACGTTGCGTGCAGTGTCTGGGAAAACAACCTGAGGTTTCAGGCACTCAGATGGACAGATCCTGTGGATTAGGTGTGTGTCTAATTGATTAGCTGGACAGAAAGAGGAAAGTAAAATAAAATAAAAATCCTTTTGGATCAAAGCAGAAGCAGATTTTTTTTCAATTTCTTTCTTTTGTTCTATTAAAAATCAGTGTAATTACATTTCTGTTTTGGATGTGGCAATAAATATTTCTATATGGTTTTATCTTACCTGGTTTCAGGTAAGGGTGATGTCTACGTAACTAACATTCTGTCCCTACAGATTTGGTGACATTTAAACCAGGAGTATTGGGATATTTTAGCAGTCTTTAGCTTCTCAGGATCTTGGCAGTGATATCCAGAGGGTAACAGAAGTCTATAAAATGGTCTGTCATCTACACAGACCAGTCTGGCACTGGGCAACATGGAGGTTACACAGAGGGAGTCTTCCAGTGGCTGCCAATAACCTGGAAAGCCTGATGGCCCCTAGCAGAGCAATGGCAAATATAGCTTACCACCCTGCAGAGCTCAGGGAGGTTCTGGCACTGTTTGAACCACAGCCAGCATAAGTACACACAAACAAACCACACAGGCTCAATTGTATTTAACACAGGTACACAGCACGCTTGATCCACAGCAGTGTAATTTAATTCTAGGACTGCAGCACGACTGGGAGTCTGCTAAGGAGAAGCTTGCAGTGTGCAGGAATCTGCCAAATATCTTGTCTCTGAACATCTTCATTAATTGTTACTTATACTCTGTGATGAGATCTTGTCCAGAAGGCTGTGCATTAAAATTACAAACTGCTATTAGTGGGGTGCAAAGATGTTCTTGCCAAAACAGCATTTCCAAAGAAACGAGAGCTTCTGAAGTGAACTGCCAAAAAGCACAACTATATTGAAATGGAAGAACATCTGAGGGTTTGGGAGCCCTGGGGTACAGTTCTTCTTATACATTGATTTGAGAAAGCCATTCCATATTTTAATTACAGAAATAATGAAACAGCACTGGGAACCCATCAGCTATATATTGGTTATGTGTGTAACTATTAAATGCAGTTGTCAGCATAGGCTGCCACAAGAAGTAAACCAATATGTGACTCCTCTCTATGTTGTTCCTTTGAAAAGGAGAACCTACTGATGGGTATCAGCTTATTTTTTTGTACAGTTTGTTGTTTGGTTTCTGGTCTTTTTACAGAGTAGTGTTGTTTCTGGGTGCTTGAGAACAAATTATAAATTGACAGTTTCCTCGTTCATGATTTCCAGAACTGCAGAGTGTCTGATTCATGAGCTGCAGATGGGAATCGGAGCTGAGAACTTACATAAGATCATAAGAAAAGTCATTCCCATCAGACTATTGGTCTGTTTAGTCCAGTATCCTGCCTCTAAACCTGAGGCTGAGGCTCTCTTACCTCAGCTAGGAAAATGTCTGAGTCTCCATGGAAGCAAAAGCAGATGCAGATCCACATCAGTTGCCTCAACTTTGCATGGTGGATGAGAGCCCCTGAAAGGTCTCTGAACAGTGCTTTGCTCTGACTGTACCTTGCTGTATCTCTCAGCCAAGCACACACCCTGATTCCTCTTCAATCCCTGTAAATGTTTTGCATCCATGAAACTTCCTCTTTCACTCTTTCCTAGGAGAACACCCCTTGCTTGTGTGTTGTTTGTGCTCTCCTTCTGTAGGTAGTGTGGATGGGCTTGTGAGATTTATGTCAAGCCAGATAACTTGCCCTTTAGAGAAATTCTCTATGGTCTGGGCCTTGGACTTTCCATCTCTTGACCTCAGCACTGAGACTTCCTGAAGTCTCTGCAGAGCAGTCATAAGGAAAAGCAAGCATATCTCACCACTCTGTAGGAAAAACAGAAGCAGACCACCTGTCTCCTCAAATTGTTTGCTATTTTTTCCTTGAAGAAGCATAAATACAGGACAGAGGAAGACTGGCTGGAGCGTAGGCTACTGTATCTTCTGTGGTAGATAGCCCTGGCCAAAACAGTTGTCATGATTTTGGAGTGAATAAGGACATTCTCTTTGTTTACATCACCAGACCTGTCATATCAACAAAATTATTTGTAACAATTTCAAGCTTAGCACTTTCAATAGCCATTCTGATGCTAAAATTTACTGGTTTATTAGGCTTTGTGTGCAGGCATTCAAAATACAAAGCTGTATCATCTTCCTGATGTCGAAGTGCTAGTCATAAGAAAAGACTCAGGTGTTTATTTTTCTTAGATAGGTTTTCTCAAGTTTCATTCAATACCACAGCTGGATGGCATGTGCACTGGGATATATTAATGCTAGGGCTAGTCCAAAAAAATCTCGAAGAGGAAAGATGGTTCCTGATTTATGGCAAAGGCTTGCTCTTGAAGAGACTACCAGCGTTTGATGAGCAGTCAGGTAAATATGTGGTGTTACTGCCAAGTAAGAATGTTTATGGTGATACTAGTTTGCAGGCTTTGTGATCTAAACTCACTGTGCTAAAATGACGGTCAAGAGATTTGTAGCCACAGCGCTTTTATTGTTGTTTTTTTGGTAGACATCATCAGTCCTGACAGCCCTTTGAACTTAACTATCAGATACTTTTGCTCAAGGTGTTTAACATTTCACACTAGCCCTGAGCCTCCATGGAGATGTTAGTTTGGTGAGGAAATCAGATCACTACCTTCTACATTTCAGCAACACGTTTTTGTTCCTGAATGAATGCCTCACGACCTTCTCAGTACTGCCAGTAGCACTGTCTAAGTCGAGAATACCTTGTCATAAATATTTACAAGATTCCTTTGCCTGTGTTCACAACCTCCTTGAAAACAATTGCCTGGCTTATGTTAGTGCAGAGTATTCCTTATGCTTTAAGCTTGGCAGCAAAAACCACGCTGTATCACTAAAATCCGTAACTGGAGGAAGTAACACAGATCAAAATGGAAACCAGAACTGAAAACGGTTACCTAAACTTGTGCTAATTATATGAGAGATGTGTGACATTTGGTAAGTGTTTGGACTTTTGAAAGGGTGCTGTTATAGATGGGGGCTGTTCCTAGTGAGGGATGATATTGAAAGGTCAGCTGTCAGAAACAGTCGAGGATGCAGACATTTGTTGCTGGTATATATAACAACCAAGGCAGCTGCCTTTCTCAGGCATTAAGTCTGGGTCACTGTAGCAGACAATAAATCTTTGGAACAAGGGACAGCGTTGCAGTCCTCACCTTAAGTGAAGAGCACTGGAAAGCCTGACATTCTTTACATGGTATTATACTCGTAAACTCTTTGGAGCAAAGTCTACATGCACCATTTATGTAAGTGGGGATTTGTTTAGCTGCAAGTGCGTCTTGTAACACAGAATAATGAATCCAGTGAAGATTGTTTCCTTTCTCTTTCAGTGACTAACAATAAGAAGAAACTAGCCAGATTCCCCTTGCTTAGCTCCTGTTTCATCTGCATTCTCTTGCTACCACCCCAAAACTTGCATAGCACTCAGAGCTGACAGCCTTCTAAGGTAGAAAGGATACTGCTGTCTTCGTTCCGTCATCCCAAATGCCTATTCTCCACAGCTGAGATATTTTATAAATTGAGCTAGAGGCTTTGTTACTGCAGAAATGTTTTTAGCAAAAGAGCTTGGCTTCACATTTATGTAATGTGACTCATTCTCTCTGCACAGAATCTTATTTCACAGAATCACAGAATCGTAGGGGTTGGAAGGGATCTCAGGAGATCATTGGGTCCAACCCCCCTGCCAAAGCAGCTCCCTAGCTCATATTGCACAGACAGACATCCAAACAGGTCTTGAATATCTCCAGAGAAGGAGACTCCACACCTCCCTGGACAGCCTGTCTCAGTGCTCTGTCACCCTCGCTGTGAAAAAGTTCTTCCTCATATTGGTGTGTAACTTCCTATGCCCCAACTTGCAGCCATTGTCCCTTGTCCTGTCTCCACAGACCACTGAAAAGGGGCTGGCCATTTCCCCATGTCCCACACTTGAGATAAACATCAACAAGATCCCCTCTTAGCCGCCTTTTCTCAAGGCTGAACAGCCCCAGTTCTTTCAGCCTTTCCTCATAGAGGAGATGCTCCAGTCCTTTATTCATCTTCATAGCCCTTCTCTGGACTCTCTTCAGGACATCCCTGTCTTTTTTATACCAGGGAGCTCAGAACTGTACATGATACTCCAGGTGGGGCCTGACCAGGGCAGAGTAGAGGGGGAAAGCTGCCTCCTTCGCAAGGGTCACCTTAAGAGAGCCAGGAACACAAAGGATCTTATTACATGCAAACTGCCCTAATGAATATGAGGACAATACAAAATCGCTGCCTAATAAATTAGTCACAATATTCTATTAAGAAGCTATTTTCACTAATAAATTATGCTATTTCTCATGTAAATATCCCTAAAACATGGGGTACTAAGGACCTCACTGCCAGATCAGAACCATAGTATAATGTAATTTGTAACAGTACCAGGCAACAGCACAGTTATAGTATGCTGTGGTTAGGGTAGAATCCCATGTTATAATGTCTTCAAGGTCAAGGTGAAGATAAGAGGTTCCCTCTCTGGCCAGTCATTCTCTACCTCCAGACACCACTTAAGTCTCTTTCACTTGTGATGATTCAATTGTTTGGGTGGCCTTGCCCCAAATTGAATCAGTGAAATGATGTGTGATTTGATTCTCTGAACTGGATGACTTCACAGATCTGCTGTAATAATTGTGACATGGAACTGCAATCCCACTTCTTCCCCATGGATTGCTAACAACCTTCTGCAGAGTCTAGGTTACATGCTCATAAAAATCAGAATGACCCTCTAGGATGAAACTAGTTGCCCATGGGAGCACACACATTTCTGTCAATTATTGTCTTGACTTCCAGACACTTTTCTCAAAGCTGTTTCATTAAGAGCTATGTGTGAACAGTAGAATACACACTCCTGCTAATCACATCTTTAATGCTTTAGTTCATTGATGTTCCTTGGGATTGAGCTTTTCTGGAAAATACAATACAAAGCTTCAAAATCCTCATTCAGTTCTAAACTCCATCCTAAAGAAGTGGTTAAAAAAATCCAAAATACTATCTGGAAATTTGTGTTTTGTTTTTCAATATATCTATCAAATTAATTTGCTGGTCTAGCAAGTCCTAGAGATGGAAATCAATGCAAATGAAGTGAACCAAATTGGTTTATTTTTTGCAAAACAACCTACTATCCTTTGGAACTCCTGGCGTAATTACCAACTATCGCAGCTGCAGTGACTGAAATTAGTTCACTATAAGCCAATCTTGTGTTACAATCTCAGTGCCAGTCTTCATTTTGCTTAACTTGTTTAACATCTGGTACTGCTTTGCAGGTTCTGCATTAATTAAATCATAGAAGTCTATTCAAGAGTTCCTAGTTAAATGTTCAACACTTTGTTGAAATACAGCACAAAACACTCTATGGATTTCTATGTGTGTCCCTAAATCTAAAATCCTCACAAATAAAGGCAGATATATCTCTCATTTTGTCCTGGTGCAGAATGAGCTCCTGGATAATCTATGGATTCACACTACATCCACCCTTTCCTTACTTGCAAGGCATAGCATGCTGCTGTGCTTCCATGATTCACTTCATATCCTGTTATCCAGGGTAACAGTGACTATGTAGCTGTTAAGTTGATCTCTTCTTACAGTGTATTAAGTCATCCGTTTAAGATGATCATTTCTAAAAATTTCTTTTGAAGTCACAGTGCCTACCCTCCCTGTGGCTGCCAATTACTCCAGTGCTCTTTAGGACATTCTGCTCACTGCATCAGTTTAACTCAAATACAACAGAAGTGCAAGGCGGACGGATGAGCCACCTGCCCAGACCCATAGCCTATGAGTGGGTCCATGGCATACACTGCACATGAGCTGCATAGTCTCCTTGCACAGCCAGCCTCTATAGAACCCAGGGTGTATGCTCACTCAACAGGCACAGGGATCAGACCCTACGTTTTTGAGATGGCCTGCATCACAGCAGAGAACTGAAAACCTAGCATCTTAATTACAGCAAAAACATTAATCAAAAAGCTTCATTAGTTCACCTTTGGTAATGGTTTTGACCAAAGCGGCCTACAAAGTGCTCCCACAAGCAGTTCAGCATACCTAAAGGATAGGTAATCCTTGCAGCCTTTACTGTGCGTTTTTGCAAGCAGCTGAGGCTGATGGTCCTTTATCTGCCACAGCTGTAGCTAGGTGAGGCTGCACACCTTGCTTTCAAGACAGGCAAAGCAAAGTAAAACAAAACCTCTGAGATACCAAGTATTTGCTAGCTACTCAAGTCAAAAGGGGTGAGATCAGACTTACTTGTTACATGTGAAACACCTGTGTTTGATGTCTGATCTTAGAAGCACTGTTACAAGATGACAAACAGGAAAAAAATCACAAACTTTTTAAAAAAATTCTTTACTAAAACAAAGCCTACAATGCTTTATATTGCAAAGTCCTAACAAGAAATCATAACACAACAGAATACAAACATTTTTTCTAAAATGTCCACAATTGAAAGAACGCCTCCCCCCCCCCCATTAAAAAAGGATGGCTGCCCCTTCCCCATTTCAGTGGGGTGGGTGAGGCCTCCCACTCTGGGCATGCCCCACTTGCTCTGCTTTTATAACCACAGGCTGCTGCAATGCTGCAGGACCTTTGAAGGTGTGGTAATGAAATGGAGGGGTTCTCTGGCCAAGGATTTCCAAGTGAATGGTACTTCCCCTGCTATCAACTGTGAGTACTTGCTGTAGGAATGCAAAAGTGACCTGTTGGGTTGAGGTGCTTGTATAGGGTGAATGGTAGCCTATGGGACCTTGCTTGGGGCCTGTGTTGTTATGCTGCTCTGGGGACTTTAAGCCCCTATGCCCGTTCTTTTGTCTGTGGCTTCTAGCCTTGCTTCCCCATGAGGCAGGTGGGACTGCAATAGTGGGCTTTCCTCTGAGAGATGTGGTAGGAAATGCAGGTGCTTGGTACCTGTCTCCATCCGCCTGCCTGGTGGTAAGCTGAGTTCCGAGATCCCAGCTCTGCTGTGGGGAGCACTCACGCTAGGACTTTGAAGCACCCGCCCTACTTCTGTTTTCTCCCTCTCCCACCCCCTCCCAAAAAGAAAAGGTCCGGGACGTCTTATCACCTCAAAACCAAGCCAGAGGTGCTGTCCTGCCCGCCCGGACCCCACCGCCACTGCTCGTCGGGCCGGCGGTGGCTCCGCGGCGTGGGGGCCATGCCGTGCCCGGCCGGCCCGAAGACACGCAATGATGATGTCCCCAGCTCTTTCCCCCAGGCACAGCTGACCCTGCCCTTCCTCCCCCGGCCCAGGGTGCGGCTGCCCCGCACCCTGCCTGACGCGCCGGGTATCCTTCCAGCCCCGGCCCCCCTCTCGCCCCCTCCTTGCCCGGCGGCGCCCTTGGCGCGGCTCTGAGGGGGCTAACGACAGAGCCCAGAGCCCTCTCCGCAGCGGGGAGCTCCGCTGCCACTCGCCCCCGCGGAGAAACCGGGGCCAGGCTTCCGCCGGTCCCCCGCCGTCGTCCTCAGAGCCCGCCCGCTCCAAGGCCCGGGATTGCACTTGCCGGGCCGTGCCACCGCAGCCCTCCCGGGCGCCCGCCGGTCTCAGGGGACCTCTCTCCGTGATGCGGCCGCCTTCCCCGTCCTGCCTCATCTCCCGTGAGCACACCTATGGTACCAGGCGTCCCCCGCAACACCCTCGCTGCTGTTCAACATCTTTTTATCGCTACTCCTTCGGAAAATAAGGTCAGCAGTGGAAATACCGAATGCCCTGCGGGTCCCCTGCCACTGCCGCCGCCCAGGGCCGGCGGGGCGCGGCGCCCCGCGTGCGACCTTGCCGGGGTGGGAGCGTGGGGCAGGGTAAGGTGACCGCGGGGCGCGTCGGTGCAGCGCGCCCGCCTGACTGCCGACCCAGGGCGCGGCTGGAAGCGGCGTGTCCGGAGCCTGTGCTGGGGCTGCGGGAGGGTCCTGCAGGCTCGGTTAATCCCAGCACGAGCGGGCCGGCGACGAGGCCCGGGGCGCCAGCTCGGGCGGTGGGTGTGAACTGGGCTCTGGGGGACGGAGGGAGGTGCTTGCAGCCGGGCCCCGCTTTTCCGCCTTCAGCTGGAATACGATAGAGGCGGGGGAGCGGCCTCCGGGGCTCCGTTCTGGTGGGGAAGATCCTGTCTAGTTGGCATCTCTATGGTCCCGGATGTGGCCGCGCCGGGAAGGGCGGGCGCGCTCTTCCTGCCCTGCCTCTCGATGGTGACTTTCCGGGGGGAAGGGCGGCCGCGGTGCGCCTGCGTGAGCCGGGCCCGCTGCCCCCCCGCCGAGGCCGCTGTCCGATGCGCTGAGCGGCGCCGGCTGCCAGCGCTCGCGGCGCCGCCGGTGCGGAGGAACGCGCGCGCCCCGCCCCCCCTCGGCCCCCGCCACGCCGGGGGGGCCGCGCCCCCGCCCCGCTGCGCCGCTGGCATCCCCGGGGCTCCGCGGCGGCAAATGGTGGGGCCGGACGATGCCGGAGCTCCGGGCAGCGCAGCCGTGCTTCCCGCGGGCCGGCAGGAGGCGGCGGCGGCGGAGGAGACGGAGGAGGAGGAGGACGGGGAGCGGGATGGGAGCCGGAGCTTGAGTCGGAGGAGCGGCGGGCCGGGGCAGGAGCAGCTGCTGCAGCGGTACCTGGCGGCGCTCGGCCCCGCGGCGGCGGGTGGGAAGCGCTGCCCGGAGAAGCCCGCCAACGGGGCCGCCTACGCCGTGGGCCCCCCCGGGAGGATGACCAACGGGGACGTCGGCTTCCTGCTGCTGCCGCCGCCGGAGGACCCGCCGCCGTCGCCGCCCCCTCGGGCAGGACGGGCCGAGCCGGGGCGGGATGAGCCCGGGCCGGGGCAGGAGGAAGCGAAACTGCAGAACGGGGGCTTCCTCCCCTGCTCGCCCGGCCCGGGGCCCTGCGGCGTCCCCGCGGGAACCGCCTTGGAAGAGCCGCTGAGGAGCTGCCGGCTGCGGGGCGAGGAGGAGCGGCGCGGGGGTACGGAGGCGGCCGGCAGCCCCCCGCCGCCCCTCGGCCCGGGGGACGACGCCGGCAGCCGGGCGCAGGCCGCCCCCGGCGTGCGGACCTCCCGGGGCCGGGCGGAGCCCGCTGCCTTGCCCCCGGCGCCCGTCGGCTTCACAGACGTGAACCTGAACTCCCGCAACACCTACGAGGTGAGCCGCCGCCGCAGCGCCCCGGAGCACCTGCCCCACGGAGGGACGGCGCCCGCGGCCCTGGCGCCACCGCAGGAGCCGGCGGAGAGGGCCCGGCGAGCGGGCATCGCCGGCGCCGGCAGCAGCTTTGCCGAGTTCTTCACCAGGTAATGGAGCAGGCGGCGGGGCCGGTACCGGTGCCCCCGGCAGCGCCCAGTCCTAAGCCTGGGGCGGCGAGGCTGCCCCGCGGGGTCGGGCAGGCCGGGCGCGCTGGAGAGGCGGGTTGAGGTCTGCCGGGACAGTTCGCGGGGGGCGGCGGGGTGGTCTGAAGGACCGTGTCTCCGCGTCAGCGCCGTCTTGCTGCTGCTGCGGTGATGGGCCGCCCCAACCCCGGCGGGATCTGTTGCCACTCAGTAAATACATTGCTACAGTTAGAAGGAGGCTTTGCGTTGGACGTGAGGGTGATACACTGGCTGTGCAGACTTCAAACTGGAACTTGCTGCCTGCGACAGAGCGTTGTTCCGTCTGCATGAATGCTGCTTAAACTGCTTGTGGAGTCAGCTGAAACTTGTTGGGACTGGAAGCTACTTTCAGGTGATTCTCAGGAGCATCCTGAAAGTAGCAAAGGCTCTATAAAGCTTTTGCTACCTGTTGATAGAATAGGTACAGTTTAACTACTCTGAAGCGCGGTGCGGCAAGCTTCAAGGACTGGGCTTTGTGCTCAGGTTAATTGGGCAGTAGCACAAACAAAAATCCTGTAGGGCATCCTGCTTCATTACCTGGGGACTCTGTAGCATTGCTCATGCCTTAACATACCACACAGGAGGTGCATTTTGACGGCAACAGTTTATAGCATATTCTGTATTACTCTTATTATGTTTGGAGAGGGGAGTTTAACTTCCAAGTTTGTAACAGTTTTTATTCTCTGAACCCCCGGGGTTGTAGTTATTGTGTGGCAGTCGCTCTGATAACACAGTGTGTCTCTAAGTATTTTGCAAAGACAGAATAAGATTAAATCTATTGACTGAAGAATTGTTAGAGGAGAGGTTTGATCTTGAGGCAGGATCCCAAACTGAGAAATAGGCTCCTTCTGCCAACCCTCAGGAAAGGGAGAGATGGATTCCTGCCGGAGGATAAGGATAGTGGCGGTTGCAGGGTAAGTTTGATGGCTCTGCTTTATGTCAAGGTAGTGTTTCCCTCTCCTGCGCCCGTGTTTGCTTCCCTATGGTACATGGATGTTTGCCTCATTACTTGAACACTTTGACCAGTAACATTGGTACTTGTTGCTTTTTGCCCCAGAGCGATAGCTTAAAAGTAATTCTGGAGAATTTTCCTCTTAGAAAAGTCTGAACTTGATGTGCAGTAAAAGTTGTTGTAAATATACACTGATGTTTGCTGTTTTAAGTGAAGGCTTGGGTAATTCATGGAAAAACTTAGCTTTTTCTGGGATAGAAGCAACTATAGTGCTGAATCCTTGATGGAAAAAAAGGATTTGCCAGAGACTCAGTTTCATAGCCCCTGACTGGCCGAGCTGGCTGACCCATTTGTACATTTTGCCTGGTGAGCAATATTTGCTTCAGAGACTTTGCTTTCAGCTTTACCTATGTGTTTATAAAAGTGTCTTGGTTACAGCTGGTTTTATCCGAGCAGCCAAAATGAGATCTACTTATAAAAAACACATTTACAGATTATGGTTTTCTAAACCAAACAAACTTCTCTTCATTGATAAATTTGTCTCTAGATACAGTCATGTTAGAGTTTGTAGTCTCCATTGCTCAGAAAAGTGGTAATAAAGCTTTCTTTTCATCATTACTTAGAGTAGTTAGTTCTTGTCTTCTGTCTGAATGATTTCTGATGCTTTAAAAGCTTATACTTCTCACTTTTTCTAAAACTGCTCAGGTTCATTCAAAGCTGACAGTTGCCATTGTGAGTGGATTTTTTCCAGTACTTAGAGGAAAAAAAAAAATGCTTTGACTCTCAGTAATGAGAACTTAGTTTTTTAAAAACTGCCCTGTGGTTAAATGTTGGTAACAACTGTACCTCCTCGTGAACCTTCTCAGCAAATAGTTGCTTGTATTTTTGAATGAGCACAGAACCATAAATGATGTTGCTCCTGCAAGTTTAGGCTGTATTGGGTGGCTGTGTTCTATCAGAAGTACTTGCTGAGAGAGAACAACCTGCTGGTGATTTGTCAGTGTGTACCTGTTCCCACAGTGTCTGGGGAAAGGCACTGGAAGTGCTAACCAAAGGTTGTGAAGCAGTCTGGAGCATCTTTTACGCACATGCATCTGGAGCACTTGTAATGCTCTTTGTGTAGTTTACAAACTGTCTAAAATTTGGCAGTTCCCCCCTTCTACCCCCCACCCCCCCCAGCTATACATAAATCTTTTCAAAAAGTGGACACTCCTTGCTGTTAAAAACTGAGAGATGGTGAGGGAGAAGCTCTACTGCCTTCAGTGTGAAAGCTCCATTGTTGTGATTGCCCAGTCAGACAAACTGTGCTGTCCTGACAGATCTGGGTTAGGAGGCTGCTGTTTCCAGCTGCTCGTTTCCATCTTTTCAGTTATCAGACTGGCCTGCTTTGCAGTTCTTTGAAATGATCTGTGTTAATTGTCTGTCTTCATTTCACTGAACTGGAGGAGAAAGTGATGAGGTGAAAGGGGGGGGGGGGGGGGAGTGAGCAGCTGTCAACACAGCATCTTACCCTATCTTTGCAACAGAAACAGTGGCTGTGCCCTCAAGATTGTCAGTAATAATCACTAAGATCACAGGAAAGTTTGCATCAATGACTGAAGATTTTGATTTTTTTTTCCAGATAAGTATTAGATGTGATATTTGGCCCTGGGATCTTAACATTGTATTTGTACCCAATTAAGCCTGTCAAATCAATCCTAGCAACTTTTAACTGAAAAATAATGAGTTTTGCTGTCTTTTTGTTCTTCTACTTTGTTTCTCTCAGCATGTGAACTGGGATGCCTCAAGTAAATCTGAGGTATGTGGAGCAGAGTGCTGTGGCAAGGAAAATTGCATGACTGTGGTCATTTGTCTCTGCTGTGCTGCTGTTTTGGTCAGAGCATTAAGTGGCTTTCTTGAAAGTCACCTGCCACTGCTTTGTACTCCTGTGTGTGATTCATAATACAGTCACATATAGGTACTGTTCTTACGGTTTGTGGTCTAACATAGCAGCTTGCAAGCACAACACTCTGTTTCTTACGTTCCTGGATCACTTTTGGGTAGCCCCAGTGGATTGCAGTTGGTACAGAATGGTTCAGTGCACTGGAGTGTTGTGTGGACAGTTGAATTAAAGTAATGCTGCTTACCTTGAAGTTTGCTTTATCCTCCCAAAGCAGCACATACAGAACAAAACAGTAAATCAAAAAGGGCTAGCAGCAGTGAGTATGCCAGGGCTGAGAGAAAGGAACAGCAATTCTGAACCACTCTTAAAGATGAATTATACTTCATGGTTCTACTAGTATCTACTAGGTACCTTCTCAGTTTGTGTAGATATTGTTGCTTTCTGAACTGTGTAATTACTAGATAAATTTAGGTATCTGACAGTTGGCAAAGCTTCTTGTTCCTGGATTTAGTTTACTGTTAACACCAAGGGTGATATTTACTTTGTTGTAATAAACCCATGTTTTCCTAAATATTTGTTTTCCAGAATTCATCTAACAAGTTTTCCTGATAAAGCCACAAAGAGCTTAATTTATAACTGCTATTTCTGCTAGGTCTTCAGGATGTGCTGTGAGCAATAGGTGTAAGAGGCTATAGGCATAATAGTTGGCAAATGTGCTTCTAAAAAGCATCTTAAGTATCATCCTTTCTTCCTCACCCAGAATGGTGGTGCTTAGTTTTGGAAAATCTCTGTTTGTGGAGATGATGGAAAGTTGAAGGGAGTCAGTATATGCCTGATAAACCCCTGATAAATCACTGAAGCCCCCATCTTTCTCTTGCTGTTAGTAAATGCAGTTCTTCGAATCAGTAAGTAGGTAGTTCAAGAGCTGCTAATCAACTTGCTCCTACAAATGTCCTTGACAGAGACTGTGGAAGCTTGCAGGGAGGCTCACTTCCCTGAGTATTGTTACTTGTGTATGTAAAAATGTGTCTAGATGGATAGCTTATATTTCAATCTATTACTAAGTAGCACTTGCAGCTCTTTGAGCTATGTAGGCATATACCTAGTTGAAAATTGCATCTTGAGAATGTTGAATACCAGCATCAATGTTTCTGAATACAGTGCTTTTCTGTTTCAGGAATCAGTGTGAAACTTTAGGGAATGCCCTGTGCATCTATAGGGAAGAAATCTGTTTTGTGGGGCTTTGGTCAAAAATGAGACAAGTGGGGAATGAGCTGTCCTAGTTGCAACAGATCTTCTAAATCCTCTAGTTGTGGGAAGATGAAAGAACAGATTGATGGGGACACTTCAGAGTGCCTGGTTTATAGTCCTGTATTGCCTGTGCCTACCTCGTGGTCAGTTCTTGCAGACATCCTGAAAGACTCAAGCATTTGCTTTTGGGGTTGTGTTTTTCCTGTACAGATTTACCTGTACAGATGTTCTTCTAAGAGTTCAAGGAAATATACTGACAATGTATTGGGAAGATAAATGGAGATAACTAAGGGAATATAACAAAGCTTCCCTGCCCAGAAATTGTGGGGGTACCCTTTACCCTTCTGTCTTTGTCAGACCTAGGTTTTTTGTTTTCTCTAAGCAATCTTGCAATTTAATTGAACAAGTGGATACTTTAAGTTGATATCAATTAAAGCTGACTGGAGGAAGTAGGCAATAAAGCCTGGACCCAAATCTATGATGCAACTTCCAACAGTATTCTTTTTTCCTGTTAGGGACATAGTGAACTTGATGCGAATACAGAAAAGCATTCATATTATCAGAGTGAGAAGCCTGTAGATGCTTCATTCACTGTTTGCTAAGAATGGTTTATTTTGTGAAGTTGTATTGACATGTTGCCCAGTTTCTGACTTTGTCACATGAATAACAAATATAATGACAACTTAAGTAAACAATCTCCAGAGTAAAACAAACAGCAAACTTGGAAGGTGGGTGATCAGCATTTACTTTTTTGGTTCCCAACTTTAAAAAATAACTGTATATCTATGGAATTTTACATAAATATATGTAACTTTTATTCATAAAATATCAAGGAAATATCTCTGCACATCGAAAGTTGTTTGGGTTTTTTCTAAGTGTGGATCCCATTGTAGCAAATTACATATATGAGACAACAGCCTTGTTTTAATTAGTGAGTTGGTTCCAAGCAGCTCATGAAAGCAAGCAAGGTCTACACGTTGAAAATGCCTGTTTTGAGAAAGTTTAATTGCAGGGCTAATGATGTATAGGTTTTAAAGGGTTTTGTGCTTCTGAAAAAACATCACCAATGGGTCTTTCATCATAACTATGCAAGATGCCATGCATCCATGTTGTCATTTGGTTTGCTACGCCACAGACGTCCTAGCCAAAAGTTAAACTTCAGGTGTACAACTGGAGTAACTGTATGCTGATTTAACTCTGGATAGGCATCAGATTACTATATTGCTCCAACTTCTGCTGCAGCCTGTCTTTTTCTTTTTTTCTTTCCCCTAAAAATCTGACTAAATAGGTGTTGCTGCTAAGACCTTACAGCCATATATATAATCTTTTTCAGGGTAAACTACCCAAAGTATTTCTAGTAATTTCTCCACTCACTTTGGTTGACAGTGTAATATTATATGTTGGTACAGATATTTACATTGGGACTCTTATAATACTAGTAGGACATTTTCTAAAGTAAGTTCTCCTTAAAGTAATGCTGTAGTTTATGGGGAGTTTTGTGGGTGGCTTTTTTCAATCCAAAGAGCTGAAATTGCTATTTAGCGTGCAACAGACTGTTGGAGTTGTAACTTGTTTGCTAAGGAGTGTTTTGCAGAGGCATTCAAACTTAACCTGAGAGTATTTTCTCCCTGCTTCCCTTCTTTTGCAGAAGGTGGCCTTCATTCCTTGGTCTCTTCTCCTTACTTTGTGTCACAGAATTACTTACAGGCTCAATATATTGATAGTAGTGTGACAAAGTGAATGGGACCTCCCTTCTGAATAGGCTATGACTAAAAGGAGAATGCCTTACATGGAAATCAACCACCAAAGGAGGTCGCTTTAATCACAGCTGGCCTCTAAGAAAATTGATAGTTTTATGCTTTTGCTTTTCTGGCTGTTCAATTATTCATTAGGCTATTTTGTCTTGATTGTTTAAGAATAAAAAAGAGCTTTTAAGTTTTTGGTCACATTTCACATGGATGCAAAAAACTTATTTCTCTCTGGGAGGAGAGCTCTTTGAATCTTTGTACTCTGAACTGCTGAGATATTTATGATGTTAAGCTTGTCCTTTTTTTATCCTTTACTGGTTGGTGGTTGTTCAGCTGGGAAGGGACTAGGTTTGTTAGATGGGGTGGTAGGCATTGCTGTAAGCTCCTCAGCCTCTGCTGTGCTCAGCCTTTTTATTATTAATTGCTTCCCAAAGAAGTGAAGCTTATACAGTTGCTGCCTGATCTGTCTAATATTACATCCTGTTAGCCAGGTTCCGTCAAGCCTCTCTGAGATGGAGAGGACTTGAATATAAAAAGTTCTGCAGGTTTTTGAATGAAAGCTGCTCATAAGGAGAGCCTGTGGAAGACAGACCATCAGGTTGGCTCTGGATTTGCGGAAACCAGTCTGCTGTGCAAGCCACCTACAGAACGTGTTTCTTCTGGCCCACTACTGGGGTAGCAGTGTGAGAGGTCGATGGGTGTTGTGTGGGTGAACTTCAATTAGTAGAAAACCAGTTTTGATGGTGATGGATGCATTTGTTCTTCCAGAACTTCTGAGAGCCAAAGGCTCAGACTGGTGTTTGTGTAGATTCCTTTCTTCCCAACTTTAAATGGTATCTGCAGATGATGGGAGGAAACTATTTGCAGGTTTTCTCTATTCTTCTCCAAAAGCAGTCCTTTATTAAGGAGAAATCATGTTCAGTTTCCACTGTTATATTGGAAATTTTTATTTTATATGCTGTCAAGTGAAAGAGTCTCTAGATCAGGTTGTACAATAAAAACTGCCTTGCTGGCTTCCCTTGCCTAGGGCAGTTCTGATGTAAACAAACTTCCTGAAGGCCAGTTAGTTATAGGAATAGGCCAACTTAAGTGATTGTCTAGCCGTAAAGGAGAAAAGGCACCAGAGAAAGCACCAAAACATCCAAAGTCTGTGAGCCAGGCTTGCTGCTGCCTCGGTCACTGAGGTCTCCTTTGATGTGCAGAGGAAGATGCTATGGGAGAGGGATGGTGGTATTTCACACACCTTACTAGTGCTCCAAGTTGTTGGGGTCAGCTTCTCTGCTTTCTGTAGCAGGGGAAGCTTGGCCCTGACCATATCTCAGACCCAGAAAAGCTCAGTCTGATCTATGTTGCTTCAGTTGCCTAATGCATCTGTTAATGTAGGCGCTTGTCTGTCCTGCTGCTGGTCAGTAATGAAGCTATTTGTATGCTGGGTGCCAGAGTGCTTTAAGAAAGCAAGTGAACCATAAACTACCAAAGGTATTTGTGTGGTTGGTAGCTGTGAAATGGGAAGTAGTACAGATTCCAGAGCGCAAAGTATGTCTAGCTGTTTGTTGTTGTAAACTTTGGGTGTTTTACAAGTTGCTGTTCCTCGGACTCTGTAGGCAGCTGAGCAGGAGATCGGGGAACTGCCTCCTTGCTTTGTAAAACACAAAGACATTAGGGAAAAACTGAAAGGAATGAGGCTCTTACATATTAACATCAGCTAACAGATCAAAGATGGATTCTTGCACTTTGTAGTGTTTCTGCAATTTGTCACTAAAGCAGTGACATAAAATATATTGTGAATTGCTAACCACAGCAGAAACCTGGTATCCTGAGTGACTACAAAAGCAGTACAGTAATACTTTGTTGTACTACATCACACCATCAAGTAGTGGATAGGTATTCTGTCTAGGACCAGAAGGGAAAAATATTGTGACGCTTAACCAGGCTGGTCAGACCAATGAGCATAACCAAGTCTTGGGACAATCTTCAAAATAAAACACTACCTTGTGTTTGAACTTAGTTTGCTGAGTTATTGGCTGTGCCAAAGGCTGGAAATCTTTCTCACCTTTGTCTTGAAAACGTGTCTTGTATAGGAACAGTTGGACTGTAGATATAGTGACTGCCCTGATAAAGCTGGTGACTTTTGCCTTCACTACTAGAAAGTGAGGTCCTTCTTGAATAGTTTCAGGTAGCTTGCTGCTTCAGGTTGTACTGTGGTGAGATACTGCGGTGAGCTGATTGAAGAATTTGCTGTTGTCAGGCAACAAAGGGAATGTCTCTTCCCTCCTCCTGGTGTTTGATCCCCTGTGAGCTGCTGTTACTTATTAAGCTAGAGAGTAAAAAAAATGTAGATGACTTTCTGTAGGATTTGTGAGTTCAGTTGGCTTGCAAGATATGGAAGGTCTTGAAACTGATGCAGCAGAAGGGAGTGTTGGGCAGTACTGGTGCAAGGAAGAGAAATGGACTTCCCCTTAGTTGGATTGAAACAACCGGACCATTATGTGCCTGTGTGGGAGGAAGGGGTCTTAGTCTTCTACCACTGTTTTACTTAGAGTATGTTGCTGGTTAACCGGCTGTGGCTTTGCTGGAGTAGATACTCCTGGCCATGCAAAAAATAGTAGAACATCTGTAGTCAACAGGTAGAAATTCTCCACTTCTTGCAGCTATAATCTAGGATTTTTGGATTTTGGTTTAGATTATGTGGGCAAGTGACATTTGGTTTAAATAGCTGCTGAACTGCCTGATGAAGTGTGAAGATTATAGAATAGTTTGTCATAGAGCTCTGTTTTGCTAGTTCATGCTGAGAAGTAAAGGTGAGACCACGTATCTTCCTTTACTCTTTCTGTACTTGAGCGCTCTGAAATTTAACCATGTTGGTCACTTTGTATATGTGTCTGCTTGTTTACATGTTTGTGAATGCTTCAGCCTGTTTGTAAAGCTGAACTGTGGAACAGCTCTTTGTGAAGAGTAGTATGTAGGCTGTTAAAATACTGTTTACTGCTAAGTGTTCTGTACAGTGTGTTCTGTAATATTGCTAAATGCTTTCAACTCTTAACTTACCAGTATTTATATACTTGTAGCAAAATTGTTTTGCCAGCAGAGTTTGTAAAGCCACTTTGGGACTGGTATCAACTAGCAGCTTGAGCAACAGGGTTGATCTAATTTGGTGACTTCAGTGCAATTCCCAAATAGTTCTGTTAATCTTTGGGTCCTCTGAGGCCAGAAACCTCCTTCTTCCCTACCCCTTGATCCTTAGTAGCTACTCCTTGACATTTCATTAGATTTCAGATATACCTAACTGTAGATGAGGCTTTACTTGACCAGTAATGTCAATGGAAATGTCATAGTTTAATTAAACCCAACAACCCTAAACAAAACAAAAGTCCTGCAAGCTTGGTCTTGCTGAATATGCACGTTCTCCTAGTTAGAATTTTTTTCTTATTAATTTTTTGAGGAAGGAGGAAGAAACCGAAAACTTGCCCATGTGGCACTTAAGACTGTAGTTTCAGATTGTTACAGATGCAAACATTGGAATTCCTTTGGAGAGGGTAATTTGGGATAGTTGGGTTATTATGGCATGGAGAGCAAGAAGATGACTTTGTGCTGTAAAAGGTGCAAAAACTAGAAACTTCCTGTAATATATCTGTGTTCAGGGGTAACAGAGTTTAAAGACAAGCTGGTGTCTAGCTTCTCCTGGTTCCAAGGTGGTGGGAGATGTGAACTGTGAAATTGGTTGGGCCGCTTCTCCTCCAGTATAGGGCAGAGATTGGAAACATGCTCGGAGCAACTGTTTAAATGTACTGAATGAAAATGGGCTGATGTTGTTGTTGTTCTGAATCTCCATGTTAAGGACTTGAAATTGAGTCTTAGAACACTTGCATGTTAATTTGCAGATTAAGGTTGAAATGTCAGGGTAAGGAATGAGTTGAAAAGTGTATTTGTAAAGTAGGAAGTATTTACTCTTAATATTTTTATATTCATGTCAGTTTTCCAGCCATAACAAATATTGTGACAAAACATGTGGAAGTGAGCAAATAGGTCCTGGACAGTGTCATGTAATCCCAGTCTAAAATAGCAGTGAAGCAACAACATCTTGTCCGTTGGTCTGTGAAAGAATTACTGTGTACAATCTGGATATATGTTGTAACTTCTTGGACACTTTTTTATCAATTCCTACTGATGGGGTATTGTATGTAAACACATTAAAATGTAGACATAGAATCCTACTTTTGTTGCTCTGCAGCCTTTGTAAGTGGCTAACCAAAAAGGTTTTATTTCCTTTTAATGATGCATTATTTATGCTTAAGAGTTGAGTTACTTGTTTTGTATGTAAATTATTGAAAAGGCTTGTTTAAAGCAGAGAAACTAATTGTGTATAATCAAGCAGTGTTTGGCTTTCTACTGTTACTTCCAAATTGTTGCACATAAGACCTTAACAGAATGGACAAGACTTGAGTATGTAGAAAAATTCTGTTGTGTTCTTTGGCAGCTTCTACATTTTCCACATGGTAAAAACAAGCCGATGTGAATGTAATAATTCTTGCTATGTACTCAGTTATAGTCACGAAGGCATAGGGAATCACAGGCTTGCAGGAGTCTTCAGAATTTGTGCAGGCTGTTCGGAAAGAATGAGTTTTAGTTAAAATAATTCACTTTAGAGCTATCCCAGTAAAAATACATTCCTAGGACAACTCACCGATACAGCTCTGGATACAGATTATTAGGTACATAAGTAATTTCCTTATCAGTTTGTCTTTCAGCTAATTCAAATTTAAACAGATTTCAAACATAGACCTACTTTGTATGCCTGGGAAGCTTACTTGAAAATTAGCATGGGGTAGAACAAGGAACAGACAGGGTGTACAACAAGCAGAGCTCTAGTCTTTCTAGAGATGCAAAATCAATTTTATCTTAATACATATACAGTTTTTAATGGGTATTTTTACCTCCTATTGTTTTTACAAATTCTAAGGTTTTATTGGAATTAGTGGATTTGTGTCATACTTTAGTTATTACAGAGAAATGGAATTTGCAGGGGTTTTAAATGCATTTTTTGTTGTTATATTTAAGACAAAAAGAAAACTTAAACTGCTTTTTGTCTGAGACTGTGCTCATTTGTAGCATTAATTTCATGCTGGATTCCTCCTCTAAACCTTTGTGATTCTGGAAGAAGTAGTTATATAGGATAGAGTGAGGATGCTCTTGATGTGATGCAGATTCCTTGGGTTTTGTTTTGCTTCCCTGGATTTAACATGAGACAGTTATCTTACCCAGTGCCTAATAATGGGTACTAGGTGCTTACTGAAAAGTAAAGTATAATTAACACTCACTTCCTCTGTCAGTTCTTGTGGCTTTCAAATCCTTGTTTTCTAAGGGCTTCCCTGTTGGTAGTTCTTGAGGCGGATGCAATGAGAAGAAATTATAATTGATTGAAAATGACAGTAAACCAGACTGTTCTGTGTGTAAAAGAAAAATGTTCTAGCAGTAAGCTTTTTTTAAAGTTATATTAGACTACTAAACATTGCTGAAGAGATCACTTGTTGTGGAACTATTTTATATGGACATTAGTGAGAAAACATTTTGACCAATGTCAATGTTACCTTACAATGAAAATAAACTAGAGAATAGCTGTCTAGCATTCAACATTTAAACATAGTATTCATTTATTTCAAAGATAACCCTTAATTTAATTTAGGGGAAAAAATGTTTATTTGGTGTTCCATGCTTAAAGTTTTGCAAGAATTGCTTTCCAGGGATGCCTACAGTGTTTTGTTGTCTAACACAGTGCAAGGTTTCGAATTGGATTTATTGGTATACTGAAGTGAACCGTGAGGAAGCACGCTTGGTTGCTCGGCTGTAACAGTAATGATGATCCTGTGCCTTATGCTCTCTTCTGAGACCATATCCTATTCTCTGTAGTTGATACCACTTGTTTTTTGCTGCTCTTTATAGCAGGATTAACAAATTGGAGTAAGATAGGTTTATCTTCGTATGCTTCATGCTGATGCTGATTTTAAATGGCACAGGTATAAGATCTAACCCTCCTCTGCACTTGAAATTTGTATAGCAGCAGCAGAACAGGTGAAGCTTGGGTCTGAAGGTGAGTTACAATGATTTGATTTTTTTAACGCCTAATAAGCTCAACAATGTTGCAACCTTTCCTTTGTGGAGGAGGAGGCAAATCCCTATTAGGATGCCTGTCTGCTTTGGCTGACTAGTTATCTTTGAGTTTGCCTTCGAAAAATCTGATTGAAACTGCAATACTGGACTCACTTGCTGAACAGTTGGGATGGCTTTCTAGGCCACACACCAGGACTGCACTTTAGTTTGCCATCTTTCAACTTACAGTGCATTTCACAGATCTCTAAACTGCCATTTTCTTTTTGCTTTGTGGTTCTAGCACAACTCATGCCCTTGCTCTTGCTTTTCTACCAGGTTAGAATAGCCATGCTACTGAATGACTTCCTTTAGTCCTGTAGCATTCCAAGCTGGGGCTGGCACTTCATGAGTGTTGATGAATGTAGGGGTCAAAGGCCACAGGTTACAGTCTTATAGAGGGAGTGGAGAGATGAGTCAGGATCTATATCTTGGGTTAAAGCTAGAGGGCTAAGGGCAGATACATGCTTGTGAGTGCTGTGGAAAAGCTTGAAAAGTGGAAAAGTTTGTGTTCAGACTTTAAGGGGTGTAGGGGAAAGACAAAACATCAAAGTAAAAGAAAAATAAAATTCCACCCCCAAAACCAAAACACCCCATTAAAATATCAAGCTCCACCTATCCCCTTCTGAGGCAATTCTAACTGCATTTAAGTTTCACCAATTTATCTTATATAGCAACAAAAAATGATTTGAAAAGCAATTACATGATTAGAACATCACATCACCTTCATGCCACCTGTGGAGATGGTTAACATCTTTGAATTGCTGTACCATCAGTATGGTGAAACTCATGCATGGTGCTTGTGTAGTTGAAGCAATGTTGTTAAATAAGGAAGAAAACTTGTGACTCATAGCTGTTACTACAGCTGTTGCAGCTGTGTGATCGGAGCCCCTAGGTTTTTGTGTAGTGCAATCCAAACCATGTTAGGAATAGATGTCTTGGTATGTGCCAGTAACGGCTTCTTGTTCTGTGGTGCTTCTGTTACTTTTCAAGCTCTTCATTGTGCCCACTGAAACATTTCTGAGCATTGCTTGTGAGTGTTAATGTGTGTTCCAGTGTGGTTATATAAAACTAGCAGGGAGAGAAAAACAACTTGTTTATAACAAGCCCAGTGGAAAAGTTAAAAGCTTAATTCAGTGAGATAATTTTAATATTTTTATCCTAAGGATCGTTTCCACAGAGAGTATTACTCAGTTCTAAAATGGAAGGTTAATTTTAAGGAAATTCGAAGTTTTCAAGTAGATTTTGAGATTCTGTACCAAAACTCAGTCCATCTCAATGGACGACTTTTCCTGGGATCAGTGAAACTCATGAATATTCTAAGCAGCAACAAACCTATCAAATCTAGTACACTTCCTGCAATTCAGTGAATGCAATTTGTAAGCTCACAGATGCTGTTCCTTAACAGGGCTTTTGTGAGGCTTTTTCTGTTGTCAACAACGCATCAGATGTGATACTGTTAGCTGCCAAAACAATGTATTAAAAGTGCCCTTCCATCTTCAGCAAAGCTTATTTGTAAACTTGCTATTACCTTATCCTGGGTTAGAATTCCTGTGTGAGGTTTATTCTGACAGGATGTAATGAGGAAAAAACCCAAACTGATCAAACTTTATAAGAAGCAGACTTGAATGAATATCTACCAACAAAAAAAGTTAAATTGCGTATATTTTTACTCATGAAACAAACACTTGTTTAATTCAGTACACTAAAGAATATATACATATGCAGTCCCTCCCTCCTCCAAAATTCATTATAGTGGGGACTTTGTTCTGGAAGGTTTGTTTTAATGTTATGTTTTAAAAAAATAAACTAAAAATCAAACCTTGAGCCATGATCATGTTAAATGTTCTGTATGGAAATAATAATTAAAACTTTGTTTACACATTTTTCCTTTTTAAATCTACCAGCATCCTGGCTAATCATAAAGAGGTTTGATATGGTGTTGGATTGCCATTGGTGTTAAAGGTGTACATCTTTCAGCTTCCACAAGTGCTAGAAGCAGTGGGGCTGAACTGCTGAGTAATCCTAGTGGTACTCTATAGTATGTGTAGTTATCAGATGGCTATTGCTGTTTGTGGAGTCACATTGTGTGAGCTGTTTTGTATTCCAGGAACAGTACTCCTGAATATATCTTCCTGCATACATGCTTTTTTAGGGAAAAAAAAAAAAACAAACAAACCCTCCTCCAATTAAGTTCAAATACAGCTGCTGTAGTAGTTGCAAGGGCAAGGCTGTAGTGTAGTACTTAGTAACACCTTGTTCTTAGAGTACTTCATCATGTTTCCTTGCTGACTCTTGGAACACTCCTCCCCTCCTGAAGACAGTGTAAATCACTGAAGTGTCCTGTAGTTGTGAGATAAGCCTTTGCTATTGATGTAAGCATGCTTTTGTGGTTTTCAAATTTTTTCTTTTAATGATGGAATTGTTCATTTCACTAATGGTCTGTAGTCCTGGCATTGGCTGAGGACAGTGTCTTTTAACGACATTGGTAACATGGCTCGGCTCTCATCAGCTCTTCCTTCCATGTGTTAGAAACCACTAGTTTGGTGTTCTGGGCACTTACTTTGCTTCCAGTGGGATGGACTAAGATAAGACTTGTGGGATGCATGGATCATAAGCAGTGCTTACTAGAACACCTTGTATTTAATTAAGCTATTATTAATAGCAACAGCTTGATTCCATTAATAGCGGGTAACCATACAGTGCAAGCTGATATTCCCAGATGTGCTTGGTCAGTTACTGGGTTGGAACAGCAGCTTAGTGACCTCCACAGAGGGTTGGGTTGTGCTGATGTACCAACAGCTTCTATGTGGCTGTTCAAAAAAAAAACAACAAAAAAAATCTCAGTGCACTTTCATCAGGTGTGTATGCAACCCCATTCACCCTGCCTCTAGCAGCTGCTGCTTCCTTGAATGCAGTTGTTGTCTCTCTTCATTATATTTTTTTTTTTAGCAAGCTGTTGTTGATGGTGATGTTTGCTGATGGCCTCAGAGGGAGTCTTGGTGTTCTGAGTTTCTCGGTTCTCCTGGATTCCATAGGATCGCTAGTCTTGAGCTTACTTACTGGCTCCTGGAGGCTTCTATGCTTTTACAGCATCTTCTTACCCTTCTCTCCAGCTTGCTGCTTTCTGGTGGATAGATCTTCATCTACACACAAGTATCTGTAGGGTCTGTTCAAGCAAACTTGCACAGAAGGGTTTTTTGTGACCAGCATTTGCTTGTTACCCAAATAACAAAATCATTCTGTGAACTGAAATAGTAGCTTGTATTTGAAAGCTATACAATGTCTTACACTAACAGTTCCTAATTGTAAAACTGCTGCATGGTCAGAAACCCTGAGTGTGCTGGAATTTGAGTGACCATGCACTTTTTGGACAGCTTGCAGTTGTTGCACAAACATGAATACATTAAATTTGAGAAGGAAATATATTTTTAAAATACATGAAATGCTTTAAGTGTAGACTAAGTCTCTTTCCAGAGGAAGGGGGTGAAAACACAAGTTTAGCTAGTTAGCACTGAATGAAAACATCTTCCCCACTAAAGTGCTCTATATTCTGTTTGCTCAGAGGTCAGTTCTTTGCATCCTGAGAACTAACCTTATAGACTACTGAACTTTTAATCCCTCCGTTTTATTCGTGAGCTTCAGGAAAGTAACTTTACAATATTCAGAATAAATGTTGTCTTTCATTTTCAAAGCACTCATACACAGCATGCTCTGTGGGAGCTTGTGATCGGGCTCAAATAGGACAGCCCTGTATCTAGACGAATGGTTGCTAATGGGATCTTGTGATGGTTGGCTTTGTAAGAAGTAAAGAGCAAGGCAGTCAGCTGCCTCTTTGAGTGTGACTGCTTTAGGCACTGGCAAAGGTTATCTGCTAAACTGAAGGTGTGTGCATGTTCCCTGGTTTTCTATTCCATGTTATGAAAGTTGAAGGTATGAAGATTGAACAAAATGTTAGTAGAAGTAATAACTTACTCTTCTGAATCTATAAATTCCCCAGTGATTTCCAGGTGTTTTCAGTCTCCAACTAGCTTCATAAGGTACATTGACTTTTGTTTGGGATTTGTTTTAGAGCTATTGCATGTCTCTAGCTTACATTTAAGAAAGTGTCTGGTATAGCTAAAAGTATCTTAGAATTCAGAGGTAAAACTGAGTGTTAAGTACAAATACTGACTTCAAAGCCAGTAATGAAAGCTGCCCCACTTCAAGTTAATTATTTTGAACTATAAGAGAAAGCTGAGGTATCACACTATGCATTTCCTGAGCAGCAAATCTCTACGGTGGTGACCCTGTCTTAAGGAAATCTAAGTGGGTTTAAATATAACTTTATATGCTTATAACAAAAAGAAAATCCTCCTTTCTTTGCAGAAACTTTTTCACTAAAAGGACAAAGGAACTCAAGCCTGCTGTCCAAAGCGCTCCTGGTTGGAAGTTGTTTGGAAAAGTGCCGCCCAGGGAAAACCTTCCAAAAGATTCCAAAATTATTCAGCAGGTGAGTAAATATCACATGGTTCTTGTACAAAGCTTGTAAAAATTAATACATAGGTATTGTAGCTCTCTGCTGTTATCTCCCTGCTGTTACTATATAACCACAGAGTGCTCTGGGAAGACTCTCTTGGGGCTTTGTCTAAATAGTGCATTTTATGGTTATCTAATACATTCTTTAGTGCATATCAGTGCTTATGTAAAAAGCTTATACATATTCAAAAAGTGTTTAAGCTTTTTTGGTCAAAACATCAGAATTTGCATTAATTAATATGTCACAATTTTTTAATGGTAGTAATTGTGAAACATTCTAGGCTGCTTTTATGAAGCTCAGTTCTTAGTTACTCTTGCCTGTTTTGTGCAATAAAACATTAGTCCTACTTGTATGTTCAATTTATCTTCAAACTAAATATCTTGTTAAGTTTATGCTCTTAAAGCTGGTGTTACAAAACTTATTTTAATTTTTGTTTTTTAAAATCTAATTAATCTTTCCAGAGTTGTTCCTGTCTGAAAGACTTACTATGTGGGTAACTTGTGACAAATGGCTTTGAATTCTGAAACACAATTTTGCTTCTTTTAGACTTTTAATCTCACCCAAGGTATTTTTGTTTCAAAATAGTAGTGTGAGTACAACTTGTTTTGGAGTTACTGGGGTACTACAGAAAGGTATTTCTGATTTTCTTCCCCTGATAAAATGTTGGATTTCTATATATTATTTTAGAGTCTGTCTTTAATTTGATAAAATAATATTAAAATGGCATAGTCTTTAAAGATGACTAATTGGTAATATATAATTCATTTTGTGTTAACATACGATCCTAAAGTTGAAAGATCTGTTGACATAAGAAATATGAAGCTCCCTTGTATTGGTGAACAGTAACTCTTGAGAGCCACTTTCTCTGTCTCCGTTCTTAAATGCCACATAAACTGATGTGTTTGGCAGGTGCAAATGGCTGTGAAGGAAGCATAGTATTCAGCCCTCTTCTAGAAAGAGCTTCAGGGTGGAAAAAAGGGCTTTTTGGGAGTAACTAAAGTGAAAAACAAGAGGTTCTTTTTGTAGGACTTCAATGCGATGGGACTTGTCCCACAAAAAAATGTTGTTGGAAGATGATGAGATTCCAGAAAGTGCAATCCTGGGGGGTTGGACTAGATGACCTTTAAAGGCCTCTTCTAATTCAAACCATTCTATGATTTATTCTGAAGTAAACGGAGTACTCTTTCAATGCCTTCAAATACAGTTTTCCTTATTTAAATGGTTTCCCTTTTTGGGTGGGAGAAGGCAAGTGTTCTTAGTTTACTTTCAGATGAATGCCTTGTGCTGTGAAAATACTGTGGTAAAAATCCAGATGTCTCTTCCATCCTGAGAAATTGAGAGCATGCACAATGCTACCAGTCATCTGCTTCCCGTTTTCTAGTAATGAAAATGTTTGTTCTGGAGACCAGGGCGTAATCTGCAGAAATAGTCTCATTTTCTTACCCTGTTGTCCCTCAGTGACTGGGTTTTTTCTTTTAAACTGTGGTGTTCCCATTTTTTTAACTTCTCCAAAGTGACAGAAAAGTAAATATATTAAAACAATTTATTGCCTTTACATATGATTGAGTTGGTACTAGTCACTAGTCATGTGGGTTGTGTTACAACGGTTGCCAGATTAGGGTCACTATTGGATTCCTATAATCTTAAGTAATAGTGTCAGTAAATAGATAATATTTTTAGCTTTTAATTTACCTAAAGCATGTGTGGTTTTTTGATAACTGTATATCTTGGCTCCTGATGCTTTATCAAAGGTGGATCTGGATTGATTACTCATGCAGAGGTAGATCCACGATACCTGAGAATTTTTTTTTTTTAAATTGAGGTGACCCTAATGTCTGAATATTTAACATATGTCAAATGTCTTGCATATGTGTTTAAAGTTTGCAATATAGCTCCTTGTGCATATGTCATTGAAGAGAAGCCAATGGTTTCTTTTTTCAAAAAGTTAAAATCTGCTAAGCTGGAAAGAATGAATTATAGGCACACTTAGTTATTGAAGAGGAGTGGAAAATAGTATCTTCACTTTGGAATGGCTGACTGTAGTCCCTAGGCTAAATTCCTCACTAAGCAGTAGATGTGACTGAGAAGAATATAGGCAAGGATGCAGTTATCAGGCCTTTAAGAAGTTGATAGAAATATGGTTAAAGCGTTCTGTTCCCAAGTATTTCTGTGAACGTGGCAGGATACGTCATATCTTACACTGAGTGTCTACAAACTTCCACATTGACCTTCTAAATGAAGTTAAGGGATCAAGTGTGATCTGAAGTAAAAAACCTGATTAGTCGCCTTCCCCCCTTCCCCCCCCCCCCCCCCCCAAAATTGTTCTTAGCCATCTATGGTCAGAATGGTGGCTACTCACTGTTTGCCAGCTCTTGTGAAGTGATCTTGTTAGGTGTAAGACTATGCAATAGAATGAGATTAAGCTGTAGGCAAGCTGCCTGTGAGGGAGTTTACAGTAGCTTATTATTGGCAACAAATCTTGCCATTCCTGAACAGTTATGGCATTCTCTGTGGTTGAACACAAAGTTCTCTGACCTTACTGATGCCAGCGTCCAGCTTTGGGAGGGTGCAAATAAACCATTGGTTAAGGAAACTCAGTGATGAGTCAGCATCCTTTGGATGAAAAATGAGATCTTCAAGAAGCCTTTTTGCAGGAAAAATTAACTTGCAACAGGAAAAGCTTCATAATTAATAGAAGGAGGAAGTCTTTTGGTTAAAGGTAATACATCAAAGCTTTATGACAATATTGAAAGCTTGAAGTACTATTCTATTAGTAAAACAAGAAAAAAATGGTACTGTTATATATATTAAAAAGGGTCATAGAGCTCACATGACCTCCTTCCATCATGGAAACCTCCTTTGTTATTTCTGTTTTGGTAAGGAAGATGCAGTAAATTGATAATTAAATTTAAATGCATTCTTATGGCTCCCAGTCACTGTCTATTAATTAGACATTGCTATACATGCCTCTCCAGAGAAGTCAGGTAGTGATTTCAATGGCTTGAATAACTTCCAAGAAAATCTGGGAACTTAGCTTGGGATACTGTTTCAGACATTTTTCAGACAACGATGCGAGCCAGCTCTGCTTTCAGAGACTGTCTAGTGAATATTACTATAAATAATCTCTCTGTGTGTTTCTTAGCATATGTAGAAGATAATAAATATTTTTGTGGGGTTTGCTGGCTGGGCAGGTGGCAGAGTCCCCTGCAGCTTTGGTGCCATCACTGTGCTTTGGGTGAGATGCTCTAGCTCAAACTGGGGCAGAGGTTGAAAGTTCTTGGCAGCTGCATCTCCCCGCTCGCAGCTGCTGGCACGCTCTCCCCTCTCTTTGGATTTAGAGCTGCCCAAGCAGGATGTGATTGAGGCCAACTCTTTTGCTGGACATCTCCCTCCCTCCTCTGAGCTTCCTTCCTTCACTTTTTTTCTGGTTTTGTTTTGTTTTTAAAAAGGGAAAATAGCAGCTCCTTAGGACTGCAAATGTCGAATGCATTTGATGGTTTTAGGAAGCGTGCAGTTTTTAATGAACTGCAGCTAATAAAACTGGCTATTATATGAAGTCTGTGATCATTAATGATCAATCAGATAAATTCTTTTTGGTCTGTACAGAAATCTGCTTTAAATTAGACTGCTGAAATATTTTAATACAGAAGCATTTAAAGCAGAAACCAACTTGTGGGCTGCTGTGTAATACTTTGGTGTGTATTGACTGAAGTGCAAGTTCTGCTTAAAACTCTAAGGCCAATTTCATTTTTTGTGCTTACAATTAAAGAGCTTTTAATATATGAGCAAAATTACTCTCACTAAGTTTAGCTCTTGTTTTCTATTAGTCTTGAATGCTTTTTATTAACTTGTTTAAAGGAACATGGTGATTTTTTCCCTAATATGCCCAAATTAAAGTAAACTCAAAATACGGAAGTGCACACTGCAAGATAAAGAGAAATAAAGCATACACCAAATTCACTTTATCAGCAGTTTTAACAAAGTACGGTTAGTGACAGCCTTAGAAAAGAAGCTTCCCTCCTTATTTAAATCTGACACACCATGAAAGGCTTGCAGTGATTTAAAAAGAATTGCTTATTTAGGAGTGGAACAAAGCCATCTTTTCCAAAAGCTGTCACTCTTTGTATGTAATGGAAAGTATTAATTTTGGATAGTCTGTTAAATACTAACTCTGGTTTGAATGACTGGGTCACTGTTCTACACCTAACCTCTGAAAGTATTGGTTTTTGATAGGTCTGAAATGAAAAAATTAAAATGCAGCACTTGAGAAATTGCATTTACTCACAGCACAACTCCCAGTCTCCCAGGGACAAAAGTTGTCAGAGGTTTCTCATCAGATGAACAGATGCGTTTTGAATTGGTTTTCATAGTACTCAGACATTCTAACTTGCAATATTAACTCTCCTTTCAATTTTGTTTCAGTTTAATGATGCTTGAAGCTCCTAATGTTGGAAAAGTGTATATGGCATGTTTGTTGTAAAAACTAAGGATTTTAGTATCTGAAAGCAGTAGGTAAATACTGTGCAAGATCCTTTTTTATAAGATGAGTTCTTAAGCTGTTAGTTATCTAGATAGAGGCCACATTGAGTTGTCTTGCACACTGCTGAAGGGAAGAGAAAGACAAGATTTCTGCCTGTTCAGCAGCTTTTAAGTAAAAATACATTGATAACAGACTGCCTTGAAACCAAGACAAACAATAAGCAGGGGTATTTAGGTCTTCCAAGGAACATGTAACACCAGAATAACAATTGGTCTGCTGAGCAGTAGACAGTTCTCTGTAGACAGCGTAGTGGTCAGATCCTCCAGAATCATCCATCTTTCCAGACTCACACATTTTGTTAGTAAAATTAAATGGTAGAGGTAAACTGATATGTGTTGAAGTCTTTCAAAGATATTCCCTAGTGTTTTAGACTTCTGCAATGATTTTCTTGTCAGTAAAATGGTAGGACCTCAGTGAGGAAAAACCTCTCTCCTTTTGTTTGTATAAAGGATGTAAAATACAGTTCAGCTGCTAGTACACAGGGCTTACCCAGGTGCTTTGAGGAGGGAAAACTTATCTAGGAGAACTTCTCATGTTGTCAGTGCTATGTTGGTGACACAAATGTGTCTTCAGGGCAGTACTCTGCAGTGAGCATGGGACTAATGTTTTGAAAATACCACAGAGGTGTTCACTGAATTCTTCTGGGTTTTTGGTGGTGGTTTTTAAAGAAAAGTTTTTGAGTCAACTATGAAGAGTATTGAAACAAACTTTCTCCTCCTAAAGTATGAAAAAGAAAGCATAACCATTGTACATATTTTCATTTCTCTCCTTGTAAGTTGCTCAGTTTTGGGGAAACAAAGAATACAAATGAGTTAAAGTGATTAAACCTCTTTTACTTTGATTTGGTGGGACACTAGATTTTTTTTTTTGGACTTCTGGATCATCTTTTTGATGTGATGCTTCCCCCTCGATTAGGCCTTTGAATTGTTTCAACAATGGATGGCATAGGTAAAAATAATTGTGTTTTTTTCTCTTAAAATGTGAGCTTTTGTAGGCCAAGCAGACATGCTGCTGAGCTTGTGCTGTGATAGCAAAATCATCATCTAGGCAGCCTGTGTCAAATTTTAAAAAAATAGAATTTAGCAAAAAGATTCAGGTGGTAAAGTGTGGTTTGTTTTTTTTTATATTTTTTATTACAAGCATTATTCTTCTGAGGCTGGCTTTGTATTTAAGTACTGAAAAGGAGAAAATAGTATGACAAGGAAGAAGGAAGCCTTTAAAATGTTTTTTATTAGTCTAGGGAATGCATGGTACAAGAACAGTTCAAGTATGTTCAGAAATAAAGTTGTATGCACGATAAACTTATTTTCCTTCTTCCAAGTGATGTAATCCAATGCTTAAAAGCAATGCTGGTGTGATTGGTGTGACTTTTTTTTTTTAAATTTGTTTATTTTTCTGCCTCCACCCCTCTGTCTTTTAGCTTGGTTTTTTCATTAGCAAACCAGCTTTGGCTTTTGAATGGAAACCTGCAGAGCTGTGGTTGTACAGGGTCTCCTGTAGTTGGGCATGCTTTTAACCTAACTGTCTCTCACCAGTGTGAGGGGCTTCAGGTTGCTGCAGTAATATTCTAATGACTTTTCTATTGAAATGATTGTTTTGAAGCTTTACAAATGTATTTTAGTTCTCATCAGCTCACCAGTGAGACTGAGGTCTATTCCACTTTTGAGCTTTCCGTTTAGAAATACTAATTATAATTTGACACCAGGGGACATGGGGGGTTTGAAGGCCCGCTCTAAGTAATGTTTTCTACCCATCTCACGTTAAATAGAAAAATCCAAACATGTTCAGTTTGAAAGTTACCCTAAGCACGTGGTTCCTTGCCTAATGCTTGTCCAAGTCCAGTTAATGTTTCTTTTTTCTTTCTCCATAGTGCAGGTACTGTTCTTGTGTATTTGTTTTCAGCTTTAAAGCTAACTAGTTTATAGGCAAAGATGTAACTGGGTGTGAGATGCAGTCTGACATGACCTGAACAAAGGTGGGTTCTTCAAGATTCGTTTTCAGAGCAAACAATTTCTGGGGTTTTGTGTCAGCCTATAGACAATGTTTTGTTCTTTCCTTTTTAACAGTGTATCTTCCAAGGCTAGTGCTTAAGTAAGTGCAACTTTATGGGTGAATTGGACTAGGGAGAGGTGTCTTTCATCATGTACCTGAGAAATGCTGTGGAAAAAGATCTTCCTTTGGGCAAAGGTGCCGATTGTAGAAGATATCAATCTTCAATTAAACCAGCAAAGTAGTCCATAGATGTCTGTACACATCCCGCACAAGTGGGCAGTCTGTGTTCTTTTCTATGTTTTGAGGGCTGGAGAAGGAGGAACAGCCACATCTGTGTTCTTCAAAGATAAATACTCTACATGTGAATTTAAATTTCAGCTTTCTTGTTGCTGTATTTTAATGGTCTTTTTCTTCATCTATTCACTAAGGTTTTGCTTCTGTTTCTCTCATTAGGATGACAGTTCTGGCAGTCTTGCGTCAATATCTGCTCTCAGTCTATTAAACACAGGGGTATGAAATTTAAATATATATTCTTTCTAGTTGTAATTAATGCCATGCATGGGACTATGTAGCACTCATTAAAATAGAACAAGCATCACATTTTCACAGTAGCATGAATATCTTATGGCACTAACCATCAACTCATATACCATTAGTAAAATAAACAAATAAACTTCACATGTGAATCTCACTAACAACTTTAACTAATAGAGTATTATTGTTGGTTGTTTATATTGCATGTTCTTGAATAACAGGCGATAGGTAATGCTAAAGTTTGACAGTAGCTTACTTTATTTGATGTGCCTCCTTGCTTAATGGTAAAGTTGGTAAAAGGCTTGACTCAGGATTTTTGAACACCTTGTATTAGCTTTGAAAATTGGTAGCCTAGAATAATATTTTTCCTGTCAACTAAGTCACACAGGCTATGGCACTTCAGATATCCAGATGCTTTTAATCACTGTTTTCAGTATGAAATTGGAAACCTAGAAAAGTGCAACTATATAAACGTTTGGTTTATGCTATTATGTCTTCTACTTGCTGTGACTGGTATCCTGAATTTGGTCCAATGGACATTCCTGTTACTTTGAAAAGTTTCTATGTAATCTCACACCCTGTGTTAAATAGGACTTGTACAAGTTAGATTTTTTTTTTAGCTGTGTGGATCTGTTACTCTGGCTCTGTGAGATAGTGCACTAATGTAAGTGCTAGTTGATACATGATGCCTGCAGTTCATGTTACAGGGTCCAGCCATTCTCAGCTCTTCTTCATTGGGCCCAGGAAGCCCCTGGCTTCATCCTGCTCTAACAGCAAAACGTGAAATTTGATGCAGTTTAACTACCCCATTGAGGAAAAAATAAAGTGAATGAACAACTGGTGGTGGATGGCATTATTTTGGAAGGTTGACCAAGAAACTCTTCAGTGTCTGGTTGTTCTCTTGCACTGTGTGAAGATTAGTATTTTTCCTTCCTTCAGTATAGGTTCTTCCTATATTGCCTGTAAGTTAGGAAAGAATGTACAGTTCTGTCTGTCCTGATAGCACCTGGTATTGTTAAATCTGGGAAAATGTCTTTATGACTCGGAAATTTTCAGTGACATCTGCTCTTGCTATAAGCATTTCTTTGGTTTTTAATAATCTTGTAATCAGTTTTAGCTCAGCAATTTTAACATTTGGGGGGGGGAGGGGAGGGAGGCACAAGTGATGACACAGGAGGGAATCCTCCTGCATTAGCAGAAGTCAATATTACTTTAATTAAAGTGATTCTAAGCAATTCTATTAATGCTTCCATGCTTGCATGATCAACTCTTTTAAAAAGGAAGCAAAACAATCTTTCTGATGCTAATTCTAGTTAGTTGTGCAATATTGTGAAAATGATCCTATAGATGTTTTAGAAGCTCGTATGCTCCATATGTGTGGATGGAGGGGAGTGAGTTTTAAAACCAGTTGCAGAATACATGGTGATTCCCCATTGATTTCTCAACGGAAGTCATGATTTATTGAATAAAATCTGTTTCAGCATCAGCCTTAGAACTTTGGAAGCATGTTAAAAAACCCTGTAATACAGAGGGTGCATGCTTTGTTTAATTGGAGTATTATGCCTTGACATCCACTTTAAATAGTGGCAATCCTTAGCATAGTGGAAGTTAAATCAGTGTTGCCTGTCAGGTCACTCTCCCTCTAGCATACATAAAACATAATTGGATTGTGGTGCTTAATCTGTATAATTGGTGCTTTCAGGACTCTGAAGACTTTTACAATCCTTGTAATCCATGGTTTTGTCACTCATTTCCAGGAGTTCAGCTTTTGTTGTCGGATCCTAGGTAGATCAAAACTTATCCCAGCGAGATGCATGTTAAATTTCATGGTTGATATTTACTCCTTAAGACTCTATAGTTTGGGCACTGTAGATGCAAGTTTGCCTTCTAAAATTGAATCCTTATGTGCATACTTAGTTAAAATTTTTATCCCCACAAGCATACTCTAGTTGAGGTCAACTAATGCTTTTGGAATGCTGTGATGCAGCTGTTTTCTCTTTCTCTAAGTTAGTTTGGTTAGATGCTGGAAGAAGCAGCTTTGAGCAATTGTGCAGATGTTACACAGAGCAATCAGGTACTGTTTTAGAGATATCCAAAATAGCTCCAAATGGTCTAGCTGTCCTGTATGGTTCTTCTGAGGAAAGATGAAAGGAACTTCAGTGTCCTTTGTTTTCCATGTAGATAGCAAAAAGGTGTGGGCAGGATTGTTATTTTTCTTTCGTTTAAAACACCAGGGGGATTTGTTGCTGAGGTCCCACCCACTCCCCTTTAAAAAAAAAAAGTTACAATCTGGGATATCTTTATCATTTAAACACCAAGGTGGTTTAGAAGCAAAAGACTTCCCCCAGCACTTGCCCCCCCCCCCCCCAGCCCTATGCCCCATTCTTGTTATCTGTCTGTAGGTTAATAGGCTTATCTGTATTTCTGTAGGAATAAATACTGGAAATACAAGTTCCTCCACATGTCAAACAGCTCTTAAATATATTGTCACAGTGTTTTTCAGGAAAAACATGCTTTTAGCCTTTTAAACAAGTTAATTATTGACAGCAGATGGGGGAAGATGCAGTTCCAGTCTTGATGAGGAGATAACTATTCTTACTTGCTATTATAGTTGAATTTTTTTTTTTTTGGGGGGGGGGGGGGGTGGTGGTGGTGAGGGGGAATTGTGACTTGTTCTGTATCATTTAATAAATACCAGATATGGTGTATTTAAAAACTTGTAACAACATTCCTTACAGTAAAACTATACATGTGAGACTTCAGACTTATTTGTTTTTCATAAACAGATTTTACAGTTTTGAATTTCAGTTGTCTGCTGTACTATCCTCTGGCATATGCCCTGCATTTTAAGCATTTGACAAGACATTTGACTTTTTAAATTGTATTTTTGCCTTGTTAAGGAAGAGTATTAGTATCAGCTCTTGTCTTTTGCAATGAAATTCTATGCATGCTTTTTATCCCATGCCAGGAACTTTAGATTCTGTATCAATGCATGGTTAAGACTATTGCATTCTTGGATTCTTTTTCACCTAGTCATACAAAATATTCCATGAAAGAGAAAAAACCTAGATGCACAAGTTAGTGAGCTCCATGCATGGCTGATGGTTCTGGGATCTAATCCTCAAATAAGTTTCCTAGAGCATGAGTTTTCATTGGGAATTTCTGATACTTTGGAATATATTGTGAAGCTGTTTTGGTCTCTGTTTTGACTCTTTATAGTAATGTTTACAGTTTTCCCTCTCTGTGTATGTGTGTTTTTCTTGGAAAAACCAACTGTTCATAAAAATGTATGTACTTCCAGAGACACAGGTGGGTGATGAGTTCTGCCTTTTGTGGAAATCCCTGTTGAAGTCGTCTTTTTTTCCTTTTTTTTCCCCCCTTTCTCTGTTGCTTTGGCAATGGTGTATGAGTTCTTAGTGTGCAATAGCCAGAAGCACTAGCACCATTCAAATGTGTTACTTTTATTAAAAGGTGAGAGTGGCTGTACTTCTGTAATGTCCATCTTGCAATGCTTTTCAAAAAAGTATATTTTGGACACAAATGAGGTATTTAGGAATGTTAAAGAAGTTGGTACCATTCAAGCTTTCTCATCTCTGACCACTAAATGAACTTGATCTTGTAGCTTCTGTTGCAAAATACTGGAAGGGTATGAAAATAAATCAGAACTCATACTAAAAATGAGGGACGGCATTGCTGCTGTATCCCAGCCTGGATTCTGACCTCTGGGTACTATGATAGGATGCATTCCTCATGTGAATATGGTGGGGTAGCCTGAGGCATAAAGCATGTCAGGAATGCCTATAATATTTCTATAGGTTTAATTAGAATGAAATAACTTTGGGCTTAAGAATATGTATTCTCATTCATACAGTGTGTGTTGGTTTTCTGATTTATTTTTCGTCCTCATGCTTATGTGAACTACAACATAACTGTACCAATCCTGTATGTCCAGGTCTAAAGATACTTGTTTGAACGTGCCAAATGATAATGTCAGATGCTTATTATTTTCAATCAAAATTTGTCTTGGGAATTACCCTTCAGGAGAGGAATATGTTCAAGGAAATTTGTTTAAGCGCTCTTCTTGGCCAGAGATGTAGAAATGTTTAGAACTGAGTTGTATTTAAGAACAGTTGGCTAGTAACTTTTAAGTCACTGTATTCACAAAGCTTTAGGGTTTTAGTGTGAACATATATATAAATGACAATAGCACAAAGTATCTCGCTCTCTTTCTTTACAAGGTGCATATTTGGGCTTTTCTTGAAGATGGAGAAGCAAGAGAGCTGCTTCTCTATTTGAAATAGTAGGCTGGTTGCCCTAGGTTTGTGCCTTTCTTTCCAGGATGCTAACAACATCAGTTATTTGGAGTACTGCCATGAGATGCCAGAGTAAGATACAATGGTTAATGGGTGGACAGCTGGAAGGATAGCTGAAGATTTAGGGACTGGGTGGAGTGGAAGCCATTTCAAAAGATACTGAGAATCTTTGAAAAACATTCTTTGTCTTGTTTTGTGGAGGTGCAATCACTTTTTGTTATCAGTTACAGTATTGTTCTAACTCCCACAAATGAGATAAAGGGCAAGAAGTTCGGACAGCTCCTCAGGATCTGAAAAGTGTAGTGGTATATAATGGGTATAGCCTTCCTGCTATGAACACACCCTGTCTCCTCTGATCTTTGAAGCTTAGAGGTTGGGTATCATGACTATGTGGATGGGAACCCCTTTGGGAATACCAGGTGCCATAGCTTCTGCTTAGTATGAGTGAGGTGAGGTCTCCATCCTTGATGATATTAAAAGTCTGAACAAGACAACCTGTTGTGGTCTGAACACAACCTGTTGTGGTTGACCTTGCTTTGAGCAGGGAGGCTTGACTTGCATGTAATGTAGGTGACCTTGCCACCTCAGTGATTCTGTGGTAATTTATTCTTGAGATGAGGTTAACATGACATTGAGATTATACTTCTTAGATAATTTAATATATTATGCCCAATATGGAAAGAACAGTAATTTTGTCCAAGATGTAAATGAATGGGGTAAGGTTTGGCAGCATGCTTTGGCTGCCTTAGTGTTGGACAGACACTTTGTGTCGTCTCTGGAAATTTCAGGATTGTTAAGATTGGTAAGAGGACTTCAACTGTGTACTGAACTCTTACGCTGTATAATAGCTTTAAAGTTGTCAGCCCTTTTTCTTTAATGCTGCTGTAACACAATAGGTAAAGCCCTCTCCTTCTGGCTGGGAGAACTAATGTGCACAAAAAGCTGTGTGCGAGGTGTGAAATTAATTTGGGGGTAGTTTATGGAGATTGTTACATTTGATTGGGGAGGTGCATGACCTAATTAGTAATTGATCAGTTTTTTGGGGGATGACTTTAACCAAAATCTTATGTTTATTTGAGACTGAGTTTACTTAGACAATTATTAAAGTGGTAGATGTACAAGAACAGACTGTCTTTACATTAAAAACAACCCAAACCCCACAGCAATCTTTTTACAAGTTAGACCTCACTCGTCTGTGCTTTGGAATATAGATGTGCAGTCATTGAAAGTCTATTACTAAGGTACCTTGAATTTGTTATCTTACAAAAAAAAAAAAGTGTTCAGCTCTTACTATTCTGTGTTTGAATTCCAGCATGTGGGAGACCTGCAGAGAAACTAGCATTTAGCCTTCATGTCTAAGGACAGTGTGAGCCCACAAGCTGACTTGGTTTGGGAATAAGTCTTCTCACAGATAACTGTTTTAAGGCTTGCTGGATCATAAGCATAGGTTTCCTAGTTACTTGGCAGTAGGTTTTTATTTACAGAGGCTAAAAAAGAGGAAACATGAGATTTGAGGGTTTCAATTGGCTCTGTCTAGCCTTTTTCCTAAAGACTGTCTCATGTCTCATATTTCTGTTTTGTTGAGTTGCTCTGTGGAAAAAGTAATGGGATTCTTTCTGCCTCAGTCTTCTCTGTGTTAAAGGCTCCTAAATATTTTGGTGTAAATTGTATGTTTTAAACTCTGAGAAATTATGTGAAAGTCTTGTAATGAGAAATCTTGTTAAATTATCACTGAGTATGCTGTAGGTAGCTCTGGATAATGTGCGTTTGATTGCCTTGCTACAGGCTTCAGAAATATGAGAGGTACTGGATCTTAAGGGTACCTAGAATCAAAAGGAAAGAAATGGAAGAGACGTGTTCTTGGTTAACCATTTTTGTTGGAATTTTGTCCACTTTCCCATATTACTTAAATATACTTGCACACTGTTATTTTGGGAAGATTATGCCAGTCTCCAAACTGTAACTGATCCTGGAATGCCCATTAGTAATGTTGAACTAGAATAGATTGAAGATTAACTTGATAAGATGAATGAGAATGCAGTTTCTTCTTACTTAGCAGTCCTAGAAAGCTGCACTGTCTTGCTGTAAATAATATCAGCTTGCAATGCTAGCTCTTTGCTATCTGAAATTATTTACTGATACATATTCTAATGTTATATAGTGTGTGTAAAAAAGAAATACTATGCTTGCTAATTAGAAGTCAGCACAAAAGTTGAAATTTAATTGTCAATAATGTTGTTTAGGAATATGAAGCACGGACAGGAAGAATGTATAAACCTCCACCCCCATCAGCAAGACGTAAAAATATTGAATTTGAACCACTTTCAACTACTGCTCTGATTCTGGAGGATCGACCGGCGTAAGTATGATTCTGCTGTGGAACTCATGATGAAAGAATTTTAGATAAGCTTCTGATGAGCTAAACTTTACAAGATATATATATCATTGGATTATTCCAAACATCTCCAGAAGAACCTTTAAGTCTATTATGGTCTAAATGAGGAATACTTTCTTACTGTAATGTGGCCACCAGTCTGCTATCTACTGTATACCACAGCTGCCTGTGGCAGCATTATGGGCATCCTTAATTGGGAAGATTCCTAAAGGCTTTCATGGATTTCTTCCCCACAATCTCAGTGTGCACTCGCTTCTTCTGAAAAGCCAGTTTCCATTCTGGAAACTGTATTTCCTAGACGAGCTGTGAAGACTTTAACAGTGGCAGTTGTCACTTCAAGCCTGGACTTAGCTTGTCAGGAGGGTCTTTTAAGGGGAAAAGGAAAAAAAGAAAATCAACCAGGTAACAGTAGGAGTGGGAATAGATTGGCTTTGAAACACATCAAATCCCTTCCTGTTACAAACATTGAATGCTGATTTTGTACCTGGCAGCTACAGTTAAATGCTACATTGGTATTGAGATGGTGTTCACTGAAACTGTTCCTTGCCCCTGTTCCAGCTGTGTCTTTGTGGATCCTTAAAACTACAGCTAGAGACAAGTAAACAGCAGATGAAGATGCAAAAAAAAAAAAAAAATCTTTCTTTGAGTATAAATAAGATTACTAATGAGAAGTAGCTAAGAAATTGGTCAGTGTATTTCAGCAACCTGAAGGAAAGAGGAGGATCTGCTGACTAGGAGTACATGCTGTAAGAAAAGCAAATGGAGCAAAGCTTTCAAATTGCACCTTGAGAAAGCTTGTTATGGTACTGTTAAATGTTTGCTCTAACCAATTTAAATTAGTGAATGGAAAATAGAACATACAGTGTGTTTCCTTCAAGATTCTCTCAAGTGGTATACAAAACTTATTCAGTGCACAGACAGAAGTATCCTGAGTGGAGGTATGGATTGCTATGATTACTTTTTGTAAGTGCACTATTTTTTTACTGTATGGTGGGGAGCAAGAAATACAGTAACTTTGCGTTTTCTGTACTTTCAAAATATCACAATTAAACAGCTTACAGGAGTACAGATGACAGGTCCACTTGTTTCAAATGGAAGTACCATCCTAAATATATAATGTCTTACTACATCTTATCCTTGAAAATTTATTCTGCTCTCACTTCTGTTGAAAATTATTAATACAGTGATCTTTTCTGCTTGTATAAGAGTAGGTGGAAAACATCTTTTTTTTCCACATTAAAATGGCAAAACTGTCCTCTGTTTGTTTTGAACCAAAGTAGACCAGAGATTGGGTAAGAGGCTGAGACCAAACACTGTTTGGATTTGTTTTGGAATGAGTCTGGTCAAAAGGAAGTGTGTTTGGCAATTAGGGGACCACTAGGCAGCCAAAACCCAAGCACATTTTAAGCTGGTGAAACTTGTAGATCTGCAGCAAACTTCCTTAGCTTTAGCTCTGACATAAATGGGGATGTGTTGATTCCTCCTTTGGTAAATCTGTCTTCTTTTGTGGGAGTTTTCAATTAATAAAAATACATTACTGAAAATACATCATTGTAGACTTTGTATGAACAAAATGAGTTTCTATATGCAGGTATATCTGACGATTAAAGTATGCATGTGCTGAAATGCATTGGAATAAATAACTTCATATGGAATATCTGTGTTCCCCTTTTGTCACTTCATGCAGACTTTGAGCATTTCCAGATGTTCAGCAAATCTAATAACCCTGCTTTAGAGGAAGCTGTAGGAGAGCTAATAGACAGAAGCAGTAAGTTCTGAATAGATAAGTCCTCTGCTGCTGTTACTGAAACACCGAAGCTCACCTTAGAGAGAAGCCAAATTAAAACTTGTTTTGAAATGGTTCAAAATGTCATTTGTGTGTATTGAATTCAGGAACAACTTGTTTTCAGAAATCTTCCTGCCAAATCAATGGAGGAGGCTTTACGTCACCGACAAGAATATGATGAGATGGTGGCAGAGGCAAAAAAACGAGGTATGTTAATAGCCAATAATCACTACAATACTTTTTAACTGTGACTTCTGGCTTGTAGACTAGTATAGTAGGCATAGTAAAGAACAACCTCGTTTAATATCTAGGTTATTCTCAGGCAGATGTGCACACATAGTTTAAAACAGAATTCAATTATCAAATTGCTTTCTTTTCCACCATCATGAGTGTAACGGGACTCAGAAGTCAGTTCAACCTTCTCTTTAATTTCTGAGTAGAAACTAGATGGTTTTTTGTTTTGTTTTTTTTTCTTAAACTACTTGTAATGTGATCAGCTAGAAACTTTGAGTACTTGGAATTTTTTTTTTAAGCTGTGTTGCTGCAGTTGCCACTGAAAGCCAAATTATAATAAAGATGAGTGCTTAAAGGTCTGCTTTATCAGGAATTTGAGATTGATTCCAATATGAAGACAGATGAAAACATGTTGTTTGTCTTTTTTTTTTTTTTTCCAACCAGCTGTACCTGTGTGAACCTTCGTACTCCCACTAGATCTGTTTTTTAAATTCAACAGATCTGTAGCATCTGGTACTGTGTCAATCTATGAACAGTTGTTAAAAGGACTTCTGTAGACTCTTGCCTAGTATTCAGGGAATAAGCTATTTTAAGATTCTGTGCTGCATGTTTTACTTGGGCTGTTGTCAGAGATACAAGCTTCTGAACTGATTGAGCCTCTATGGATCTCTGGCAGCTTGCTCTGAAAGATGTAATAAGAAATCCAAGGCGTTTGACAACTCATTTCACTCCTCTCTTGTGGCTCGCGTGTTGTAAGGTGTGATATGTGGTCCGTGTTCTCTAACTGCATCTTTGGGGTGTAGTTTTTTAGTATGTGTGCCCTAGTATTCGTTAACTGTTGCTACAGATGAAGCTTCAGTAAAAAGTTATTGAAGCTCATCAGCTGTATCAGTGTACTGGGGATGGCAGGTTTACTCCATTGATGTGTCTAATGCATGCATAAATAGAAAATGTCTTCCTATCTTGACATCACTAAGAACCACTGTGAAATTGCAGGAAGAACTGCTCTATCGTTCTTCTACCTTTTAAATAAGAAAAATCCTTTTTTAACAAAAGGCAGAATACTTCTCTCCTGTTCAGCATGGTAGCTTTGTCTCAGATCCTTAGGTCCTCTTTCCAGAAAAGAAAATGCATAACCCTTCTAGGTGGAGAACTTTCAGTAAAATAATTATATCTATAACTGCTGCTGAGTAGCCTAAGTAATAAGTAAAGTTTTGGTAGAATGTGGTATGAAATTCATTATAGGAAAAACAATGCTGAAGATGTGCCTTCTTTTAAGTTATTCTGTGTCCTGCAGAAAAGAGTGCTTCCAGTGTTCTAGACAGTTTTCCTTGTCTAAATTGTTTTTTTATTATAGATAATTTAGCTTAAATTAAAAAAATTACAGATAAATACACCTACAATCGACAGAAGTAGTACCAGCTAGCTCTTGTGCAACTGAAATTTACCCTTGAGTTTTCAGACATCATCTAAATAATTAGATAATAGCAAATTTATTTAACTTATATACACTAATGCAGAATTATTAACATTACACTTAACAGAAATTAAAGAAGCACATAAAAGGAAAAAAATAATGAGAGAGCGTTTCAAGCAAGAAGAGAATATCGCTAGTGCTATGGTGATTTGGGTCAATGAAATACTACCTAACTGGGAAGGCATGTGAGTAAAGTTCTGTTGTGTAAACAAGGCAAGGCTGGCTTTCTCCTCTGGAAACAGAGGACCCACATACCTTGTTTTCCTCTTCCTTTCTGTTTTGTCAAGAAGTCAGGTTTTGTTGTGGTGAGATAGCGTGAGGTCATTACAGAGCAACATGAAATGCGCTTTTTGGGACCTTAATGTTTTGGGGGTTTTAAATGGGGCTTTAGCATAAGCAGAGATCCTTGAATGTTGATTTGGGAAGTAGTATGTTGTTTTGCTTGTAAGTTGCCCTATGATTTTAGAAAACAAGATGTGCAATATGTGCCTTTCTTCTCTGCTTCCCTACTGTAGGCGTGCTACCCGAAGAGTTCGAGAGCTGTGGTGGCAGGGATTACCCCCAAGTGTACGTGGGAAGGTTTGGAGTCTAGCTGTGGGAAATGAATTAAATATCACTCCTGGTATGTCTTAACTGATCAGACTTTAATACAAAATTAAGTTGGTTATTTTCAAAGAAAAATTCAAACTTTTAAAAATGTAGTACAAAACAGGATGTATTTGCTTTTTCAAGAACTGTATGTCATAACCTTAGGAACAGATGTTTCTTACAACTAGACATAATAGCTTGGTAAATTATGGGAACAAGGTTCAAGTCCTCCTTACAAAAATATATCTCTTAGAAGTGATGAGGTCATAATCATCCTCCCCACCTCAAAAAGGTATTTTTTTAACAATATATTTGTGATTTTGCTTTCTTACAGGGGTGGAAAGAACATTTGTTTTATTTACTATAACTAATGATTTTGATGAACTGGAAGTGATCTAAGCTATTCACAAAAATAAAAATCTGAATTATGTAAGACATGTTTTCCCTCTTGTAATTTGCATGTTCACCACAGAAGTCACAAGACTGTGCACACTGTGAAACAGTGTATAATGGTACTCCAGTGGTTAGCAGTAACCATGTAATAGATTCTCCCCTGCCCCCAGTGGTTAAGATGAAACCAAGCAACATAACCAAAGGTTTGTGTGCTTTTACTTTGAATGGGTGCTTTTCTTACTCATCTCTGCCTATTTGTCGTTGGTTTGGTTTTGTTTTCTTGCAGAACTTTATGAAATCTTCTTGTCAAGGGCGAAGGAACGATGGAAAAGTTTCAGTGAGACAAGTTCTGAGAATGACGTAGAAGGTGAGATCTTCTGAATGCATAGACAGCCTCCTGTTCCCTCTTACAAACCCAGAAAGTCTCACAAGATCAGCTGCAATTGCAGCATTAGGAATACTTATTAAAAGCATTACAAGTAATTACCTACTTTAATGTTTCTTTTCCTATACCAAGTGAGTGAGGGGCTTAACAGAATATACTGTATCAATGAAAGATTCATTAAAATACTTCATGTGCTAGTTCGCTTTCAAATGAATGTGTTTTCCTCTGAATTCCTGAAATACCAGGCCTAATCCCTCATGGAAAATTCTAGATTAAGTACCAAAACAAGAAATGGAACCTAAATTACAGTATGTGTCACTGCTTATCTCTACTTAGCTGGTTCTTATGTTGCTATTCCATCTACAATTTCAGGAAAGAAAAAAATAAATTCTCTATTTTCCGGTTATGGAACTGAGAAGTGAAGAATATGTAACATGACACATTTTGGAACCCACTTGTGTTTTCTTTGCTGCCCAGGTGGCTGCTTTTCCCAAATCTATTAAGTGGGGGTGTTAGCACACTTTTATATATAATGGAGTTTTATCACTGGCATACTGCGGTCTCCTGTGAACATTCTTTCTGTTAAAAATAGCATCGATGATATTTTTAATGGTGGATATATCCTTGTTGTAATTAACTCCCTCCTTCCTTGTGCTGTTAAGTTATTTATTTAAATGTTGTCTTATGTCACTACCAACTGCAACTTTTTGAGTTGTAATGCAAGCAGTACTTTTTTGTTTGCACTTGCCATAGCCAGATTTGACTAACTGGCTACTTGAACTATAAATTGTTTGGGTCTTCCTTAAGTTACTTCCTTACTCCTGTGACTCATCTGAAATTTGTTGTGAGACAAACTGTTTATAAAAACAAAGTTTGTGTGTACATGACAGTAAATTTGCTTAGCCTTGGAAACTCGTTTGCAATGCCCCTTGGTTTGTGGAGTAGTGGTTGGTTTGCTCTGTTGTTAGGAGGGTTGAGTGTGGGGGAAGATTTAAGTAACTTTGCTATTTTGAAAGGTAGTTCTGGATGGAAATAAAGGGGGAAGGGTCTAATTTCATGTCTGATTTCTGGGAAATGTAGTAATAAAGGAAAACTTAAAGTAATATGATTTTCATCTCTTGTTGAAAAGCAAGCCAGGCCTCTGTGCTTATTACTAATCTTTGGTAGCAGAGTCTGGAAGATCAGTTATTTTAGCCTCATTTGACATATTTTAGTTCGGAAGATTTTTATTGTCCAAATACCTTCAATACCTAATTTTGGCAGATAAAGGTTAAAGCATGAAAAGTATCTTTCTGTGTCTTGGAGACAAGACATTCAGCAACAGATGTATTGTCTGTCAGATCTGTTTGAAAGGCCCTCAGTGACTCCCCTTTTGGAGTTGAACTGAGTTTCTTGTAGAAATCCTGAGTTTCTTATGTTCTGTGCTGTAGTTTATAATCTTCTTGGGAACACTGAACAGATCCTGTCCCAAATGAAATGATCCCAAGCTAACTGATAAAATATCTGTTTCTTTTGAAAGAGAAAAGAGGGAGGAGTTCAAGCAGTTCTTGAACTTTTTATTTTAGATTATCTGTGTACTTTCTCTGTAACTTTATTTGCCTTCCTTCTCGCAAACTTCTCTAACACAGCCTGCAGCAGTCTGACTTGCTCCTCAATGCAACTATCATAGTTTTAGGACTGGAAGGAAATGTTGCTTTCTAGGCTTCAGCAGAGCAAGTTCTGTTTAGCCAATTCATCAAAATCTTCAATCTTCCATTTCCAGGATGGCTCTTAACTGGTTTAAACCCTCCAAAAGAGCCTTTTCCCTGAGCGCTATTTGTATTTTTCTCCCTGTGATTCTCAGTATTTGCATCATGTGCCTATGTAGAGGACAGGATAGAAAGAACTCAAGGACTGGGTGAATTTCTGGTGGAGGTTCTTAAGTGATGCTGCCTTCTTTTGGGCTGTTTGAGGAATGCTGATCCTAAGGATGCAAAAATTCTGAGTCTAACAAGAGCTTAGAAGTATTAAAGCTTCTGCAGGTCATAACTGTGTGGTCAGATCTGGAAATTTGAGAATCTGATACATTTTAGTTACCTTCAGTTGGACGTGAGAAAAGCATAGCTTTAAAACCTATTGCTTGACTTTGCAGGTGGCAAAGTGCTGGCTGCTTATGATCGTGATGTCATTCATTTTCTTCTAGTGTAGAGAGTATATTTCAATGCTGCTGGCTGAAATGACCCACCAAATGAGCTGATCAGGAATGAAAAATTTCAAGAGATCCCACTGGATCACACTTAGATCAAGAGCAGTGTGCTTGCTCTGTGCTCAAACTCAGTAACTGAAGCCACAGTAGAAGATAAGAAAGAAAACAGTGCTTTGAGGACTGGGCTGGGCAAAGTTCGAATTCTAGTGAATGCAGGGCCAGTCTGGGCCTGAGTAGTGCTAGACAGAATCTTTATTTTTAAGTCTGAGTGATGTAGAAATGTATGGCTTGAAAAAGAATGAGTAGACATGTAATAATTATGATAGCTTCCCACACTTTCTGGAGTCAGTGGCATATGCCAGGTATCAATGGACAGTTCTAGCTCTTGCAGGTTAGTGCCATAGAAGTGCACTGCAAGAATTAGGACTAGGTAACATTTTTCCTTAGATCCTAAAAGTCTGTTTGTGCTTATGGCAGTGTTGTTCTAGAGTCTCAGAAATGTAAGTAAGTGTTGGCTTTTCTTGCAGATGCAGGCGCATCTGTTGCTGATCGTGAGGCCAGTCTGGAGCTGATTAAGCTGGATATATCACGCACATTTCCATCCCTGTATATTTTCCAGAAGGTGAGATTTCTGTAACTTTAACTATGAAAACTTTAAACTGCTCAATAGCTAAACAAAAAAAGAAATGTATCAGGCTAAATATGGAATAGGGTTTAGAAGTTGTTTGTATAAAAAAACAAAAGCAAAAGTAGTTATTTTCTAGATACAACAGCAAACAGTATTTTTTAATGAGAGTAAAGTAGGGACAGCTAACAATGGACTGAAAGGAGAAATTACATATGATTTCTATTTATATTTATGACATTACATGCAAAAATTTCTAACAGCTTCTACAGAAATCTTGATGCCTTTAGTATGCATTTTCAGGTTTTATGACTTATATGGGTATAATGTATGTATCTACATGTATATAAAATAGCATGCACTGTTTTAATACAATAACTTGTATTACTAGGAATTAAAACATCCACTATTACTGAGAAGGAAAAAACAACCCTGGATATGTACCTGATATCCTCATCTTCCATTGTGTACAATTTCCACTGAATTATTTCATAGCATTATTGATCTGTTGCTTTCTCTTTACCACGTATGCTTTTGAGATGTTAATGCTTAGAGTAAAAACTGATGTGAACAAAGTGATAATTCATTGTCTCACATCTTAAAACCCTGGCTAGTTACTTTCCTATACTTATAAAGTGATTTTGAAAAAAAACCCCTTTTCTTTCCTCCTTCCTCCCTCCCCTTGCACTAGGGTGGTCCTTATCATGATCTCCTGCATAGTGTTTTGGGAGCATATACATGTTACAGACCGGATGTGGGATATGTAAGTATTTTGCTATACAGTGTTTATAGCATGGCAAATAAGCTTAAGATGTCATGTAATGGAGTGTATTAAGTAAATAGGTTCTCTACACTTTATGCCACTAGCACTTAGAAAAAAAATCAAATAACTTTGGCACTTTTTCATTTCACAGCAGTTGCAGTGTTGGTAATTCTTAGAGATAATTAAATAGCTGAAAATGGACTGGATGCCAAGGATGAGTATGCTATCTGCCTTGCATGGAAAGTTTTAAGTGAATATATTCACAAGGTGTAGTTCTGACAGACCCACAGGATCTGCAGAAAAAAATCCAAAACACTGGAAGACTTAAGTGAGTTAGTTGGTCTGTTCTGTCCTAGTGTTGCTCCCACTGCTGCTATTTCCATAAAGATTTTCTCTGCCTCACTACTGCACCTCCTAAAATCCAGAAACTCTGTATTGGTGTCTCGTTGCCAAAGGTTAATTGCTCCATCTGAGTTCAGTGAAGATAAGATTGTTTGCAGCAAACATTACTGTGTTTAAAAAAACATCAAAACCAACCAAACAAAAACCAACCAAAACCAAAAAACCCAAACATAAAATATTGCCAAAAAACCATAAACAAACCAACTAAATATAACATCTCTCAGAACAGTGTCAGTTTACAGAACCAGTGAAATAACTGGGGGTGGGTAGGACCACCTTTCATAAGCTCTCATCATTTCTGGGTTAAAAAGAACTCAGTTTTAAGTCCGATTTATGTGCCAAAGCATTATTTAGCACAGGGTGTGTTTTCCTCTCTAAATCAGACATGCTTGAGACTCTGCATCAATATCTAGCTGTTTTTTAATGTTGAAGTGTTTTTAGCCCTGAATTCTGTCATCTGTGACCTCATTCTTGGAGACAGTCCCATACTCTTTAGAAGAGACTATAACCTGAGTGAGTTCTGAGACAGCTTGTTCCCAGGGTGGAGTTTTAAAAGGCAAATAAATAATTTTTCACGCATTGGCCTTCTCTTTTTCATTAGGAACACAGCCAGCCTGGATATTGCTGATGATAGATTTATAATTTTTTTAAATGTTAATAGGCAGTAAATTTAATATAACTTTACTTCCACGCCCATCTATCACACAAAAACAGAACAGTGCAGGACTGGTTTTGACATCTATATCAGTATTTTATTCTCTAGTTCGTTAGATACTCAGTGAATTTTTTTTTGAATGAGGAGTAGGCAGCATGAATGCTTAGAGACAGCAGAATAATCACCACCATTCTAGTTGAAATTGGTAACATAATTTTTTTATAAGAAGAATATTCTCTTTTTTGTAATAAAGAGTATTCAGATCATCATTTAACAACTACAAGAATAATACTGTTCATTTTTATTGTGGGCTAAGTGTCTTTGAGATAGTAATCATGGGAAAATGTAAACTTGCATTGCAGCTAACCACTTAAAAGTAGTAACTTTGTGTGTGAACAAATATTGTTGGCAAATGGAAAGATATGTATTGATTGTTCTGAAAATGAATTTTGTCTGAATTCCAGCATATCTGTCTGGGTCTAAACTGTCCCATATGTGAGGTTTTCCACCATGTCTGCTTTTTCTGTAGCTTAATGAACTTTAGGCCACATTTTGTCTCTTAGGAGCTCTGTGTCTAGCCTGTGTGGTTTTAACTTTATTGCATTCCAAGTCCTAAGGACTTGTGACCATGAGACCTCCCACAACTTCTATCAAGCACCTAAAACTGGCATCTGAAGAAACAGTCTGTCTTGCTGAAATAATTTTTATGCATGTAGTACATTTGATCTGTATTGTTCCCATTCATCAGGAAATGGTATGCAGTGGTATTTGATATATTGGAGGCTGTAAAGATTTGCATTTCCAAAGATGTAAGATGTACTGAACCTATTTACCTATATTTGCCTGATGCTTTTCCCACTTGAAGGTGCAAGGGATGTCCTTCATTGCTGCTGTACTCATTCTCAATCTGGAAGAGGCAGATGCTTTCATTGCCTTTGCTAACCTTCTAAACAAGCCATGCCAGCTGGCCTTTTTCCGTGTGGATCACAGCATGGTATGCACAGAGTTTTCTGGTTTTGAACCATAACATTCTTTTGACTTGAAGCATAGTTGGTTAATTGATGACAACAACTTCTCATGCTTCTGAGTAATGGAGAACTTTAATGTGTAGTTACAATACTGAGAATATCAGCTACTTATACATAGGATATGTCCTACTGTTTTGATTTTTTTTTCTCTAGAAACACTTAATCATTATTCTTATTCTAAGAAGTCACATAGTACTATGTTGACATACTCAATTCTTGGTGGGGTTTGTTATTCTACAGTTTAACATTGCTTTGATGACTGCTTATGAGCTGCTTTCCTGTCTCTACAGATGCTGAAATACTTTGCAGCCTTTGAAGTATTCTTTGAAGAAAATCTTCCCAAATTGTTTCTTCATTTCAAATCATACAGTCTTACTCCAGACATATATTTGATAGACTGGTGAGTTCAGAAAACATAACTAATTCAACCTTACAACTGCTGGAACACTTTGCATTTTGTTACAGGTTTTCCAGCCCTAGAAATACAGCGTAAAAAAACACTTGATAGGTGTTCCTGTACCTCACCTTCCTAGGTCTTGTGAAATAGCGGTGAACTGGTTTGTGCAACCACAGTTCCTCTGGCAGGATTCAAACTTTATGAACTAGGATTAGGAGTAATATTTATTCAGATAGAAAAGGAGACACACAGGGGTCTTCTGTGTCTCCTTTTCTTTTTGCTCCAGGTAGGACTTGGCTATGTCTAATGTCAGTAGTGGGGAGAAGCCTATTACACTGTAGTTGCCTTATGACTGATTTTAAGTAAATTGATGAAATGAACATAATCAGCTACTGACAAAAAATATAAATACAGGAATATAATATAGACTTCAGAGCAGGAGGATGAACACTAGGACCTAGTTTGGGAAGGGATAAACTTGGAAATAAAGTGATTGTTTTGAAGCAATAAATGTTCTAAAGCAGAGAGTACCAAACTATGTTATGTGCCTGTAATGGAAGGCAGTAATGCAAGCATCCTTGGAAGTGTGTCTAGCACTGCCAGAAGCGGAATGTCTATTTCTAAGTGTGTGTGTGAATAAGGAATGTAGGATTATTATATGGGTTAGGAGTTTCTAATAGAGTAAATTTGAATTGGGTAGAATTAAGTAATATAACAATGTCACATCATTGGAGTGTGTGGGAATGAAGAACTTTGGCTACAAGGTGCAGCTTACCAGTAAGCAGTTAGTCTCAGCAGAAGCAGGTTTGAGTCAGAAGCGGGCTACAGTCCTGAGAGTCAAGGCAGCTTGAGAGAGGTATATATGTTGTGGAAATAGCACTGCTGTATAAAGTACTAGAATATTATGATTCCAGTTAACTGAGAAATGAAGATTGTTATTCCTGCATGCATTCCAAAGATGTTCTTGGGATGGTGAGCCCATCTTATAGAGGCAGAGTAGAAGAGGTCATGGTACTCTACAGTAGGGAGTGTTCTGAGGTTCCTGAACACCTTCCTAGTAGGAAAAAAAAATGGGGAAATGAAGAATTCTGTACTTTGTATCAAAGGAACCATTAAAAATTTATGGCAGGAGTTTTACAATATGTTACGTAGAGCAGATTGAACTTTCTGCCCACATACAATGAATGCTTTTTAAAAATAAACTTTGCAATAAGTGCAAGTGGACTTCTCCCACTAAGAACAGAACAGTGACTGTCTTTAGATTTTTTGGCTACTTTCAGCATGAATAAAAATTCAAAATGTATCATGGAAATGTAGTTACTGAACATAACTGAGAATTAAAGGGGTTTAACCTACTTCAGAAAATTAAAAATGTGAAGTAATACCTTTTTTCTTTAATTGTAGGATTTTTACACTCTACAGCAAGTCATTACCACTTGATCTGGCCTGTCGTGTCTGGGATGTTTTCTGTAGAGATGGAGAAGAATTTCTGTTCAGGACAGGGTTAGGAATCCTTCGGTTGTATGAAGATATTCTCCTCCAGATGGACTTTATTCATATAGCACAGTTTCTAACAAAACTTCCAGAAGACATTACATCAGAAAAGCTTTTTAGTTGTATTGCAGCTATTCAGATGCAGAACAGTAACAAAAAATGGGCACAGGTGAGTTTCTTAGAGGAATGAGCACTTCCTTTCTAGTGTCTCATTCTAGAAATCTCCACATTTTGGTAGTTAATGTTGTTTGGTTTGTTTTTTTTTTTTAAGTGAGAATAGCTTTTTTTTACATTCATGAAATAATTTATTTTCCCAGGTATTTGCCTCACTGATGAAGGACAACAAGGAAGTTGACAAGAACCATAGCCCGGCACCAAAAAGCTAATTGTGTAATGTTAATGATGAGGTCAACTGAAAATATGGATAACCACTTGATGACAAAGGAGTTTTCACATCACTTCTATGTGGAAAAGCACTATAGAAAATGTGAAAATGAGATGGAAAACCAACACAGCTCTCAGTGGAGTAATGAACTGATGAATCTTCACCCTTTTGCCAGTATTAGCTTTTGTTGTGGGAAGATTTGTTTTCACACAGAATACTAAAACCTATGAAACTGAGAAGTGGGGGGAGTTCGTATTTAATACTTTAAAAGAATCAGCTCAATGCAATAAACATTTGTAATAACTTCTGTTGGTACTTAAAAAAAAGGCATAACTTTTTTTACAAATACCACAAACGCACTTTTTGGGGGGATGAGGGAAATACTAAATCTTAAAGGCCCCAAAACTGCTATCCAAACCAAATGCTTTGGTACAAATATTACCTCCAAAATTAAACATTTGAAAGTATTGAGGACCAAATATAGTTGTTTGGTATGGTTGTGCACAAGATGGTTAACATTTGGGAAGGGGCATTGTCTTATTTACTTGTTTGGGTTTTGTTTGTTTTTTTTAAGTTGCAGCTTCATTCTTCAGTCTGGGCAATTGTAATTAACTCAGGAACTGTGGAAGTATTGTGCCCAAACCTGTTAGAGCAAAAATCATCTGAATCTTAAACAGTGGTAAGACCGAGGCTGCTATTTTCAGAGTGTACAGCCTTCAAAGTGAGTGGTGTTTAGCATTTGTTTTGGTGTATTGGTTATGCAGCTTACTAAAAATGGAGTGGGTATTCTGTGAAAGGGGTTTGCCACCAGAAGTTTTATTTTGTTGAGCCATTTCCAACTGAGAAATAATTGTATGTAATGGTGAACACTAGCAACAGACAAAATTATGTGCAGACTTGGTGTTGTCAAAGGGGCAGCCACTTTTAAGCGCTTTGGAATAATGTGGACACATCTTTTAATAGTGTGCAATACTGAAATCCAAAAGGCATCTGGTTTAGTGATACTTAATGCTTCAACATCTTTTAACTGTGAGACATGAGGTCATACCATCTGTGTCGAGGCAGGTGTTTTTCAAACGTTTCCTATTCTTGAAGATGCTGTACAAGAACTTGGGACTGTAGGGGATGGAAACTTAAAATGGATAGCACTGCAGGTGAGGAACACCTGCACTCTCGGTCCATTTTTGCTAATATTTAATGTAAATAAATTCCTTACATGTGGGTTTTTGTAACTGGTCCCTCTGTGGAAATCAAGTCAAAATTATCATTATGTATTTTTAAGTGCAGGAGGCTTCCAGTTGTCTGGTGTTTAAAAGCAGAGTGCATAATTGGGGTAAAGATTTAGTGTGGTGTGTAACTTACGTTGCTATCTGGTTTAAAAACTATATCTATACTACTCATAACATTACAATTTGAAATTTAAATGTCAGATTTTTCTTAACTTATGTATTCACTCCTTTAATGGGATCGAATTTGTCTTATATTTTTGTGTTATCTTGTACAGTTTTCTTACTTTTCAACTATAAATCTGTAAATAACTGTAAATAGAAGGCCTGAGCCTGCCTTTAAGACCACTGCGCCCACGCCGGTGTAAATAAAGCGTACAGCAGCTGCGGGCTCTGCTGCGCCTCCCGCTGCGCCGGGCCGCGGTCCCCCCTGCCGCCAGGCGGCGCTGCGGCCGCGCGCTGCTGGGGAGGTCTTGGCGGGGCCCCGCCCCGCAGTTTCCGCTGCTCGTCGCCGGCACAGCACGCGCTGCCGGCCGCCACCATGAAGCCGGTAGGGTGGCGTGGAGGGGGGAGGCGGCGGGGCTGGGCGGGGAGGGGCGGCCGGGCTTCGCGCGGGTCGCGTCTGTCTGGGCTGGCGCGGGGGGCGGCCTCTCGGTCTCCGCCGCGGGCTCTCGGAGGTATTGGGGGGGGGGGGGGGGGGGGCTGCTTTCCTGGGCTGGCTCCGCCTCCCTTCGGGCCGAGCGGGTTTGTCCGGGGCCGCTGCGCCCGTCGTGGGGCCGCTGGTCACCGGTGCCTTCCCGGCACAGCCTGCCGTGGCCTCTCGCCTCTCGGAGGTGGCTCCGCCGAATCTCAGGCATGGGGCTGCTCTTCGTCATACTGAGGCGTGCGGCGTTGCGGTGGAGAGCGGGGTGTCCGCTGCGTGGCGGCGTCAGAGGAGGGGAGGCAGAGCCCAGCCGCCTCTAGCCCTCGCCGGCTGCAGCTGTTGTAGCTCACGGTGTATGGTGCAGGGACACGCGTCAGCGTTGCTTCTGTCTCTTTAGTGCTATCCCAGCACTCGGAACTGAAAAGGGAAGGAGAAGTGGCAAAAATTCCGTGTTTGAGGAGTGGCACGCCGGTCCAGCCACTTGTCCCTTGCTGAAGGGACACATCCCCCCCTACCAGGACTCCGATGTGAAGCCCCTGCCCTCCCGTGCCCCCGGTAGGGAGCGGTGCTGTCTGGCAGGAGCACAGCCCGCAGCGTTCTGCAGATTTGGTACAGGGTGCCTGTACCTCTGGGCTTTCCCTCAGCCCCTACTGTTATGAGCACTGTGGCTGCCTGAGCTTTGGCACCCATAACAGGGACACAACTCATACATCATGCATGTTCTGAGCCTTGCAGTGGGCAGCCTCCTCGAGTCCATGAAGCTGCCAGTCAGGGAGAGCCCCAGGCAGGAGCGAGCCAAAGCTCAGCAGAGGAGGGGTGCTGCAGGAGGACATTTGCCTGAGGTTGTGGCATGGAACCAGAACTTGTAACCTTGCTGTGTGCAGGGGAAGAACAGCACACAGCATGCTGAAGAGCGCAGGAGGCAGAGTGCTTTGGAGTACACGGGGCAAATAACTGTGCCTAACAATCTGTTTACATGAACGTTCACGTGTCTAAAAGTGATGGACACAGCATTTAATTAAAAAGATAATTGTCAGGGGCTGTTTTTTGTAAAACATTCTTCATGTGTCTCAAATTTAACACAGGTGGGTAAATTGGGAGCTAACTGATAAGTATTTGGAAGAAACACATTGTTGAGCATTGATAGAGATATAAACGTGCTGAGATATGAAACAATAGGATAAATTTCCCAAAGCCAATGAACGTGTCACTTACTTGTAGTTTTCTGCTTGTTTCCTAGAGAAAAAACACAAAACGAGTTCCAAGCTTTCGGAAGTTACTGAGAACTAGTAAAATAAAACTTGACAACAAGTTAAAGAATAAACAGTACAAGCAGCAAAGTGCTGCTAAGAAGTATCGCAAAGAACAAAAAAAGTTAAGGGAGGCTGTCAGAGATGCCATCTCTAGAAAACCTTTTCCATTGGAGGAATGCAAGAAAAAAGTTGGTAAGTGTTTGCTCAGAGTTGTTTTTCTAAATGAAGAGCTATGGAGGTCCCATAATCTTAAAATGTGAAGCAGTAGGATATTTAGTATTGAGAAAACGTTTCGTTTTCCATGTACAAATAATTTCTGGTTTTGTTTAAAGGAAAGAAAGGTGGTGGTATGATAAATATAAAATGTTAGCCATTCAGGCAACAAGATCTGGCAGTTGGAGATGGCAGAAATGTGCTTGGTCTAATCATTCTGTGCCACAATAAATGGGCAGTTTTCTGGGATAACACAAGCCGCATCTATGAAGGTCGATGAGCTCACGTTGAAGTAAGGTGTAAAGTGGCCTCAGGTGCAGGCACAGTTAGGTTTTGAAGTTTGAGTATATGTACAGGATCTTAATCTGTACACATCTTCTAAAATAGCTGAAAAATGGGAGGAAGAAGAGGAAGAAGATGCTCTTCCACTGGACATGATGGATGAAGATGACATGAAATTGATGAAAGATTTGGCTCAGAAGGCATCTTTTTTAACCAGAGATCTTTCTTCTAAGTGAGTAATGCAGTGATGTCTGCTTTTCATACTAATTTATGTTTGAGTGCTTAATGTGTAATTAATTTGTAATGTGCTGCATATATCATGAGGTCTGGTGTTTCTTTGCAGTTCCAGTTTAGTGTTTCCTTAATCTGCCAGGACGTTCAGTATTAATGTATTGATGTGTATCGGTACATTCACCTGCTCTGCTTGACCTTCAGGATGCTGTTTCTGCACACTGCCCCCCGTGAGGTCCCTGGCTGTGAGATGAGTAGCATTCCTCAAACTGAAAAAAAATGGACAATCTGTATGCAGAGTTGTTTTGGTTTTGGGTTTTTTGTAGATTATTTGGGAAGTCAATGCGGGGAGAGGAGAGCAGGGCTGTGGGATGTCCAGTGAGAGGGTCCTAGTCCTGTTTGATTGCTGACAGAGTTCTTCATGTTTGCTTGGGGTGAAGTTTGTAATGGGCTTCAGCTGTCGCCAGGGCACCTGCTCACGCCGGGGGAGCACAGTGGGGAGAGAGGCACATGAAACAGTACTCTGGCCTGGGTGAGAGAGGCTGTGCTGAGACCTTCAAAGTTTTTATTTTGCATCTTTGTATCTCTAGTACTCCTTCCCAAAATTTTTATTATTTTAGGGCTGCAATCACATTTCTGAAGGATGTTGGCCTTTACAAGCTGCATTTGATTTGTTCACTGTTGCTGTACTTTGAAGGGTCCCTGACTCCCCTACTGCTGCATGAATGAGAGCAGTGCCATCTCAAAACACATCTGCTAGTAGTAGGGTTTCCAGACGTCTGGTATGACAGAATTTCTCTTGTTTTCACAGCAGTAGTATTCTCTTCATGTTCAGCAGATCAGTAGGAGGTGTATAGAATTCCTGTGCTTGTTGGGTAGGATCTGGGTGCAGAGGAAAGGTTTGGTCTCAGTGAGACCAAGGCCAGTGCACTGTCCTTACAATACATGTGTAGGGTGACTGTGTCGTGTGTACAGGGAATCTGGCTCGAATCTGGGATGTGAAACTGCTTCTCATACAAGTGATTTGAACTTTCTGAGGCCAAGCAGTGTCTAAATTCAGAGCTTTCAGAGTCCTTCAGGTATTGATAGTTGAAACTCTGGCCTTTACAAGAACAAAAGCAGTATTGTGGTTGTAAGACAGAGCATGTGGCTTCAGTATCGTGATTCTATATCCCTAGCTTTTAGTTTTTTTAATAAGATAAATGGATAACATACTTCACAGTGTGCCTGTACTATAAGCAATCACACCAATTAATTATCTTTTGAAAATTCAAAATCATAGCAAGAATTTTGCATACATCGGTGTTTACACTCATATGCCAACATTTCCAAATTCACAAAGCAGGCTGACCTGCCAACTAAATTCATTTAACTAAATCTCATTTTGTTGTTTCTCATTTCACACTTAGTTGCCTATAAAAAGGAAATGGGAAGCACTGTATGGTCCTGAATTCAGAGATCTTGTACAGATCCACATTAATATTGCTTGAATGAGTGGTGACTGATGCTGTCAGTGGTGAACACACTCAAACATTCCAATTAGTAACATCATCCATTGTTTATTTTTCTAAGTGCACATGCTTAATCCAGCTAATGTGTGTCATACATGTTCATGTCTAATTAGATGGCTAGTTCATTTAGTTTGCCTTGTATTTTTCAGTGAACCCGTTCACATAAGAAAACGAAAACACGAAGATGTGATTGACAAATATGAGAAGGTGCCAAGACGCATGCAGACTGAGCCAGAAAAAGAACTCATCCATCTGCTCCCCATCAAAGACAAGGGTGGCATTATTCCTCAAAGCATGGAAAAGCCAGGTAAGTCACAGGTTCCAGAATCAGCACAGCAGCCAAGATGTATATGATTTATTATTTTAAAATCCCTCAGTGTTTATTACATGCCTGATGCTAGACACTCTGTTTCTGCAGTTACAAGTGATACACAGGATGATGAAGAGGATACAGAAGAAATGGAAGAAGCAGAGGGTAATAGAACAGTATGCTTGCTTTTTGTTGGTTTGTTTTGGTTGGGTTTTTTTTTTCAAAATCACTTGTATCTAAAGAGTACTTGGCTGTTCTCTAAGGAAGTTTGTAATTTAAGTGTATTTTATTTAGAGTGGTTTTGACTATGTTCATTACCGTGTTGTCCCTTGCTTTCTTACCTGAGGAACAGCAGGCTTCAGAATCTCTTCCTTAAAATTGTTATAATTTTCACCTGGAACTGATGTTTGCAGGAGGTTCCTTATGTCAGGTGTGTCATCTTTGCTAGTTAGAAGGGAAGCCTTGGTCTGTCTTAAAGAATATATGCTGTGGTTTCAGTTTGATTACTCTGAGATAATTTTGAAATGCAGTTCAAGACGAGGACTTGTGTAGACTTTTGAGTGTTTGATTTTGTCTTAAAAATTTTTACTTAAAGCAGCAGAATACCAGTAAATTCAGGTTTTAATTTGCAATTTGCTATCCAGTTAAGAGTCATATTTGAATAACAGTTGTAACTCTGGGTAATTATTCTCTAAAAATAATCTGAAGTTAATTGAGGCAAAATAACACACTGAAAACTCAAATAAAACAATTGTATTTTTAAAAGAAAAAGTGAATGGTGATTATATTGCTGCAAATCACAGAGCACTATAGTTTCTTGCCCCAATTGGGAGTCGTATGTTGAGTTTATATATTCCCACTGTACTTAGAGAATACTACTTTCAGATTCAAAAACATTTTGTCCATTTCTTTTTGCAATCATAAGATTTGGGAGTGGAGCAAAAATTAATCTTTGGCTTAATAAAAGGTCTAGCAAGGTCATCCTTAAAGCTTGCTTTCCTTTGGAACTGCACACGAGGTTGTTGTGGTACTCATCTGAAATGCAGTACCTAGAACTGCAGTTTGAAACGTGCTGTTTGTTTAAGGTCTTCCCTAGTGATCTGCTTTCCTAACTGCCACGCTTTGTGCTAGACTTTAACGAAGAACCCCTGCCTGTTGTCACTCCTGAAGAAATGGCTGCTCAAAGGAGACAAAAGCTACAGGAAAGGAAGATGCACATAGCTGCCTTAGCATCCGCCATTCTCTCTGAGCCAGACAACAATGTAGGTGGAACATTTACTTGACAAGCATGTATGTGTGCCTGTGTTGCACAGTAGGCCAATAAATAAACATCTGAAGTGACCAAACAATAGCAGAAGCAGAAAAACACATGAGTAGAACAGCAAAAAAAAGGTCAGTGTGGTGTCACTTCTCAGGGAGTGGCAAACAGGTGCTATAGGTTAGTGTAAAGGATTTGAATCAGGTGAAGATCCAGGTGGCTGCATTTGGTGTTAAGGAGTTGTCCCTCTGGACACTTGTGGTTTTAGGAATATTTTGTAATTCTGTGCAAGTTTGTAATAGCAGAGTAGTTTGAACATTCCCATGATAAAAATTTTGTTGGGGTATCTAGCATTTCTTGGGTCTTAATGCAGTGCTAAGTAGAGTCTGAGTAACTGCTGAGATAATGGCTTTCCAGTATGTAACAATGAGGCGTGTTTCTTGTGGCGCTTGTGATCTAATGTAGGTTGTGCTTGTACAGTAGTTTGTGGGTGATCTTCTACTGACTTCTGCCTTTTTTCTTAATCAGATTAAAAAGTTGAAGGAACTGCGTGCCATGCTGATGGAACAGGATCCTAATGTGGCTGTGATTGTTCGGAAGCTGGTCATGGTTTCTTTGATGGAGATATTCAAAGATATTGTGCCTTCTTACAAAATCCGGCCGCTCACTGAAGCAGAAAAGGCTACCAAGGTGAAACATCAAATTCCTTTTTAAAGTGGTGTGGGCAGGTCAGATTTTCTCGAGTTGTGCCAGGTGCTAACACTGATTTGCTTAGCATGAATTTATAGTTTTAAACAAAGGGTGACAAATACTCAAGTGCTTGTGGGAATTCTGAAGCTCTGACATTTTTGGGGGCAGAGATCTTTGTTTTGAACCTTCAATTCAATTACCTACTTCCTTTAATAAGTAGGTGGCATGCTGGTAGTAGTTGAGGGTAAAGTAGTATACCAAAGCTGAGTATAAAAACCTTTCTTCATAAACCTTGCAATAAGACAGTGCTTTGTGTCACACTGAAAGGAACTAGAAATAAGGCAAATGATGCAACATTGTCACCTAATTGGCACAATAATCTGAACAAATGCAGAGTAACTTGTTTTCTGGAGTTTGTTTTTAACCAATTCTTTACAAGTTTTCTTGAATATAGGTAGTGCTGTTTAGAGTCATGGCTTTAAAGTAGCATTTAGTTAGAAATTTCACTTCAGCCCCTATAAATGAGGTAGGCCTGGTTGGAAAAGGCCCTCTGAGCACAAGAACATGTATCTGATACTTGTTTGAAAACTTTTCCCCCTGCCACTGACTAATTTCAGTATCTCCCAATAAAATTTTATTTATATTATGCTTACAGGTTAAAAAAGAAACTCAGAAATTGAGAGAATTTGAAGAAGGACTTGTAAGCCAGTATAAATTTTACTTGGAAAATCTGGAACAAACAATTAAAGGTACAGTCAGCACTTCTTGTTTTTTGTAGTAAATGCAAAATGGTTTGCAGCATCACAGTTTACCTCCTCAGATGGAGTGCTACTTGTTGTCTTTGAAATAGTACTTGAATGGATTACGCAGGAGAATGCCTGCAAGAACTAAAATTGTAAATATTTAGCAGCTCTCCTACACACTGAACAGTAATCACTGAAAATAATGTTTTGTGCAGATTGGAAGCAAAGGAAGGTGAAGAAAAGCAATGTAATTTCTTTAAAAGCCTATAAAGGTCTGGCAGAGATTGCGGTGAAGTGTCTGTGTGAGCTGCTTGTGGCCCTACCCCACTTCAATTTCCACAATAACATTATTGTTCTCATTGTTCCACTCATGAATGATGCATCAAAAATGGTAAGTGATTTTCTTATTATGGCTCTTGGTTTGCTTGAAAACTGATCTGTTTCAGAGCTTTACTGCACAATATCCAGTTCCGTGGCCATATATTTTCACTGTTTTACATATTGTGTCCACTTTCTAGTTAGTAACTACCATCAGTATTGTCAGTTAGCTGTTACTGTGGACTTGGCTTTACAGAAGAATTTGTTTGAATTCACTTTTCAGATTTCTCAGCTATGCATTGAGGCAGTTAAGAAGCTCTTCAAACAAGACAAGTTGGGCTATGCTTCACTCGGTGTAGTTAAGGTCATTTCTGGTCTTGTGAAGGGTAGAAATTACAATGTCAGACCTGAGGTAAGAGTCTGTCTCTTGTACTACACAATTTTCTTCTGTCAGTGGCTTCAAATTAGTGCAGCTCTGGCTACAGACAAGCAGAATTTCCTCTCTCTGACCGAACACATGCATCTTAGGATTGGGCTGAGACAGATTTAGGATTGGTATGGGGCAGGGGAACAAGTATGGGAGAAGGAGATCAGATCCTGACAGAAGTACTGGTTTAAGTCAGGTGGGGAAACTTGAAGCAAGAGAGGCCCATGGAGGAAAGAGTAGAAATGGACAGTGCTGCAGAAAATGCTGGGAGCAGAGATGAGAGATACAGGCATGAAATAACAGGAGGGATGTAAACAGAAGGATCTTTGACCAGCAAAGCCCACTGGCTAGAATGGGATTCAGAATTTCTTGCCCTCTGTTCTTCTGTTGTGGATCACCTTTCATTGAATTTATTTTTCAATAGGTATTAAAAGTATTTCTTCACTTAAGAATTAAGGAAGTAGAATTACAAAAAGATTCTGAAGACATTGCACCAAAGAAAAAGTTCATGACTTACAAAGAGAAAAGAAAAAATCTTTCCAGAATGCAAAGAAAGGTATGATGTGTGTTTTCTCATGCTCTACTTCAGTAACTATGTAGCTTATTGTTCTAGCAATGATTGCACTTCTGTTTCCACTGTTAACTCTCAGCATCAGGGATTAGTGTTTGCATTGTACTTGAACATTTATAAGGTTACAGAGCATGTAATTACCTTCCTAACTTTTTTTCTGGTGTTGATAATACCTTTGGTTAGCCTTTAGGAAGGAATGTATCTTAAGTTGTTTATCCAGTAGCATCACAGCGTGAAGGGTAACTTAAGCAACTCACCAAGCATGGAAGTTTTGCTTTCTGGCTGTCTTTGGAACATGGCTATATCCTGGTTGGTTGGAAACATTTAATCTGTTGATCTAAAATCAAATGTATGTTTTCAGTGGAGGAAAGCAGAAGAGAAACTGGAACGAGAACTCCTGGAAGCGGAAGCATCAGAAAGTAAAGAAAAAAAGCTGAAGCTAGTAAGTAATTTAGAGATTATTTTTCTATTTTTGCAAAGTGGCAGCTCCTAACCCTTTTGCAACCAAGTGTCTCCCCTCCATTGCAACCTGTCAGCATTCCACACCTCTGGGTAATATTGGCAGCTTACAGACATTTGCCTGTGCCAGAGGTCTGGCTTGTAGGAAACCAAGCCCTTTACCTAGGAAAGCCACCTCAGCCATTCCTGTTTCCTTCTGTTCTCTGCACAAAAATGTATTTGAACCCATTAACATTTGTGCCCTGTTCCTGTAATGTATGTGCTGTGGATTAACCCCAGCCAACAACTGAGCCATTTGCTCACTCCTCCCCCCTGGGGTGGGGAGAGAACCAGAAAGGTAAAGTGAGAGAACTCGTGGGTTGAGATAAAGACAGTTTGATAAGTAAAGTGAAAGCAATGCATGCAAGCAAAGCAGAACCAGGGATTCATTCCCATCCACTGCCCATTGCAGGCAGGTGGTCAGCCATCTCCAAGAAAGCAGGGCTCCATCATGTATAACAGTTACTTAGGAAGACAAACATCATCACTCTGAATGTGTCACCCTTTCCTCCTTCCCCCAGCTTTATATGCTGAGCATGACTCAGTTGGGGTCAGCTGTCCTGGCTGTGTCCTCTCCCAACTCCTTGTGCACCCCAGCTACTCGCAGGTAGGGTGGGGTGAGAAGCAGCAAAGGCCTTGGCTCTGTGTAAGCAGTGCTCAGCAGGAATGAAAACATCCCTCTGTTACAATGCTGTTTTCAGCACAAATCCAAAACACAGCCCCTACAAGCTACTGTAAAAAAATTTACTCTTTCCCAGCCAAAACCAGCACAAGATGACTCAGTTTTATTTTTTTTCTTCAGCACACAGAGACCTTGAATATTGTGTTTGTAACATACTTCAGAATTCTGAAGAGAGCTCAGAAGTCTCCACTCTTGCCGGCTGTGCTAGAAGGTCTTGCAAAGTAAGAGCTCCACCTTGGTCTGTGTTTGTGAGAAAAGACATAAAGCACCAAAAGGATTTTTGACTTTGAAAGGGATTTATAAGCAGTGAGAGAAGACCATCCTTGCCAATTGACATTCTTTTATTTTTTGTGCTGAAGTTTTCACCTACTTCTAAAAACATTTCAGTGTGATGTGAACTATCCCATGATAGAATTGATGTGATGCAGTGCCATTCCATTGTTCTGTCTGACGACCCCCTGAACAATAGGAGCATGCCTCTAGTGCTGTAGGGAAGCTGTGATTAGCATTTGGGGCTGAGTCATTCATCTATGTGAAGATAAGAGATGTTCAGCATGTATTTAGCTTTGCTTTTAAGGTGTGGATTGTAGTAATTCGTAATATATTGAACTGAGTTTGCAGATAATGTCTGTAACTTAAGAATCTCTTTGATTGAAGGTTTGCTCATCTCATAAATGTGGAATTTTTTGATGACCTGTTGATTGTCCTTCATTCTCTCATTACATCTGGGGTAAGTTGAACTTGATTTTATTACATTTTTCTTAAAAATCACATTCTTTTGGATACTCAATCAGTTTTATATATTCTTAGGGTTTAAGCTATCGTGAGAGTCTTCATTGCGTTCTCAGTGCTTTTCATATCCTCTCTGGTCAAGGTAAGAGATCTTTAAAACCAAACTTTTGCTTAATATGGTCTGAAAAATTAGTGGAGTAAATGCATTTATTTGGGGTTATATTAATAGGTGACGTTCTTAACATCGACCCGATGAAGTTCTACACGCATCTGTACAAGACACTGTTCAGCCTACACGCAGGTAACTCCAGATTCTTTTTTTCAGTCTTTACCTAGATCACTTTTACTCTGTTTCTTGGTATCATAGCCTTATTATTTATTGTGTTATTAAACTTCAGTTGTTTTAAAGTATCCAGGTTCTGAAGAGTATTGTCTGTGTTCATCTACTTTTTTCACAAGTTGCACACTGCACTACTGCAGTACACCCACTAGCAGTATTATTGCAATACATGGTAACAGGTTCTAGCTGTGTCACCTCAGTAGGGAATGCTGAGTGTGTGATCCTGGATAAGCATTTGTCTTGTCCTTAGTTTAAGGCTTTTGGGTTCCTTATGTTTGTTTCTTTCAATGACACTTTAAATATTGTCTATTTTTCTCAAATTCTTTCCCTAATAGAGGAAAGTCTCTAGTTTTTCTAATATAAATTCTTAAATCATTTCCATTTAATTTTTTTGTAAAGTATTTTGGTTATTTCTGATATTTATAATTCTGACATTCTAATTTTCTAATCTGAATTTTCTAACATTTCTGAGAAGCTGAATGGTTTATGAAAAAAGATACTGAGTTAGTTTGAAGTTAGCATAAATTTAATTAACTTCATAAATTTGTCTTCACTAAGGAGGAAAGATGGACAAAAACATTCTACAGTGCTGGATAGGTAAAAGACTAATGAATATCTATATGGATAGATATATGGATAGATGGGTATAATGAATGCACTTAGGCTTAAAACACTAACTGCTGCTTGTGTTTAGGCTAATTTTTGATGCAACAAATACCTTCTTAGAAGGGAGCACAGAAACAGTGCTACATTTTTTTTCTGTTCAAAGCTGAACTGTTTTTTACCAAAAAAGGCTGGATGCTTATGTCTGTATCCCATTAGTGCTGTGCTTGACTCTCTTAGCTTTCATGCTGTTTCTCAGGTTTCTGTGTCCAGTCGGTAGCAGACTATTTAGCTGTATGTTCCTCAAAATGGTATTTACTCTTTGTATGAAATTCTACTTTTGAGGTGGTACCAATGATGACATAGGGATTGTGCTCCAGTGCCTGGATGTCATGTTTGCCAGGCGGAGGAAGCAGGTCTCCCAGCAGCGAGCTCTTGCTTTCCTAAAGCGACTTTCCACACTTGCTCTTCATGTACTTCCAAACTCCAGTGTTGGGATCTTGGCAACAAACAGGATATTCATGCAGGTAAGTTTTACTTTTTGGAATTTTTAACTTACTGGTTAAAGGTTACTGGGTTGTTTGGGTTTTTTTGGGCAAATTGTTTTTATTCAAAGTATTGTGAAGCAATTACTTTGTAAACAAAAATGATTAAAACAGTATTCTTAAATCCTGCTGAGACTGAATAACAGGGAATCAACCCTGAATTTAACATTATTGTAATTGGATGTGTAATATAAGCAGCTCAGTCTTTTTGTGTGTGTTGTAGACATTTCCAAAGATGGACCTCCTATTGGACAATGACTCTCAAGGCAGTGGAGTTTATCTCCCAGAGCTAGATGAGCCAGAGCATTGCAATGCTCAGAACACAGCTCTGTGGGAGCTGCACTTACTGCAGGTTGGTGATGAGTTATTTTGTAAGTAAAATCATCAGTAAATAGCTGCTAAATGTTGATAGGCTTTACCCAGATAGAGAGCAGAGGTCTTCATTCAAGTTTATCAACCAAATCTTGCCCACATGAGCCTATTCCATACAAAGGAAAAGAGCAGTACAGTGGTACAGGAAAGCAATGAGCTCTTACTGCACATTTCCTAAGAAGACTCCTTTGGAGGCTTTTTCAATCTTTAGAGTTTCCTTGGAGTCCAGCCCTTCCCTAGGGAGCAACTGACACCTCGATCTGTCATTCTACCCACGTTTAGAGATTGGGGCTTGAGGAGGGCTTCCTCTTCCCTTTCTCTTGCCATCTGGGAGTAGGAGTTAGACTAACTTTGACAGTTACTCTCACAGCATGACATACTAGTGAATAAATGTATGACTGGGTGTTCTCATTCACTTAACCACAGAAACTGACTGATTATGGGGTGCTCAGTTTATCTAAAAAGAAAGAAGAGCCTTCCATCTTACTGAAGTGGAACTAAATGCAGTATTCCATAGATTAAAAACATAATCCCTTACCCCTCAGGCAACTGCCTTCTTTCTTCTTTCTTTCAGAGACATTATCATCCAACAGTGCAGAAATTCGCAGCTCACCTTATCGTTGGAGCTCCAACTGAAGGCTCAGGAGCTCTTTCACTTGATTTGAGCCAAAGGTGAGTTATCAGTGAGTTCTGGTTTTAAAAATAGTGCCCTGAAAAGTAGCTGCTGCTCATACCTTATTAAAGGAATCAGTAAAAATTATTATCCATAAAATTAAGATTCTGTTCTTCAAACTGATTTGCTTTGTACTTCTGCCAGTACAGAATGTTGGCTGCCTATTTTCTATCTTTTTTTTCCCTTTTTTTTCCCTTTTGAGGCTTGTTGCCAGGCTGTGACAGGGATAAAAATCTCAAACCGCAGTGTTCTCTCTTCCCATGGCTGCAAATGTATCTGCATTTCCTCCCCGGCAGCCTTGATCTGAATATGGATCAGGATCACTGGACCATGGCTGTCCAAAGTCAACTGGAAACCAAGTTGCAGCATGTGGTCCATAGTATGTTAAAACATAAAAGCAGACATCCAGGTTCAGACCATGGATCTAATTCAGCATCCTTTCTGCAACAGTGGCTGGAAGCACTCAGGAAGAGTAAAATCAGGGCAAGCATATAAGACATGCTTTGAGCAGTATCCTAGCCTCCAACTGGTGGATTTCCTGAACCTGATACCATTCTCCATTTAGTTACCTCTTCATGGAGGTGTTTTTGAAACTGTTCAGTGTCCCATGAGCTAAAGCACACACTTTGCAAATACAGGATTGTTTGGTAAGGGTTCCCTGACTGCATGTTAAGACCTACCTTCTTTTGTTTTGAACCTGATGACCTGATGCCAGCATGCATCATTTAACAGTCCCTGGTTCTTGCCCTGGGAGGTAGAATGAACAGTCTGCTCTAACACACTCTCTCTGTGCCTCGTGTGACTTGGTAGACCTCTGTCATATTGTCCCTCCATCCACCATCCCTTCTGCCTGGAGGGATCCAGCCCGGAGAGGAGCAGAGTTTTTGTTTCATCATCATTGTTGCCATCTCCTGAACTTTTACCAATTCCAGTATTTCAAGATAAGGAAATTGGAGGCTCAGATGCAGTATTTGAGATATGGGTGATCTATGAATCTATACACTTTATTAATTATTTTCTATTGTTAATTGTTTCTTTTCAGCTCCAAACAGCATTAAGGGAACAATCCCATCCAAGTATCTGTCATAACAACAAGGTTTTTTTCCTTAAGTGGCAGTGGTCAGCTCAGAGCCTGTTGTTTTTATGTAAAGCAAAATTTTGGTTTCATTTTTTCCCCTGCTACATTTCATTTGCCATTTTCCTTACCATCTCATGCAGTCTCTCTGCAGTTCTTCACAGGCAGCTCATTCTGAGTACAGCAAGGAACAGGGGTGTGTGCGGGGGAGGAGCTGCTCTTGGTTTGGTGATACATTATTTAGAAATTTATCTAATGCCTTATTTCTTTCACTGTGTTTTTTTTGCTGTAGGCCTGCAGCAGAACTCTTTGAGGCATACAGCATACGAGGAATGACCTTTAATCCTCCTGTTGCATCAGTAACACCCAGAAGAAAGGTACCATCCCGCCTCTCTGTGTCCTTTGTTAACCACATAATAGACCGATATATCTGCTGGCTGACTATGCAGTGCCCAAGGCATTAGCACACTTAGTTTGCCTTTCTGGTTGCTGTACTTTGTGTCAGGTTTTGTTGTGGCTTTTTTTTAACAGGCATAAGAAAGTACTGGTTATAAAGAAGGAAGAAAAGCTGTATGAATAGTTCCACCTCCTCTAGCACCGGTTAATGTAGGAAGACAAACGTAGTAGCTGTTATTTTACTTCTCTTTTGCACCTAGCAGTGTTCAGTGCAGATTCCCTGTCCCTTTTGCACTTTTCTATAGTGATGTTTTTGTCCAAAAAGCAGAAATAAAATGCTAGCTCTCTTTCCCCTGTGTGGGTAGTTGGCAGGACAGCTGGATTTCCAGAGCCTTTGATTCAGTATGTAGAAGGATTCCAATCTCCTTTAGTGTCACTTCATAGCTTTAAAGTGTAAATTTGAAGGGAGCAAGGGAGAAATGGGTGAACACTTTTTAGATCCTCGGCACCAGATGTGTTCCAGATGCCAGCCTCCATTAAGTGTCCAGTCAGTGGTGTGTCCTTTGAAAAGTGGTCATTAATTTTCTTTCTTCCTAATGAAAACATTGTAATCTATTAACCTTGTTAGTGCCTCCAATTTGTAACTTAGTAACGTCAGTTAAAGCCTTGAGAGTACAATTTTTTCCCGTATTAAAGAAGCAACTTCTGCAAGTGTACTTCTACTTACTCTGTCCTTGTACAGTGACCCTGTGATGTGTCTGTCCTGCTAGAGTGTTACATCAGCAGCTCTTTCAGAATAAGGCTGGGAGCAACAGATAGGAGAGAGATTGTGTAGTGTTTGAATGAGGAAGTGCACAAGCTCTTAAAGGTAGCAGAACCAAAGGAAGAGGAAGGTAGAGAGAAAAAAAGTCTTTAGGTGTTTATAATGGATGTAACTGGGAAACCTTGGGGTCTTGCCTACTGCCTGTTTGCCTCACTTTACCAAATTCTGGCAGCATGGTAAGTTTTACCCTATTTGTCTTGCATGTTTTTCTGAGTACCATGCTGCCATGGTCTCTCAGCACGTCCCTGCTGTTGGCAGAAGCTCTGAGTTGTTTTCTCTCCCCTGTACATCAGGGAAGAAGGTTCTCATTGCTACATGAGCACACTAAGTGCTCCACTGTGCCAGCATTAAAAGGTTAACAGGGAGGTATAAATTATGTGCATGCCCTTCCTCATCTGAGCACCAGGAAGGAGTGGAGTCAGAAGGGATCTCGTGAGGCAGGGCCTGGGCAGGTCCCAGCAGGATTACGTTCACTGGCCTTTTGATCAGACATTTGATTTGTTTTTACAAGGTGTCTTGAACAGGAAGCAGTGGGTAAGCTCCTTCAGAGCTGGAAGCTGTGGCTCTGTGTTGTAGGTATTTTTCTAAAGCCTAGTTTACAACAGATCCTCACCAAACCCAGGACTGACATGTGGCTTTGTTGTTAGCCAAGTGACATTGGCAGGGCAGGTACATGTGGTGGGTGGACTGTAGGTCTGGTCCAGATAGCTGGGGCATGAGGGGAGGGATAGGACAAAGCGAGAGAGGACTGCTGATTTAAGAAGTTGTGCATGGCACATACATACCTTGCTGAGTAATGCAAATAAAATGTTGTCATTTTTCAGGATACATTCTCAAGAACGGATTCATTTATAGATGAAGAGCTGAACAAGCAGCTTCAACAACACATCAGTGAGACTGTTGTTCACAAATGTTTGGATTTTGCTAAACACTTGAAGGAATCATCCTTGTTGTAAATCTATCAAGTCGTGTTTAGTTGGCGGCTTAATTATGGAAAAGAAAGAAGAACTTTCCACTCATCATTAAAGGAGCTCAAGTAGCCCTTGTGTTTAGATACAGAAACGCTAAAAAACCCAACAGCAGCTTCTCACAGTTACAAGGCCTCTCCACTTCACCAAGCCTGTGTTCTTGGGGCTTGAGAACCACCATGAACAGTCACGTCAGTAATTCATGAAGGTCCAAACCCAGGTTGTTTTAAATTGTTTGCAACTGTGCATTATACTCACTTTGTTTATAGATTTTCTGATTTTTAGAACAGCATGTAGACACAAGTGTTTCTGAAAAATAACTGTGTTGTGCTGATAAATTAATAAATATTTTTGAATTTTTAACATAAAATTGACTGCTTTGATGTTTAAGATACCTAGAGTTTTGAAATGTGTATTGCATTTTTATTGTTTTTCTCCTGATGTCTCCTAACCATTTATCTCATCTGAAAATTTTTGCTTTGGGTGGGTTTTATTTTCCTTTGAAATCTTGGTCTTGTCAAGTTGAGATTACTGAATTCCAGTTCTGAACTACCATCATCATTGAATGGTCTACGACACTGTCTTCAATAAACCATCACTGTCAAGAATATCAGACAAATTCAAGGTAAGAATTGAACTTTTATTATCTTGGAAGGCATTTGCTCTCTGTTCCCCAAATAATAGTACTTGCCTGCTTGGTTTAGAATCCATTTTCCAGCTGCATGTTCGTTTCCTGAACAGTAAGTGAAAGGTATGAACTAATTTAAAAATAAGTATTGGCTTTATGTAAACTCCATTCTGCAGGGGAGTGTGGTGGGCTGTCCTTGGCTGGCAGCTAATACATTTTGTAGTGTTTAGTCTCTGATGTGATGATGATACTTAGAAGTTTTGCAAAGCTTTTGTTCAAGTGGCTCATGTCCTTAGAGTAATAAGAAAACACTTCTTTCTCTCTAAGGCATTTAGTCCTTTACCCTGATCTGTGGTTATTAGATACTTTCAAAAGGAATCATTTTTATTTTAATACGTTTGTAGTATTAATTAGACTGGTTCACCAAATCTCAACTAGTTAAACACAGATTCACAAACATTTTTGGAGTAGACATCAATTAATGGATTAGGAAATACATGGTTTACTCTGTACATTACAAAACTGCCTATCTAATACTGATGGTAATACACGTTTCTGTCTGTTTAGGTGGCCATTCCCATAGCTTTTGAGTAGTTTTGCTAAGTGATTGCAAATATGGTTGTGATTGCAAATATGGTTGTGATTTAAATTCTAAGAAATTCTAGGTGGGACCTTTGCCAGTACCTTGTCTGTTCAGGAAGGCAAAAGGAAAGAGTCAACATCTGAAACCATTTATTTTTTTACAACATATACAAATACAAGTTTATTCTTCAAGTCAGCAGAGAGAAAATAGTCCAGGTGGGAAAGTCACTTTTTCAATTGTTCATTTTACATAGTTTCCAAACAATGTATAGACTGGCAGACAGTGGTGTTGCATTGTCAGAATACTTTGACATGCTTTAGGAGGCAGAGGAAGACAACTGTACAACTAGAGTCATTCTGAAATATCCTATGTGTGTACTGGAGCAAAATCTATTTAATGCTATTCATTTTTGTGTTTCATTTGCTAACTCTGCCAAATGTCTATCACTATTGAAGTTACAAATTACTTAATCACAGACAGGAAAGCATTAAAAGCCACCATTGTTACATTTAGTGGGCTACCCTAAAAGTAAACTGAGTTTTATAGTGGAATAGTAACAGTGATTAAAACCCAAATGTTAGCTGAAGCACTTGCAGAGCTAGAGTAGAATAGTTTGGTATCAGAAGCTGCAGACTCAACCTTTCACTGAAATATAAAGCTACCAGCAAATCCTTTTTTAAAGACAAACTATGAATGTAAGAGAACGTGCTCTTGAAATACTTAGGTATTTCCATATTAAAGTCTTAAATTCTTGAAAGCACATGACTTCTAGAAGCAGATGGCTTTCTAAAGATCACTATTGAAATACTTCATCTACTAATATTTGTAGTAACAAAAATGTGACTAGGTTTTAAAAATGAAAACTGACAAAGTACTTTTTATTCTTCAAACTGCTTGATTTGGGATCAGTAAGATAGACCAGGAACCTTCAGGCGTTAGAAAGTACCCTCCTGCTATGTCCCAGACCCAGCAAACCAAGCTCTACTGCAGTGAGGCCAGGATCCATGGCTGCCCAACTTGTGTCCCGTTCAGTCACACCACTGCAAGCAGCACGTGGTATGCAAGGATAAAACCAAGAAACTGGTAGAAAATAGAGTGGTTTTAAAATAATATAAAATAAAATACCTCTGTATTTTTGTCGATAGGCAAGACAGCATGAGATTTCCACCTGTAAAGTGTTCAGCTTGAGGCCTGCTACCACTCAGAGAGTGCATGTTTCTGGAAGGTGTTGATTATTTACATTCCTTTCTTTCCAGCTTTATCCTGGAAACTGCTTCCTGTAAATAGTTTGCAATGTAAAAACAAATGTGTTTTCCTAATTGATGTCCATACCCAGCCAAAAGCACAGAAAGGGACAAAGTTATTTTTATCAGTCTTGTCATAGGAATGTGTGGGCAGGTATTCCTGCAGACACCGAATCCACAGCTAACCAAGAGAAACTTTCCTATTAGAGTAACAACTCTGCACAGGAAATCTGTTTAACCAGGCTTCTGCAGAAGTTAACAAAAAACCCCTGTTTAATGCTTAAGTGTTTTCATTATTAGGATAGTTGGAACCAACACAAAGGGAAGGATACTGACTATATTCCTTTCCAACTTCACCTCAAAATGGACCACATTTCACCAACAAAAGCTTACTCTGATGTTTACCTAAACTTGAAATTAGGGGATACATGTGTATAACAAAAATACTGTAATAGATACCAGAATGAGTAGCCTTACACAAATCTGGATGTCTACATGTCTGTAAAGTTGGGGATTTTTTACTAGAACACCAACTATTTTGCTCCTCTTTCACTGTGATAAACAGCAGCAAAAGCAGCTTTAGCCTTAGATTTCTGAGGAAGATACATTAATAAGCTATGCCCACACCAAGAAAAATACTGTAGAAACAGTATAAAACTACTGGTTTTAAACTGCCACTAGCCTTCAGACAAGCATTAGGCCTGTGTTACACGGCTGTGTTTAGTGACACGGCTGATGTCCCAAGTGTTTCTTTGTCTTTTCAAATCTACTTCACAGAAAACCACTGGTGGACGATAGCATGGGTGCAAGAACTTTCTACGTGGAATCTAACACATTACCAAGTGTGTCTTCCAGACAACTATGACAATACAGGTGATGGTAGGAATTTTATTTTCAGTGCTGCAAAATATAGCAAAAGAGAAAGAAAAGCCAAGCAGGCAAGGGCAAACTATAGAAAAGTAAGTATTGTTTCTAAAATGCCATAGAAACATCACAAGAAAAAAAAATCTTGGTGCTGTGACACTGCTGCAGTGTGGAAACAAGAGAGACTGAAGCCAACATTAAAAAGAAAAAAAGTTGCATTAGTTGCATTGTGCAGTAGGGTGATGTAAGTATCTCCCAGGAATTCCCAAGTATTCCAAAGCAACTGTGGATATAAAACACTGGCTTATGGGGGCTGGCTGTGAGTCAGGAGTGGCAGTACTTCAGCAAAGAGTCTGAGCTATGGTGTGGTTGAGGTTTGTAGTTGGATCATGATTGCTGAATTGCGTTTCTGCTACTTATTTAAAAAATGTGGGTTTGCCACTTACTTGCGAAGATAAGCAGTGGGAAGGGCATGGTCTCTGGGAGGAAATGCCCCAGAGAAACTGGACTTCTGTGTGTGTCTGTGGTGACTTCCCCAGAAGCTGGGAATGGCCTCAAGAGGGCACCTTCTTGCTTTGGTAATGGTACTTTATTGGAATCTTCTGCAGTGTCTAGCGCAAGACTTAATAGCTTCTGGTGACAGAATGCAGGTTCTGTCCACTTGTTCACATGCCAATTAAATACTTTGCTTTCTTTTATTTCATTTTCTAATTCTTTGGGGGTGGGGGTTTGGATGCCTGTAACTTCTTTCCCCTTCATCCTTGCACTAGCAGAAATAAACCTCCTTTTAGTTGCACTGTTGTGTTACCCTTTGCTTGATGCAGCTTCTCTCTCAGGAGCAGCAGCATTTTGCGCTCCAGTGCTGAAGCTGATGTTGAGTAACAGTATTCCCTGTAATCGTGGATTTCTTGATGTACTCACACCAGGTAACTGAAATGCTTTCTTAAGGGATTGCTCTGGGGAGACAAAACGTGTGCAGAGCAATTTACTCACCACAGATACACTTCTTGTGGGAACTCAAAGGGATGGTTTGATTCAGTTGTGCCCCTGTAAGTTGGTATGGATTGTTGTAACTAACTAAGCACATGAATAACTCCCATGGGAGGGAAAAAAGAAGAAGAAAAAAAAAGAGACAACCACAGCTAACTTAAATATCAAAAGATGAATTCAGCAAACACAAATCTTTACAACAGTGTTTCTATGTAAACAAAAATGTCAAGAGTTATAGCATAAGAGTTCTTTATACTCTCTGGGTTTAACAGACAAGTAAAAAGAAATTTTCCTGACTGTATGGAAAAACATAGTGTGAATTGAAACTTTTGAAACATTAATTATATTTATCAATGCATTGTTTTGAGTTTGGTCAGGTTTGGGTATTAAAGATCTTGTACTGAAAAGAAACAACCAGGAAAGTCCAAACAATTTTAAGTCCAGAGAGAGGTAAAAATTTTGCATTTTTCTAAAAAGTGATATATGATAAATATATTATACAATGGCATGTACTTTGGAACTTGTTAATAAATATTCTTTCTTTAAGCACAAGCCTGGAAAACTAGAATTGGTAAGAAGAAAATGTTGTTCCTTGTCAGAGTATCTCTACCAGTCAGGTGTATTGAGCTACTGTACACTACTTTGTTACGGTTGATAAACCATAAATAATTGGAGCAGTTTGTGTATATTCACCAAAGTTAAACAGGTATGTGAAGGAAGTTACAGTATATTTAAATCTCTTTACAGTCACTTAACACAGTGTTTAACAGAAATCTTCAGGTAAAAGTGCATTATTTTAATATAATACACGTAAAAGAACGCTCTGGTTCTCTGCCTTCAGTTTCCCTGGAAGCATCTAGCTAAAATTATCTTTTGTTTAAAACGGGGAGGTCGAAGACACATGTTTGTTTACAAGAGACAGTCCAAGAAAACTTCATCCGCCCATCGAGACTCTGCAGATGTGAAGATACGGGAAGAGGAGACTCTTCCGAGAGCTGGCAGGCATCTCTCCCATCTGCAACACCCCACCTGGGATAAGGTCCAGAATCTGGGTAACCCACTGCCTGCGTTAAGCATCCCTAGCCCAGGGACACGATGGCTGACCAGTCACACCGCAGCAGGTTCCTTTAAAGACACTGTGGAAGGATGCAGTGATGTAAATTCCAGTTCTCAAAACAACGAAAAAGCAAATGCAGAAGAGGAAGGAATGTGACAGGGATCTTTTTAATTTACTTTGCTTTTCTTTAATTCGGATTGTTTTGATGTTTTAAGGGTTTTACAGTAGCCTTGAAAGAAGGTATCACGTTTGTCCCTTCATATTTGAAATATTTTGCAAGTGAAAATGTTTTCTGAATTCTGTTCATGTAATGATTTTGCAGTAACATGGCAATGCTACTAACAGTACTTCAGTAATTAGGTGCATGTGAAAGAAAAAGCTTTTCATGGATTTTTCTGTCAGTCCTTTATACCTGGCTGTGGTTTAACCTACTACAGCTTAGAAAAAGATACTCTGTAAATCATGTATTAAATGATTGCTGAGCAGTAGAATCAGTATCTCGTACCTGACCAGACTGTCCTGTAGGCAGTGGTGGGTGTTACTCCACAACATCACCAAAAGTCAGACCACTGGCAGACCTTTCATCCTTGCTCTGTGGGCTGTCGGGCAAGGCGTGCAGAGGTGGTGATATGAATCCCCGGTACTGCTTGCTTGACTTGGTTAACTTCTTGAGTTCACTGGTAAAGGAAATGCCTTTCCTTTTGTCATCTCGTGCTGCCTGTAACAAAGGTGTGTCAGATGGCAGGAGTGGTGTGACAGGCTGTTTGTTAGCTCCGAAATACAGAATTAATGTGGAACCAGCTAACCTAGGTCTAAGCAGGGCTCCCTTCTGCCACGCGCCGTGGCTGTGCTGTCATAGCCAGGCACATTCTTCCCATTGTTCTGAACAAATCAGTTGAAAGCTCTGTACCCTCAAAGGTATGTTTAGCAAATTTGGGATTAACCTGTACAAGAAGCTCTACTTGTGACAGTTACTTTAAAGCAACAAGTACTCTGTGTTGGTGTTACCAGCTGGGAAAGGGAGAACACAGCTATTTCTTCTAGCAGGCACCTACTTAATTCCCACCACTTTCCCAAGCCCGAGATAAAGCAATGGAGTGACATTTTCACAGGACAGGAGTAAAGGGGATTTTGTTCCAGTAGTTTAAGTTCTGCCCCTGTGAATAGCCCTCCCCCCCTTACTGTGAAGATTTTGAAAAAAGAGAAAGAGAAAGCTGGTAGCAAAAGATAAAGGTGGTGACAGGATTTGCACTTGAGGGAATTGTGTTGCTGGATTTATCTGGTGCACTTTTGCAAAGAAAAACACTAAGGGAAGTGCAGAGAAAAGAGGAATCTGCTTTCTGCTCTTAGCTCTTCTCCCAACCCAGCCTCATGCCAGTTGTGTCTCCCTCCCACTGGAAGTAGGTTCCCTTAAACTGGTCATACGCCATCTAGTAGAAACGCCTGCTGAGAAGTATTTAACCTTTTACCTGGACCTGTTCTTTGAGTTTAAGGATAAATTTTCCTGCTCCCTTCCACTTGCTTTGGGCCTGAAACACACACTCCTGATCAGAGAGAATCCTCTGAGATGGTTTAGATGTCGAGGACTTTTTGTTTGCTGGCTCTTTCGTCACCTCTTCCAAGAGCACGTAATCGCTCGGATTTGGATTGCTCAAAATGCTGTAGGAGTATTTGGCTTTGCAAAGAGTCTGTTTAGGTGGAAAAGTAGACAAAAAAAGAAGGCATTTGCTCAGATCCAGGTTACTGAATGGATTCCTCAGCTAGTGCTGAGAGCAAACCCCACCTTACCTTGTGTGAAACCAGCCTCCACCCTGCACGTGACAGACCTATGGGATGGAAACGTGTTGCTTACCTGCTGTATGACATCCTGGGCTGTGCTGAAGCGGGGCGCTTTGATGACGGTGCGTGGTTGCTCTGGGGAAACATCATGTACCTGAACAAAGAAACTGTCATCCTCAGAGCTGATGGCTGCATCTTCTTTTGCTTCTTGAAAGGAGTTTCTCTCATTTAAATTCTATAGGAAAAAGGAAAGCCAAATTAATTTACTTGAGAGAGGTCACAAATAGCTGGTGGTCACAACAGGCTTTTAGCACTTGAAAACTGGATACTCCATTTCATTAAATGCGTGTTGTTTACCTAAGAGTTCTGACAAGTCACTAACAATAAATAGCTTTTCTAAAGTCAGTGTCTGGAATCCCTTTCTAGTAGGCAAGGAATGGAGACATTATTCACAGATGATCACTTAAATCCTTTATTTCCTTATGTATGCAAAATTGTTTTGTCATGTGGTGGGTGAAGTGGGTAAAGTGTGGTGTTCTGTCCCTTGTCCTTCCGCTAACGCTGAAAGAAATCAGGGAGCAGGAAGTCTGAGTTGACGTTGTCCCATTTAGAGGCAGAAGACTGCTTCCTTGTCCTTTTCCAGGCTGTATGACACAGGCAGAGCTCACCTTCTCTCAGGTAATGCATTTCTCTCCAACCCCTCGTGACACAGCTTGAATTCCTAAGCTGCAACCATGGGCTGTGCATCGCACCCCACAAGAAAAGCCCCTCCTTGTTTTTCCAGGCAAAGATCTAGCGCCAGGATCTGAGGCTGCTATCTGCAGAAAGGCTCAAAAGCACAGCTGCTGCTTTGAGGTACTACCATCACAGCTCAAAGCTACACTGTTATTTTCACATGTGCTACGACAGATCTTAACCCACGTTTTCTGAAAGAACGGGGTTTGGCAGGGACACGTTTGTGGTCACTTACACTTAAAAATTAAGTGTTGGATAAACTCCACTAAGTAGGCTACTGTTTCCACAAACAGATTTGTATCTAGTGATTTTTGTTCCAAATATTAGAAATGTAGGAAAACAAAGTACAGGTTTGTGCAATGTAATGATAATAGAAGCTTTATCCAAAGTTGTATCAAAATAATCAGTTAAAAAAAAATATTTTTTTTTTAATTTTGAAGGAGCTCTGTCATTTGTGTACCTAAAATCTGTGCATGTTATTAACATTTGTACTCTGTCAGACTGAGCAAGCATTCCACACTGGACGGACGGAAGTGCATGCCTCAGAGTGAGATCCTTAAGTGTCTTTATCTTGCTTTTGTTTCTCTCATGAGCCTGGCCACCAGCATATTTTCAAGCTGTGGATGTTTTGCTCATAGTTTAAACTGAACTAATCACTCCACTTCCTCCTTTAAAAGAACAGATCCTCCATTTAATTAATTTGGGCTATCATTGATAATTTAATCATCCTATGAAGTTTTTGAATTTCCTTAATATTAGAATCCTTTTTGATTTTTCTGAACAGCAAAGTTGCTGACATCTGAACTGGTAATGTAGTCTGGAGTTCTGTTATCCTTTGGTATGAACTTATCCTTTTTTATATTATTAGCACACCAAAATCTAGATTTACAATAAATAAGAACCATTGATCAAAACAGTAGCTAGGAGCATCAAACCACTGAGTATGCGTTAATGATTAAACACCACAGAGCTGATGGGAGAGCTGAGTGAAGTCAGTGTCACACAGGTGTGTGAAGTCTGGTTGTGCTCACGCAGGAGTTACGTTTGTCTTTAACTGATGTACACAGCATTGACGTTACTCCCCAAGTAGCGAAACAAGTACTGCACCCTCTTGTTTCCTGGTCCAAAATGCTATTTTTAGCTACCTTTGTAAATAACAATTTATCCAAAACCAGACTTACTTCCTCTCGGGTTTTAAAGATAATCCTTCCAACATAGCCTTCTTCTGGGAACCAACTGTTCAGAAGCTGCACTAACCCTTCTTCAGGACCGATTACTCTCTGGAACGGTGGTTTTCTGCATTCACTCTTTTCTTTAGATATAAAACTTTTTTCTTCCATCAGGAAATAGTCTGCAGCACATGACTCGGTGCCTTTTGTGGTAGCCACGAGCTAAGACAGACCGCAATAAACACACAGCAATTAAAACGCTAAATATAAACACAGCATAAATAGTAGTTAGAAATGAGAATGAATAAAGAAGGTTCAGGAATCAATAACTATTCTGATAGTGTAGGCAAGATTTCTGATGTGCTATTTATTATTCAGATATTTTACTCCAGGGTAATGTACTGTTCTCTGCAGCCTAGCCACGCAGTTCAACTGTTCCAGACAAGGCAGTACTATTTAAGCTTATTTCTGTCCTGTTTGGCTGGCCAGACAATTTATTCATAATCCCAGGACAGTACAGTCTTTTTCCCACTGCTAGAATAACAAACCCTGTTGAGTTAACTGGTTTTTCTACTCATGAACTTAGCCCTCGAACTTTTACTCAGTATTCCTGTGGTGCTCAACTTCAAAGAACTGGGCAGAAATGTTTGTCCTTGTTGTACAGACAGCCCACTGCCTCTGTGGCCAGAAAGAGTGTTTTTCTCATCTGCATATGCCCAGATATTCAAATGCGAGTAGGGAATATGTCTCAAGATTATAAACCCATTCTCTGGAGCCAGGATTGGGAAAAATTCACTGCTGCTACCCTGTGCTTGCCATGTAACTAATACTACAGTAACACATTTCCAAAGCAGCTCCTTGCTGTGATGAATGAACTACACAGAGCCTGCATTTGAGAGATGCAGGGAGATGAATGCCCAGAATGATGTTGGGGTGGACTCTTGCAATTCAGTGGGCAGCTTACCTGATGGAGAAGCTGTGCGGCTGTGGTCCCCCCGCTTACATTGAAAACAGTGAAAGGCTCTGGGCCTGGAATTCCATGAATTGTCACTTTGTAAGTTGCAGCAGCTTTCCTTTCCCCCACGCCAAACAACTGTTCAGACAACATTCAACAGGTCACTGAATGTTTTCACACAGGCATGTTATTTTTAGGTTGCTTACAAGAAACTGTACACAGAGGTTGTAAGGACTCTGAGAGACAAAGCTATTCCCACTACAAATCAAGTAATTAAAAAAAAAAACCCAAAACAAACCACCAAACCACCCCCCCACCAACTACCCCCACCTCACCCTACCTTGAAGCTGAAGAGAGAAAGGAAGTTTTCCAGTGAGAGTACTGTCATGGTTTGCCCACTGAACAAAGGGCAGACCTTCACTGGTCTAGCTGCATTCTAGCTGAGCTCAGAGTACTTTGATTTAGGGCACACAAATCACTGGATGACAATTTATATACCTTCATTTTACCCACCAAACGATTTATGTTTGTCCTTGCTGCCCTAGTAATTCACCAAGATACGGCTTGTATCCGTCTACAGGAGGATAACATCTGCAACACTGCTGCACATAGAAGCATATATATATATATGCATGCACACACACATATATATAAATATGTATGCATTTATGCAAATGCTCCATCTTTTCATGAAAGTAAAATTGAAATCCAATTACATCATTCCAAAGTCTTTGGTAATTTGCATCTTTTTCTTTTTGGCCCAAATACATTGGTTATGAGTCATGCATAAAGAAATGCATGAGACAGCTCTGAACCTTACTGGTCAGCTTCCCTCCTCCAGCACAGGCGTTCTCATGCTATAGCTCAATACACCAAAAGCCAGACTTTGAAAAGATTTACCCTCCTACAGTTTCAAGTCAGGTGGGGGAACTTCCACCAAAGCCCAAAAGAATTGGATGTATCAATGTGCTTCCAAAAATATGCACGTTTAGGGGCTAAGATCTTTGAACAGTTCAGTTCTAGAAGCCTTGAGACTGTGGCAGTAATTCAAACAAGAATACCTGGCCTTCACAAAAAGGTAAGTAAGTAAATTACCATCGATGCAGGCAGAGTGTTTCCAGAGGGACTTTCTTCCATTCTCCGACTGTTTATGAATAAAGTAGAAATTTCTAATGCCTCATTGTGCAGGTTATGGAGCTGGACATGTCTGTAGCCTAAAGAGAGAAAAACCCTTCTGTAAGTACTTTGCCTCAGGTCTCAATAGTAAACTCAGATTTGCTATGCCTACAGCTACAATTTGCTGCACCTGTAGTATTTAAAGGCCTGCAATAACACTGCATTAGCACTCTTTGTACAACAGCCTAACCCAAATGCTATGGACTGCTCACAGAGCTGCCTACCTCTCTTTTGACATCATATTCACTGTGTTGAAACATGAAACAGCTAAATATTGGAACATGAATGAAATATGGACAAATTCTCACTGGGAAAATGCATGTCTAGGGCCAGATCCCCTCATATGCTAGGCCTGTTGCATGTTACAGTGGCACAAAGCCAACTCCCTCCCTCTGGGGTCACAGAATGAATGATCCTTCCTCACCCTTTTTTTCACCCTTTCTTCACCTCTTCCAAGTGCAATTCCCCTCTGCCCAGTGATTACCAGTGCAGCAGTTTCACGGGCAAAGGCCAGTTATGGCAGGGAGTGAAACCACTCCCCACTGCCTAAGGGAGCAGCAAGCCTTGGGGGACTCAAGCAGCTGCAGTTCAGGATCCGAGTACCCATGTACCAGATGCCCCAGCCTCCCCAACAGCACAAGATACGACAAGTCCCTGGGCAGCCTCCAGCTCCCAAGGAGTCGATTAGATCTGCATTGGACTGCCAGGGCAAAGTATGCTGTCTGATACTTGCTCCCGTCTCCTCTAGAAAAATGTGACCAGCTGATTAAAAATATCCCCCTGGCAGGATTCAGTCCAGGAATCTGCCAGACCATTTCAGCACAGGGTGCCACTATATACTGTACCTCTTTTTAGGGCTTTTAGGGGAATGATCCTCTGAGCTGTTACAGCTGAGCTGTTATTTTCAACAACTGCGAACCGAAGAAAGACCAGATCTTCGAAGTGAACCCGGAAAAGGAACTGTTCATTCCACATGGGATTGAGAGTGTTGCGATGAATGGGCTTCGTCCGGAAGTGGCAGCTGTCCAGAGGCATCCCCAGCACATCGATTTCAATGCACGGACTGCCCATGCTATTGCTAGGGCAGACATTCTGTCCGGACACGATCTGAAGCCGAGGAATACACAGGGAAACCAATTAATGGAGTCACTCTTTAACTGTCACGATTCTGAGCTAACTATTGTTTAGCACTCTCCTAAGGAGAGTTTGGTAACATGCTGATTTAATTACAACACTTCCCTACTTTTGTAATTGCCAGGGCAGTAATTTCAGAAGCAGAGTTGCTCCAACATCCCCCCCCCTTCCCCCAATGCCATTGCTACAATATCTTTCCTTTGAAAAGAATACACTATACATCATGAGCATAACCATTCAAAGCGTCTGAATGTTAATCCAAAAGGAATGTACCAGTAACATAGTCGAAGAGGATCAAATTTTCTTCTCCATTACTTTGCAGCGATGGCACTGACCTCTGGCTTGCTTTGGCATGCACAACACAACAATGAGGTGTGCAATTACCACAGCCGGGAGAATTTTGATTCTTAGGAATCTCACTTTTCTGAAACACTTCCTGGAAGGGACTAGCTTCTTAGAACACATATTTTTTTTGGCCATAAATCCACAAATTATAAATCTTGTTCTATAACTTTTAAAAATATTACAATTCAATGCAGCTTTTCATAATGGCTTTTTTTCCCCTCAAGTGTCCATAAACCTGTGCAACATCCAGGCACATGTATAATGTATATGTAGCTGTGTAGTCCCAGGGAAAATGCTTTCAGGATGTGTTTCAACAAAGATTGTGGAGGCAACAGTGGAACCTACTATGGATACAACCCAGCCAATAAAAGAAAATACAATTATTTGCTCCTTCCCCTTCCAATTTGATAGTTATGCTGATCTTCAGAAGTACAAGCAACAATTAAAGGTTCAGTCTTTCCATACAGAAACATGACTGTAATACTGGTTACTGTGTTTTAACGTTGTCTACTTCTATCCATTTGGCTGCATGAAATTTTAATGTACTTACTGTTAAAGAATATATAGCTGGCTCTTTATTATCAAGATCTCTTTCTAATGGACAAAACTGCTGGTACATTGAACAATTTTTATCCCACAGAACAGGAGGTTTCAAAACATATCCACAGCCACCGTTAGCCTCAAACATCGCTGCATTAAGTTGCAGAGGAAGATCTGTAAATGTAAGGCAGCCAAAACTGACACTGAGCAATTGTACAATAGAGAAATTGTAACAGTAAAGACAAAGACATATTCTAATTATCTTTTTTGCTTTTAATTAGTGTACTATCAATTCATTCTTGGTTTTCAGAGATAGCTGTAATTTACATATCCAATCTATACTTTCCATTGTCTTTATCCAACTGTAGGGCTTGCTTACACCTATTCTGTGACAAGGTTCTAGGTACCTGCCCTGAACTGCAGAATGAAAAAGCACTGACTATGTAGCTTTGTAGATGACTTAATGGATCCCCCATACAAAATGTGAAGGAACACAAGTTAGGATAGAAAATGGCCCCAAAATACTTCAATCAACATTAAAACAGCATCCAAGGTGGCACTTCTACGCAAGAAACAGTTCAGTATTATTTTATATTTGAAATGATCAGAAAGGGATAACAGCTACTGGAACTGGGTGGGTGGGGGGTGAGGGGTGGGGGGAACTCAACCTTCAGCAACAAATAATAACAATGACAATAATTAAAAAAAAAAAAGGAAGGTGTTGCTGTCCAGGCACTTCTATGCTATCAGGGGATCTGGTTGCACTGGCATAAAGCTCCCAAACTCTGGGATTGCTGCTCTCAAGGACCAGATTGTCATGGTATGGAACCTGCTTGTGCTGGGCCACACGTACAGGTACACCCCCCATAACAGCACATAAAACCAGACATCAAATACTAACTCACAGTCTAAGGACTTTCTTTCACATTTCAAAAGCATTAAATGTGCGTTTCTGTACCCATACCATCTGTTTGGTAGTTAAGAGCCACGAGCTGTACACCATGGAGCCAGAAGATCAGTGGGTGGGGATTTGAGGAGTCGATGCGCGTGGCAGCGGGGTAGGTCCTCAGGAGCTGGCAGGTGGTGTGCTGGATCAGCTTCTGCGAGTACCGCCGGCACAGCCGCTTGGCCGCGTTCTCGTTCAGGGAGGAGATATGGTAGCACTTGGGCGTCCTTATGATAGAACTGAGAGAAGCTGGAGAGTTGTAAGGAGAGGAAGGATCTTCCCAGGTCTGTCGCATCACATCAAAAGGACCTGGAAAATAAACAGTACCCCCTCACGTCACAGCAGCAGATCCAGAGCCTCCAAAAATTCCCCGTTTTCTAATGAAGTATGTGTGCATACTTTGGTTATGGTAGAAAAAGGGGATCTTGGAAAAGGATCCTACTTGCTGTGTCACATTCCTTTTTCAGACAGTAAGAACAATGCATGAAAGGAAACATACTTAATTGACATTTGCTTGAGTGAAATAAAGGAATGGAATTCCATTCTTCTCTTTTTACACGAGGAAAGGGGGTTGAAACCCATCTGTTCAGTCTCCAAACACACAGTCTACAGAGGCCAGAGGAGTTAGGGGACAAAGCCAGAAAAATATTTATATCCTTGAGAAATAGGTACTACACTTCTTCATCTGTAGGTCAGGACACTGACCTCCAGAAGGGAATCTACCCTGTCTGCTGCAGCCATGCCCTTGGGCTGAAATGACATCTTTTGACTCAGAAAATAAGCACAAGGAAGGGTAACAACTCTCTAACTTCCTCTTTATGGCATTCACCTGAAAGGGTCTCATCCCTGCTGCAGAACCTTTTGTGCACTTTCTTTGTATTTTTTCCACATCTGTTCACACACAGATGTACAATTTCCAAGTTCATAAACTGAATCACCTGCAGAGTCTAAATACCTCCCCAAGGTGGAACATGCGTGTTTGCACGATTACACGTTTGGACTTGGCTGAATTTTAGGCAACTAAGTCCTACTTCAGACACTGAAAATCCTTTTCTGGATCCAGCCCAACAGTTCTGTCTTCCATTTGTGCTTTGAAAATATTCCTTCATACCTTTTAAAAAACAAACTTTAAGGTACATGACTTAAAGCGTAGGTTAGTTTTGAATCCTTCATGGATTAGGGTCTTCATATTCCTGACCAAATAATCCTATTTTAACATTCCACACTCAACACTTCAGTTATAATAGTGTTACTGTAATAGCTGCCGTTCTAACAAAAAACCACTCCAAAGTTCAACGTCTTACACACTGTAAAGTATTTGATCTTTAACAACTTGGTCTGGTACATGTGTTGGATCACAGAGTCATTCCACGTGACTGGTGAAAGAAGATGCTAACTTTACCTTTTCCAGATGCTTTGGCAAGAGTAGCTGACTCCCCAGGGCTCAGCCTGCCAGGATTGTTGCCAAAAATGGACTTCCTGCTTTTTCTTTCTTTTCCTCTGCTAGAGCCAGATGGGTTTAGAGTTGACAAGCCTGTTCCCATAAATGTAAAATAAATGAGCCAAAAAACATGACCAAGAGGGCATGACATTTTCCATCATATTTTACATTATTTTTGAAGGCATGAATACTCCTGTTATATAGTACACAGGGCAAGCAGTATATTTTTCTCCAGAATTTAATTTTAACATCTTTGCATTTATATATGTTTGTATATAGGTATATATGATGTACATTTATATATAATATACATAAAAACTTAGATAAAGCAATACAATATACAGTTTTCTCTCTGAGCTACTACTTTTTGGCTTCGGGAAGGGAGTGGCTCTATTTCAGATTACCAAATGGTCCGAATTAATACCAAAAAAACCTGGAGTAACAGTCCCAATGTATTCATCCATAGAACAATTTGTAAATAAGAATTTTTAAAAATCCTTTCCACAGAAGCAAGAAACCCATATAGTAGTGAGTAATATGGAATTTATCTAGGATAGGATACTTCCATAATTAAATAAATGCAAGAATATGATTTAAAGATATAATGAAAAGGAAAAAGCCTACAGGCTGTTGGTTAAACAGCTTAACCTCAAGATATTTTCAGAGTTATCTTCTGGTTAGAATTTATATTTCAATGATGGGAAACATGGTAGGTGTGCAAAATGCATTAAGCATTTAATGGCCAATATGTACTAGAAGCAGAGCTGGAAAACTCCAGTATAGCTATTATTCAAACATTCATTCTAGCAAAATAATCATTAAAAACATGACCTAAATCCCAGTGAAGTAAGCAGACTTAATCCTCCTTAAAGTCAGGTTCTTTCTGTTGACTTGGAGAGAGCACATGGCAGACCAAAATTCAAGTCAGAATGCACTCTAGCTAGTCTGACGCCCCCAGCACTGAGGTGAGGGGTAAGATGTGCTTGTGATGTAAAATATAAACAAAAGAAGCACACTGTTACTTGCCTCACTGTGACTCATAAAACAACCACCAGGAACTCACATCAATTCACACCTGCCTGAAGACAGTTCTGGATTTAATGCTAGTATTTTAGCCAGAGATGTAAATCACAGGGAGGATACAATACATTGGGCTATTTTCTGCTGAAGTCTGTCCACAGCTGTGAACTTTCAGCTCTCGTTCTTTACAGCACGTCTACATGTACTTAGTAGAATTATGCTGATAGTTTCAATGGAACTGCTTGGGTTAGTAAAATTTAGGATATACATAAATGTTTTCAACATTGGAGACATACTGTCTCTTTGGGTGAAAGCAAACTACATAAACCACAGAAGATGGTAGAAGCTGAGATCAAGGAGTATGACCTGACTAGAAAAATGAGGAGTTATTTCCCATGTGCTTCCAGAACTATTTAATTCCAGTTTTCAATGGATCAAATGGACTTGGCAAGCAAGATCCAGGTTTCAGAATCCTGTTGTGGAGACAGTCACTGAGGAAACACACTAACCCCATAAATCACCAGAGTGCGATACAAAACACCAAGGTTAACTGAGCCCATGTGATGACCACAACATAACTCCAGCTGGGAGTTTTCCTTCAGCCTTTCCCATGGCCGTGCTCTGCACGTGACACACCTCCTCCCCAAGGCAAGCTCCATTTTCCACCCCAATCTAACCTTACCTCAAAAATACAGCACCACCTATTCACAGAATCATGCTTCCCTAACATAGTGGAGTGTGGTATGGATCAGGAAGTCATCTGGTCCAATTCTCTGGTCAAAGCAGGACCAGCTTAGATCCCACAACACTGCACGCAATCCTATCATACTACCACAACAACAGAGTAAATGTTTTGTATTTCCCCACAATCCCTAAGCTATATCCTTCAAGCTACAGGATTTAGTGCCTGTCTCTTGTGTTAGATAAAACCACGCTGCTTTACTGCTTCTAGATTTTTAATTCAGAGGATGGCAAACTTTCCTGCCCTTCCTACTCTAAAGCAACAGGTTCAACTATAATTGTCACCTTCTCACCGTGTGTTTCTGATCAACAGCCTGTGGGTTTGCAGACCTTCAGAAAGAAATTGCGGTGCCTTTGTATGTATGGTGCCCTTTTTATGTTCACTGTAATGTCTTGAAAAGTGATACCACACAGGCAGGTAGTCTGATACAAGGGAGATGGTTATTGAATTTCATGGTGGTTAGCTCAAGTGACTCTCTGCTCTCTGCACTTGATTGTGCAGATCTGGGTTTTATATACTTGACTTTCTATGCTCATTGTGTAAGCCTTCTCAGCACCAGAACAACAAGCCATGTGCCAGTGGGTTACAGCAGTACTGTGCTCAGGTATGCTTCATGACTGTCCCCTCCTGGGTGACGTGAAAGAACAGACCTTCACTCTCTTGGGTAACAGAATGATGATATCCAACTGAAACTGAAATTAAGGCAAGGACTGTAAGGGTCAAAACCCACTTAAACAACAAGAGCAGTGGTGGGTTCCCTGGTACCAGAGATTTTATAAACAAGAAATATTATTTTCTCCACATGATAGATTCTGTTTTGACCAGGAACCACTTAGGGAAGTCTGTGTTACTCAGTAAGCTAGGATAAGTGAACACAAGGGGTCTTGTCCTTTTTATAGTCACAAATCAGTGACCGACATTCAGGGATACAGGCAATCGTAAACACTGAAGAGAAATATGTGAAGACAGGAGAGGTAGACTATTTGCACCATTGATCAGCCACTGATATGAATTCTGTCTTCCCTTTTTCCAAAACTCTTGCATTTTCTGAGTTGGTTAGGAAACTGGTCAACAGAGCTACACAGTCATGTATCTACCAGCCTTGCTCTCATTATTAATGGACCACGCTGAGGTATGAAGTGCACCGTGTCTGTGCCCCCTGGCTGAGCAGAGGAATCCAATCAGCAGCACGATGGCCAAGATACAGATCTTGCAGTACTTCTCTCAAAGGGAAAAAAATGTTGGAAAACTAATTTCTATAGTTTCATGTGTTCATCTGTGAAAAGAATGAATTTTCCTCATTGTTCTAGTCACATCCTCTTTAAAGCAAGAAAAATATATCAGATAAGGAAAGCAGGTATTTCTTTTATAACTGAAATTACATAAAAAACCTGAAATATTTTAAACTTTCTTCGAACACCAGAACTTCTTTCTGTGTCAAAATACTTGGATCAGCTTAAACTATCTCTGTTTAATCTGGAATATCAATCTTTAAAAGAAAATATTTTATTTGAAAGATATCTCATTGCATATTTCATTAAAAAGAGTATCAGATCTGAATTTTTAGAAGTTATTATTTTTACAAGTGACACCTACAATTCTTAAAGTTATAGAAGATTATAAAAGAATGTCTCTCCATTTTTCAGCATGTTTATCTTGCCTATTTGACACTATTTTATGTTTGGTTAGCTTCTCTAATCTGATTATAGTTCTATTTGTATAAGATCACGATTTGGCAGAATTGCTAACTTTTCCACAGAGAACCATTCCATTAAAAAGCAGATTTTTCATTCAAAACATTAAACACATAATAAATTCTCAATTTAAAAGTATTTATGTACACTTCATGAGCCAAAACATACTTAACCTCACGTTTCAGTACTGAAGAAGAAACCATCAGTGATCCTCAGTCACTCCCTTTCCTTCTACTCAGCAAACATCATTCCTCCTACTGTCCAAAAGAAGACCCTCCTATTTCCTCAACCCCTTCCATAAACAAAAATGGAGAGACATTCTTTTATAATCTTCTATAACTTTAAGAATTGTAGGTGTCACTTGTAAAAATAATAACTTCTAAAAATTCAGATCTGATACTTTTTTTAATGAAATCTGCAATGAGATATCTTTCAAATAAAAGAGTAAGTGTGCAACTAGCTGTCCCCACCTGCCCCGCAAAAAGGCTGCCTTACCCCTCCAGAAGCTCCTTCCCCTCCTATCTGCTTAGAAAAGAATGGAAGATGCAGCTGTAGGCAAAGACGAAACACTGAACTAAGGTCACATAAAGAAATGTGACAAGCTTTTCCTGGAAGGCTTGAAGTGAAGAGTATTTTCCTTCCTAATTCAGTAGGTCCTTACATGGAAACTGGGAGCTCTTAAGAGAAAGCTTTCTGTCGGCTGTCATCTGGCAACGAAGCAGTTGCCTAAGCTGTGAAGACTGGCAAATTTCACTGTTGTAAACATTTTAATATGACAAACAATGTGTCTTCGCATAATTTATGAATACTACTTCTCAGCCAGGAGCTATTACTATGTAGAGCAGCAAATCATCAAGAGAAAAGCTCCTCAACTACTTCAATTTGAAAACGCTTGTAACTAGCTAATTCAAAACATATACATAATGTCTCCAAGAATTAGAAAGCTTAAAGCAATAAAACAAGGCAGCCTACTCACCTGGGAACTTCACAGCTTGACAGTAAATGACAAGATCTGATAGTTCTGGGGCTATCTGTCTGCTTTCCTTCTTATTTTGCGGAAGGTAGAATTCCTCACCCAGCTCCATGTCATAAACCTAAGTGACAATTCCGAGAACATAATAATAAAATTACTAAATGAGAAACTACTCTTGTGTGTCATACTTATGTCCTTAAAATCCTTTCTATCATTCTTTCTATATAGTTCACTCTCTTCACCTTACACGTCTCAGTGTGCAGGTTTATGCATCAATACTTGTCACTGATTCTGCGGTAGCGTGCAGAGGCCTCAATCAGAGTCAGTTCTACAGAAATTAAGACAAAAAGCATCCATGTTCCAGAGAAGCTACAGTTCACTAAACAGCAGTGCACTGGTTCAGTTGTCAGATGATTTAATAAAAGGTAATGTGGTATTTTAAAGTTATTTAAATGAAGATTCAGATGAAATCTTCAGTTCCATCAATGTTAATGGAAATCAGACACCTAAATAAACTTCTGGATCTAGCTTCAATGAATTCTTTCATTGAGAGCAACAACAGTTAAAATTTTCAGCCAAACAGCCTGTATATACAATAATCTCAGAGGACTTTTTTTAGAACAGTGTGTTGAGTGTTTGTTCTATTTAATCTATTTTCTCTGGTGTGTTTCCATGCTTTCTACTACTTGTCTTCATTAAAGCACATTTGCTATCTGATGCCTCAATTACCTAAGCTACTCAAATCCTTTTGAAGCTGGTTATATATCAAAGTGTGGCTGAGAAGAAAGGGGGGAAAAAGCAGAACTACCTTTCCTTTATTATTGTAAGTAGCACAATCAGCCTTCTTTATTCGTTTGGCAGTCTCTTCATTATATTCAAACTGCAGTTTATCACTTGATAATTTATTCTCAGGTCGGTCTTCAAGAATGTTATCTAAAAATTAATGGGATTTTAATAAACATAAAGCCAAAAATTTTCAACTGGATATTTAATTTGAATTACCAATATTTGTGGACAATGCTGTAAAGGTTATCTGGATAACCAGATGCCAAAATAAAGCGTTTATTGGTCAAAGCATTCTCTTTTAGTAGAAAAATTAAAAATTTAAAAATCTAATGCTTGGCTTTGGTTAATTTGTTGCACTCCTTTTAAAGCCCATCCTTTTGTGCTCAGAAGACGTTTAAAACAAAATAATCTCATGAATGAAGTTTGGCATCTGAAAGCAATGATCTTCCTGAACAGCAGAGAACTGCTCAAGCCCAAACACAGTTAACCGCATCAAACACGTACACATCTTTGTACAGCAAGTTCTGGCTTCCTCTCCTTACATTCACCAAATGTTTTTTACATCCACAGAAATTCCTCTTCAAAGGTCCATATTTACCAGAGAATAATTCCCCTGCTAATTTGATCTTTGTGGACCAAGACATTGTAACTGTCACAAAAGGAATGGTTTTATTTCATTCCTGATAGTCCTAATGCTTTGACCATGTTCTTTTTATGCATAATCAGTGTCCCCCATGCAGCCTTCTAATTGTTCCTGACCAGTAAACAATGCCACATAAAAACATCTGATTGCATTTTTAATATGAAGTAGACACCATATATCCACACTGCCACATTTAACAGGCTGCAGATGCAGTGCTGATTTCATGCAGTTAAAATGCTCAACCAAATGGCCTTTACCTTCCTGGCTGTTAGGAGCAGGAGAAGCATTAAGGACATCAGCTACAGGGAAACGGAGTCAGAGAGGGAATAAGAGTAAAGGAAATTAAGATTTACAGCCAGAGAAATGAAAATTAAGTGTCAGTTGTAAAACTATTAGCCTTATGCAAACCTAATGTATCAGTAAGGAAAATAAAACTTAAAATCTTTTAGAAAATTTACAGACCATTATTTAGATTAGTTTTGCAAAAATATTAACGTACTTAAAGATCCCAAAGAATAATCATTATAATAAAGCAGTAAACCATGCCACAGATCCCTTTGTGTACTGGAAGGTGTGAATGTTTCTTGTTAGGTTCAGATTTCTCAAACCTTCTCTTAACTAGAATATTGCTCAGACATCACTGCAGTTAGCTTGCAATATTTACTCGGCAAGTCTGTTAACAAAGAATAAAGTTTTTCACAGTAATTGACTTCTAAACTATGTCCACTCTGACCCACACAAGGAGTTTTCTCAAGTAGCCAGTTAGACCAACTTTCTAGGAAAACAAAACTGAAGGCATCACTGGTACCAAACTCATAAATTTTCCTATTAACATGAATAATACTGCTAGTCCACAAGCAGTGTCATTAACACAAAAACAAGTCATGTAAGAGACCAGCTGGAAAGAAGTCCTGTGCTGCAGGGCATGCTTGAGCCTTACATCTTCTCTGAACTTAGAGCTGAAACAGGTACCCATTAGGCTTAAAGGCTCAATGAGTGAAGGACTTTACCTAAGAGAACATGCGTCAGACCAGTGGTGCCTTTAGCTTGGCATTCTTTTTCAGAGACTGGCAATGGGAAAAGTTGCTGAAAGAGAGTATCCATCCAGTAGTCATGACCCACTTCCCTTGCACCACCTCAACATCCTCAACTGCCAAATGCGAGGGATGTTGAATCGTACATTTCTATCTGTAACATTTTCTTATAAACCTGTCCCTTGCTTTGTCCAATCCCTTTTTTCAATCTGCTGACAGCATTTACCTCCACAATTTCCCATGGCAGCTAACTCCAGAAGTCTACAACCAGCTGCAGGCAGAAATATTTTGCCTGTTTCATAGTGATCTTCCCACTTGTTGTACTGAGCACCTCCTTGATCTAATGACTAACAGTTCTGTACTACTCTTATCCACCACTTTATGATTTACTAAACCTACTTCAAATTCACTCCTCAGTTCACTTCTGTATCAGCTGGAGAACAGTTTTTTCAGACTCAAACAAGGCCACCACCACACTCCCTTTACTTGTTTGGTTGCCCTTCTCTCTAACTTCCTCAACTTCATCATATGCTTCTTGAGATCTGAAGGCAGGAACTGGACACACAACTCAAGCTGTCACACATTATAGTTTTATACAGAAGTAAAACCATTCTGTTCCTTCTGATCCCCATCTTTTGGGACGCACACTGAGCTGAGAATTTCAGTGAATTTAAACTAATTCCACAATCTCCCAAATCATTCCTGGCTTTGTTGAGCTTAGACTTACATAAGCGAGGTTTAAGTTTTTTCCCCTAAATGTATTAAGCTGAAGTGCATCTTTTTTGTCCCTTTGGACAGTTATGTGCCCCATTAATGGAGTTTAATAACGGTGCAGCCTTTAACTACCCTAAGAGCTTGGTATCACTGGTACTCTCACTGCTGCGTTGTTGGGTAGATGTGCTGTGATCTACTTTGATACATTCTCGGAAAAATTCCAATGAAAAATAATGAGTAACCCATTTAGATGCATCTAGCTTGTTCAATCCATGCATGAAAGTTTTGACAAACGTGGTGTGTGTTGAACAGACAGTTCCTGAAGGCTAGAATAGCTGAAGTGTAGACAGCAGGTCAGTAAGGCAATGCCCTGCCATTTTTTCACCACGCAGGTAAAGCTTTAACAAATCCATCTTTATTGTACAAGCCAGGCACTCCGTGGCTTCTCTACCTTTATGCATGAAATGAACAGCTGGTGCTGAAAGTGTAACTAAAATAGGTACTTCAAGGGTCTCCAGGATTAGATAGCAACTACAGACTGCAGCTAAGGAGGACTTGGGAGAATCTGCATCTTAGACAGTCACGCAGATGCAAGGGTGAATAACCATGCTGTGAAGCTTGAGCTTTCAAGGTATCTAAACTCCTTAGGAAAGACCATACAGTCAAAAGGAGATAAAAGTACAATATGAACACAGTAATTTTTTGCATAATATAAATAAAACAAAATAGAATTTCGAAACACTACAATTTATCATGGACTGCACAGTTAAAACATCTATTGGTTGCAGTTAAGGTCACACTCAAGTCCTCTACACAGTCAAACTCTTCACAGTATTACAGACTACTGTGCCAAAGTGCCACTGGGCATTTACTACATCTTCCTCTCCAAGATCAACTTACCTACATCACTCCTGAACCACAATATTTACATGCCTTATTGCTACAGTTATAACAACAACACTGTAATAAACAAACAAACAAAAACCAAATAAATAAATGTTGTTACCATCAGAAAGAGATTCATAGTCATAGTCATATTCATCCTCTTCATCTTCTTCCTCTTCATTGGTAGGTGTGGGGTTGCTAGGACCATTGCTAGCTTGTGCTTGCATATGTGCTAACTGGTGAGCCTACAGCAACAGAACCACTTATTACATTACCAGCATTTTTCAAAAAGCAAAAGTGTTTTCACAATTGTTTGCATCTTATTTTATTTATATGAAAGTACTGTATATATATAAAATGAGATGTGAGATTGTTAAGATCAACCTAAAATAAGATTTTAAGGGTTTGAATATAAAGAAAACTTGTATTGGTAGAAAAACACCCAGTAAGATATGAAAACTGATTAATTATGGGAAAACGTCTACTTTACACATTACTGAGAGCAAGAATGCCTTATTCCAGTCTGAGGTTATGCTGGTTTGGAAACAGTTTAAAACTTCTTTAAAGGATGGAGAATTTCCATATACTGGTAGGATCAGTATGATTTACATACTCTTATGCAAGAATCCAATTCTAATTCAATTGTGTTTAAATTTTGGGTAAAAGCAATTAGTTTCCAAGGATTTAATCAAATTGCTGACTAACCACAGACTTTGTTAAATTGAGGTTACCAAAGATGCAGCCCTAATTTTTAGAAAACAAAAAAAATCTCATCTAGGTATAACATTACTTGAATAGTAGAGTTCCCCCCCAAAAGGGAATAAGAAAGAGAGTATTTGGCAGGCTTGAGCATGAAAAAAAGAAACAAAGCAGAATTCTACTACAAATTACTACAAAGTGCATATATACACACACATACTCAATGCATATCACTATTTCCCAACAAACACAAATAGTAGATGTTATAGTCTCAGACTCAAACTTCATTTACATTTATCACATAGGGTTAATTCATAATATTATGAAGTATTGTAAAATTAAAATACTCTGACATTTTGTAATGCTGTATCTATACTTTACTATATGTCATGTCTACTTAAAGTGTTGCAAACCACTATGTCTTCCAAGCATTAGACACTGTACTGTACATATTGGAATGGCAGAAACATCAAATGAAAAATGAATTATTTCTAACAAAATTTAGGGCTCCCTGCTATTAAGGATGGTCTTTACCTTCTGTTTCAATATATCCACTGGTGTTTGATGGGCTTTTAGCTTCTTGTTTTTAAGCAGGATTTTTCTTTTCAGTTGGCCAGGTGAAGGAAGCATGGGATCATCAGAAAAGTCACTCTCAAATAAAAACTTTGTTACCAGCTTATCTCCAAATACATTCTGAAATATTGAGAACATGTGATATATTATGGAGAAACCCAAGGTATGTGTTTAAAGCATTTTACCAGAGTTTATGGCCTACCTTGAAAATTTCAGCCATCTTTCGTTGCTGAGGCAATGAACAGTGGTTTTCTATTGATATGATAATCGGCATGTCAGAGGTGATAAACGCATTGCGATCAATAGCCTCAACTACCTCCTGTGAGAAAGAAAGGTCATAGAAAGAACATATGACTATGTTGCAGCATTCAGTTAAATTATTGAGCAGAAAGGGAAGAAAGGCAGGCATCTGTTTTCCCCTCTTCCACAATTTACTTTCAAGACAGGCTTCTACAGACCAACTCAGCATCTTGGTACAACTGAACTGGTAACAGTTACTTCATTTTAATTTTTTCTTTCTATGTGCAATTACCAACATACCTTAAAAGAGATCTTAGTGGTAAGAGTGTGCCCATGATAAATGATAGGCATCCCATCATCGCCATCCCAGCAGTCTAATTCTACACTTCTGCAGCCTTGTAAAAGAACCTACAATGCAATTGAACAGTGTAAGCCACAGTCTCATATGCCATCAAAGCAGAAGACAGTCATTGCAGATCTAAACAAAAGCCCAGTGATTCAGCAAAAGTGCTGAAGAGACTAATCTCTGTGGAGCAAACATAGCTCACATGAGCTCCAGTCCCCAGCTAACTGCATTCCCTAGGTTGAGAAACAGTGGAAAATTAAGAAAGCATTTACGTTCTTAGGAGAAGTACCATAAAGCTTTGAAATTTGTGGTACCTTACAGGATGTGGAATGTGTTTGCAGAAAGAGGTTCTTAATGTATAGCTTAGTGTTCTGAGGGAGAGAAAAATTTCCCTGTTTCTACCTGCAAAAGCAGGTATAAAGTAAGAGCAATTTATTCTGGGTTGCTACCACAACAACTTATGGTCATGGCACCTGCAGTTTCTTTGTTGGTTCTTTTTGTTGTTGCTAGCACTATTTACATAGAGGTCTGAATATAATGTCACATAAACAACTTCAACGAGTATAGTTAGAAATGTGCCAGACCATCTTATTTACTGGTATTAAGCTAATTTACAGCCAGCCAGCCATCATTTATTCATTTCTTTATATTAAAAAGCCCTACTTGCTGGAAGACCATGGAAGAAAGCAAAGAGGAAGGATGGAGGGAAACATAAGCTAACTCATCCGTTGGTAGCCCAGGTTATTATTGATATCAATATTTAGCATGCCTATCATTGAAAGAGTTATCTGTACTGCAATCATTTTTTTTTTACTGAAAACAAAGATCTTGACAATCAGAACCATTTCCAGCAAAAATATTTATGAACGAGGAAAAAAATCACTTCTCCTATTCAAACGCCAGTAATTAGATATCAGACAGTTGTGTCCACAGCTGGCACAAAACCACTTCTGTGAGAGCCAGACAGCCTGAGTCAGAACAAAGTGCCCCTTCTCTTCTGGTGAGAACTACTTTAAGGACAGGAATAAGCTTTTCTGCATCATGCAAATGTTGGAGCCACTCCATCTGACTTCCCATCTATTACCCACTCAATACTGACATACTGTGCAGTGCTACTACTGGAACATCCTTTGCGACTGCATTATTTAATGCAATGATGTTACTTGGGCTTTCCTAACACAGCCTCACCTCTCTGTCTTATAACCCCAAGCAAAGTAGCACATGGGATGCCAGATGAGCCCTTCTCAATGGCAAGACATTAATATTTAGAGTAATGAAAATATTACTCACAGGAAGTTCGATACTTTCTCTAGCATTTGGTAAACACACAGTCACACAAATATATATATATGCAAACACACAGAGAACCAAAAGCCCTAGAGAGAAAGTCTTCTTTTCCTGTTAACCACCAACCAGGCATAAAGTCTTAAAATCCGTAGAATATTCCTAGAAGTTATGTTTTTAGAGTTCCATTTGAAATTTATCTTTGTAGTGCAATGTACAGTATTTGAGTAGTGTTTCTGACATCTGAATGAACTAAAATATTAGATCAGTCTTTCCTGTGGGAAAGTCTAATTTTAGTAGGTTGGGTCAGACCGACTGGTGTCTAAATGCTATGAATCTCAAACTAAACCCATTTTTTTGCCTTAGAAAAGGCATTTGAGCACAACTGTGCTTACAGGCAGCTTTCCCACACATCATGTTTTCCAACATTTTGCAAGCAGGGGTTTAGGACATTTAGATTTTCAAAGCAAAAAGGTCATGTTTCTGTGACTTGCCAGTTAAACAAACAAGTTCAGTTGAAAACTACACAGGGATCCCATTCTGCATACCTGGCTGTAGAGCTCTACTGAGGACTCCCCTTTAAGCTGATGGCCAGTAAGGTAAGTATTGTGTGAAGATTCAATGTAGTAATATGACAGTGGGAAGTGCAAGTCCTCAGCATTCTCTTGTGACTCATCATTTCTAGAGGCAAAGTTGTCTTTATCCATCAAAAATCTAGAGGTGGAAAGATGCAAGGGTATTTTATGCTGTGTTGAATATACTGTGACTGTCATGCAAACATCAATACACTGGTGTAATTTTTTAAATACATATTCAATACATATATGTGTATATATATACACATATAAAAATATAATACCACATAATTACCTTGCAAATCCTTCAAAAGATAGCAGCCCCTGCTGGCACATATTCACACTGGGTTCAAATTTCTATAAAGAAGAAGAAATTAAAGAAATATATAATATTTCTCAGAAACATGGCTTTTTTCATATTTTCATAGTGTAGTCTGCTCATTGAGCTAATCAGTTAGTACCTAAAACTATTCTCTTTGTGGAAAAGAAATTAGGTACTACAGTATGCTCGTGTTTGTTTTACATATCACTAAACAAGCATGCTCATAATTGTAAACCACAGAATCATCCCACTTGGAGAGGATGTTGGGAGGTCCTCTAAGCCAACCTCCTGTTCAAAGCAGAGGTAGTACTTATGCTGAAATTATAAAGGATCTATAATTAGGCATCCTTCTCCTACCTCTTGTGCTTTAACAGAGCATACCACTATCTCAAATTAGAGAGATTTGTGGATGCTAACTTGATGTTTCTTTAGAATTTCTGTCTTTTAGAGCTTTATATGACATGTTGATAGATGAAATATACAGTTTTTAGCTACTGTTAACTGCTAAGTGGGGGCCTGACTTTGGAGTCTATTATTTATGCACATTTGAAGGGATTGAAATTTTTCTGCATACTTGCTAATCACTTCACCCATTGTAGGTAAAAGAATAAAACATCCATCTTTCCCCTGGAAATTTTTTTTGTAACAAAATAAAACTATATGGAAGTAGTAAGGTTTTAAGTTCCAAATTAGGGATAACTCTAAGAAAGGTAGTCACAGACAAGGACATGGTCATGAATACTTTTCCCAAGTGGTGACATCCCTTTCCAGATAAAGCACACACAATCAGTAGAACTGTTATTCGCAATATTTATTGTTTCCTTTTTGTGTACATATTTCTGGACAACTGCACAATTGTATACACCAGAAAAAAGATAGTATTGCATTTTAGATTCAAGTAAACTGTAGCAACAACATCAGTGTGAAAGGAGATGTCCACACAGACACGCTATTCTGACTGTAAGGCAGGCAACGCCGGTGGGGAAAATGGAACTAGTAAGAGATCAAGTAAAAGGAATTGCAAGATGTTTGTATTTACAGACCTGGATAATACTGAGGATTTCATCATAGGTGCAGTGCTCTCCTTGGCAATTCACTAGGAAGTCGTTTAGCTGCTGGATTCCCACTCCAAATATTCCCAGTGATGTGCTTTCCACTCCTGTACCATTGGTTACAATACTGGCAGCAGCAATAGCATCAGATATTTGTCTCTGGTTGTCTGATAGTTGCTGCCTGCTCTTAATGAACAAACCAAGGTCTGAAACATTCCTAGTCAACAAATCTTAGAAGAAAACAAAGGAAATATAAATATAAGCTATATGTGTATTCTATATACCATATAGAATATAATGTAATATATAATATACATGAATATCTGACTGAATATTGTAGCACTGACATAGTAAATTAAAACCGTTCGTTAATAGAAGAAAGAGTATCAAGCGTGTATGAAAACTGTGGGAGCAGACTTTTAAGTGTTTAATTACCACACACAAAATCCTGGAACTTCTTCCATGGATTCACACGCTCTCACACACTGACACCCAGGACCCTCCTGCTTCCTCTCACCACCAACCACCTACAGCCTCAAAGCCTTTCCTTTGCTGTGTACATCCCAAAACCCTTCCTGTGCTGTCACCATTTATCTTCTTCCAGTCCCATATGCCAATCATACTTTACCCTCCCCACAGGCTGCTTCACAGGAAGGCTGTTTTCTTTAAACATGGGCAAAGCTCCAGCCTTAGATAACAGTAACTGGGTAATGTAAAGGGGGACAGAGGTTTCCTTCCTCCTTGTCCTACATAAAGCAGATCTACTAGGAAGCCAGACAGGGAAAAAACAACCAAATGAGACACCGGGCACAGCTTCCTCATTTCTCCTCCTTACATTTGCTCACTGCTTTATCCTTGCAGCAGATGCCAGAGCTCCTGCAATCAGATACACATCCCCATGTTGGGCCCAGCTGCTCAGCAACAAATTTTATACCTCTGCCATACCAGTTACAAATATATCTGGCTAAAGTAAAGCAGGAATAATTTTTCTCCCCTTCATTTCTGACCTAAAAACTTGTCTTACATCCTGCTAACTAGGTATTAGTGGAGGTAGGGCAGCAACCCTCTACTTCAAGTTATAGTCGATAGTTATTTATGAGACTGACTGGGACGTTTTTCTTAAGACCAATAACTGAAGCTGTTCAGCAGTCTAACAGCTGTATTTGGCCCTTTAACAAACCTAAATCAGGCTGGAGTCCGCTGCTGTTTTCATCAATCTTCAAATTAGTGTAAAGTGGAGCAGGCTCTAAACCAGATCGATTGCAAGGCACAGCATAGACATCGAAAAGGTCTTTCAGGTCCTTGCGGCTACGGACACTGTGAAAAATGTTGAAAAGTTACATTTCTGCTCTTTTTATAAGCTTGGATGAACAAGATCAGGAAAATAAAACCCCCATATTTTACCTGAAAGATTTGAAGAGCTCTACAAATTCCACAAAAGTCATGTTACTATCAGACACCATGAAGTTCTGAAACCCCTTCATTCCTCCTTTAACACGGCCATGCCAGCTACTGCTGCTCCATGTGCTAAATCAGAAAGAGACTGCTGTAGTTTGGTTAAGGTAAATTTTTGCTAGTTGAAATATTACACATTACTGCATTAACACTTTATTTATGCTTTCCTTGAAGCATTTATTACCAATATCTGGAAGAAGCATGTAAAGCAGTATCTTATAAGATGCATAACAGCTTGTACCTTCTTGGTTTACAGCAGCTATTCTTTTCCCTCAAGACAAGTGCAGAGTTTGCCAAATAGACAATGTATATGCATGCTATTTAAAACTTTCCCATGTACAAAAAGGCCTGATGCAAAAGGCATGAATGAAAGCACTCTTATGTTCCTTTTAAAGAAAACAATGGCAGTATTCTTGTAGTGGGGTCTGTTTATGAGATTTGTTGAAGATTTGCTAAGGGAAAAAAATAGAACGGCTGTAGAATTCCTTAAAGCTTTGCGCTGTCAACATAAACCAGCAATACTCTGACCGGATAGGTGAGAAAAGCAAGTACTTTCCTTATGCACCTGGGGTTTCCTGTACCTGGGAGCATTAAAGGTGCAGATTTTAAGAAGCATAATCCTTCCCCTTTCCTGGCACTCAACCTTCAAAGACAGGTCAAGGTACAGTCCTCTTCTTTTAGGCTTGGACAGTAGCCTCTAGAGGCCATTTCCTTCTAGAAATGAGATTCTAATGTTTTCCTCCTTTCAGCTTTGTGGGCTGAGGGAAGGAAAGCAGACTGGCTTTTCTTGAGAGCAAAGGCAGAAAATGATCACAGAAACGACGAGCTGTTTGGTGCTTATTATTTTAGAGTAATACCAAGCCCAGGTAATTTCATTGTAACTGCAATTGTTAATCCAAGTTGTGCAGCTGAACAAAGTTTTTGAAGCAGAATCACTACATTTCCAAAAGCCACATCCCAAAATCTTTAGGTAGCTATGGGATTTACACTAGAAAGTGAGCTATCCTTTCAGCAGTACAAACAAGTCCTTAGGGAATTTCATGCACTGATTTGCAATGATGAGCTCTTGACACCCTTCCTGGGCCTAAACACCACTGAACACACACTGCAGAAATGAGATCCACTAGCACCAGCATCCTGAAAAGGGAGAGATCTAAGCAGCCAGCACAGATATCACAAATTGCCCATAACTAACTCCAGAAGCCAGTATTTGTTTCAAAATACCAGACTAGGTGATAGTGCATCAGACTTTATTGCTCTGTAATGCTCAAAGCTAGAAACTCATTAATCTACGAATTCTGCCATCAGGTTCAGTACAAATAGTTCCAACAGCTGTGATGGAAAAACAGGACCAGCTTGTTGCCCAGGGTCTGTAAATACATTTGCAGTCATCTGCTGCACACAGGCGACTTTTTTACATAAACAAACTAGAACCAGGTTCCTCAATTCACTCCTGGCCCGAGATGGATGCATGCAAGTGAAAACAGAATGTGACATAAAGTATTAAAAAAATACCATCTACTTTAGCTGAAAATGTTCAATTTGTTTGACATCACTATGGCAAGTACTGATATAGTGCATGTATCTTTTTGGCTAATACAATTCCTAACATTTTTATCAGACAAGAAAAATAAACCATGATGAGGAAAGTCTTTCAACTCTAGAAAACAGACTGGAACTGTAGCATACCAAATGGAAGACATCAGCAGATGAAAATGCTCAGCATTTCACTGTATCTGATCACTTGAGTATCTTCCACAATTGTTCCATGTGCAATAAATACAGGTTGTTAAAAAGGCAAAACTTCCCCCCAAAACCCCATACAACCCACAACCAAAACTTTAATTAGTAGCAGTCTGAATTATACCCATAATACAGTTAATGAGAGGCAGTTTACTCTCTCTTCTCAAAAAAAGGCCCCATCTCTAACTTCCCATGTCCTGTAATCTGTTTTCCAGTGGTGTTACACCCTTTCCTTTGCTTCCTCCACCTTACAGGCAGCACTAGATTTCCAAAGAACTTGGGGATTTGCTGGATGCACATCTGCTTTGCAAGAATAAAAGATGGCAGCTGTAGACTACCTGTGTTTGAAAATTGTCTGGGCCTCTGGATTGTACGAGGATAAAATATTTGTAAGGAGGTCAGGAATGCTACAGTTGTGAGTTCGATCTGTAAAAATACTGATTTTCATTCTCTACCTATAAGAATTACTATTATTTAAAATGTACAACAAAGACAGCCAGGTCCTCCTTTTTTAAACTGTTATCATTACATTCAGGTATTTATTTTTTCAGTTTAAGAAATTTTACTTTATTTAGCACTTCTCATTTGGTGGAGATGATCTAATTTACCAGTCAGGTAAAGTTAACGCACATATTGTATGGCAAGAGAAACAGAAAAAGAACTAGAAATCTCTATTGCTGTTCTCCTCCTAGCTGCTACACTGCAGCTAACAATCACTTGCCACCAGCTCAGCTTTCTGTGCTGCCTTGTGTGACCCTCTGCTCCCTCCTCTCCTAAGTGCGGGGTTCTGTGATCATGCCCTCACTTAACATGCACAACGAACTCATGTCCAACACTGCCTCCAACTACAAAGCCTTGTCAGTGTTTGAGTCTAATTAATAAAGTCTGATGGATCTAATCTGTGCAGAGCAATAAAAGTACATTCAAGCACTCCCAGTGGATCCTGTAGTTTATTACATTTTCTAGGTCATTCCAAATTTCTGTTACTTTGGAAAACAGATACTTCATTTTATCTTTATGATGCTACTGACAAAAATGGTTGGGCATAACTAAATATATAACTTGATTGTTATGAGACTGTAGAATGAACAACAAAAATGGCGCAAAAAGAAACAAAAGATGTCTGTGTTCAGCCTGTGTGGGTTCCGAAACTTACTTTTCCTGTGTATCTCTGCTGTTACAGCTGGCTGATTCCAGGAAGAACCTTAGAGCTCCCAGGCTCTACATACCACAGTTTGTGGATCACTGCCCCAGTCTGCTCCTCCATCAGTTACATCTGTACTAAAGGCATCCCTCCTGCCACTTCTGAGTGGGGCAGAAAGGCTCATGTTCATGTTTCTCTGCACTGCTCCAGCATTGGTACCGGTCTGGTTTGGTTCCCCCATAGTGCTTGCCAGTCTCTAAGACAAGTGCATGTTGTATATGAAGTGGTTGAACTATTCCATGGCGCATTGTATTGCCTGACAGACTGCTGTTTATTTCATGTGGCACCAAGTAACTGGCCATGCCATGATTGCAGGTGGATTGTCTGAAGGTACAGTCCTTGCTGGGAGTGTGTCCGGTAAGACAGCGTATCGTACATGGTTTGAGACTAAGCTCTGCATGAATGATATCTGATCACAGAAGTCTCTGAAGCAAATATTCCCAGAACTTCACCTAAATTCCATCTTGCAGGCAACCAGCTGGTTTCGTCTAAAAGAGATCCCAGGAGGGAATCATACAGGGTGGATGACCACAGGACTCTGCAGCAAAGCAGAGCATCCTCTGTTACTGTCCACAGTTGAGGCACCATTGATATTTCTTTTAGCACACACAAAGTGTCCACACACATGAGAACTGGCAAACACAATGCAGATCTGTCAAAGGTCCAAAGGGTAAATACCAAGAATAAAACTCTTCACTGCTTAAAGTCTCTTAATGGCTCATGAAAATTGGGTCAAAATAGTGGCTAAAACATGTAACTGGTCTGAGGAAGACTGAAAAAGATAAAACAGCTGTACAGCTGTATCCTGAGCAAATTCTAGCAGGAAGGGTCATATCAACTTGGGGAGGGCTCTACCAAGCAATGCTGTGGAATTTCCAGACAACTTTGCCAGGGAAAACCTGCCATAACTTGGGGAGGCCCACAGTGCTAAGCTGTGCACGGATCTGTACAGAAACCCAGGGCTGAGAGGATTTAAAGGAACATTAGCTGTCCTTTCCCCAGGAATTCAAGTTCTCCGTTGAGCCTTTTAATCTCATTTAGAGAACAATAATTATTTTGGCATAAAAGCAAAAAAGTGGATTTGCAAAACAGAGAAGTATTTTCCTGAGGTAGTAAAGCAGTATTTCTTCAGTTTAATGTAAAAGAAAGGTGTTCTGATATGTAATAAATAAATAAAGAAACGTCCTACAGAGATAAATCCTGGTCTGGCATGCTAATCCTGTGGTTGTGAATGACATCAAAGAACAAAAAGTAAAGAACATCATAGAAGTCACAGAAAGCCATGTTAAAAGGAAAACAGAGAAATGCAGATGTCCACGGGTGGCTCTACTACTCACATCTACTGCCAAACCCCACCGTTTTAAGCGCAAAAAAAAAAAAATCCCCAAGAAATAAACAACGTAAACCATTACATAAGGCACAACTCTTCAAAAATAACATTCTACCAGCAGCAGTAATCTCTTCCATTGCTGTTCTGGAAACCCCAAGTTTCATACTTATAACCATACCTCAGTATTCATTCTGTTAAGAGGCACTGGGAGGCCCCTGTTGAGACTGTCTCCTTGCATGTTCTGAAGTACCATCCATATCCCTGACATATTATCATTTTTATATTATTATTATTACAACAATCACCACCACGATTATTACCATTCACAGAAAGAAAACATTACTGCACTATGTCACTGCACAACCACAGCATGACCTTTTGCACTGCCTAAGTGACAAAAAACCCAATAATGTTCACAGAGGAGAGGACTGTAATATAAAGATTTCAAATCTGTTCCTCAATTTTCCTGCAATCTTCACCAGGAACATCAGCAAAAGTTAATATGCCCCACATAAAAATGATTTGTGCTGAGAAACCTCAGAATTCCCACTCGCATGTGGAACTTTTCTGTTGATTTTCAATATAGAGAAGACATCTATAACTATGTTTTGGAGAAGATACAGAGAAAGAGTTAACTCCATATTTCTGTAGTTTTGAAACAGCATTCCAATCTGGTTCTGTAACAGACATAAACTGAAGCACGCTACTCAGGGACTTGCCACAAAGCCATCCTCAGATTCATGGTATTTCAGCTTAAATGTTCTATCTTGGTCTACAATATGGTTTTGATGTGTATCAAAAGGCTAATGATATTGCTGGCATTGTTTTTATCAGATTTTATCAGTTTGTCACAAAACTATGTTTGATAAAATTTAACTAACAGTAACTTTTTTTTTCCTTCTTTTTAAATCAAAGCACTGATTTAATCCTTACCTAGACTGACTCTTGCTTGAAGACATTACAGGAGAGGAGACTGGTCTTGCTGGTGAAGATGATGTAGTTCCTAAATTAGGAGATCCAGATGCTGTCAGAGAGTGAGCTCTTCTTGATGGCAGGTTGTTAGATGGAGAAGCATTACTCATAATGTTTTGATCTACGGAGAAAACAAAGGTTTGCAGCACAATTAGAACATCTGGCCCAATAAAAATACTTTTTTCCAAGAGACCCATATGATAATTTATTAATGTGTAGTAAGACACTAAAGGGATTCTACAGTTGTCCCAAGGCATTCGGAGCAATGCTTATACCAAGTTAATCTGAACTGAAAGGAAGTGCTACTGAAACTAAATGAAAATAACAATCATCAACAGCTACAGAAATTAATTTAGAAGTTTACAGAATTTGGAGTTTCAAGTAGTTTTATATTATGAATATATTTTTAACACCATAAAAAAATGTCTGTATAAAAAGACTGAGGAAAACCCTTTAGGGACTTTTAATACTGAAGCTTTTTCTCTACCTGCTTCTTCTTGTTCATCAATATCTTGAGGATCCGAACCACTTCTATTACGATACTCCTTACAGCTTTTTGCCTTCCGAGTTGCCATTTCATCATCAGTGGCCTCTCCACTTTCACCCTAGAAAAAATGAGCACCACAATAAACATCCTGAACACACCACTTTTCCCATTCTTTATCAGTGCCATATGCAATATAAGTCAGCCATCCCTTACAGACAGATTCTTGTAAGGCCAATACCAACAGAAAAGAGACAGGATATGTAATTAAGTGTGGGACCATTAGGTGTTACTTCAGGCATCACACAGAAGATGACAATGATCACACCTCTTTGAAGTGGTGCAGCTTACACTATTCTGCTGGTGCACAGGAGCACTACAGAGGATGGATCTTGTCATTTGAGGACCTCCCCTACCTGCCCACTAGAACATGAGAATAGCATAGAGCTCCTAGTCCCCACATTCTCCTCTCTCCTGGTTATTGCTAAAACTGGTCGAGCCGAGGGAAAGAGAGGAGACTGCCAGATGAAATCTACTGTTTGTGTCACCCGCATAAGATGAAAGCATGTAATAACCTGAGGCCGAATAACTGTGGTGATGGTTTTGGGAACATGAAAACAAAAAAGAGCAGAGAAACTCACACCAGCCTCCAAACATCACTTTGCATGTTAATATTTTTATTATTGCTAATATTTTACCTTTATACCGAGGTAGGTCCTAAAGGTGTCATACGATTCTGTCCCCTTCTGCTAGCCCCAGCACCCACATGTCCTGAGAATCTTCAAGTATGAGAAAAGAAACCCAAACTATTGGCAAACAATAAGCCCAAAAGCTGAAACTGCAATAAGCAGTTTTAAAATTATCATCTGACTTATTTTCTCTGGTTCAGAATACAATTAGCTACACAGTAACTAAGAAGGAGATAGCCAGAAAAGCAACAAAATGCATGAATAACAAAATATTCTACCCTCATAAGTACTTTCTTCTTTTTCTTAGCTGCACTTATTCCCAGAGTGTTGTTTCTCTGTACACTAGGTTTCTCAATGCTTTTGGTGAGCGTTCCCGTGCTTGTATTTCTTGCACTCCATCGTCTGCCTCCAAACAGTTCAACAGCCTGAGCCAAGGTTGGGCCTTCAAACCTTCCATCCTCCTACAAAAATTCTCAGTGTTAACAAAACAACGAGAATAAGAACAGACACAATCCCTTAAGCAATAATATAGACATCTCTAAGGAACCTGTGAAAGACAAAACATCAAGACGAGGCAATTTTTAATTATTGCTTGAATACCAAAGGGCTATTTTGTTTGCTATTTTGGGGGGTTTTTGGCCCTAGTTCTCATCACTCAGTGTTTCAACACCCTTTTCAAGTACAATTATTGCTTTTTCTTTAATACAATACTTTTTCCAAAACTAAAAATATATGGAGATATTAATAATAAAAAAAGGATTTAACTTCAGTGTATTGAAAACATGGAAGGTTTGACAGAACATTATGTGGACAATTAGATCTTATTGGCTTAAGCCGTGTTAGAGAGTTGGAGATTTGGTGATCATCTCTAATCTTAGCTTACTTAAAAACTAATTGCATTGCATTAAGTTGTTGACATCTTTTACCTGGTAAAGGCTCACATACTGTTTCCGTAGCCACTGTAGTCTTTGATCAGGGAATCTCCTCATTTTTCTTACAGCTTTAGTCAATTCCAGCAATCCATCGTACAGCATTCTGGCAGTATATTTTGGAGCAACAAAGTGCAGCAACTTATTATCAGTAGTTTGAAGTCCATAAAGTAGTGTTATACCATTTTCTTCATGGGACATATTACAAAGTTTATTTTGAACACACACGGTGTGCATATCAATACCAGAGTGTCCCATATATACAGCCTTGGCTGAAAACAGGTCCAAAAAACCTTCCACTAGTCCAGGATTACCAAGAAACTGGTATTTACCAAGCTCAGCAGTGTTACTGAGCACACTCAGTTTTGCCTTGGCATTTGCAGGGCAAACCGTTGTGGGTTTTGTCCAAGTCAAAGTGCTATTGTCAGGCTGAAGCTGGAGAAAGCAACGTGCCGAGAGACGTGTCTCCTGGTCGTAATGAATGACGGTTGCGCCTTGCTGCAGGAACTGATGGACATCAGCCCTGATAGATAACACATACCAGGGAATGAGTTCTATCCCATGGCAGAACGCCTTCTGCTGCTCTTCCGTTGAATTTGTGTCCCACTCCTTCAGCTGCTCAAATATATCACTTTCAGAATCTGAAAGATCTCCAATTATAAATCTGTATGGGAACAGAGACACCTGTATTTAGTGATACATGTGCTGATTTATGCTACAATTGACGAGTGTATTTCCTGCCGCAGTTTAATTAAAAAGAAGACTATAATCACTACATAATTTGGACCTACAGGAACATCTGCAGCTTTTATAGTATTACAGTTTATGTTATCAATATTTAAAATGAAATAATAGCTGCTGCTATGATTAATTCTAACTCCTGTAACAACACAATTATATTTTCTTAAAACTTGCCAAATATTAGGTTAATAATAAAAATGTCCATCTGGGTCTTAAAGACAAGTGATTCCAGTTTCTAAATCCACAGCAAGAGATCACTTCAGTTGAGATATCAAGTATGTGGAAACTGTTAGAAGGATTGAGTTCACTGAATACAGGACTTCTAATCTCTGTTCACTTATTTAATGTGCAGAGTTTTCATACTAAATAATTCTCTTGTAAAGTAATGGTTAAAATACATACCTTCCTCATAAGAATGCAGCAAGAATTTTATCAGATACTTTCCATTAGAAAATTCAATTTTACTTAAGAAAAATATTAACATGAAACTTGCACGCAGCAACCAAAATTTTTGAAATATTTTACCATAATTAGACACAGTAGATACAGAGCAACAATGCTGAACTAATAAATGAGGTAATTTAAATAAAGTTTCTTCCCTGCAGAAGCTTCTAACACGTATGAATGCACTGATATTCAATATTTTGATGCTGCTTTAAGGAACACAAAAAAGAGCAAACTGTTCTCGTGCAGCAGAACTGATGAAGCACATTTTCCTAAGGATATCCAGCCAATAAAATCCAAACCAGCTTTCTCTGCATTTTCTTCAGGGCCATCTTGCCCTAATAACCTCAGTGCCTCCCCTGGACGTTGCTATGGTACTTTCAGCTCCCACTCATGTCGCACCAGATGAGCAAAAGATGATTCATGTTGTGACTTGTCCCAAGACACATATACTGTATCCCTAAGCTAAACAGCACAGATAACCACAGCTTTTCCTCTATTTCATCTCTACTGAGTGCACTAATTAATTTGAATTCTTTCCTTATTCCATAAATCAAACCTAATAATTCTTCTATGAATTTATTAATCTGTGAGATCTCCACCTCTCTGCCAAATTTATCAAGGAGTGGCCAGCAAGCTGAGGATTTATGGCTTGTGGTGAGGAGAATGACAAAGGCAGAAAAACTATCAGCCTTTAATGTAGCTCTATTTCCTTAAGAAATCTTCCTAAAAATAAAAGCCATGCATTATAACTGAGCTGGTATAAGCTGTTTCACCAGAATCTTACCAGATCCAGGTACATTAAATTATTCACCTGCATTATAGAAGATTAAGATATTCAAAATTAAACAAACAACTAATGCAGCTCTTTTCCACCCATGCCCTCAAAACAAGTAAGTCTGCAAAAATTCTAGAAAATGTAATCTGAGACTGGATGTGCATGGCTGGAGGAGTCTAATATAGTGGAGACAGAAATAGCAAAGCTTCATTTATGCCTTATTTCACATTTGAAAGCACTGGCATGCTGCAGATTAAAATGTATGAGCAGCAGGTAAGCCAAGCACACATATACAGAAACGCAGCCTCTGAGTTGAGCTGCCAGAAGTGACACGGCTATCAATTATTGAGAACACACTTACAGAACTCGGGTGGAATCAGAAGCTTTCTGTACATGTGCTGCACTGAGATGCAAGGAAACGGAAAGGATAAAGGAAACATTAAAACAGATTGCAGTTTTAAAGGGGAAAATTGCATTGGATATTATTATTTATTTACTGTAATTAGGAAAGCTTAAAAGTGAAGATGAGATCAAGCTAATAAAGCAACACATCAAAGCTTAGAGTCTCTTAATAGGTCATTTCATTAACAATTCTATAAAAACTGTACTTCAAACGTGAAATTTGTGCCTTTTCCCATCTATATTTATTTGAGAACTGTCGAGACAGAGTTCTAATAAAGATTAAAGTTTGATCTTTTTCTGGCATGTACAGAAATTCAAGGTGATCAGACAGGTTACTGACTACAGAGTGATAAGAGTTTATTTGCTAACAGAATTAGGAAAATACACCCACGACCCACTGATTTTATTAGACGCCTTTCATTATCTTGAAGTGAAGCTAACTGACTAGCTTTGGTGAGTTCATGTTCCACAAGACTAAGCCAAATCAGCAAAAGCCAAACTAACTGAAAGTCTTCCTTGCAATTTTAAAGTAAAGAGCAACATGTTACACAGTGTGCTTTTCTGCCTTTATGACCACAGTACTACAATTGTTGGGTAATGTACAATTATCATATAACTTGTATTTTATAATACTGTATGCATATATGACTTAGGTCTGACAAGGAGACCCAAATTTCTTACTTGGAATTCTGCAGTTGTTCCTAGCATCAAAAATCAGTCAGGCTAACGTCACAGCCTCCATATAATGGGAACAACAGAAAATGGCCCTTCTGCCTCTGCAGCAATTTGATCCTGTGCCTCACCCAGCCCTCTGAACACACATGGAAGAAAGAGCAGGTGAAAAAGGAATTTCCAAAGTCTGGGGTACTTGAGCTAAATTAACTTTCAGAAGTACTAGAGGCTTTTTTTTTTAAAATTTTCTATTTAATTTCAACTTTAATTAGAGTAGAATTTACTAGAGTATATTTCAATATGAAGCATAACTAATGCATTTACCAATAATTGATTTCATAAACAGATAACAAAGAGAACTTAATTTTCACCATATTGTTGTCCTGTATTTAAATTCTATTTTGTTCATCCAAGTAAAATGTTGATTGTGACTGTGAGATGCAGGCAGATTTCAAAGCGTATTAATTAACAAAAATAATTCCTGGAAGAAAGCTTTTGAACTGAAGTAATTCAAGACACAACATAAATGGACAGAGAAGTGGGACTGTCTTTCTTGGCTTAATTTACTACTCCACTTTCCAGCAGCAACTAAAGCCAGATGTGAATAATTCTATTAGAAACCATTCTTTCAGGAAATAATGATTATTTATTTGAAATGAAATTTGGAAATGCATGTTAATGAAATAAATGCATTTAAAACAGGAAGATGTTAGTTCCTTCTCAGGCAGTTACTTATTAGATTTTGTCTAAGTAGCTGAAATATGTTGGATACTTATGAACATATGGATGTTTCTGATAAACATTAGCAACAAAATACCTCAAGCAGTGACCTAAGCATGCTTTTTTATGCAAACCCCCATGTAAGCTTACAGCACTTCACCTCTGAACAGTACAGTGCTGTCGCTTACTTTGATGTCACTCTAACATGGTTAGTTTAAAGCTGACCCTTCTACCTCTATATGGGTTGCAACTTCACTGCAAAGCAATGCTCTAGAAGGTCAAGTGATGTCCTAAATTCTGCATTTACCATATTCCTTGCTGGTGAATCACATAGAATATACCAGGTCTCTGAAGTTACAATATGAGATGAACAAAGTGGGCTTTTTCATGGGGCACCATTAAGTAAAGTTCTACACAAAATAGCAGGACTACAGCAACCTGAAAATTCAACATGTGTACTCATTTTCAAATGCTTCTGGGCAGAATTTAAATGCCCCAAATGAACACGTCCTTAAAAGAAGAAGTCTTTTGAAGGATAATAAATAACCTCTATTTTGACGAGGGCAGAACACTGCCTGAGTGTGCAGAATATAATGTTCTGAGCTCTGATAACAGATATGTCCTGATGCTATTCCTGTCACTGCAGATCAAAATTGTAATCGTAACTGTGGATTTTTAAAGCTCTGTGTGTAAGACGAAAAGGATTTACCCTTATCGTGAGAGGAAGTAATTGCATCATGAGGGAAAATATAACTATACAGAGACTTTCCAAGCACTTGAGTATGAGATAGTTAGAATATCTCTAGTGGGGAAACATTCCAAATTGTAAGAACACAAATAAAAAGGAAGATGTTAAAGTCACACTTATTTCTAAAAGTGAGCCTTAGTAAACGGAAATTAAAGATTAAAAAGATGACACATACAGGTGGTGATAGAAAACAAAATGAGACATACTGATATCGGGTTTTGTCCTTCAAAGAGTTTTTTCTTGAATTGCTCCCTTCACTAAAATTATCTTCACTCTCTTCAGACTCCAAACTGCGATTGCAGCTCCGAATAGTTTGGAAGATATTGTTTGCTGTTGATTCCTTTTCTGGATTATTTAAACCATCTTGGCCTACTCGTTGCAAGAAATTATCTTGTCCGCTGTAATCTGAAACAAACTAGAGATATTTGAAAGATTAGCATAGCAACAAATAGAATATTGTGTCATCTACCTCCCACTGGAGAAATTTTAACAAAAATTAAGAATATTTAGCATGTATTTCCTATTACCTTCTAATGGGAACCTGTACCTACTTCCAATCATAAACAGACCAAATCACTGCATAAAGGAAATCATATTGTTAGAATAACTCCCACAAAATTTAAAAAGCCTCAGTCTTTTTCTTTTCATGTAACACGGACTTTTTATTTTAGAATGAAATGATAAAACTCAAATAAAGTGCTTCTTTTCAGAGGAAAAGCTTCATCTACTGAATGTCTGAATTCTGTTTTAAGGAACTTAAAATCTTTCAATTCCCAGTGAGTTAAGTGGAAGGTCAGATCACTTAACAGAAAATGGTTACATCCTTAAGGACTTACATCCTTACTTAACTTGAAGTATAAACATGATCTTTTGGTACGAAAGTTTATTTTTCAGTACTCCAATACTGAACTAGTTATAAACAACTGAATCTAAATTGTTACAGTAAGTATGGGAATTGAATTGAGATCCACGTAACTGACCAGTTTGGTTACAGTCTGGTTTATAAAACTTTAATTAGATAATGCCTTTGTCTAAAATGATAAGTAACATAAAATACTGGATGTCTATGGACATAACCTCTCAGAACAGCAATCTCATTTACCTCTAATGTTTCATTCTGGGAGTTGTATCGTGGACAGAGTCTGATAAGGCTTGATGTTCCATCCAAAACTTCACAAAGTTCTTTTAAAAATACCCCACAGAAAGGAACAACTTTACAGCCTGGGATATTGAGTGCCCGGTTGACCACTTTCCTGTACTCAGATGATGATTCATGTTGTGCCATAGCATCTTTGAGACTTCGCATGGTTTCAATATCAGACTGGTCCATAAATTGCCACATTTTTAAAACTTTTCTTGACCTATTGCAAAGAGATCACAGAATTTATTGAATTCATTTTTTCTTTTAAATTTAAGTTCAATGCTTGCAGCATACATTTAATAGAGGAAATCATCATCATTACTTGGAAATGAAATCAAGATCATTAGTTTTATGAAAATTTTGGTTTGTGGACCATTTCCCCTCCTTTGAATTATTAAGGAACAAAGCTGAAAAGGAGAAACAGGCAGTCTGATCTACTGGAGTAGCATTTGACATTTCAATAAAAGCCCAGCCACACAGGGCATACAAGCAGGCTTTCTAGCATTCTCATTGTGTCATTGCCTTAAATTTAAAAGGGCATGGGAAGAAATAAGAGAAGATTAAGGAAATGGCATAAAGATAACCAGGCAGTTTATTACAAATTCCTTTAGCTGTGTTATGAACAATCCATAACTAAGCAAAAGGGGGGTATGGGTTTTGGGTTTTCTTCCTTTTTTTTTAAATTAAATTTATGTTTAAAAATTTACATTGATTCCCCCCCATTTCACTCACAAAATAAGTTATTCATTTTCATGGAAATAAATCAGGAGCATGTTCCAGTTCTGAGGCACAAATGCAGTGCTGTAGATGAAAAGAAATAGCCCCTGTTGCTCCCTGAGGGCTGTGAGTACTGCTGGGAGGTCTCTCACCTTCTGAGCTGTTTGTCTATGTGAAGGTATGGCCCTTCTTCTCAGCCCTGGCCCTAGCCACACCAAAAGGTCTGTAGAAATGCTAACAGTACAACTTCTGTTGTACAGCTTCTGTCCCTGTCCCAGAAACACTGCTAATCATTGCTAGCCTTCCTCTCCTTTCTCTCTCCTGTGATGTGCGTTAGAGATAAATTTAAGCCCTTAATTGGCTTTGCATTTTCCTTCACAACTTAGTTGGCTTGGCTTGGAGACTGTGGATGCATTGTGCTCAAAAAGACTCCCTGCGCCTATGAGTGTTTCAAATGTGCTTTATATACCAAAAATGTAAACAAATCGCTGATTGAGAATCTCCACTAAACCACAAAGAGTGACAATAAGAACACTTTAAAACTTTGTTACACAAACAAGATATATAAAGAGGGCCAAAGCTAAGAGATTGGAAATCTGATCTTAACCCTTGCCTGTTCAGTCCACTTTCCTGCCCCCGAAACTGCCCATGCAAAGGCACTGCTTTCCTGCAGTCCTAAACCCCATACTCCCTCTTTCTCCTGGAGACACTGCAGGACTGGCGATAAAGACCATGACAGCAGAAGGTCCCAACATCAGTCAGTATAAGTAAATTGGAGGGGGTAAAAAAATAAAAAAGAGGTATATATATTTAAAATATATATATATTTATATATATAAAGTGCCTATCACCATATTGATAAACATTCTTTAGAACCAATCTGATGGCAGAGGTAAGAACAGGATTCAGCCTGTCAGTACCTCAGAAGGTACTGTTGGTTTTGTTAGGGTTTTTTGTTGGCTTGGGTTGGTAGGGTTTTTAAACCGTTTAAGACTGACTCTTTCAGAATGTTACCAGAATTACATTGCAACTTTTTCTAATGTAACTTATTTAGCATGTACCAGGAAAACCAATGGTGTCTCCAGAGCATTTAGAAAAAAACGCTTTTAGCATTCTTCATTTTTCCAAAAAGGATTATTAGAGTGTCACAGAGTGAGATGATGTGATTTAGCCACAGATTTCTGTTTAGTCCATTGTTCTCCAGAGACATCTGCTTAATAGAAGGTGCAGTGCAATCTATCACCGAAAATCTATTTTTTTTAAAAAAAGAGTTGCCAGTACCTTAGCCCTGCCAGAAATTCCATTACAGCATTGTAGTTGCCCATATTCCAGCAGCATTTTGCCACATGTACTAAATATGAGAAGACTTCTCGTTTCTCCTCCATAGAACCTGCAGTCAGGATCAGCCAGGTAACCCACGAGCTCACCTTGCAAAATAAAATGGACAGCACAGTCAGCCAAAGCAACGTCACCTGGAGCATTCATGCATACTTGATGGACAATGCCAGGAGTTTATTTTTGTCCATCTGGAGAGTACTGGTCAAAATCGTGGTCGTATCACATATGAGCTGCACACACAACTTACAGACACAACCAAGTTACAACAATTAAATCATTAACTACTCTAAAAATACTCATATTAAACAAAACCTACTGTATCTTATTAGAAGATATACTCAATAGTCATTCAGGCCATGGAAGAAACTGGACAGCTTAAACTAGTGCTGATTTCTAAAGCTGCCAGAGGTCTGCAATGGAAATTCTCACTAACATAGCTAACAAATCTCAGCCTCACACTGAATAATCCTTATTCTTGCAATACAGTCAGTGAAAGTTGATAACTTGGAATTTTTATTTTTGCTTAATTTCACATAGTTGGTGGTCATATTTAATATACAAGTTTACTAATTCCTATCTGCACTGAACATTTAGAATAAATCACATTATCTATTTGGAAGACCACAAATTAAGTAAAACCAATAAATATCCCATCTTCTTAAGTGTGACTATACTATCAACTTCTTTTATGATTAATGCCAGAATCAGAAATTACACCATGATTCTGTTTGTATTAAAAAAAATACAAACAACAACCCCCCCTCAAACTCTCTTCATTTTATCAGCTTGCAGATTTTCTTTCTAGTTTATATTCCCACAACATCCATAAAAAGTAGCTATATTTCACATGGAAACCTAATTTAAACCAAATGTTCCTTTTTACAATATGATTCCCTGGGGTTCTGATTTTTGTCATTGTGTAAACACTTAAGAAGCAATAAACGTGATTTGTTTACTGACACTGAGTTCCATTCTTTGGTCCTGAAGGATTCAAGTGTTTACAGACAATACCAGTGTGAGGAGAGCCTTAGAAAAATCAGAAAATGTTATTTCACCCCTCAGGGGCACAGACTTTTATTTAAAAAATGAAGCATGAGAAACAAGATATAAATGCTTTAGTGCTAACAGAAAAAAATCCACTAAAAATATATAGGGCTTCTATTCACACAAGTCTATACAGACACAGTGTTCTGAGCCTCTTGCTTCTGAAGGAAAACAGGTAAAGAATACAAAAAAATCTAAGTTACGATTTAATTTTTTTTTCTGATTTTAATCAATTACAAACAAAAGGATGAGCAGACAAGCCATAGCTCCAATATCTGCAATGAATATATATGTGTAAAAAAAAAATATCAGATTTTTAAGATTGAATCTCTGAAGAGGTTATAAAATCATTGTGTCTTTCATGCAATGAGGCCATACTCAGGAGTGTGCACCAAGGGGATAGGGATGCTCTGATGGGATGTGAGCATCAGAGGACAATGGACCTGTGAAGAATCAGTGTTCCACTTGTTCTAGCCCTCATTGAACAATTTAGGTATGGAAGGCAAGAGCTGGAAGCAACACAATGTAAGTGTAAGAAATCATGTTAATGACTGTTTCAGTAATTCCCATGTGTTTTTATGCCAACATGTAACCACAGAAGACAGTAAGAGCAATAATGGGTGCAGAGCTTCCAAAAACGGTAGAACAAGTATCGGAGACCAAAGCTGTACACCATGCTCAAGCAGCTTTCCCAGCCTTCATGCACTGTTGCTGTAGAGGCCACAGTACAAAAACAAACAAACAAACAAACAAACAAATAAATAACGACTATTCATATTGGATGCCCTACACAAGATATATCTAATCACTGCAACAGCTCTGAATGAGAATTTGAATTTAGCTGAAATTTATTTGAAGTTCTCCATTGATTGTTCCAAGTAGGTAAAAAGTGAAGCAACAAAATGCTGAACACTATGAAGGAGTGGAAAATTAAAAGAAAATCAAACAGAGCAGTGCATGACATGGGGGTCAAGTGAGGGCAAATACAGAAAAAAAGGTAGTAAAGTAAATGCACCAAAATATCACAAATTGTGAAACAAACCAGTTTGTTTGAATCTGTGATTCAAGATGAGCATAGGTTGGTTTGTGTATGCCAGAACCAAAGTATGTATTGGGTTTGGATACCATTCCCATTCCCCACTTAGGGAATGCAAATGGCTAAACATGCAATCTCACATTAAACAATAGTATTTGTTTGTTATGAAATACCAAGTGTGGCAGTTTGATTAATACAGTTTGATTAAAACATGTTCAAATATTTTAAAGAATAATATAAAGCAATTTTATTTTAATCTGAAGTAGTAAAGATGTAATTGTCAGAAGAAAACAGTATTGAAATTGATAAAGAATTCATTGATACTGAATTCAGACTCCCTGCTATGAAGCCTTTGAAGCTACCCGCACCTTGAAACTATGACAGCCACTTGTTGAAATTTTATTTAATAGAGAGTTTAGGACTGCTATGAACAGTTACAAAGAACTCTCACAAACACTATGTAAAAGCAAACAAAAAATCATAGAGGTCAGCATCAACAAGACTTTGCAGTCTTGAGATGGCAGATGTATATATAAGAGCAAAGTAAGGGTGCAAAAGGCAGATGTCTCCCATGAAGTTTAAGCTCACTCCTTCTGCAGGACAAGAACAGATTTACAGGAAGAAAAAAAGAAGTATGTCTGAATCCCTAAATATTAAAACAGGATGAGCAATGGCAGATATAATGCATTGGGTAGAACCAGGGGACAGAGCCGAGCACCTAAAGACACAACCCGGTCCTGCAAAATAACGAACTTGCCTGCTTTAAGAACGTTGGTATTTTCAGATTTCCTCGAGATCAGGAAAAATGTGAGGAGCTTGCTGGGATATTTCAGTCAGATGCAGATAATGGAAAATGTCATTCACATAATTTTATGTGTTGACAAAATTATAATGAAACGTAATTGTTCCTAAACATATGCTACAGACTACAGACTGTTCCCACGTATGGTTCTTTTGTGTCCTACCCAGCAGTAGCCAGGAGTATAAATTGATCTTTCTGGTGGGTCTGAATAGCATCATGTCTTCATAAATTTGTTCTATGAATTATTCAGACACTGTTGGTTAATCTGAATGCATCATAGAGCTCCCAGAAAGGGGGATTATGGGCTTCTCAAGAAGCATAATAGCCTGGTACCCCAAAATTTGTCTCTTGGAAGGTTTCATCAGTCTGAGACTAGAACAGGGATGATTAAAATCCAACAGTATGATCGGAACATTTGGAGCAGAGGAAAGGAGCAGTCAACAAAGGCTGTCTCCTTTCATTCAGTGAAGTTATTGCTGAGTGCTGTGCCTAACATCTGCAAAACGTTTCTACTCCTAGCTTTTTACTGAAGACAGCTAGAAAGGGAGAAGAATCTAAAGAAAAAAAATCTAAGAAAATCAAAGCTGAACTTCTGCTGACTGAGGTCACTCTGAACTCCCTGAAGATTTTATTCTGCCCAGATACACTGAACTGATGGATCCAAGAATTTTATCATGAAGAACATTATTCTGAAGCTTTTAAATAAATGCATACTGAATTAGTTTGGGTATGGCATTAATTTCAGATGGTTGTTCATAATGGCCATAGCTAAAATGAACAGTGTACAAAGAACACTCAAGTGCAGGTAAGTTGAAAGTATTGCAATCTTCGGGATAAGTGTCATGTACAACAGCTTAGAGGAAACAAGTTAATTAAGATGTACACAGTCGTTAAACAACACTCACTAAGCATACTCAAGAATTTTGTGATTTACTGATAAAGATATGAACAGTCCAGAGTGCATCCTCAAAGGACAGCCTCCATAGGAATCATCAATGTTCTCAGAAGACTGTAGATGTAGAGCTGCCACTGGATCCCCAAAATACCTGACAATGTATGTACTACATTGCCGGTGCCTGGGATGCATAAAGCTTCCTCTGCACAGATGGTGTTCAGTAAATGAAAAGTTTTCAAGACCTTCATTCAAATAAAAGCTCAGACTGGGATTCCTCAGGTGGTGTCTGTGGTCAGTTCGCACCTGAACTAGATGCACTGCACACAAAAGCAGAGAACAATTCTGCATTTATATTTATTGATGACTATGGAAATCACCTGGAAAGGGAACTGAAAACCGAGGTTTGCACTTTGGCAAGCAAGTAGCACAGACAGTCTTCTGGAGTAGGCACAGTTTCCCTGTCACTAAACCCAGGTGTGATCTCTACCTCCAGGATGGGGTTTCCAGCAGTGTTAACAGAACAAGGGAGGCTCCATGCTCCTGGCCAGAAGCTGTTGCTGACTTCTGGATACTTCACCCAGCTGGATGCAGAATGGCACGTTCTCTTCCGGCAGTTCATTCATGGGTGGCTTGCAGAGCTACCTCCCCAGCTGGATCACACTTGAGGAACACCAACCCAAGGATGAAGTACCCTCAGGTAGTCAGCTGCCTAGTTACCAGACTGCCACTACATCAGCGTGAGGGTTTTGCTGCTGAACGAGCTAGATCTGGGATCAGAGACAGAACTTCCCAGCCAAAAGAGTGCACAGTAGTAGCCTTGCCAAGAAGATCAAAATACATTGCCAGTATTCGTCAGCATGAGCCTGACACTTTTTGGACCAAGTTTTTGTGTTAGGTAACATTTTAACATGAGATTGCAATCTACACATCAACATGCTAATCACTATTTCCTTCACTTATTTCTTTTCACACTCGACTTACATAGTTCTGTTTATGTAACTCGTTGCAAACTCCTTTCAGAACAGAAATCATCACAGCAAACCTATAATTAGATTTCCGCTGCGCTGCTGATGAGTCTGAAAAGTATGAGAAAATGTGTCCTGGCTTCACTACTACAATCCACAAGATTGCAAGACACAAGAAAAGTCATCAATTGAAACATGGTCCACTCAAGTTGGTAACAACATCTGTCTTCTCATTCAGCGTCCTTCAGGATTTATTAAGTAGTAAACAAACAAAATCAAGTCAAGCAGATCTTTAGTTGAGATTTAAATATCTTGTAGTGACCTGATACAGACAAGCTCTGACAAAGTTGTGTCAAATTAATTTTGAATATATTGTAAAGTAGCTTCATTTGGAAATTTTCAGGGGCACAGGAGCCTCCTCAAAATCTTACTCTAAAGCACATGGGATCTACAGCAGATATCTTGGCAGTGCAGTTTTCAGCTGAGCAATGATTTCAAGCACAGTAGTACATTAAGATCTGCATAATTTTAGCTTTTTTTAAATTACATTTATATCACTTCTTCCTATTTAAACTGCACTAAACCCTTTGTTTACAACAACATTTTTAAAAGGTTTTTATGCTTATTTTAATTTGATTAAGCTTTCAAATTAATTCAAGTGCAATATTGCTAATGAATTTGGGAAAGGCATTTGTAACTCAGCATTAATCTTCAAATATAGTGTGAATATTTTAAAGTCAGTGACTAAGTCTCATTTAATGTTTTAATTCAATTAATTTGGAATTTTCCACAACTGTAGCAGTGACAGACCTTTATTTAAAATAGACAAACCTTCCTTTTAGAGGACATGGCATTACTAAAGGCTCCAGAGATTTCTGATGTTCAGAATTTCCTTTTCATTTGTGTTTTTTTAAAAAAGGCAATTAAACAGACAGAAACGTTCCTACAACTCAACAGACAGAATTAATTGTAGGAATATTTTTTTTAAGTTAAAACAAAAATTATTAACAAAAAATAAACCTGCCCTAAACTTTTAAACTTGGGTAATCTATATCAGTCGTTCAAGATTTACCAGAAGACTACGTTTTTGACCACCTAATCACTGAACTACCACTGATGTCACGTTTATATGAAGGCAAAAATCTCCCAATTTGTCAGGAGCAGGATACAGCTTATTACTGCTTTTACTAATTGAATACGAAAGATGTAAGAGAGACACCCGTGATGGAACTTGACCCTCAAAGTATGGCACATAACCTTAAGGCCCTTACAAGTATGAACTACAGGAATTGTTTACCATATGGGAATCCTGCTCCATACAGCTCACAGGATGGAACAGTGCATAATGCATGTTGAATTATTAACTGTATCCCTAAATTTGCCACAGATTTACTCTACTCCTTTTCATCTTTTAGTCTTCTAATACACAAAATTATAATAATAAATATATAAATTGCTTACTATTCTTTATATAGATGCTAGAAAATGTGTTCTGTATTTTTGAATGGGAATGAATTTATTGTTTATCTTTTCTCAGAATGAAAACACAGGAGTGGTATTGAGGGAGGAAATGATTAAGAATCTCCACCTGCAAAGCCCAGGGTTTTGTTATTTGTATTGCTTTACGCTTATTCCCCCCACTCTTATGTTTACAAGGCTTTTAAGCAATTCCCAAGCTACATACCTCAGTGGGTTACTCTGCATGGAAGAAATTATGTCTTCTATTTTTATATTACATTCTTTAAGAACTCCATAATACTTGAGAGATGAAGCTTTCAGAGGTAAATCAGCAAACACAGCTGTCTACATGAAGTTTTACACTTACCATTGCCAGCAAGTAGAATAAAATCCTTTGGCTTACCACAAAAGTAGATTACAGTACACGCCTTCTCTAACACCTAATGTATATAAATTAGCCATGGATATCTTCCTATAATAAATGTGATTTAACTACTGCCTACACTGTAGCAAGAAAGCAAGTGATTTTAATACTGTCAAAATAAAGTTTGTGTATGAGAAGTCTCTGAAGACAAAAACAAGCTGCTTTTTCAGGTTGTTTTGATACTACACAGGTATCCAATGGAAGCCACTCTTTTGTGAATGATCTTTTTTTTTTTTTACAAATTCAAGAAATTTAGAGAAAATCTGAAGAACACAAATAATCCGTGCAAAACAATAACCCTCAACAGATAGGATGCAGTATTTATGGCAAGAAGGAAAAACCCATTGTCTTGTTTAAAAGCAAAATTCTTGGTCTATCAGTGTGCTGTGATTTATGCCTCTTAAAAAATAAAGTTAAATATAATTTTTAAAAAGTTAAATCCATCTTTCACATTTCAAGGTCTTTCCAGACAAGTATTGCAGAGGGATATTATTCTTATAAAGCTATAAGGAGCAGATTGATATTTGTGAGGCTTTTAAAAACACTAGCAGTATGCAGCACGAGCACCAATAGCTGCCTACCATGAGTTCCTTTGCACTGCTAACTTCACAAACCCACCCGTGCATACTGATCAGGATCACACCATATAACACAATTTTGGTTTATTTCACATGGGTTTCACTAAAGTTTCATTATGAAGATTTTTAGGCTTTTTATATAGTATGCAATATAATTTTCTGATCCTTTCTTTTTTGAATGTATTTTAAATTGCATTATCTTATGAGCAGATGGTTCACTTTACATGGTAGAGTGAAATTATATAACCTTACAAAGAACATTTACCATTTTAAATCTGATTAAACACTATTCCAAACAAGGACTGGAAACAGTTTGATATTTGTGCAAGCACAATCTTTTTAAAAGTATTATGCAAACCCATTTAGGCATTGCAAAAAAATGCTGAACTAAGAGACAGAGAGCAATATTTATTTACATTCCATTATTTCAGTAAAATGATATGTCTCTGTTTTGCTAGCAAGGGTTTAAATTTGTGTTTTGAATGAACAATGAGGAAAACTTACAAATTTAAACCACGAAAAATAAAGCCACCATTCTCATTTAGTGTCCTAAATAGTTGTATTTTTAATTAACTTTACTGAATAGACTGACCTAGTGAATGATGAAACCTCTGCAGTAGCAGTGCTATGCTGGAGCAGTTCAAACATTTTTACCTTCTTCACTTATTTTTTGGCAACTCAGTCTTTCAAAAAAGAAAAAAAAATCCCCTTATATATTGAAGTTCTTATTTTGCATTTTCAGTTCCATAATTTGACTACCTTCAGACAGCTGTTTGAATGATCCTCCAGTATGGTGCAACTCCCAATCTAAGACATCTCTTTTCGTTTTTATATAAAGCAATGCTTGAAATTATTTCAAATGTGTACATAAACATAAATGATTACAACATTTATATTCAACTTGTGTTTCTGTGGTTGCTTGGCTGGTGAGAGGCAGGAGAGTGGCTGGGCGTTTAAAAAAAACCCCAAAACATTCAAGAGTCTGTAAGGGTAAAGATACAGAGAAAGAAACAGGTATCCAGGAAGACTGGAAGATCATTACGGTACGATGCCAAGTCAGGACCACATGGTGCTCGAGCTAAAGAAGCAGGGTGAACTCAGAATACCAAACAGGAATCTCAGAAAAGAGCTAGATGAGAAAAGAAAGGCACAGCAGGCAACAAGGAGAGATGGAAAAAAGTATGTTGTGGCAGTTCTCAGAGTCCTCAAACACACTCAGGTGCCATTTTCCTAATCTCTTTCCAGCTACCAGGGCACTGCCAACTGCAGAATCTCCTCAGTAGTTTTCTCCCACAGTTCTATACACCCATTAAAACTAAACTTCTGGTAGTCAGTGCTCCATCAAACCAGGAAAATATATTATTATTGTTGGTTTTGTGTGCACAGCCTTAAAGAATCCAAAAGCCAATAGTTTTGGAAAGCTAGATGTTACTATATTTCAATTGCCTCCTCACACACTAGCCACTAAACTCACATTGTTTAATTACACTTAGTATCAGGAAAGAATAACTGCCTTTACCTTGATCCACTGCATTGCTCTTACAAGACTCCATGATCAATTTGATATTACTACAAGCAAATGCCGTGCCTCGTTGATGAGTACATGTTGTGCCTGAGTCTACACTGTCATATAACTACAGTTTTAATCAAACTCTTAAAGACTATAACTTTTATTTATAGCTGGCAGTGCTGAATGCATGTAGGCCACATTCTTCACTAGAAATAAAACCCAAATAGCAAAATACCTTCTTTAATTATCTGCTTACATGTGGCATGGGCTACAATATAGCTTACAGCTTTAAATCCTGCTAGCAGTAAAAGAAAAAACAAACCAAAATGAAACAAAACTCAACAAACTAAAAAGCTAAAATATTCAGAATATTTGAAATATCTACAGGTGGATTTGCTTCTTCCACTCTCATAAATCTGAATTAATTACTGAATCCAAGTTACATGGTATAAATTCACAGATGCAATAGACCCACAGTTTTTGTCTCAAATACAACTGGCTTAGCAAAATGTTTATCTTTATTTGTATAGGGATACTATGCATCCTTAAAGTATACAGAAAGATTCTTCTCTACCTGAAAAAGGTTTAAAGATATGATAATTCCTATCTTACAACACTTCCAAGTTTGGAGCTGTACACTTTTAAAACAACAGGAAAAATTCATAGTTTTCAAGAAGCCTTGTCTTACTGTCTTCTGGCAATAAAACCAGAACTGGAATAAATTCTACCAATCCTATTTCATAAAAATTTCTGTTAGTGACCTGCTGCTGAAACTTTGAACCAAATGCATTCAGAATATCTGAAACAATATTTTCTTCAAAATATTTATAAAGAAGTAACAGAACTACTGAAACTAACAGGTAAAGAAACAGACAACCCCTAGGAACAAGATATATAACACAAATAGGTCAAATAGGTTAAAGGGACAAAAATATTTCCCTTCTCTGAGAAGAAAGTGACAGGAAAACCAATGGGATCCGTTCATTCTAGAGCCCAAACCTCTACAATACATAAAAACCAGTACTACTTCCTACTTTTTCAGTTTATCCTTTACGAGACAAGAGATCAAAACACAGAAACTTTATTACAGCTGAGAGTACAGTCTGCCATCCCAGGAAATCAGGATGACCACTGGAGCAGCAAACGTTTAGGAACGTATCATATTCGGAGGCTAAAAACATAGTAGTTAAACTTTTCCTCTTAGTAATTTAATTTCTCCTTGGACTTTGTATATTTGTTAAATCTGATCTAAACTTCAGGATTAAGGAACGACTGAAAAAGGCTGTGTTTTAATCACAGTATTACAAAAGAACATTGCCAAAAAATGCAGTTTTAATTTTAGCCACATTTAGATGTGTAAGGTAGTGCATGCCTAGAAGAACTGCAGATGCAGGTGAACACAATTTAACTTTTCTAAATACGACGAAATTATTTTTCTGGTTTTCAGTGTTTGAGCCCACAATTATATTACTGCAACAAAGTGACTGACTGGATCTGTTCTTTCCACGGGAAATAGCACTTTGCTAATTGCAGAACACCAGGATTAATTTCTTCTTCAGAAGACAAAGTTATTTATTTATTTTCATTAATTCCGAAATACCCTTTTTTCAAATCCATTTGGATCATGGCATCATTTCTCTCCATTCTGTTCTCCCCATTAAATACCTGATGATTACTGCACAGTAATCTATATTCTTTCTGCAGCATAGTATGTAATCATAGTGATTTGGTAATACCTTTCATCTGCATTTCTTCTGTGGTTATTCCTATAAGTCTACTCCATATGTTGAAGAGTCCTCTAATTCTTTGATTATTTTTTTTAATTTTAGTTTTATGAACTATTTCTTAAACATTAGTATTATAGAAGTTATTTAAACTTCAGTGGCAATCTCTACCACGACTATCATCTTTCCATAGTACCTCTAGGGAAATGAAGTCTGAGTAATCATGTCAATATATGTAAATATTACAAATCTATTGTGACTGGACTATATATCACATGAACATTTATTTTCCTATGAATTTCTGTACAGACTTGAGAACTGGAATGACCCAAAACTTTTAAAATACAAATGAAAACACAAGCTGAGAATGTATTCCATTCCATTTTGTGGGACTGAAGAAGATCATCCCTTACTGTCCCTTCTCAGAACATGTTTTTGAAACATGTTATTGAGTGTTCAAGCTCCCTGTCATGTTAGTCACCTTGATTAACACTGCAGGGAATAACCCAATACATGGAAACCCATGACAAGAAAAGACACAGGGAAATACATTATGCCTCAATCCCCTCCAGCAACTTCATGTCGGGTCTAAGCCATTACTGTGCTCTCTTAGACAAAGGCAGTTTCTGTTTCCCAGCCTCAGCAGCACAGGATTTGCCAGTCGCATGTTTCTGCTACTATTTGTGGAGTGCTTGACAGTAGCTTTAATCCATGCTATCCATCTTTCATGTCTCTACACTACTTACTCCTCCTTTTTTTCCCCTACCATTCTTGACAGTGTAAAGAAAACAAAACATATACATGAGGATAATCTGGAGTGCTATCATTTCCATCTATTGTGAATATTAATAAGGGTAGTCTCTGTCTCCAATCTTCATTGTTTATTAAAGAACTTCATATACCAGAAACAAAAGTCACTCAGTGATTACTTTCATCCAGCATCTGTGACAAATAAAGGTCCCTCCAGCTGCAGTTGAGTTCTGTGCTGTACCCCTGCAGTTAAGGTCAAAGTACCCACTAGAGCTACACAAAAAGGGACAAGGTGAGGGGCTATCACAGGTCCCACAGGTAAATTAATTGTGCCTCTTCCATAAGACAGAGGACTCGGTTCACTGATACCCAGAGCAGACACTGACATGACAATTATGTTCAGATTGTTGCAGCTTAAAAACAAATTGTGTGGCTCTTGAGGCAAGATGCAAGCAGGCTGCGGCAACTCTGCCACAAAGACAGTAAAAGAGAAGTGCTTCTCAACCTTTTAGTTACTTTGCCTTAAAGCAGGGCCACAACTCTTATTTAAAAAATCAGGCAAGGTCCACAAATTAAATTTATACCACCTATCCTTGCTTAATTTTAGCATTGTCACTAGGTACACTAAGATACTGGGTAATGTTTGGCTGGCCAAAAATCTATTCAACCTTCATCGAGGAATGGGCTCACTCATCCCACTTCAATGCAAAGTCCTTTCAGCCTGAAGCACAACCACAACTTTTCTCCTTGCATGTTACTAGCGATGCAGATTTCTCGCTTTATGCTTCTTAACTTGGTTTCCCAATTTACTTTAATTATTTGTACACTTTTCAGCTGCCTTCATCAGGCTCACAGTGTTGTGATCTCAGAACAAGAGTATCTGACAGAAACATATTTCCACTGTCACACTAAGAGACCCAGTAATTTTCAGAAATCTTGCAAGACATTTCTTGCAAAAGAAAATGCACATTACAGGCTTCATCCAGTGCTAAACAGTATGCCTGCTATTACTCTTTTGCACAAATGAGAACTGAGTAAGAAAAATAACAGCAGTTATTTATTGCACATTCAGGCATGTTAATTGCCTACAAGAATTGATTTTATCCACTGCGGAGTGTAAATAATTTCTGATTCAGTTCTGCAGTTCTTCACAGACCACTTTGATGACAAAAGCTTAAGGCTAACCACTCACTTTTTTTGACCCATTGAGGTCTAAATACTGCAACTCCTGTTACGCAACACTGATCAGTAATAAAGGTTTAAAGAAGTGACTAGAAGATAATCATACTCTACGTACCTCATCAGTAAAAATATTTAAATCATTCACATGTAGTATAAAAGCAATTTTGTAACAGCAAAAATATTTAAAGAGAACCATGGGGAGTTTCCCAATATCTACCACTTCATCTTGCAGTCTGCAGTCAATGGAATTTTACAACTTCAGTTCATGAACGTTTTCTGTGAGTTACTGGAATTCACACAGTAAATAATGCTGGTAAAATTTACATCACTAAGACCAAATGTTCCACCTGCTTTTCCACTTAAACACACTTTTTATAAGATACTTTACTAATTTGAAAACATTTTAATCTTCATTATTTTAATATTTTATAATACTCCTGCAGCCCTCATTCAATCAAAGATCTCATCAAAATGACAGTATTTTTCTATTCAAGAAGTTCCTTTGAGTCACAAACCAGAAATTATTGACTGTCATTTTAAACAAGGGTGATAAACGGTTTCTCATTAATATGTATTAAGTGTAAGAAAAATTACTAAAATGTATTTTGCTATGAAAAAACCTCCATATACTATAATTGCTCATTTAACAGAACAATGGCATGAAATGATTTTTTTCCCATTACGTATCAGCAGCCTGTCATCCTAAAAGTCATTCTGGCTCCCACATTATAAATACACTTCAGTATTTCTATAGGCAATGCCAAAAAAAATCAGCAAGTGCTCACTGACTTTTGTCAACAAAAGCATGACTCTTTGCACAAGAATTTTCTTGTCATTTGTAAACAAAGACATTTTGAAAGTTCACGCTTGTGACTGGCTATGGCAACTGATATACACCATAAGATAAAGCAGATAGCAAAATAGTGATTTACTACAAGCAGTAAATATTTTACAATAACTGCATTTAAACATATAACATCTATGTTTAAAAAGAGTTATTTCAGATTATACTGAAAATAACCCGCTGCACTAAATATATATTCTATGCACCAGACATTCAGAACTTAATTCAAATTATATGAAAAGTTATCCTGTAGCATTACCAAACAAGTAATCCTTGACTAAAAAAACTGCAAAGTCACAAACCCCTGACATGAAAAGATAATGTTGATTATTATCCAAAAGGCAATTTTAATGTTAAAATTCTCATTGACGTAGAATAGTCTCGTTCATTTCTGACAACACTTCTTCAATGTCTACTTGCCCTTTGATCCTGTAACTGTTCAGTGTCAGAACACACAATTTGTACAGGTAAATGCAAAATCTCCAAACAAACTCCTCTGCTATTGTGTCTCAACAGGTCATACTAGTTTTTCCCACTGCTCTCAGTATGGTGCTCATCCTAAGAGAATGAACATGGACCCTAGCTGGGTCAGGAGCTAGATTCCTCTCCAGCTAGGCACCAGCCACAGTGTTTTCCTAATAACAGTAACTAGGGCTAATTTAAACAATTCCTAGGCTCTGTCTACAGACTGAATACTGCAATTGTAATATTTATTTATGTTCCCATAATAGCAATGGGTGAGGGAAGCCAATATATTTACACTATTAGAGTTTCTAAATCTCAATAACATGCAAGAAAGAGGAACACTTCAAATATGCCAAATATTCAGTCACTGACTTATTTACCCAGGAAGCAGGACGTTCACCAGGAGTTAATACATATTCTGCTCTATCTAGTTAATTTTGTGCTGTCTTTTTAATATCTGCACAACTTTCATCTCTTATTAAAGCATAAGGATGCAGTGGATAACAATCTAAAAGAGCATAAGTGAAGACAATCTTCATTTTAGTCCACTTCTACAAATCTAGATAATGCTAACATTACATGTTTCACACAAGAAAAGGAAAGAAAAAAAAGTGTTCCATTTTTCTGCAGCTAAACCCATGGTTATATTGGGGAGGCGGGGGGAGGGCAGGGGCAGAGGAGAGTTGTTGGGTTTGTTTTGGGTTGTTTTCTTGGGGTAGATTTTTTTTACAGCTCTTAATATTTATTTTCTATTAAACTTATCAGATGATTCCCTTACTGAAAATAAAGTGAAATCTTAGTAAAGAACTCACAATTTGACTTATGGAAACGTATCGCACTGAATGACATGTCTTTGTATATAAATACTGCAGATTAATTTAGTTATATTATACAGAATAAGGTATAAACTTCTAGTTTATAATACATCTGTGCTGATTCCTAAGATCATGCTTAGTCTACAAAAATCCAAAACAAATAAATAAAACTCCAGCTCCCAAACAAAATAATAAACTTACTTGAAAGTATACCCCATGCTGTCAGCATAAATACAAAGAAATACAAGTCAGTAATTTTTTTTCTTCCTGTTTACTTTACAGTATGCAAGATAAACTCGGGTTGCAGTTTTCCAAACTCACTGAGCAAATGGGTCACATAACTCCTATTACATTCAGTGTAAGTTATTCAGCTAAATCCTCTGCTCATCTTAACTTACATTTTAAAAATTTGCCATTAAATTCAGCCCTGGGAGATAAAGGAAATAACTAACCCACAAATCAGGTAATAATCCTTATGAAAAGTTTTGTCTTACCTCATTAAACCTCGTCACAAGATCTTCTATAGCATTATGTTCACCGTTGGGGGAAGAAAGAATAGTAGCAGATATGGAAGCTTTAATCGACGGCAGCTTGCTCTGACATTCAGCATTACCCAAATCCCTGGTTAAAAAGCAGAGGTAGTCAATGGGTAAGACTTTTCGGTAGAGCTCCTGCTCCTGCTCAGTCAGAATGCTGGCAACCTCCTCGGGGAACTGGATGAGGTGTTGCAGTTCAATCAGTTCTTTGCTGATACCAGCCACATTGGAGGGAAGGAGGCTGGAGCCAGCCATAGATGTACACGCTTGACGTTCTAAAACAAAACAAACAAAACATTTATTAGGTTTTGCCTTTTCACTCTTGGACCAAGCTGTGCAAAAGCAAAACAGTGTGTTCTTTTTGTACCATTAAACTGTTTATTCATTTATTCTGCGGCACTAACAACTTTATATTTAAACATGTTCTTTTAGTTGGGGTCTCTTTGCATACATCTATAAAATGGCATGGGATGTTAGCTTGATAGCTGGTGACTGGGGCTTCTGAGACTGTTAAGCTAACTGACAAAAGATGCTTGTTTCCCGAGTTACCCAAATGCCTGGTTCAGTCACCTGTAGTCTTGTCAGAACTTCAAATAAAAAGCTCATCTGGGCAGAGTGTGGGCCTGTTTTGCCTCCATATGAGGCCACAGCACAGAGGGGCTGCAGGCCTTGACTGGGGCATCAAGACTCTACTGTCACAAGAAATAATGAATAAGGATCACATAAACCCATTTGGTCAGCATTTTTCTTTGTATTCCTCCTGCTGTAAGATTCAACTTATCTGAGCTCACTGCATAGTGAAACCAAGTGTCTGAAGTTACAAAACATTCTTCATTCCCCTGGGAAAATGCATGGATTTGGGAGTATGCATGCTTTATCCATTATTGCAAAAGATTCACGGTAGTTTCATAATATCCCAGCAGTGATGCCCCTTGAAAAATAAAACTGTTCCTAAGACAGAAGAAGACAAGCTTTGTAAGACCATGTGGGAAGCCTGAAACATCAACACAATGATTCCAGAACGAGTATGAGACTTCTGACTAGTTAAATTTAGAACAGGTTCTCTGAACAATAATTTTTCAAGAATCACTTAAAAGTATAAACAATCATAGTAGTATATTCTGCAGTCTCCTTCCCTCTCAGGAGGAAACTATCTTCAAAACTATTTTCAGAGATTTTTTTGAACACACAGTGGAGGTACACTCCAGATCTTTTACTTCAAAATTGCCTTTTCTTAATATATTCTACATAAATATAAAATTATAGCAGCCCTAAATAAAGCCTTTAGGCCAACAGAACCTGATGTGGAATTTTCAAATACATAAAAGGCTTCTGAAAGAGCAAAAAGTAATTGTTGCTGTATCTAGACTGACATGGGCAAGTAGCAATGGACTTAATTTGCAACAAGCAATACCCTAGTTACATAGTAGGGAACAGGTACAACTTCAGGGATAGTAAAGTATTTCTATATAGTATCTGCAGATACCAAGAAATCTCTGTCACAAAGTCCTGAAAGAAAGATTGGAAAAAGGACAGTTAAGAACACCATATTGACATGTCAATCCTGTTTTGGGCAGCAAATGAGCACAGTGAGCTTCTGGGCTTCTCTTCAGTCCTGCTTGCTTTGATTCTACGTAAGACTCCAATCCTGTTTTCTATGCCAATCTGTGCAGAACAATTGTGAACTGTTTCATAACAAAAAGCTCCAAAAGCTCATTTGCACTGTTCTTGACTTTGCAACAGAAAATAAGCTTACACTAAAATAAAAAGAATGCAAAAAATAGTTTTCACTTTATATTACAGAGGTTGTATATTTGCACAGTGCTTTGCATATATGGACTAATCTGTCACTGTCACAACCAGCCCTGTCTCGGAAAGAGGATGATATGAAAGGCATAACACAAACACCCACTACCACCCATTTGCTCCCTCAAGTCACAGTGCCTCATTGACCCCATGCTTAAGAGTTCTGTTGAGGCTTAGGGCTGCATTCTCAAGAATTCAACTCCTCCATTACAATATCCAGTTAACATAGAATCATAGCATCACAGGATGCATTAGGTTGGAAGGGACCTTTAAAGGTCATCTAGTAAGCTCATTCTCATCTTCACCACCTTCCATGATTTACACTCTGCACAAAAGTCTACTCATACTTCTTTTTGTCCTTTTCTTTCTCTCTTCTTCTTTGTCTGTTCTATACTAGGCTTTTTTTCTGGACTACTTTTTTGTTTCTTTTTTGTGTATAAAACTTTTATCTTTTTTCATGCCAGAAACTGATCTGTACTTCCCTGTTTCTGCTATAAAACTCTCTAACCAGTCTCACCCAGAAGTCTTCTAGCTTTGTATTGTCAGTTTACATTCTTCAGGAAATAGATAACTATCTGTGCTTCAAAGAAAGACCAGGTCCTTAGATTAACTTGTAGAGTGGATTTTACTATTAGTTAAAACAGGATACAATCCTCACAAGAAATAGCTGCTGCAGTAAACTGTATTACTCAAGAAGTGCTCAACAACATCAAGTTAACGCTACAACTAGTAGAAGAAAATGAGAACCCTGATTATTCATTTGCAAGTTGTTTAAAGCTGGAATTGATAGCTTTGCTTACTCTTCTGATAAAGAGCCAGAGAAGATAATCTTTTAAATAGCAAGCACTGCTTTTATTTATCCATACAAGATAACCTCTGCCTAGCTTTAAAAAAGGACTTAGGAGTTGGCTTAATCATTGCTGATACAGATGGGAAAAGAAAGGCCTCCTTTTGTCTAACAAAAGAGTAACAGGAGAAAAACATAGAATGCCTGCTTCAAGATACTACTCTGCCTAAGCTTGTCACAACCTCAAAAAACAATGTATCAAGAATTACTCATTTCTGTTTTCTTTTCTAAAGGATTTATTAAGGAGTCCTTCTACCAACAGATTAATTTCAGATTAATATAACCTTTATTACTATAATACTAAGAATTTCTATTCATGTCACACAGGTATAAAAGCTGTACTGAGTAAACAGATTTCAAGTATATAAGTATGAAAATTGAGTGTGCATCTTTGTGTGTGTATAGAAAAATGTTTCAAGAGTACCTTGGAAAACTTTTTCAGGTGCTTTTCTCTACTGAATCGTATTATGTTGGTCTTTGCTACATTAGAAAGAGGTTGATTCCATATTTTTTTAGTATGAAAAACAGGGAGTTCACCATATTTTTTTGGTATGAAAAACAGGGAGTTCACTTTTAAAAAATGAAAAGGAAATTTTACAAGTAAAACCATTAAAATACTGCTAGAAGGCTAGTGTTAATTATTTGTAATCATTCATATAATTTTTCCCTATTTGTATGTTCTAAGCACAGTAGTTATATATGTGATACTTCCTAACTATAGGAGCAAAACCATCTGTACGTTTATTATATTTCTGCTTCTGACTTTTACATATATATATGTCAGGCTGCTGCCATCAGTTCTCTTTAAGCAGAAATTCAGGATTCAGTTTGAGCAAAACAAGAGGAATTCATACAAAGACAGAAGGAAAATTAATATAGTCCTCACTGCAATCACACCTATGTCAAAGGTGCTAAATCCTGAGTAGAATTCCACTTGCAAACCATGCAATTTGTACTTTGACACAATGACATTCCTTTCCATTAGTTGTGACCAAGGATGGACAAATCAGATAATAGGCTTAGTATCTTAGTTTCATTTCTAGGTTGCTTTTCTTTCTACTCTTTGAGAAAGAAACTATTCTTTCTATATATTCCACAAACAGCAGTTCAAGAGCAGTAAAGTGAAAAGTACAAACAGTAGAAAAGTGCTCACTCTCTAGAAGGCTACTGGAGGAAGATCCTGTGATTATGACAAACTGCATGTTCTAAAGCAGAAAACAGATTTCAACAGTTGTAAGAATAAAAGCAATTATTCAACCTATTATAACATAAATCAGTTTGGGTTTTTTCAATAAGAAACTTTATTTCCATGAAAGTATACTACTGTGACTGAAATTACACAAAAGTTTTAGGAGAATAGTTTTCTCAGCTGGCATTAAAAGGTAATGCAATAAATGGATAATAGAAGCCTTTCTAACAAGCAATGATACAGACATAATCCAAACCATTTGTATGCTCTAAGAGAACATATGGATTATGTTTACAGTGAGAAAATAAAGGCAAACCATAATAAAAACTTAAAGAGAGCCACAGGTGATTCACTGTTAATAGCGATAACGTAGAACTGTTCTGTTCAAAGAAAGTAGGAAAATACAACTCCCCCGCTGTCCCCCAAACAGAAGACACTTATGCACATAACATAGGGCAGTTTAACTGAACACCAGCTTGAAGATACAGATCAACATAACTGAGATCGCATTGTTCCGATGTCCCTTGGATGCGTCATATCTGTCCCTGAATAATCAAACCAACAAGCTCCTGTTAATTTCCTGTTCCTCTTCTCTGTAATTAGAAACATCTCTCTCTTTTAATGAGCATAAATTCACTATTATCAATTTTGACTGCAAACAACTCACTTCAGTATCAAAGAGCCTGATATTAAACTGAGTGGGAAGCTTGCCACAGGACAAGATCAAGTTCAAGTTCAATTTCACCATAGAAACCATTGAAATCAATAGATTCCATTTCTTCTTCAAAGTATTTACGAGTCAAGTAATCAAAAAATCAGAACACGCACATGTTCTCTCTATATATCCCTAAATCTAGAGCTACCTCTTCAAAGTGCCTATCAGCAAATTATTAGCAGGTGAGCTCTGGAGCTATAGGGTACTTGCACTAAATAAAATCAGAGTTCATTATGATCTGAGCATCTGTAAGCAGAAGATAATATCCCAAGGAAAGGAAGATTCCCAAGTGATGACTTGAAGAAGAACCCTGACTATTCATTTAATTTATTCATTAATTTAAACTGGCTGCACAGAGCAAAATTTTTTGTTAGACCAAGTAATACTACAGACACACTCTGGGGACATGTAATCTTTTTCAGGTTTGGAATAGAAACAGCAAACTTCACAGTTAGTTTGAGAATACCTACTTTGAGCGTAATTTGGTAATAGCAAAATATTTCTCTGGTAGAGAAATGGACCAGGTGAAAAGAACAATAGTTTCTACACACAAAGGAAAAAAGGAAAACATCACCTATAAAATGAAATTTTCCAGGAAAGAGATCATTATGAAACTGTAACACACACACACAGAAATTTTATTGAATAAGAGTTACGAAACCTCTGGAGAGTATTGTTTTAAAAGGCAGCAATCATGTTGAGGTATAATTGAATTAAATTATGATTATATACCACAAAATCCTGACTTACGAACAACCGGCATAGTGGAATTCAGCAAACAGACATGGAATGCTTGTAACAACACCTTACTCCTGAAATGATGCCTTGCCTTAGGAAATGGCAAAGGGTTCCTCTTTGAAAACCAGATTCTAACTCTGGTTAACTCTAAACTCTTTTTTATCTTTTACAATTATAGCATCAGCTAAATTAAATCCTGTATAGTACTGTATACTTAGAGATACAGTCTGCCTATATTGCTTCTGACTGGAAACAAATTGAATATATGCATGGGAAAGAATTTATTTATAGGGAATAGCATCCACCCTCAGCAAGTACGCCAATGATACAAAGCTGGGAGGAGTGGCTGACACGCAGGAACACTGCGCTGCCATCCAGAGAGACCTGGACAGGCTGGAGAGCTGGGCAGGGAGAAACCAGATGCAATTCAACAAAAGCAAGTGGAGAGTCTTGCACCTGGGAAGGAATAACCATTCGTTTCAGTACAGGCTGGGGGATGACCTACTGGAGAGAAGCTCTGTGGAGAAGGACCTGGGGGTCCTGGTTGATGACAGGTTGGCCATGAGCCAGCAGTGTGCCCTGGTGGCTAAGAGAGCCAATGGGATCCTGGGGTGCATCCGGAGGAGTGTGGCCAGCAGGTCAAAGGAGGTGATCCTCCCCCTCTACTCTGCCCTGGTCAGGCTCCACCTGGAATATTGTGTCCAGTTCTGGGCTCCCTGGTATAAAAAAAGACAGGGAACTCCTGGAGAGAGTCGAGAGAAGGGCTATGAAGATGATTAAAGGCCTGGAGCATCTCCCCTATGAGGAAAGGCTGAGTGAGCTGGGACTGTTCAGTCTAGAGAAAAGAAGACTAAGGGGGGACCTAATTAATGTTTATAAATGTCTTAAGCACGGAATGCAGGGGGAAATGGCCAGCCCCTTTCCAGTGGTCTGTGGAGACAGGACAAGGGGCAATGGCTGCAAATTGGAGCACAGGAAGTTCCGCACAGTGAGGGTGACAGAGCCCTGGGACAGGCTGCCCGGGGAGGTGGTGGAGTCTCCATCATTCAAGACCTGTCTGGATGCCTGTCTGTGCAATATGAGCTAGAGAGCTGCTTTGGCAGGGGGGTTGGACCCGATGATCTCTCAAGGTCCCTTCCAACCCCTACAATTCTGTGATTCTGTGATTTATTTTTACCTCAAAAGTTGTGAATAAACACTTTCTGAGAGTAATGATCAGGCACAGAGAAACTTCCATTTAGATTTTAAAGCTGAGCTGAAGAACATCAAGATGAAGAATTTATTAATACATTATCTGTAAATCAATAGTAACAGAGCAATCCTTACATTTTACAGAAGTTTGTACCCTAAGTATGAACTTGAACACCCATTCAAACCTTGTTTGTGGGTGGATTCAGAAGATGCTGATTTTAAACTGTATATATGAGCACTGATGTAATATTTTGAAGGAATTTAAAGTGTCACCATGTTTCAAGACACCTGAGGCTGCCATGCCTGCCTCCCATCCTCCCCAGCGTACAGCTACACACTACACACTACTCTGTGTAATTACATCTCCACTGCTGCTCAGATTTCTGGCAGTGTATCCCAGAGCTTTTACCACTCCACTAGCCTGAGTCATTCACGGAAATATTTTGCAGTGTACAAAAGAAGAATTTGGCTGCTTGTCTCTGAATTACCATATACTGTCAACACATTTAACCAACCATTTCCTGCTCCGTGTGCAGTTTGGCTGGTGCTGGGTACAGCTGATAGGAACAAATCACAGACCTGTCTATAATAAATTCATCTGTTGGGTTTGCTTCTGGCTATATTCTCAAAAAAAGCAAGCTGTAGACAGTAGCACTGTAACAGTGCTCTGCCAAAACAGCAGCAGATCTCAGAACAAAATTTATCCAATATAAAGCTGGTTTCCTGATTCCGTTTCAGAGTGACTAGCAAAGAGCTGGGACCACATCATCATGCAGACACAGGATGATTAACAATGCCTCCAGAATATCTGCATAAGAATCAGTGTGATATTGAGGGTTAACCTCAGACAGCAAACATTTCTTCTGCACCTGCTTTGAGGGCAGTGCCTTAACAAATGACCCCAAGGCTACCACAGTAGCAAATGGATACCTCAGCTACAAAGGGCACCCAGTGTTATGCAAGGTTTGGCTGAACATAGACATGTTCATAGATATTAAGGAGAGATGAATCAGCAGCACGTATTGCCAGAAGTCTGAAGAGAGACACCATCTACAAGTTTAGTCAGAAAACAACCTTAATGCTTCCACTCTATGGGTTTGGCAATGGACCACTTGGGCCCTGCTATTTTAGGGGACCTTCACCTACTGCTATAGTTCGTGAAACTATATCCTGATGTTAGCACACCTGCCAGAAGAAGGTTTAATTATAAATATGGTAGATATTAAGTGTTTCATCAGCTGGTTGAAAATTAGATCTCAAAAGTGGTCTGATACCAACACTTCTTGCATGCTGCTGCCTGCACTATGCAAGAGCAAACACAAGATTGTATTGCTTCAGAGGCAATTATCATGGGGAAGATTGGGTGAAGGAATTAAGGGAAATAACGGCTGACATGTAAATCTACACCTTTATACCACAGTGAAAATGTGGAAAGGCTGTAAAGATGTGATACCATCACACCTGCTATTGAACTGCTTTCAGGTTTTTCATTATTTTCCTGTACTGAAAAATCCACCTAACAACCCCCTGCCCTCCTCTGCCAATCTCCTGGAAATGTTTTCAGAAATATTCCACGTTCACATAAATGTCACTAATCTTTCTCCTACCAGCTGTCACAGTGGTAGTCTACCAGAATCTTGACTCAAGCAACACACAAACAGGAGTATTCTCTATGCAGTGTCTGTATTCAAGACCTCTTAAAATACTGAATATAAATACAGCATAGCAGAAAGAATGTTAAGTTCAAATGCTAAATAAATGTATATATAAATTACCAGATAAATTCCAGCACATAAGAAAGAAATGGTCAAAAGGGAAGATTTATGTGTTGACTTTGGAAGAAAAGAGTGTTCTAGAAAAAGATCTGTACAATTCTCACTGCAAAATGAACAAGTTACTGTCTGAGTTAAAGCAGAGCCCAAGCTTAAACCTCACCCACAAAAACTGTTACAAAGCGCATCCAAAACCAAAGCAGAAGTTTCTGTGCACTGACAGAACAAAACTGAAATAAAACACACACAACTTTGAGTGAAGTCTGCCGTGGAGAAATATCCCATGGTTAAACAGGAGGGCAAGAATCTCAGACCTGGTTGCAATATTTGAGTCTTTTGATCAAGATGAAAAAAATTTAAAAAATTAATTAATTTTTTTAATTAAATTAATTAAAAAATTAAAAATTAATTTTAATTTTTTGCATTTACATGAAGTAGAAAGTAATTTTTTAGTTTTAAGAATAAAAACTCTGTTATGAATCAGTGACAATAAAGTTTAAAAGAAATGCAATTTGAGACTACATATATACCTATGTAAAGCAAGGATGTTAAAAAAAGATGTATGTACAAGTTAGGTACCCACTAAAGCAGAGAGTCGTGATCTCAATTTTTCATTTTTTCTTTTCTTTTTGTGTTAGACTCTTTTTAAATTTGAAAGACTATACAAGCTATAGTTTCAGTACAATATAGCATTTGTAATGTAAATAACTGTGTAACTGCAACAAGAGACATTTTCAATGCTTCGGAGCCCCCACCTGAATGCCTTCCTTTCCAGCCTGGGCACACTGGTCTTCCACATCAAGAGTCTCTGTATTTAGTAAAGAATCTGCTGCAGCTTGTTTCTTGGCTGCACTTTTAACAATCAACACAAAACTAAATTGCATTTTTGGCTTTCAGATCTTCAGAAACACATTTTGTAACAAATATAAACTTTCTTACTTTGGTCTAACCCTGAAGGACAGATAACATGTAACAAAAGATCCTTCAAAGATGGAGGGGAGTGAATGTCGGTTCCCATCTTGCCCAGTTACTCAAATACTGCAGAGAACAGGAATCCCTAAATTCAAAGAACTATTTCAATGAAAATTATTTAATTTTTAAAAATAATCATTAAATATAGTCCTTTATGGTAAAAACAATAAAATATTCTCTATGGCTTCAGTGTCATACCAAGTAAAGCAAATACTAAAACTGCCACTGACGCCAGTGATACAAGATGAAGACCAGATGCCAGTCCGAGAAATTAATTTTAAGTATAATTATGTCAAGGAAAAACATGAGAATTAAGTAAGATCTGTTAAGTGTACAGTCTTTATGATTCGTGATTCTTGCCTTTTGACTCATCTTATCAGAGACAATCCTGTGCATGAAAGATGCTAAAAGATTTTTCCATGTAAACCAAAGGAGGCAAATTTGCTGCATAAGACATTTTCGTTATTAGTCTTAATGATTACTGGAACAAAATTAATCCAAGTCACATCCAGTAAAAACAACAATTGCTTAAATGTTCCTGATTTAAGCCCTGAAGCTTAGCAGTGAACGAATTTTAAAGGAACATAATACACTTGAAAAATATTTGATCAATTCAGAGGTTTCATCTTTCTGGCCTGTTACCAGCAGTTACCTAAATGGAACCCAATCATAACACTACTTTGAGATCTGTCCTATACGTAATTAGTTCACAGAAAAAGGACAGAGAATAGAACCACTAACAGCAAATACTGTTGACAGTGCATGTGTTAAAAATACTCCTAGATAAACACAGGTAGAACCTCTTAAATTCAGATTAAAATAAATGAAGGCTAGCTATTGCAGTTGGACTAGGTGATTATTATAGGTCACTTCCAGCAGAACTATTCTATTCTATACATTGTTTACATTTTTTCTTGTAGCTGGAGCTAAATTTTTATTCTATGTATCACCTATAATTTTTTTCTTGTAGTTGAAGTTAAATATGGTCTATCTTCAAAGCTAGTATTGCTGTAAAAGCAACGTTGGACTATGCAAGCATACTCTCATCAAGTTAATCATATATGTTTTCAAGGACTATACTTGGAGGAAGAATAGAGGTACTTTGGCTACTCGTCTACAAAAAGGTAAATCTCACTAAGTAAAAAACCCACAGCTGTATGAACAACCTAGAAGATTTGAAAATGTACCAGCAAGCAATGAACTTATTGACAGACTAAAACTGTAACTGTGTATGAACTCATAAAACTTCCATTTAAATAAATCCTCAAATTCATGTAAATTATAGCAATCAGCAAAATCTGCATAAGATTCTTAGCTGCTCCAAATATACTTAAATACATGCATTCAGTATATAAAGCACTCATAACGGAGAGCAGAACATGAAACACCAATTAACTATTTTTGGTTACTGCTTCCTTGATTACTTAACATTCAGGTCCAGTAAAGTACTTTCTTTGGTTAAATTATTTCTTGAACTATGTATCAGTATGTAATAAATTTGCAGATCAATGCTTAGGAGAATCAGCAAAAACATATTTCAAAATTAATTATTTCTTGAACAGTAGAACCTTACAGCAAATGGCATGGGCCTGGTCTCAGAGAATGTGACAGATTTCCTGAAAAACTATAGCAAATATCTTAATCACTCAGGTTATTTTTTCATATTTAAAATAAGATTAACAATTATTTGTCTGATCCAGCAGCTAGACACATCACCATGTTTGAGCACTACTTAATAGTCTATTTGGCTTACGAAATTTGCATTTAACTTCTACTAGCTCTCTCAAATCAGTTTATTCATTCCAATAGTCAGGATTTAAGCAGGCCAGCAGACAAAAACCCAAATAAACTAGTAATTCGCCTGTTGAAAGTCACCGATGTCCTCAAAAGCTGTTCTAAAGCATGCATCTCTCTCAGTGGAAATGCTGGTGTGCTTATTAAGACTGTGAAGTCCAAGAAAGAACATAAAATCCTGAGACAGCAAAAATGTTACACAGCTTAATGAAAAGTACTCAACACTATAACAAGAACTGTTGAGAAGTCAAAGGGACGTGTCTAGAAGGCAAAAGAAGCAAAGCAATAGAATACACAACTATTAAATCAACCTTATCTTCACAACAGAGATTTCAGCATATACATTTAAATGCTTTAAATACTTATCCACACAAGCTTATTACAGTGTCACTGGTGAACTGGTACAGCTCTGCTGGACTAAGTCCTGCTGTAAGTAATTATTTTCTATATTTGTTTTTGTTTGGGAATTACGCTAACAAAGATACAGTTACACAAGATTTGGTTCCAGAAAACAGAGCACAGCTATAGGTAGTAAAATGCTGTAACTAGTCATCTTGTTGTAAAAATTAAAGTATTTGTTCCATTTGGTTTTCATAGGATTAATACACTTACTACATAAAAGCTCTTCTACACAGTCACAAGACTCTAATGAATTGTGTCTTTGTCATTAGCTTTAGCAGATTATACCAGAAAAGGTGTTTGAAGTCCTTTTCTAACATAAAAACTTTCAAAATGAATGATTTTTCTATCCTAAAGCCAACTCAAAATTAGTACCTAGAATCACAGAGTCATTCAGGCTAGAAAGCCCCTTTAAGATCATCAAGCACAACCATTTGAAAGGACAAGAGGAATTTCCTCAAGTTGTATCAAGGAGGTTTAGATTGAACATTAAGAAAAAATTCTTCACCGAAAGAGCCGTCAAGCACTGGAACAAGCCGCCTAGAGAGGTAGTGGAGTCACCATCCCTGGAGGTGCTCAAAAAATAGGCAGACTTTGTACTTTGGGACATGGTTTACTAGACATGGAGGTGCTGGGATGATGGTTGGACTTGATGAAGCTTCACCCACTTTGTTGCCCGTCTTTGGCCACGCTCCAGCACCTCAATGCCCTTCTTGCAGTGAGTGCCCCAAAACTGAACACAGTACTCATGGTGCAGCCTCACCAGCGCTGAGCATAGGGCCATGATCACTTTCCTGATCCTGCTGTCCACATTATTTCTGATACAAGCCAGGGTGCTGTTGGCCTCCTGAGATTAATTCCTCAGATTTTAAAATATCTCCCCTAATCTCAAGACTTCAAATGCAACTAATTCTTTCTCTAAAAGTACACAGTAAAACTTAATAGCTTTTATTTTTTCCCTTTCTTGTGGTGCCACTGCTACCCATACCATGGTTAAGATTTAAAATGGAATTAGGGCCAACAAAAAAGCTCACAGAGTAAGAAAATAAATCAACTAGGAAAATAAAACACATCAGCCTTGCTTTGAGCAGAATCGGGCTAAATGACCAGCACAGTCTCTTCAAACCCAAATGATTCAGGGATTATTACATGACAGTTTAGCATTTTACCTTACAAAACATCAAGCATCACTTTAGTAGGGAAGCAAAAAGTAGTCGTTAGTCTCCAATTTTAGATCTAGTGCAAATAGAAAGTATTCTAGACACAAGAAGTGCAGATCCCGTGTATGGAATGGACTTCTGCTTTTAAACATTTTTAAAGATACAGACAAACCATAGAGCATGAAGAAGAGAGAGGTATAAAATTATTTCAGTCTTGAATAGTGAGAGCCGGAGGGAGAGACAGGTTTGGGTTGGAAGGGACCTTAGAGATTACCTTGTTCTAACCCACTGGCATGGGCAGGGACACCCTGTGAGATCTAAGAGGTGACTTGACTGTAGCATATATGTAAGCATCTCCAAGAAGGGAGAAATGCCAGTTTTTTAAGACTTTTAAAGACCCAGCAGTCACCCTTTTGACCGTGAGCATCGCTGATCACTGGAAAAAGCTGTGCACATAGATGATAGTTCCAAGGTATCCTCTAATAGCCTTACATTAGCACTGCTGCCTTTCACCTACTGAGCTTAAAATAGACATAATTGGTTTTAAGTAAATGACATTTTACAATGATATCAGAATATAGCTAGAGGTGTCCACTGAGATTAGTGTTTCCCATTCTATAAGCCGCCTCACCTTCCCAAACAACATGGTACCATCATCCATGCAATCACTAAGCTTTTTTTTTTCCTCTCAAGCTTTCCCTACCCTGTAAAATCTTGCTGGACTTAGCCCCTCTGTATTCAGTCTCTGTATGCATCTATATGCACCTCTTCTCACCACCTTTGCTGCTTTTGTCCTGCAAGTTATGCCAGCCAACACCGCCAGCATCCATTATCTTCAAGTGACATTTAAAAGAAGGCTTTTAATTGGACTGGACTCCTCCTCTGCCAATGCCCCCTTCTGTCATAATACCTACGGTGAGGTGCTGCGTTTCCTATTTAAATCCATGTTTTGTCCTGCTCCCAGCAGACCTAAAGAACATCTGCTTACTTTCTCCTTTTAGCAGTTATTTTCTATCCGAAGTTTTGAAGCTGGGCAGTCAACAATGACAAGACTGAGAGCACTACTGCATGGCTTTCACATACAACTGACTTATTTTTGCCTCCCAGCAAAACAGCAAACATATTACCACAACACAGCACACACAACCAACAGACAGCTTGCAATGCCCTGTCACCGCAAGTGCTTTTACACAGGCTCATCTCCACCAGCCTTCCCATGCTGACATAAAAAGTGATACAATTTTCTGCACTGTGGAGTAAGAAAACTGTTAAACTTTGATGACTCCATCAATTTTGTACCTATTACTGAAAAATAAAACACAA